>NC_139479.1:67483545-68083545 GCF_008360975.1 Lichenostomus cassidix
ATGTGGAAAAAATCTGGAGAAGTTTTGAGTGCTTATTATAACAAATGTTACCATAGATGTGTATAATAGGACAATAGCCTAGAATGACAACAATACATTGCAGTAAAGTGCCACTGACTTGCTTTTCACTTGTATGAATAAAAAGTAGTGAGGAATACTTTCTCCACAGCTCACAGTTTACAAGAACTCTAAATGAACGCAATCATACGAAAGACAGACGTAGTATACAGCACATAGCTGTTATTCATGAAAGCAAGTACTAATGGTGACCCACTATAATTATGTTGCCAACTGATGTAAGATTCTTTGTTTAGAATGTGTTTAAGATAGGATTTTAGTATTGCAGCTGATTGTGTGTGAGTTTTTATTTAAAAGCAAAATCATTCCCAATCCAAATCAGCACATAAAAACATTTCAGGTTGGATATCAGGAAAGATTTCTTCACTGAAAGAGTGGTTGAGGATTGGAACAAGCTCCCCAGGGAAGTGGTGGAGTCACCATCCATGGAAGTGTTCAAGAAACCAAGCAGATGTGATGCTTTGCAATATGGTTTACTGGGCATGGTGGTATTCAATCAAAAGTTCAATTTGATGATCTCGGAGATCTTTTCCAACCTTAATGATTCTGTGATTCAAGCAATGAAATTAAACAATTTATGGATTTGATTCTTTTAATATCACCAAGGTCAGCAACAGAAGTAGATTTTTACATTCACAGACAAATAAGCCTGAAGCATCTTTCAGTGACAGTGAGTTTGAGGCAGCTGTCTCCTGAGCAAACAGTGTGATACATGGGGCAGCAGGTTCCTTCCACACAACAGGCTCTGACCAAGCAAACCTACTGTACCTTTTTAAACCAGGGATGAAGGGGAGGAAGAGCAGAGCAGAGCTTCCACAACGCAAGAAATTTGGTACATCTATCTCAAGTACTAGTATAGATGCTCAGGAGAACTTAAAAAACTAAACAACCATCAGCAGGTACTGATTTTAATCTGATCATTTAGTAATTCTAGTCTCATGTATACCTGAGCATGCTATTCGAAGATGACTGAGCAATTTTAATATAGCCAACAGCAGTGAAGAGGAGGAAGCTTTATAGCAATCTCTTATTCTTTACTAAGAAAAGAAATACCTTAGTAAAACTGTTTTGTTTAAATCCTATTAAGTAGGCAGAGATTGCTGCAGAACAGGCTGAGAGAGACAGCCTAAAGCACTTAAAACTTCTGAATTTCTTGTATATATTTTGCCCTGACATGACAAGACACCTCTGTGAGGTGACAGGTCCTATTTTCTGCATAAAAAAAGCCAAGTCAGTTACCACATATTTGACTGGTAAAAGCAGCTATATAAAAATGGTATATGATGTGTAAGGCAGGGCTGAGGGGAGCCCATTCATCACTACTAAAACATTTAAAAGATCTCATTAGTGCAGAATTATCTGACTTCAACAAATTCCTTCAAATCTGCTGAGCATCCATTAGAGGCAAATGATCCTGCTCACCTTCCAGCACTACACTGTAGGTAACTTTTACAGTTTCAACAGTTAATGAGCTAGACATCAATTCTGCTGATAATAAAGCCTAGCAATTGTCAAAAGGATGCCAGAACCTTTGCAGAATGAGAAGCAAGGGCATACTACAAAGTCAGAGTTCAAACAATTAAAACAAAAAGCCAGGAAAACAGCTGGAGGAAAGCAAAGATAAAACAAAAGTCACTCAAATGTGTAAAGCCCTGCAAGTTGACCTTGAAGGGATTTAAGACAACACTGAAATACATTTTCAAAACCAAGCAGTGGTTTTTGTACACTTCTGGAACGCTTTCAAAAGGCTTTATTTTGAATGCACCTCACCCTTCAACAGAACAGAGTTTAGAAGCATTTCAGAACTGTATTTTTAGAAGAGGCTATTTATATAGGACTTTGCTCAAAACAAACCAAGCTTAGTAGTAAAAATACTGTAAAAATAGAATTACAATGCTTCCATGAAACAGAACTCATACTTCACATCACCTATTACTCACATGGAAGAATGTGATTTTCACTTTCCAATACTCCATGGTATCAGCTTTAAAATATTTTCAAATTCTTGGTTTGGTGTTTTGTTTCAGTGTTTTGGTTTTTTATTTTGGGGCTTTGTTTTTTTATTTAACTCCATAGTTAACAGTGATAATTTGCTATAGTTCCTCTGGTTAATACACATAGGACCCCATTTAATCTCTAGACTTTTCAGGAAAACCTACAGTTTTTTGAATTGGCTGAGGGTGTTCAACGTAAGAAACCTCAAGGACAACAAAAGCAAAAAAAACCTTCTACTCTACTAGATCCATTTTTGTAGGGAAATACACAGACTTTTGTCTTCTAAACAGTGTCACAATCACAGGCCATTAAAAAGCACTAACTACATCTAAACCAGTAATTTTTCAAAATCTTTATTTTACCTGTTTTCTCATTTTAAATGTGATAGCCAAAAAGTAATCCTGACTTTGAATTTTTTAAGACAGAAAGGGCATAGTCCCAAATATTACCATTTTACTCTCCCAACAGGTTCCTTATTCTTACTTGTTGCTTCTTACGAAGGTCTAGTTTACAGAGGTTAAATGTTCAGAAATCTCAGAAAATTAAGAAAATTGGTAGAAACTGTAAGGAATTTTTGCCAATTTTTAAGAGTTTTGGTTAATATTCAGTAAATCACCACAGAAAATGCTTTTAAGCAAGAACAACATACTGACATCTACTGGTGACCAGAAGTAGAGATTGGTTTCACATCTAAAAAAATGTCTTAAGTACACGGTAAAAGAAAATAAATGGAAAAATCACTTGTAATGATTAATGTCAGTAATTTAATCTGTTTTGAAGTGAGACATATATGCTAGTTTAATGAAGTAACACAAAAGTAGCAGTTGGCTTCCATTTTGCATTTTGAACCAGCAGGAAACAACTAATGAAACCTTATGGACTAAATATCTATTGCTTGGGGCTGTAACAACAGATGAGTGAACGAACCTGATGATTCAGTCCTTTGTTTCCATACAGCAGTTGTCCTCGAAAACACAAGGATTTAACATTGTTTTTGCTTGAAACTAATAAATTCATATGTATTCCTTGCAATGAAAAATGCTAACTTCAAATGCTGATATGCAGAATTGCAGAGATGATCTGTCCCACCTCCATAATCAGCACTATTGGGTCACACCTCACTGTCATTTTGAGTTGACCAAAACAATCAAGACATACCAAGTACCTGCTGACTATGCCTATTTCTTTTTTCCTATACACTGATGGCTTTCCCCTTTTCCCAAATTTCAAATGAGATTTTTTTGGTGGGATTTCCACCACTGCTTCTCTTAAGACACAATGACTGCTGTTCAAGAGGTAACTGCTAATATTGGAAAAGCATCACTATTTCAGCATTCCCATAAAGGAATCTCTTTAATTAGGAAATAAAGTTTTTTAGAAGCCAGGTCAGTTTCAGGCACAGCTCTGATTACAGAACATTTCACCTCTCTCCCACAAAACATGCCTATATTCCCACCTCACTGAAACCATTTGTACTTCTACTTACAGAACTTCTCATTACTCATATTCTGCAACATCAATTACAGGGCTCAACCAAAATCCTTGAGTTTAACAACTGACACCATAATCCTCTCTGCACACATTGTATCTGAACATTTGTCTCAATTCTGAAGAGGACTCTGAAAGAGCAGAACTCCGCAGAACAAAGGCTGTTCACATGACTGATTTCATTAAGGGATTAAAAATTGCATTTAGAATGGATTTAATTACAACAGGTTTGATAAGTGTGGATAAATGAAGCCTAAAACGTCCAGCAATCTGATTTAGGCACTACAAGACTAATATACATAAGACAATTTACATCAAACTTCTTTTTACTTTACAACAAAGAACATGGAAATGAAAAATAGGTCAAATAACCCCACAGCAAGCTATTTCACATCAGGGGATGTATGCCACTCTTAAATTTTTCTTAATTTTTTAAAAGACAAAGAAAATAAAGCATTGTTTACGCATATTAAACTTTCAATGTAAGTTTCTTAAGAACCTCTTCTGTCTAGGCTTAAGCTTTACAAACCAAATTTTATATTAGAATGTTAAGTACAACACTCAGCATGACCCACCAGCAGGTCAAGGGCAGGGTGCTCAGTCTGCAGAGGGGAGGCAGAGGAATAAGGAAGAGGTAGGGAAGGTACTGCATCATGGAGGGACAGGGGCAAGAGAGGTGTGGAGGACTGCTGCTGCAGGAAGGGGAGAATCCTGCCTTAGGATATTAATGGCCACACACATTTCTGCTCTAAGGCCATGATGTCACAATTGCACAATGAAATTTTGACAAAATCTACATTACAGCACATTCATTAGCTCTATTAAAATACTCACCTAAAATTATTCTAACTAATATTTAAATTGTTTTGTTTTTCACTTCATAAGGAATGCATCTTTTTTCTTTTTTTTTTGTAAACACACTACAGTCGTATTGGAAAACTGCCTTCTTCCAAGTCTTTCTTATCACTTTTGCATCAAATGCCATCCTATCAGCAACAGCTGTTACACAAAAAGGTTGATAGTTGAAATTAAAAGTTGTGATAAATCACAGCATACAATCAGTAAATAACCACTGAAAAAGTTTTCTCATAAGCATACAGAAAACAACTAACAAAAGAAATAGAATAGATTTGAAAAAAGGCACAACAAACCCCAGTATTTTTAGTAAAATGTGGTAACAGCATACATAACAAGGTGCACTTTATCTCAGCATACCTTTCCAAGATCTACAGCCTGTTTCAAAATATCTCTTCTTAGATCTTCTGCTCTCTTGGAATGAAAAGAATTACTTTGACTCTGGATGACAAATACAATTTCTTTTAATTCTGTAAATAAGAAAATAGGAACATTTAAAGACAAAAGAAGTTATTTTCTGACTTGCCCCAAAGCTAGTGAGAACCCAGGTGTGTGAGGGAATCTATTACACGGTAAGCTATTCCTTTAATTATACAAACATTTTGTGAAATAGTAAAAAGGTATAATTTAACACACATACACAAAAGTCCAAACCAGCCCTTTTCAAGATTTGTTTATAAAAAGCATGGCATGACTGGAAGATGTGCAGCAGTTAACAGTAGCCACACTCATGAGGTTGCATCTTCTCCAATACACCAGCACTCCTTCTCACCAGAGTTAAAAGGTGTTAGTCACAGACCAGCATCTCCCCCCACTAGGCAATGCATGAACATGAAACAGAAAAGATGCTTCCCCAATAATGAGTTTAAAACCCTACCCAGAAACAAACATCAGATGGAGAGACACACACATAAGAACACTGAGTTGATACTCCTATCTAATACAACAGCATCAACAACTCACACTGTCTTCACAGTGTTTAAAGGAGTCATAATTAAGAACTTTAAATAGGAGGGAAGACTGTGAGAAATCTAAAAGAAAATAATGAAGTAGCTTTGCAAATGTTTATGCATTGTAAAAGTGCCTACCATAAAATACAAGTAGATGATGAAGCAGAACGACAAATTTTCTTGATGAGAGTAGATAGCATAATCCCTCAATATTTAGAAATCTTAGAAAAACAGGCTGATTTGATCCCATTCAGAAGCAGAGCACAGCAGATGACAGAGGATGAGAAGATAAAAGGAAGAGGACAGATGCCTTTTCCAGAATTCTTAACAAGTGTGATCTATGTTGCATAACCCACTCAAGACCATTAACTAAGTATCAATCAATGTGTAAGATGAGGAGTAACATATGATACGGCAGCTTCTGTTTGTTTGGCCAAAAAAGGCTGAATTTAACAGATACTACATAGAAAGTGTCCCATGAAACTCAGACTATAACACCTTAAGAGAGTACCACAAGGAAAGAAATTAATGCCTCTGAGATCTGTACAGAATGTTGAAAATTGTGGAGAAGGAACAAAGTTCACACCAAAAAAAATTATATGCTAACTTGGCAAATAGAGCAAAATGAGTGAGGAACAGTGGAACAGAGGTGGAGAAAAACTGAAGGAAGGAAAGAAGTAATCCCAAGGAAAAAGAGTAAAACTGAGCCCATGAAGAAGGATCACAAGAAAAATGTTGGGTACTAAAAGAGCATTAACCACAAATATCTTCATTAAGATTATGCAAAGATTGCTATGTCCAAGACCTGAGGATAGATTGCACTGCTTTGTTCCTCTGAACAGTTATTTGTTAATTTAGACCTATGACAGCTCAAAGCTGCAGCTGGATATTTTTCTGCTTTTTCCTCAATATTATTTTCCCTCAGTTTATTAGCTTATTCATCAAGACATTGTCAAATTGTGTGAGGTTTCTGGTGATATATTGTGGAGATGGAATAAACATTGGTTTAGATATCAGTATTCATTTCACATTTTTCCCACACAATGTAGGAATCAACAGTATTTCTGCTCTGAACCACCAAATAAACTGCTTAAAAATACTATGCATAATAAAAACTTCTAAATAGCAACTAATTGCTACCTAGCAAGATCTTTGATAGATTTCCTGTGCAAAAATTAAAATCAGTGCAAAAACAGAAACTACACTTCGTTGATGCTAATGAGAGTCAAAGGGCTAAATCTACATGCATGCACAACACCAAAAATATCCACAGAGATAAAAAGCAAGCACAACATTGTTTTTATATAATTGCTGTTTTAGTACCAGTATATTTACAGATATGGAACCATCTGAATTATACTTAGTTTCACTTATGGTACATTTAACAACACCTATGATATTCCACAATAGAATTCTTTCTAGGAGTAAGGTAACACCTACTAGCATGATTAAATCAAATGGAAACAGTTTCCTTCGCTGTAGGGAGTTTAAAGTAGTTAATAAAAATACATATTCAGTGTATGAAAATGTCAACAGAAAATAGTTATTAAACACCTAAATTGTTTCTCAAGATGAGAAACACTCAATGAAGCAAGGGAAAGAACTGAGTCTTTTGAAAGATTAATATCCAGAAGTGCTACTGATCTGTATATAACAGTTCAAAAGAGAAGAATGAAATATCAGAGGAACTAAGAACCATCAATGAACTACATTCTGTTTCACGCCCTTCCATTTAACCTACAGAAATGGGTTGAAAGACCTAAAAGAACCCCCAAAACCAAAAGAATTTCTTAGGGAGACACAGAATTTCATTTAAAAAAGAAAAAAAGACAAAGAACACTAAAAATGATGTATTGCACCAGATCAGCAGTCCATCTAGTCCAGCATATTTTATTTAACAGTAGTAATAGGAAAGAGAACATAGAGATACCACAAAACCTTCACTTTCTCCAGTGCTCCTCATACTCTAACAGCATTGACAAGTATTATATCAGGAAATGCCAGAAGACAGACATAATTAAGCTGGGTCCTTTCAGAACAAGCAGAGCCAAGTCCTGACGGTTTAGCAGAGTGAGAATTCCAAGGTTACAGTGCAGAGAATGCAAGTCAAGTCTGTCAACATTTTGCCAGAAGGACATCATACTTGTCTTCAGAAAAGGCAGAAAATTGCAGAATTTTTATTCTCATTATTTATCATGTGTCCAGCAGCAAAAGATTATTTTACTACTATTTTAACATTAATATGATTGACATTCTTCTTAAATACTTGCTTATAGATATTACAAAGCTATTATAATTTGTTACAAGCAATTTATAATAACCCTAGTTATTACAACTACAATCAGAGCCTAGCAGAACGGTAAAATTCAATTTCATCTTAAATTGTTACAAGAACAGCTACTAAGTACCATAAAATTTTATTTTAAACTATAG
The DNA here is from genome assembly GCF_008360975.1 of Lichenostomus cassidix. Classification (NCBI taxonomy): domain Eukaryota; kingdom Metazoa; phylum Chordata; class Aves; order Passeriformes; family Meliphagidae; genus Lichenostomus; species Lichenostomus cassidix. The sequence goes on from NC_139479.1 coordinate 67,491,345, forward strand.
TGCACTACAAAAAGCAATTCATCAGTTTGATAGTGCAAGTGCACATGTTCACAAAAAATTTAACTACAAGAACTGCAAGTACAATCAAAGATTTAGAATTTTCTGTTTGATGAGACTACATAAACCAAGAATAGAAAAGAAACACCACCAAAGTATTTGTGAAACAGCACTATACATTACTTACCTCTGCCTATTTTACTAAGTGTTCTACTTTTTTCAGACTTCTAGAAGAAGGAAAGAAAAAAACCCAAATAAGAATACACACAAACCCTCAAATATTTCTACAGAAAAACACTGGGAGCCAAAGCACTCATCAGATTATAAATGTATACATAGAAGCTTTAACTCAGAAACTAGTATGAAAAATAAAGTAAGAAGTTATTCAACAATAAGAACCACAACAGATATCTTACATGCTTGCACACTATTACTTAGAAAACACAGTAAGAGTAGGGAAAAAAAAAGAGAGAATGCTTTTCCACAACTGAATTTATACCAGATCTCTTTAAATTATTACTAACAATGACTTTTTTATTATGTATCTCCTGAGTGCTACATTTGGAATATGGAGCTCTACAGTATAAACACACCTGTTCAGTGTGAAAAAAACCCAAAACACTCTTATTCATTTGATTTACTCTCAAGCTTCTACTGAAACACAATTCTTAAAGGAAGACTCAAAAGCAATTTATATCAAGACAAATATCAAAAGGTCGTTGTATGACACATAAGATGACTTCACTGTAATTTACTCAGATAACACAAACATTTGTGATGGAATTTTACCAGAGTGCTGAGGAAGAGACAACAGTGACAGTGCATGTGCATTGCTAACCAAGAAACCAAGACACACATAAAATATCTTAGAAGCATATTCAATTTCTTCTAAGTAACAGAGTTTGGGTGGAAAGGTGTGGTTTAAGAGAGACAGGACTAGAGAAAAAGCTCTGCTCTTCCTACAAAATTGTAGGAAGGAAAACAGAGCCTTCATTTGTTGCACAATTCATCCCAGGTGACAGCACCCCAGTGCTTTGGTTTGTCTACATGAAAAATCAAACTCATCTTTATTAATTGCATAAGGATGTTCTAGGTTGCAGGATCAAGTGTTTTAAGACTTTCATATAGAAATGCCATACAAGGCACTCCTGGGTAATAAGCTCATATTCAGGTATCCTACCCTTGAGACAATTTCTATTTATAAACACTGAGCCCCCTCCCTTTTATATAAATATCAGATCAATGTATTCCTTTTAGCTCTACTTGCATCAAATGATCTTTCCTCTGACTTTTACACTGAAATGAATAAGCTCCAACTTCCTTGGTAGCCATCTGTAAAACCTTTTCAAAAATGACTGCATTGCATCTATTCTTATGACCCTTTTCCTGCTGACTGGGTCAATAAAGTTTAGAAGACTTTTTAAAGGATTAATTTAATTTTATATATATACACAACAATGTCATTATATAGCACAGTAAGTTAACATTCTAAGCTAACCTATATCAGAAAAAACATAGGAAGATTGATTTTCTGTGCAAACAAAAACCTGTGTGTTTTGTGGTACACAGTGTGAAGAACAAGCCATATTTACAATCACTTTTATTAAAACACAAAACAATTATTGCCTGTTATATCCCTGTCAATGTTGTTATTAAAAAAGGGGGAGGGGAAAGATATTTTGGCCTGAAGAGTTCTAGAAAGTACCTCTGACTTCATCTGAGGGAAGGTTTTGAAACTCTAAAATAGCAGGAAAGCCTTCATAAACTGTATCCTATATAAGAAGGATAACAGCTGGATTGAGAAAGTAATGGAATTTAACAAACAGCAACCTATTAGTAATGACAACAGAATGACATTATTGAGTCTCCCAGACACACTGCAGCAGATCAGCAGTGTAGGGATCAGTTGCAATAGGGATATTTCTCATTTAGAAAAATTACTGTAGGTATAGCAGTCATCATCAAAACCATAAATTATTTAGAAATACATACTTCTGACTATACTTCTATTGCATTTGATGTGAGATCACTAGATCTAAATGGCAGCTATAGACTGTAACTCTTGATTCATTACAGTACTTTTATTTTCCTCCCTTAAATTTCTTTTATACATACACAAATATCTGTTATAAATATATACACATATAAAAAATGGTAGATAGAAGTCTGTCAAAGAACATGCATGCATACACACCTAACACCCATAATGTTATTTAAAGATAGGGCTAGCTCTGACCATTAGTTCCCCTAATCTGTTAATTCGAAATTTCATATGCAAGCTTTGCTTGAGCCGTGACTTGAGTGGCAATATATAATAATGCTAATATGGCAGAGAGGCAGCCATTTCCCTCTCACTGTGTTATGTATTTGACAAAACCAAGAAGAAAGGAAAACCTGGTTTTGAAATAATAAAGATTATATACTCAAAAACTTTTCTCAACAGCAATAGCACTAAGAGCTTATAAGACACAGAACAGAAAGACATCATACAACATTTAGTACTACTGAAGTCAATGATCAAAATAATCAATGCCACAGATATTAAGCTTTCTGCTCTGGTTTATTCTAGCTTATTTTATAATGTCTGTAAAATGTTCCTGCTCTAGCAATTAAAATTTATTACCTGCAGCACTGGTAGTTCAGTCTCATCTTCTGCACCTTCAGAAACTACACTTACAGCAGAAGCTGAAAGAAAAAACAGACTTTTTTTCATATAACAGGAGCTCACTTTCACAACTGACAAAGTTCTGCAGGGAAAAAAAGAAACCAACCCCCCGACCTATCATTAAGGTAATTTTTCACATTTAATGAAACTGTATTCATAATAATCCTTGTGAACATGAGAGTCTGTTCTTAAAGAATTTATATATTTGCTGCCTGACAATTCCCATACCATCACTGAAAAAACATCACTCTTTGATGTGAAGCCAATTTATCTCGGCTTCAAGGTGAATAAATCCCTTTACAAAAAAAAAAAAAACCAAAAAAAAAAAACAAACCCAAAAACTGCTCAGTCCAGTAGCTCACTTGATAACAGCCTAATGTCCTACCACATGGGAGTCCACTGTTTTTAGGTTAAAGTCTGGACCAAAATTCTCTTGGAACCACAGAAACTGACAGCGGCTGACAGAAATTTCTATCAAAAGTGAAGATGACTATCACAGGCTTTGAATGCCATGTCTGAACAACAGTCAAACTTGTTCATATATGAGCCCCAAATAAATGTTTACAAAAAGAACAGGGACCCCACAGAGCTAATCTACAGAGATGTAGCATTATCTTAAGCTATTTATAGTGACTCCACCCTTTGCATACACTTGTGCTTTGTATTAGAAAAATAATCGTAAAAAGGGTTCTGGTGTTGCTTTTTTTGTTGTTGATGTAGTCAATCAATTTGTCTCGGCCTGCTCATTTGTAAAAGTAGTTCCATTTAACATAAGAAAGCCTTGATAAGATTCTTTGTAAGAAATCGTTTTCTTAAACGTACTAAAGAGATGCAAATGAAAGAAAATTGTTATAATTTGGAAGGAATTCAAGATGCTATTCATTATGGTCAAATTGATGGTTTTCTTAAAAACAGGGGCGGAAAACAGATTCAAGTGGATTGTCTCACTGCAAATTTATTTATTGCTTAAAAATGACTTCAAAGTGAATTGCTAGCCATTATCATTCCTTTAACACACTAGAAACCTACAATATAGGACAGCGAGACAACACTGTCCCGGGTCTTGGGTGCCCCATCTCTGAATACCTACATCCCTATGCTCATCCAACTGGAGACCAAATTTCATCAAGTGTCCAGGAGTTGAGGTTCACAATGATATTTTAGGTCCTGATTAACTTGAATCACAAATCACACCACTAGATCCAGACATCCCAAAATGCATTCTAACACAGTAGACTCATGGTGACCATAAATTAGAATCACAGAATAGTCCAAGTTGGAAAGGACCCACAACTCTTAAGTGAATGGCCAGGACAGGGACTGAACCCACATTATGAGCACTAGGCTCTGACCAACTGAGATAATCTCAAAGTCATTTTCCTCCTTTTCTCCCAACAGTATTTACAGATTCAGACCAGGAATAGCTTCCCCTACACAAACCAGATCCACACCTTCTACTTGATGAGATCCTAATTACAAGATCAACACAAAACATCCTTATTCCAGGAAATGTATTAATTAAGAAGTATTAACCTGAAGAAGTATCACCTCATAAATTCAGCTTATTCACAAGCATAATTTTCAGGTTTTAATATGCACCTGAGGAATGACACATGAAACCTAAGACAACTGTGCCTGACAAGAGATGCTGCCTCTGTCACCACAGTGCATTCAATAACCCATGCCACACTGCTCCTAATCTTTATAAAATATTAATATACATGATCCTTGAAACAAATCAAACAATAATCAGATCACCTATTTCACACTACATCTTTGAAAGCACAGATAAAGCTCTTCAGGGAATTAATTAAACTACTTCAACGTGGTATTACAGAACAACAGAAATGCTGAAGTTGGAAAGGATCACTAATGGTCATTTATTTGAACCACCCACAGTTGGATCCTCAGGACCTTGTCTAATCAGGTTTTGAGTATTTCCTAGAACAGACTCCATAAACTCTCAGAGCAGCCTCTTCCAGTATTCAATCATTCTTAGATTAAAAAATAAAAAAGAAAAAGAAAAAAGAAAACCAAAAAAGTATTTATGTTCAAATGGATTTTCTTGTATTTCAGTTTGCATAAACTGCCTAATGTTCTGTTAAGTACCAGACTCTGGCTCTGTCTTCCTTACTGCTCCCCATCATGTATTTACCTGCGTTGGTAATGTCTTCCCTGAACCTTCTTTTCTTCAGGCTAAACAGCTCCAGCTTCTTCACCCTCTCCTCATCTGTCAGGTGTTCCAATCTATTAATAATCTCCATGGTGCTTTGCTAGACTTATTCTAGTATGTCCATGTCTCTCTTGTACTGGAGCCCCCAAACTTGGACACAGCACCCCAGATGTGTCTCACCAGCGCTGAGCAGACAGAAGGGGTCACCTCTCACACCCTCCTGCCAACACTCAACTGCAGCCCAAGGGCCTGCTGGCCATCTTTGCCACAATGGCACACAGCTGGTTTATGATCAGTTTGCTGCACATCAGGACTCTCTAGTCCTTCTCTGCAAAGCTGTTTCCCAGCCAATGTGCCCCCCATGTGCAATGCTGCATGGAAGGCCTCCTTGTCAGGGGCCAGACTGTATTTCCCTTCACTGAACTCAGTTTCCCAAATTTCCTGTCTGCCTGCTTCTCCAGCTTGCTAAAGTCCCTCTGAATGGCAGCACAACCAGCTGGTGCATCAACTCCTCCTGCACCTTGTATCTCCTCTGCAAATTCGCTGAGGGTGCACATCCCACTGTCCAGGTCATTAATGAAAGGTTAAATACTACTGGAACCACCATGCCACTCATCAGAGCCCGTGAGCTCATCAAGTCAGACAGTTTTCTATCCACCTCACTGTCCACATACATAGCCCATACTTCCATCAGTTTGTTTTGACATTGTAGGAGACAGCACTGAACTCAAGCTTCTTGCTAAAGTTGAGATAAACAATATCCACTTCTTTCCCCACATTCATAAAGGTAGTCGTGTCATAACAAAAATCTTTCAGGTTGGTTAAGCATGACTGCCTGTTCATAAAAACATGGGGACTTCCCCCAATCACCCTCTCTTGTCCCTCACATGTTTGTCTTGTCCTTCCTTGTTTGGCAGGGATACCCAGGATTATTTGCTCCATCACCTTCCCTGGGACTGAGGTAACACTGACCAACTTAACCTTGCCCTCTTTGAAGACAAGGATTATATTCTTCCAGTCTTGAGGAATCTAGCCCAGTCACCACCACCTGTCAAAGATTATCAAGAGCAGCCTTGCATTGAAATCAGCAAACTCTACCAGCCCTTGTGTGTGCCTGCCATCAGGTCCTGTGGACTTCCGTATGTCCAGTTTATTCAAATGTTCCCTAAACCAGTCCTCCTCCAGTGAGATTAACTCTTCTTTGCTCCAGACTTTCCTGTGAGTTTCAGGAGCCTGGGATTGCTGAAGGTGAGTCTGAATAATATTGATCAAGGTAAAGAAGGCTCTGAGCTCTTTGCCCCCTTTCATGTCCTTCTTTTAACCCTGTCCTCCATTCATAAGAAGGCTCTTATTTTCCCTAGTCCCTTGCTGATACACCTGCAGAAGCCCTTTTCCTTACCTTTCACAAGTTAAATCCCTCACCAGATTCAACTCCAGGTGGGCTTTGGCTTTCCTAATGGGCATACCTGCACTCCCAGACGGTGTCTCCATGTTACTCTTGGGGTCACCTGATGGTATTTGCATCTCTTGTGTGCTTTCTTTTTATGTTTGAGTTTTGCCAGGAGCTCCTGTTTGTGGATGTGGGCTTCCTGCCATCTTTACTTGCCTTCCTGCATGTGGGGATGGATCATTCTTGTAGGAGATGAACCCTGAAAATCAACTAGCTCCAACCCTCTCACATAGTACAATTTCAACACTTGTAATTTATTCAACAAACTAATAAATGTAATGAATGCTAAAGTCTCTCGCTATATCATTATTCTTATTCCCTGTGATTTCAGAAGTGCAGCCTCCCCTTCTTTTCCAGTAATTAAGCACATTAAAAATGACTTGGTATCTTTTAAGTTAAATACATCAGGAAGAATTTTTCCAGCTAATACATTTCAATAAGACAAGAACTGTTCAGACTATTTTTAAACTACTGAAGAACCATTCATAAAACAGACTAACATACCCCTGAAGACACCACCAAAAAAAACTCAAGTCCTCACCCAACATTAATCAAGCTTTTCACTCACACAGGCTGTACAAATTTATCTTAGCAACACTCTTCTACCTGATTAGCAAATCTGTTATGCACATCTAATTTGATAAAGCAGTCTTCAGAAGTAAACTGTGGCGAAGACTGATCTGGCTAAGCAACCTGATGTCTCAGCATGGAAATAAATATCCTCTTCTACGGATTTACTGGGGAAAGGGTAGCAGGAGAAGAATGCAGTAAATTTAACTGGCCTACAACATATAAACAAAGGGACCACAGGGCAAGTAGAAAATAAAGTGCCTTGGCAAAGGTGGACACCTCCAGAATTAATTCATTCACCTGCAATTCACTCCCAAGAGATTTCTGAAAAAGATGTTCCCAGGAGTAGACCACTTATACTAAAATTCTAACTCCACATGCAGCTCATGGCCAGGTCACTTGTGCAACATAGGCAGAAACCATAAATTTTCTGTGCGAAGAATATCTTTTCATTGTGTGCAGAGTGTATGTGCACAAAGAAGGATGACATATGTCTAGGAGCTATCAGATGTTCCTACAACAAAACAGTAACTTTTCATGCCCAAACATCATTATTAATTCAGACAACTGCAAGATTTCTTTCAGGGAAATAACTCCCCAAAACACGTATCAATCTCTAGAGCTAGAGGTACCTTTGCTAAAAACAGAATTTCCTCTAGTCTTTTGTATTTTCCACTACAATGTAAGCACTCTCAGTTGGACTGCTGACTTACCACAGAGCACAGAGAAAATACCTTGCAAGAAGAAACTTACTAGATGGTAAAAGTTCAAGCCCTGTAGGTACCCCAGTAACAAAAAATATGGTTGATTAACTGTACAATTTCTCACAAACAAAGCTACCCAAAGCAGAAAAAAAACAGCAAGGCACCATCTTAAATGCAACCTCCAATTTTGTATTTATCACTTCATTATTTAATGTATTGTGTACTCTGAAGGTTGTTAACACACATTGTACATTAACATCCTGTCATCTGGCACAAGCAGACAAATGCAGAATGTGTCCATTGCTAGTCCTCCTCTCCTTCTGCTAAATGGCCAAGAACAGAGGATAAGAAAAGGAAAGACATTTTAGAAAGACTTTAAAGTTCTGTATTATCATCAATCTGATCTTTATGTCTTTTGAGAGCAGGACTAAAATCTACTGGAAAAGCTAGACAACATTTTTGGATCCATTCAAAACCTGGACATGTAATCTAAGATTTCCTATTCAATTCAATTCCTTTAATTCTTATTTATTTCTGTCAAGTGTTCCATTATTTCCATTAAAATTTTATAAGTATATCGACTTGCTTGTAATACTAGTATTAGAAAGTAAAACTTAGTAATTATTTTCATAGTTCAGCAACTGAACTGCAGAAATATGTGCCAACAAACTACTAGAAAAATGGATGTAAACACTGCAGCATTAAAATACAATAAATAGTATAAATATATTCAATTATGTAATATCACATTTTATATGTAGAAGCAAACTTTTCTTCAGTAATACCCTTTCTAGAATAAACCACTTCCAAACATTTACAATTATATGTCCTTGAAGTGCAAAGGATATTAAAACCTGAGGAGTTAACTCTTTGCTTTCACAGACTAATCCACCTGAGACACAAAAGCAACACTTCTGTTATATTCCTCTTTTACAGTCTGGTTCAAGGCTGACTGACCCCAGAGTCATTGCAACCACCTCACTGAGCTGTGGGTCAGTTTAAATGAGCCACAAAAAGGTAAAAATTCTATGACTTAATGTGTGGCAAAACTGTGAGTAATAATAACCCCTTCAAATAATGACAGCCAGTGATTATGTTGCACACAGCAGAGAAAACATTTTAAACAGAATTTCTTTATACTTCTAATAATAATTTAATAAAAGGCCTATTTTTGTTTTGGTTGGGTTTCTTTCTCCTTCCAAGTTTTCAAAGATCATAAAATTCTATGGATTGACATGATTCCAGAGAAAATCTGCACTGATGCTGTCAGTCAAAGAGATGGGATCTTCCATGATGAGACAGCCTGTGAGCACTACAAATTAGTTTCATGTACTTATATGCAAGCATTTATAATATTTCTTCATTTTGCCACCTTATCAGCATCAAAGACTGTGATCTAGCCAGATAAGAGTGAAGACTTACAGATTCACCAACACAAAATGGGGAGAGAGCAGGGGAAGGAGGAAGAGGAAAGGGTGATGCAAGCAAATTTACAGCATCTGAAGCTTTTCATGAAATAAAAGCATCTACTTATATTTCTTTACACAAATGGCACATATGGGAAGAAAGCAGCTGAAATCACCACTCGGAACCACTGAAATGTCTAAATAAGTGCTGTGTACACCAGTATCTTTATAAAAGGCAAGCAAAGAAAAACAGTAGATGAAAAAGCATCATCATGATCTCTTCTGATTGTCTAGAAGTTAGACCATAGAAAATCATCTGAATACATTTTCCCGTTCTGTAAGCTGCCACCTGCAAGATGGAATTTATGCAATTACTTAACTACAGACAGACAAGCTTTTTGCTTCTGTGGAAGGCAATCCAAATTATTTGTTTTCCAAGAACAAAGCTGACTGTTTTGCGAACTTACTATCCAGGCCATCTCAAAAGCATGGGTTATTTAGTAAAGGATGTACTCCTTAATGTAAAAGGATATTTAAAAAAGTCAAAAGCTTCTCATGAAAAAATTCTATACAAGCATTAATCGACACCTGCCGAACAAGAACTCAAGTGTTTCATATCTGCTCTCTACCTGCATGTATGTATGTATGTATGAATATATGTACGATAAACACGCATATGGGCAAAGCTGAAGCTACTGTTCTCTGACTGTGATTACAATCTGTTTGAGGTTACAAGTGCTATAGTACCTTACTAAAGCACTGGAGCAAAACTACTCATCCCAGAGAAAATTAAATGCAGCTTCTGGAACAGCCATAGAGTATGAGGATTCCTCCAAAAACCAAGCTATGCCAGTGAAAGGAAAAGTGTTTAGCAGAAGAAAAACCAAAATATCACAGCTTTACTTTGCTGAAAATGGGATTTATTAGTACCAGTTTTCCTCTGCATGATTTTGATGCACAAGCCATGGCAGTGGAAGAGACTCAAATCCAAAGATTCACAACAAACTGACAAGCCTATGCTGACAGAGATGGGAATATTCAGGAACAGAAATAATGAGATACAGAACAGATGTAAACATTTACTCCTGTCTCTTACACTCACGCCAGCAGCTCCCAACTCCAGGAGCCTGTAGCAACCCAGCCGCTGACATACTACCGATCCTTCTCCTTTAATCTTCTCCCACCTGACTAGACACACAAAAAAATCTCTAAAACACAGTAACACACTTCTGTCCTCTCGGCTGGCATCTCACCGGCCGGTTTTACCTTTCCCCCGCCCGCGGCAGAACACCCCGTCAGAGCGGCGCTGCCCAGACACGAGCGCTCTGCTCCGGGTCCGGCCGGCTGCTCCACGGAGCTGCTCCCGACCCGAGGCCGGTTTTCCCGGGCTGTCCCTGCCCGCACCCCTGGCCCCGCACACGGCCCGGGGATGGGAGGCGCTCGCTCCCGGCGCTGCTCCCTCAGCCAGGGCTGCGCTGCAGCCCGGATGCCCAACAAACTTCGGGAACAGGAGCGGCGCGGCTTCCCCGGCCGCTTCCCCGCGCGGGGCGGGACGGAGCGGGCAGGAAGCGGCGGCGGCTGCGGCGCCACTCCGAGCGCTCCGTGCCCTCCTCCCTGTCATCACCTCCTCGGAGGGGCCGAGCGTCCCGGGTCTCCTCCCTTCACCTCGCCATGGCGTCCCGGCCCGGCCCCCGCCACTCACCCCGGGCGCGGAGCGGCGGGAGAAGGAAGACGAGGTGGGCGCAGGCAGCGAAGAGGAGCCAGCGGCTGCAGCCGGGCGCCCGAGACATCTTGGCGGGGGCCGCTGAGCCGCACGGCGCGGGGAGCAGGCGAGGGGCACGGTGCGCCCGGCTGCCCGCCTCTGCCGCAGGAGCGCGGGCGAGCGGCCTCCGGCTGGTGGCGGTGCCGCCGTCGCCGCCTGCCCGCCCTCCTCCTCCCTCTCCTCCTCCTCCCTTCCCCTTCCCTCCTCCCGGCAGGACCGGCCGCCAGCGCCGGCAGGAGGGGGAGGCGCTCGCCTGCCGCGGCGCCCTCTGGCGGCGGCAGCGGGAGAGGCAGCGCCCTGCGGCCCCGCGCTGCCGGCTCCCCGCCCTGCCGGGACGCTCCTCATGGGACACTCCTCGCGGGACTCCTGCCGGTCCCGGGCTCCGGGACTGAGCATCCTGCTCGAAATAATCCCAGTAAGCACGGCTCTCCTTAGCCAGTAGCTCTTCTTAGCCATCCATTGGAACGGGCTGCCCAGGGAGGTGGTGGAGTCACCGACAAGACTGGGTGTGGCACCCAATGCCATGGTGTGGTTGACATGGTAGTGTTCGGTCAAGGGTTGGACTCGATGATCTCAGAGGTCTTCTCCAGCCTAATAGGTTCTGTAACTCTGCGAAATGTTACCCAGCACTCCAACAGGAAGTTCATCCACCAGAGCAAGGGACCTAATTAATTTCTAAAACAACCCTCGCACAACCTTACCCAAGGGAGCACATGGCACCTTCACACAGCCTTTCTTAAACGACCTGTGTGACCGGGAGTGGGGACACGGCGTGCAGCACAGGAGTACAGGGGTGTGACCTGGAGCACAGCCTTGGCACTGGAGACTCCACGGCTAAAACGTGCCCATATAACACCCATATTTGGCTAGGGAAATGCAGACCTGGAGCTGCACAAAATTGGTTTTAGGAATAACACAGAGGACAAAGTAATATCTAACATGCATATATGTCATGAAACAGACACTAAATTAGGATGTAACAGAGCCTCAGACAAATGAAGAAAGATCAAGAATGTAAAACGTTAGCAAACAAAAAATAATCCCACATGTATGCTGGAGCAAGGAAGAAAAAAACATCCACAGGAATGTGAGATTTGTCCCAGTGAAGCACTCCACATGCTGACAACTTGCTAAAACATCCCCCATACAACTCAGAATTAACCTGCTGTGCTTGAGACCCAGAGAAGCTACAGAAAGGCAAGCAGTGATAGGACTAGAAACCCAACAGTGTGTATAAAATTTTCAGCGCATGGTTATTTTTTTTTTTCTGTAACAGTTAGATGTGTATTAATAATAATTATGATCTTCATATTTCAACAGTAGTAGCAAGAAACAAAAAATTCTTGGGGTATAACTTGTAATGCATGCTTCCTCTTTGCCCTCAAACATGATTTTGAGCATAACACCTGATGCCTCTGTGTAACATCTCCTTACATTCTGGGTACACATAAACATGAATTCCAGCCAGGTCTATTTGTACTTATTTTCCAATCAAATACTTTTCACACAGACTCCTCCTAGCAACCCAACCATTCAGTATGCACTGACCTCACTGGAGACATCCAGGTCAGCCATAAACTATTTTTAATCCGGTAAGGCCAGCAGCACAGGACCCAATGTCGATCTTTCTTCATAACTCTGCAGCCTTTTGATCTATGGCATTCTTTTCCTGACTGGTCATGTGGTTACAATTGGACACCTTAACCATTCCAGAGAAGTGATTGTGCAGATGAATAGAAACCTTTTCACAGTGATAAATGCTCCCTCCCACTGCAAGCTCACACAAGCATATATATATCAGAGTAAGTTGGTAGTAGAACTCACACTTTCCTTTAAAACTATTGCAATACAAATATGTTAGCCAGACTTTCTTGGAGTACTCAACTTGCTTTATGTATTTGTTAAACACACACCCCCTGATATCACAAGAGAAGGGAAAATGAGGCACAAGTGTGAACAACAATAGCTTGTCATTTGCCTTGTGGAACAACTGCTTGGTGATGACATTCCAATTCACTAAATAAGTTACTGGCCTCAAGAATAATAATTCTGATGCCAGCTAAATAGAAACTTATTATTTGTCTGATTTTATGTGCATGCTCATAATTACTAGGAAAAAAGAGAGAATTATAACGTTATTCTACCATTTCTAGAACTATAACAATATAAAAGATATTAAACCTTCTGCTTAACATGTATATCTGCATTTGGTTGGTTTTCTTTATAAGTTTCAGCAGTCTTTCCCACCCTTTTTTCCATTTCTCTGTTTTGTGCTGGTTTCTTTAAGTATTCACATCAAATGGATCATGCCCACAGCTGGGATAAACATGACTTTTCCTTTTCAAAATGGTTAAGATATACCCATGTTTCAATGTTTTCCCACGCAGCGAGTCTGCAAGGAAAAATGAACAAAAACAAACTTTTGCTGAGATGTAGTAAGTGTTTTGGCTTGTCACAAATATAAGAAAAAATCTATTGTAACAATGCCCAAGAAATATGGAATTCTTCCATGAAACCTGGTGTTCTCCAACTGTTAAGAAAAATAGCACTTTAAGTGTTTTAAATCTTATGTTTAGCGCTTTGAGGGGGAAGTCGGAAATAAAGCTTTTTTCTTGAATTCTACAATTCTACATACACACTCAAATTGTGTTTGTTTGTTATTCCAAGTACCCACTGAGAATTTCCATCTCAGGAAGGCTGAAAATAATGAACTTTCTGTTAAGGTACACAGAGGTTTGGAACACCATCAAACCTCCTTTCTTTATAGTATTACGTATATTTTAGATCCCTAAATAATACAAATGTAGCACTGTTGCAGTCCCACCTCTGAGATTAAAAGGGGGGAATGCAAATACAACTAAATATTTTCAAATATAGATATGTAAAGTTATGCATATCAAATGAAAAAGCTGGCATGTGATTCAAGAGTAGTTTGCTCTTTTGTGCAGGCACTGCAGCAGTGCCTCCAGATACTCTGGTGGCTGTGTCATTTCTTTCTATGGAATGACTACAATATGAGAAAAGAGTGAAATTATCAACCAGACACAATAGAAATTACAGAGTTAGAGAACTTGACTGCAACTACTTTGTTGTTTTAGCCATTTGAGAAATGTTTAATTCAGGAATGACAGAGTTTTCATCATTTCTTTCAATAGATGAGGTGGAAAGACCTTTCCGTCAGAGACAGGCCTGCAAATCACATGAGTTGAGTTCTGTTCCAGCTCTGCCTCAGGCTTCTGCAGTTGGACCTCTGTCCTACTCAGGAAGCAACATAAGGAGGGGCAGAACTTTAAGCGATGACTAATCCTGCAGAAATAAGCAAAACCAATCCAAATGAGTTCAGCATCATAACAATTATGTTTTGAATCACAACAGGCATTTGCAAACACAGTTTCTCAGCTTTCAGCTACTCAAGACAGTAATTCAATGACAGTTCCATTCCATTAATATATACCCTGATATACTGATACCCTAGCAATATACTTACATTTGTCAAACACTACACAGCAAGCTTGAGCATGGGAGCTCTGATATTCTGCATCACTCAGATCTGAACTATACTCCTTTGTCCCCTTTGACCACTCTAAACAGCTGTCCCTGGGAGAAATTCTGCAGTAATGGGGAAAGCCCCCTACACTCTAGACATGACTCACTCAGTGACACTTGGCCTGGGACTTGCCCCATCTTGCTTAGGAGAATGGATAACATTGCAGTATCAGCACGTGCATGCTGACAATCAAACCACAGAGGGAACTCAGCACTCCAGTCAACCCCTGTGGCAGGCCACGGTGTAGTCTGAGTTTAGTCTCTCCTCTTCCTGGGTTAAGGTGGGAAGAACTTCCTCAATTAAAATTTGAGGACTCCATTTGAGCCAAGTCCTAGAGCTTTCAATCAAAGCTTTATAGAGAACTGGTGTGGGGCTGTGGCAAAGAGTCCTGGGAACAGAGTTCAACCAAGCAATTTTTCATGATAGAGACTGCTGTTATTAGATTACACAGTGTCTAGAAAGGACCTGGAAAAACACTGGGCGTGAAGCAACCAGTCACAGATTCTAAAGATGGATCAAAGACAAGTCCTTTCCTATGGGGCAGTAATGACAGCTTAACTGTCTCTGCCAGTCAGCTCCTCTGTCTTCTGGCAGAGAAACAGTGAAAATACCTTCTGCAGCATATCTTCTGGAACTCATTATAGGATTGTCCTAGAGGCAGAATAGATATGCACTCAGGGGAGGGGGCAAGACACAGGAATTTCAATATCTTTTAACCATTACAGACCAAGCCACAAAAAAGAAAGAGAAGATCTATCAAGCTGTGGATCTTGACACAGGTCCCCAGAGTTCAGTTAATGAGATTATGAGATGGTCCTGTCTACTGTATTGCACACTGTCAAGGGGAAACTTCTATAGGCAGATGTAGAGGACTGAAGTTTTTCAGTCTTGATTAAGCCAAGGACATGTTGCCCACTCCCTTGGTCAAATGAACAGCTTGCCTGAAGAACTGTCAGACTTGCTTCTCTCTCCTGTTTGGTCTCCTGCTGCTTCCATCTGACACAAAACTGCCTCTACCAAGCACATCTGAGTTTTTATATTTTCCCTGCTGAAATTTAGCTATTTTAAAATGCAAGACATTAGTCCTAACCTACCTCATACTGTCTTTTAATAAATTGATAAAAGTATTACCTTGTATAAAGTAAAAAAGTTTAGATAAACAATAAGGGATTTAACTGAGCAAAATCATGTATGAACAAAATGCTTCCATATGTTTTAAAGAGCTTAGTGGCTACATTAACTGCATTCCCTGGCTTCTAATTCCTACAGGGAAAGAAACTGGTGTAAAGAATCACCTACATTTTTCAATTGTGTACTAAGCCATAGTGGCAGGGAAAAAATGAGGCAAACTCTTCAAGGAACACTGAAATGGGTTTAAATAATGTCCTATGAATTTGTCTTTGTCATTTCTGCTGGTTTGATAAGTTGCAAATAACATGATCACTCAAGCATTGATTAACCTGCATCAGCTCCTGGGATTTGTGCCTCAAGATGTCCCACGCCTCACAGACAGCTTCTGTATATTTTGTTTTGCCTTATCACAGCTGTACTGTAAACCATGACAGTTCAGGAACCAACTCAAAAGTTGTTATGACATCCCACTTTGGCAGCCAAGAAAAAAAAAGAATCCCTGAGAGTGGAAGAGACAAGTTGTCACAGTAATATCCAGAGATGTTCAAACAGCATGAAATATTTTAATGAGGTTTTAGACCCTGGAAAAATCCATCCTATAAGATGGTGACACCAAAGACTTTGGGGTATGTCTGTCTTATAGCTTTTAATGCCAATAATCTCAGGAAGCATAGGGACCTTATAGTTAGATGCAAACACTCTAAACAGTGGCAGGAACATAACAGCTAGTTTCTTTAGCTGAAGTAGTTTTCTAGAACAGCTCAGGTGTGCACAATAATCATGCCATTGAACAAGCAGACTTGGAAAATTGTGCCACTTCAGAAGTAGCTTTGAGCTGGGTGTTGGACCAGATGACCTCAAAATGTCCTTCCCAGCTTAATTATTCTCTTATACTGAGATGGTAGGGAGAAAAATAGAAAAAGACATGCCTCCTACCTGACACATACCTGCAGACAAAATCAGTCAATTTTGGATATATAAACTCACTCCAAGCACAGAACTTGGTATTTGCTTCCTGTTGAGGCCTCCCAGTTAGGCAAAACAGCAGTTTAAAGTCATTATATGAGTTATTATTAGAGGTGAAATGATTCAATTCTGAGCTTGCCAACCATACTTGCTTATGAATAAGTCACCCAACAACCATCCCTTGATATGAACGAAACCACAAGAAATATCTTCTATGCAATAAAAATAGGTTTAATTATGTCTGAAAAGAACTTCTGAATCCTGATCGTCTCCACTCAAAGGTGGGCATCTGCCTTGTCCATCTGAACGACATAACAGGAAAAAAAGGCTGGGATAGTTACCCAGATGAGCAGCTTATTGATCAAACCTGACAGTAGGAACTGGAGCACTCCTCATTCCAGAAATTTTCACTTAAGAAGTAGCCCTTAGGAACCATTACAGCCTGGTATCACTTCAGAGCAACTGCACTCATCACAGCCTGTATGAACCTCAAAGTAGTTTTAGATTATGTTCACCAGTAAGTGTTCTCTTAGGACTATTTCATTCTGCTTTTGATATGGAAAGTCAAACAGAACTGGATTAAAAACCCCCAGAATGCCACATGTGGTACAGAACCAGTCAAATACAACAACATCAAGTCAACATGACACAGGGAAACTATGAAAGTCAAAAGCAGTTTCAGAGTTTACAGGCAACGTCATCTAGGAAAATATTGCCCAAACCCTCAAAATGCGCAGTCCTAAATCAAAACCACTCAGTTAAGAGTCTGGAAAAACTGTTGTGTGACCAAGCAGTGTGGCACACTGGGCATAAGCAGTACCAAGTTTTTACATAGCTCTATGGCAAACACAACCAATCCTAAGAAAATGACCATGACATGCACAGTAAACTGCAACAACAGGCTTTGTGTAGACAGCATGGAAAACAACTAGTTAATTGAATTTTACCTAAAAATCTCTAAAAACTTGGTGTACTAGGTCTGGCCAGGATGGAGTTAACTTCCTTCATAACAGCCTATATGGTGCTATCCTTCCCCCCAAGTTGAGCAGGAAGTTTTGAGAGGACCTAAACCGGCCAAGGACATACTCCATATTATATAAAGTTATGCTACCCAATAGAAGGTGGGTTAGAAGGGGTTTGTATGTGGGTAATTGGCCTCCAAGGTGTGTGATGTCTGAGGAGGTTGGCTAGACTCTGCACTAAGAGGGAGCAAACAATTGCCTTGGTATCGCTTAGGTCTTTCCACCTCTTTTTCCTTCATTTATTGAGGTGTCTTTGTGTCAACCCACAACTTTTGCTCTCCTTTTATGCCCTGTCATGCTGGGGGAGGAGAAAGAGTGAGAAAGCAGCTGTGGGGATGCTCAGCTGTTGGCCAGGGTCAACCCACAACAGTTGGTAACAATCTCATCTAAATCCATCACAATCTGACCTTTTCATCACCTTTTTTTGGCAGTGAATTTACTGTAACAGATTTTGGTCTGAATAGTAAGTTTGACAGACAAATTATTGTTTCCAGCAGATTTATCTGCTACATAATGTACAATTTAAAATATCATGGGGTGGGATTGAACAGGACTTAGAAAGAAACTTAAGATGTTGTTTCATATCTGCTCACAGCAGGACCCAAGCTGCCTCTCAAACCACAGAGACACCAGAAATCAAAAGTATCTTTCAGTTGTGCATGGCATTGACTCCCAGTTCCTGCCTGACACTGAGCTTCAAACCTTGTAGCCAAAGGGTACTTCCTTGTTTTAATTTTAGGACATTATTTCTCATCGTATCCTTAATGGGCCTAGAGAAAGTCCTTATATAGTTTTTCAGTACTTGAGAAATAGTCTCATGTTTATTTTCAATTTCTGTTGTGACTAAAAAAAATAAAAAAGTAGAATGCTTCCAATGTTAGATCACTGATCCTCACCCATTCTCGTAGTGTATATTTAAAGCTTCTGTCTCACTTTTCAGCTCTGAAACTGAGTTATCTGTTTCTTCAAGTTTATTTGTGAGGCTCTAAAAGAAGAATGAAAGGTCTTGAACTTAAAGAACAGCAGTGTGATCAGTTCTAGAGGAATATAAATGCACAGGGCTGGTCAGATTATGCACTACAAACAGATAATTCAAGAACTTTGTTTTAATTATCTGCTCTTTAATTCTGCAGTTGGGTCAAATTCTAGTGAACACATTCCTTACAAGACTTACCAGTAACAAGTAGCAGGTTCACAAGTTGTTTATAGCAGATACTGCTGATACATTATTTGATATTGTTTCTGAAAATGCAACTGGTTGGCAACATTTTCAAAGAAAAAGAAATATTTTTATGCAGATTTCTATTTATGCTAAACTTCTATCCTTAGGTTGTACAGCCAATATATATGGAAATAGGGCTGGGGTTTCTTTAATCAAAATTTAAAAAAAAAAAATCACTGTTATTCTTCCAGCTTTCATCAGGATGCCTTCCCCCAAGTAAGTTAGTACTGACACTGATCTATACAACTCTGACAGTGCTCTTCCATGAGACTGTCTGAAACAATGTCAAAGCTTAATTCTGCACTTTTGCCTCAAATACAGCCATAAAGTAAAAATTATTGGGAATACTGCATTTCTTTTTACTGGCTCATTCACTGCCACCATAGTAACCACTGTGTAATGGGTCAGACAATTTTCAAAATGCAGTCTCTGACAGTTTAACTAATCTGAAGACAAAACACTATTAGTTATCTACTATCTGAGTGCTTTGCTCTGTACAATAAATTTAATGAACCCTGGGAAAAAAATTCATACCAGTGTAAGGAAAGGTGTATTTGTTTAATGTTTTTACACCTGTATCCTGATTTGGAACAAAGTTCTTGTACCTGCCAGGAAGGAGATCAAGGTCCTGCTAAAAAGACCTAAATACATCTTAAAAGTAAACCTAGAGGAATCTTGACCTTACAGGTTACTTAATTAAAAAGTCATTTTACACTGAACTTTTATTAAAGACAATAAAACACACAGGTGCTACTCCTGCGTTTTGCATTATTGCACAGCTTCATCACAGGCTGGCTGGTGCACATGCACATGAAAGTAGTTTGGTTGTACAGAATATCTTTCCATTTTAGAACTTGAAATCAAAACACTACTTCCCTAAACTGAGAAACATAATTTCTTGGTTAAAAATCCATTACTATTTAAAGCAAGATGATTACTTAAAATCAAACTAAAAAAAGAAAAAAAAAAAGGAGAGAGAGAGAAGAAAGAAGGCTACTAGTTCTGCATTCTGGCTTGCCTTATATAGTTATGCTAAAGGAAAAAAGGAGCAGAGCCAACACTGTGAAACCTACGCTAGAAGGCAGCTATCTGGCTTATGTGAGGCAATGGTGCCACCCAATGTTCAGCAGTTATACCCAAATTTGTTTTTCTTTATTGATCCAAGAGCAAAAAAAACCCCATCTCCAAACTCAAGAAACTGCATGCAATGCTTATTAGTAATCATAACTGTATGCAAAGACTTGGCTCAGGCATAAGATTAACAGATGTGGCAAATTTCCAAATAGGTAAATATTTATTTTAGTTTCAGCTTGAATTCTCTGTAAAATTAATATTAGCATAGCCCAGGTAAATACATTCAAGCTGTCAAAACACTTCTACCAACATTTTCCTAAGGTCCTCGTTATTTTAGCTTCTCACTTTTGAGGCCACTCAGTTGGGGCCTCTCACAGGGATCAGTACTCAGTATGTTTCAAGCAGTGCAAGGACTTTACTATTACACTACTAAAATGAAAATTCTTGCACAATAATCCAGTTTTGATAAACGGATGAATCTAGCCTGTGTTCAAAGGACAATAACTTTTTAGAAAGGCACCTGTAACTATGAATAATTTAAAGAGCTTATAATATTGGAAAACTTTAGCAGAAGATGATTAATGACAATTACTGTTGAAAGAGCACATCTCACTTTTGTTTGGAATTTTGCCCTCACCCCTCTACCAGAGGAACATTATATGACTGTATCTGAAATTAAAAAATGCTCTAATAACTACTTACCTCTTACTTGTATAATTCTAATTCTGTAAGTAAAGGTAAATGTTTATTTATACCACTTTGCAGATCATGTGTTCTAAACTATAAAGCATTCTACCAGCTCTTTGGGCTCTCTCTTCAACTCTTCCAAATCATCTATAAATGTAAATACAAAATGACACACAGCATATCAAGCATATTTACAAAAGCACTACATCACAAAAAGTATTATTGTGTTAAAATCTATATCCCTGTATTAGAATATTCTGATTTTTTTTCAAATATCACTTCTTTCTCTGCACTTGCTAGTTCATTACGCAACTATGTGTTTGTGCTGCCTTATTTTCACCATACTCATAACTTATGGTCACATGACAAATAAGCAAGCTCCCTTCAGAGGCCTTTAATTTTCAGAATACATGTAATATTTCTTAGTCGAGCATATTGATTTTTTTTCTTCAAAGAAAATAAAATTCTGTAGTTTGGATGCACCACCTTTGAGACATTCCTTGAAAAGGGAGTAATTTCACCTATTAATCACTGAGCCTGCCAATTTTTAATTCTCAGTATTTCATCTTCCATCCAACAGATTTTTATAGCTTTCCTATGAAGACAGTTTGAAATTTTCAACTCTCAGAATACATTTTATGAACAGATTTATATTGCAGGATGTTGAAGATAGACAATTTATAATAGTTAATATGCTCTAAGTATAGCTATCGAGGTACTATAAACACTCAAAGGAAAATTTTATAATCCTCCATTTGTTGCCTTTATGGGAATGAAAGTGGGGAAATTACATATCTACATTTCTTTTTAGAAAAGAAAAAGGTGTTTGATTTCTGTATGCATAGACAGTGAAACACACATACTTTTAAAAGATGCTTTATTACATGATCTTCCAAAGCATGTCCACTGAAACCTGTAGTGTGTATATATTTATGTACTTAGTTATCTTTTCATGATGTCCAGCCCTAACTGCTCAGTCAGTAGATTTTCTGAAAGTTACTGGAAAAGAAAAATTAATTTCTTAGTGTCTGTACTGAAGATCCTGATATCATCTTAGGGGTTGGGTTTTTTTGTTACTTTTTTTAATAAGTAAAAATCTGACTTTAATAAGTCAAAATCTGAGCAGTCTTTGAAGTCCTTGGAATACTTTCTAGAAAAAATGGCTTGGATTACTGTCAGAAATTCATAACAAGTACATGTCATACTAATAATGTAAGTGATATTTTTAAAACATTTTACCAATGTTGAACGCACAAGAAGTCTGCATAATCTGTGCACATCTAATTAGCACTGAGTCATAAAAATGATACATAATGATTTGGCAGCATATTGCCAGATGGTTTGCTATCAGATCAAGTAGTAATAACTTAGCTTATTTATCTCCATTCCCCTCATCCCTTACTTTCATTTTCATCCATTTTCATTTCTCTACTTAAAAATAGCATTCAGTTCCTTTCATTTCATATACAAAAAACAGTCAAAACCTCACTGATTATTTTTAATCCAGACTGCCTAAGGAGGTTTTGCGATCTTTCTGCTTTTACAAGTACATTTATTTTATTAATTGCACTTAGGCATCGGAGAGTTTATACAACCTAGATCCATATTTACTTAAAAACCATCCAACTCTTCCCTTCTTCCACTTGGTGATGTGCAGCTAGTCACCTATATTAATTTTGTTTTGCACCACAATAATATTTTCTGATTCTCTTGTTTAAAACACATTTTGTGTCTAAGCAACAGAAGAAAAAGTTATGAGGGAATTATATAATCACCCAAGTTAAAATATCTGAGATTCATAAACACTTAAGGTTTAGTACTATTTCAATGTTCCTAATCTCCATAATTTTGGATCTTGAAGCATTTATGGTATACTTGCTTTGCTGTGCTAATTTCATTTAATACAAAGTAAAAAAAGTGTAAATGTTCTTTTTCCTAAAATCATAACATTTTCCAGGGGGCCCATCCAGTTGTTTAAGTGAAAAGATAGAAACATCTGTGCTTGCAAGAGAATAGAACTAAGAATTTCACAATAACCTTGGCACTGTAACTTTGGCAATAAACTTGGCACTGTACCTTCTCCACCTTTGCATTAGTTTCAGTCTTAATTTGTGCTGTTCTAAATACAAATAATCAGACAGTAATGGTAGTTTCCCAGCCATCAAAGTAAACCTTCACAGCTACAGTTTTGTGGAATAAAGTCTGTAAAAATAAAGTCTGCTCCATTTTAACTCACGATTTATAAGCACACAGATCTATTAATAGGCATGAAAATGAAAAACTCACAGGAAAAGGACATTCTTGTATTGGGATTAAAAAGGTTTTTTTGGGTTAAGAGTCTTATTCAGAGTGTCAGGAAGACAAAGCATCACCCTGTTGGTTACTCTGGGCTTTGGATCCGTGCTATGCTGTGTGTTCAAGTATGCTGATACATGGCCAGAGCCACGACGAATCTCATTAAAATTTGCCAAGTACTGAGGCTTTTATCAGGAAGCATGCAAAAATCTATCAAGTGAAGTTTATCTGCCTTATCCAAGAGCCTGTGCATTTTTTTCGAAGTGGATATTCTCCACAGCAGGGATGCTCTGAACAGCACAGCTCAGGTTTCAAACATTAAGAAAGCAGTGCCCATTGATTGCTGTGCTTCAGGCTGCTTACGCTACCACATTGGTGACACATGCTCTTCAATTTTCCTCTCTTTCTGCAGGATAAGTATGTGGATGGAGGTATTAACAAAGATAATGTTGTAGAAATTATCTTTAACACTTCCTATACAGATGAGAATAAAAAGAAAAAGGTTAAGTGAAAATACAAGCACAATGTGTTAGCTGTTGTCTCACATAGCTGGATAAACATTTGGCAACTCATATTATTTTCCTTGACACAATCCTCTTTTCCACTTGATTTACAAAATGTTTATATACATGAAAATAAATATCGTACAGTGGTATCATAGTGGTATGAAAATCAGTGTAAGGCAAGATATGAAGTACAGGATTGTATCACAAGGGTGAGACTACTGGAGCTGTCTAGTGAACTAATTCATGTTTCCAAGAACCACAGCTTGATAAGAATGTCAGTCTTTGTAATAAGCAATGACCTGAAATGCTCTTTACCCTTTAAAACTTAGCTGGGAACCCAAGAACAAATGAACCCTAATCTCATTAGGTTGCATTAAAGACCTTCTCAAATGATGAGACAGAAATGGTGCAGAAGCTTAGATTGACCAGCATGTGCTATCATAAGAGCCAACTGCTCACATTTACAGAATAGCAGCTGCAGTAAAGCTGGCACAGGCAACTTCCAAACAGATTAGAACAATAGCATAGGCTGGAATGCAGCTCAATCCCCAAATAGAAAGTGAGAACATATATAAGGTTCCCAGATAAATTACAGAGACCTATTTACTTGGAATGCAATGTTTACATGTTGCCTGCTTATACTGGGATGGGTTTTCCTGTTTTCTGTTTCAAATAAAATACGAAGATTTTGTACAAAGAATGCTGCCTCTACTGGTCCTGTAGGTCTCTGTTGGGGCCTCTGGCAACACAGCAGAAATTTCAAGTTCTCAGTAGATTCCTATGTTATGTTCTGTGACACTTGGACTTCCACAGGGACATTAGCCCATCCTCTAGTTGACTGAGATCATGTTTTATAATGGTAACATTCCCTGTATAGACACTAATGTCATTCTATCTCTGCACCCCATGGCAGTTTACCAACATTAGGACTGGTTTAACAGATAACTCCTGTTCCCACATCAAATTCAGTTTCTGAACACCTCTGGTAGAGGCCACAGTATCAAATATGAAAAAAAAAATTAAAGGCCTGATCAGCTACCATTTTAAAGCATTGCTTGCACTGAAGAAGGTCAGATTGCTCTTTTCTCCAGGTCAGAATGTGGGCACATTTACAGAAGTTCTTATCTGTCACAGACAGTAAGAACACTTACAAAGCTAAGCTCCCTGTGCCTACTGAGGAGTAAAGAAAAATCCACCAGAGATACCTTTCTTTCACCAAACTCTCTCTTCATTTATCATGTTAAACACTGAACAATATTTGGAGACAATATTTGGGTAAATGGAGCAATACTTGTCCCAGCTGTGCAAGGCAATCTTAAAAACTTGAAAAACATGGGTCACTCATTATCTTCTTGTACTACACTGCAATAGTTGGTGCATTGCAAAAACACAAAGGTTAAAATAGAGCACCCAGATGTAGAGAATCCAAAATCCCACTAAACAATGAGAAAGCAGGAATAGCAGATGTCTCTCTTTTCCAGCAGGATTAGGACCACAGACTACTTGACCAAGGAGAATATTAACAGAAATTTCACATCAGGCCAGCATGTCTGTCCACATGGTCATCTAGTAAAGGCTGATGTGACACCCAAAAAGAAGGGCAGCACACTGGTTAGCCTCAGTTCCTAAACTCACAAACCTTCTAATGCTAATGAACACCAGCAGAGGTTAGTGTTTTTCCACCTGCCCCTACAAGAAGATTGACTGTCCATATGTAACCCCTTCTATCTCTAGTTCAGAGGGGAGAGACACACAGTCTCCACATTATTGGAAGAATGAACCAAGAGTTTTCAGAATCTTTTCTTAGACTTCTAAAATAAAGTTTATAATTTCATTTTTACAGCCCTTGGTAAACCATGGTTTTAATGATTTCAATCATTCAGGCTTTATCCAGAGCATCAGTCTGGACAGACAGACGCAAGTGTTCTCACTGCCAGGCCTCATCAGTGTGTTAACCTTAGCCAGCCAATGCTGTATCATTTCTTCATGCCTCTTGGCTCTCATTAGTGATAGAAAACAGGGAGCTCTTCTTCAAATCATAACATTCAAACTTGTCCCTTTACAAGGCAATTCCTGGTGGCAGCAGCCTGTGTCCACAGCCACAGGGTTTCCAGCCTACAGATTTGCTGGCAGCTTGCAGCACTGGCTTATCCTTTCAGAGCAGCCCTCACCACCAGAGTGCCCCAGGCACACATGTTGGAACCATCTCTAGTAAGCACCTTACTGATGTTACCTCCCACAGCAGTTCTCATCTCCCTTCTGCTCCTCCCCAACACCACTTAGAGTTCCATGGTGGGAACTCACATCACAGATAGCAAGGTGCTACCAATATGTGCTTCTGCTCTAGGCTGAGTAAAAAAACCCCTTTATTCCTCTACTGGGATTACAGTTCATTGAAGCCATAACTCAACCACTGCACTGCACCATCAGAGATGGTGCCAGCAGAGTAACTTCCAAATTCACTGCTGAGCTTTTTCTCCCTTTAGAGAGCAGCTGCAAATCTGGGCAAACAGTCAAGTTTTCTACTTTATCTATTCAAGGATAAACAATTTATAACAAAAGAGAAAAAGCAGAAAGAATGTTTGGTCTCTACTTTTATCATATATGGCACACTTAAACCACCAGGCATGCTCTGTGTCCACAATTTACCACAAAAGGACTTTCTAAAAAAACACTGAAAATACTAGATACCAAACTTCTCGTCAGATAGGGTGACAGCTGACATACAGGTGAACTGATAAATGAAAAGACTAGTATTTCACCTTCAAGTTATATAGAAGTATTATCCAGGATGCAAGGATTTTGGATGCTCATGAAGGCAGCATAAGCATTTTAAACATTTCTGTATCAGGATATTTAAGCAGCTAAATACTTTGAAGAAGTCTGTCTCTTCCTTCAAAACTGGAAGTACATTATCATGAATATTTACCATGTCAAGTAAGGACACGAAACCTCATCAACTCACACACACGCATCTATCAGGCTAACCTATCAGCTTTCTCTGAAGTTAGAAGCTGCATCCTTAGCTAGTCACACTGGTCTCATGAATTTTTCAGCTCTGTGTCTCCTCTGAAACAGGCAAGCACTATTTCAGGAGAGCAAATACCCCCCATACACACTCAGGAGGGGTCAAGATCCAGCAGTTGAATGTTACTCAGCTTTGAAGCAAAGCTTTATCAGAAATTGCTGAACCACAGTACCTAGAAAGGGAGTAGTGGGGGCAAAAAATATTCTGCCTTTTCCATGCAGGGACACTCAGGACACTGAATGCTACCACCTCTCCCTGCCCCTTGTAACAGCCAGGACTTGAAAGGCAGCATCTAACATGCAGTGAAGACATAGTCTTAAGCTGTGACAGGGGAGTATGAGGCTGGGCATTAGGAGGAATTCCTTCACAAAAAGGGTGATTAGATATTAGAATGGGCTGCCCGGGGAGGTGGTGGAGTCACTGTCCCTGGAGGTGTTTAAGGAAAGACTGGATGTGGCACTCAGTGCCATGGTCTGGTTGTCATGGTTCAGTCGTAAGTTGGACTTGATGATCTCGGGGGTCTTTTCCAACCTAATTGATTCTGTGACAGGTGTACTACCGACAACTGAAATCAGGATCTGTGTACCCCCATATCTCCATATGGAATACAGAAGGTTAAGGCTTCTTCTAGCAAGGATGGGATCTTGCGCAAAACGCTAGAGCTGGACAGCTAGGAGGCAATAGGACATTTATGTTATAACGGATTGTAGCACACCGAGACAAAAGCCCTCTGCAGAGAGCAAGTGATCTCAGAATTAACATATTTAGCCTGGCAGCACAGGGCGGAGAAACTTACAACAACGTGCCAATCGGCTCTAGAGAGGTTTCCCAGCGTACTAAAGTAGGGGCATTGCCGCGGGGAGCTGCTCATCTGCCTTTCTCCCGCACATTCCAGACTGCCCCAGCCCCCGCCTTCGCCGCCCCCGCCGCCTCCCCCGCGCGGCCCCGCCCCTGCCGCTGGCCCCGCCCCGCCCCGTGAGGGGCTGGCGGCGTCCGCGGTCGCCATGGGAACGGCGCGCGTCACCGCGCCCGGCGCCGCCGATTGGCGGGAATTGGTCGAGAGGGCGGCCGAGGGCGGAAGCGGAAGCCGCACGTGGAGCCGGTGAGTGGCTGCCGCAGTTTCTGGAAACTTCGCCTCATTGTCATATTTAAAGCGGCGGCGGCGCGGTTGGGTCCCCTCCCCGTCCGCCCGCCCGCGCACGCTACCGGGGCCGGCGGTCGCAGCAGTGCCGGGAGCCACCCGGAAGGAGCGGGGACCTCCCTCTGGCGCCGGGACCATGGCCGTGGTGGGCTTTGATCTGGGCTTCCAGAGCTGCTACATCGCTGTGGCGCGGGCCGGCGGCATCGAGACCGTCGCCAACGAGTTCAGCGACCGGTGCACGCCGTGAGTGAGGGGCGCGGGGGGACGGCGGGGGCGGGCGGGGGCCGGTCCGTGCCGGCGGAGCGCCCGCCGTGGAGGAAGCTGCTGGAAGTTTCGCGGTGGGGGGTTCCCGCTGTGTGGGGCCAGCGTGTTCCCCGGCACTCGCCGCCTCCGTATGGGCCCCCGAGGGCTGCCGGGGGGCATGCACAGGGCGGCGGGGCCGGGTGGCACCCCGCTGCGTGTCCCTTCGATCCGCTGTGTGCTCCCGTACTCCCCCTTCCCACCCTGAGCCACCGTGAGCCCCTGTCCCCCCGCCCCTTGCCCCCACCCGCTGTGTCCCCCTGTACCCTCCCACCATCCTGCCCCCCAGCTCCCGACCCGCTCTCTGCCCCCCTCCTCGGTCCCGACCCGCTGTGTTCCCCCGTGTCTCCCCGCTCCTCCTCGGTCCCGACCCGCTCTATTTCCCCGTGTCCCGACCCAGTTCCGAGCCGTTCTCTGCCCCTGTACCCGCCGGCCCGAGGGAGGGATGGAGGGCTGTGCGGAGCCTGCTCGGGTCGCGGTGCGGCGGGCTGGCAGCGCAGGTGGCGGCCAGGCGAATTCCCGCGGGGGCAGCCCGGGTTAAGTGGGACACGGGGGGAACGCAGTCCCACTCACGCTGCCGTAGGATGGACTCTGCCAACTGTTCCAGGGCAACTCTCCTTAGTCAGAGGTCAGGTATAGAAAGCCTCTGGCTCAAAGCAGGAGTTAGTTGTCAAGTTAGAAGCAGCCATGCACGGACGGGTAGGGTGTAGTCTGGCTGTGAGCTCTGAATTGCGATCGTCCTGTTTTACCGTTTGGATAAGCCATTGTGAAAAGTCCTGGATTCAAGCCAAGGCCTTAAGATGGATAAAAGTCTTCCTGTAGTTTTTTACTGAAAACTGAAAGAATGACACCTTGATGGAAAGACTTTGGTGTTTTATTTGTAGCAGTAGAAAATGAATCTGTCCTCAGTCCTCAGTCGTGTTTATTATCAGGACCGAGTTAATTAATTAGCCTGTTGTTCTTTCCAGGTCAGTGGTTTCATTTGGATCCAAAAACAGAGCTATTGGTGTTGCGGCTAAAAACCAGGTAGGTTGTTTCCTGCTGCAAACTGTTGAAGTACCAGTGGGTGTAAAGGGAGTCAGCTGTGTGTAGTTGAGGCCAAACAGTTTCAGTTTCTTGTTAAGCCTTTTATTTTAGAAATGCTGCACTGTGCTGCCATACTTTCTTCAGAGAAATGTAGGATGTTTTCCTAGAATGCAACTGCTCTCTCTTTCATTAATGTAATATTTTCCAGTTGATGTGTTCCTTTTCTAATAAATTAGGATCATTTGGTTTCTTTTTTTTAGTGATTGTACACAAGATTTTTCTTGTACTTGAAGGAAAGCATTTTTAAATGTTGATTATAGTTTCTTAGAATTATATATAAGGGGAGAGGTTTGGCTAAGATTCTTACAGCTATTTAGGGTACCCTGCTATCTTTGGATTTGCTGTAAATTAAATGCCTCTGGTTTTGAAGGTGCAAGTCCTTATTTTGGGTTGGGTTTTTTTTAGAGGTGCTCTGAAAGATTGAATGTTTTCTTTGTTAAAGTAGTATTTTCAGTTTAGAAGGAGAACCTAATTCCAACAAGTCTCAGCATAAAGAATGTAATGATTAAATAAATCCTTAGGTATTCTTCGTTGTTACATAACTACTGCCGGGAGATCAAGCATGCAGCCTCTGCTGGCCTGTGTATATCTCTCAGGTAGTGAAAGGACTGCAGTGGGTTTCCATGGAGAGAGCACTGAAGGAGACTTTATTCCACTGTAATAGTTCTCTTAATTTTGAATAGCCGAGGCAATATGAATAGTTTATATGCTCACAAGCACACACCCATTCAGTTACAGTTTAACATTTGGAGTAATGAAGTAAGTACATATGTTTGTGTTTTTTCCTTACATTTCATTTTAGCATTGCTAAATTGACTGCTTCCACTGTTACAAGTCAGTAACTAGTATGATTCATTAGTGTGCAAAAATGAGTTGCTACTCAAAATGGCAAGTGATTTGAATACTATATACTCTTGAGCACATTTCAGTATTGTTAGATTGTTCCAGTAAATGCTGTGGAAAGCATGAAGTAAGGTGAAAGTGAAGTAGATTCTCCCTCTTAGATTGCATTTACAAGTGTGTATTTGCAGTGATGAACACCTGTGACTTCAGTTACCTTCAAACTAACCTGTATGTTGTTACTAAATTGACACTTTCATGCTTGGCTCTCTTAGGAGATGAAGCTAAATATTTTTCCCAGGAAAAAAGAATATGATACTTAAAAATGATGAAAGATGACAGGTCATTTGTTTCCCTACTTCTGAGTCGTCCAGTTTGGGTGATGGCCTGAGATGTGATTTGTGTTGCTTTTGTAAATGTGGAAGTTTCCGGACATGGACAAGTGACAGTTACATTTTTGGTGTCCTAGGGTGTAATAGCTATTTAAATCAAGGAGTACAATGATCCTTTTCATTTGGAAAAAAAAAAAAAAAAGCAGACAAACAGAAAAATCCCACAAAATTAAAAAACAAAAAAAGAGGTTTTGACTGGTGACTTCTACACTGTGATTTTGTGAGAGAGAGCTCATAGTACTCAAAGGTGCACTCTGGTATTTAAGAAATTGCTACTAGAACAAATTTTTAGAGAATTTCTGTTACCCTTAGGTAAGTGTTGTAGCAGTGGAGATGAGAACAGTGTGTTAGTTAACAGACCATAATTCTCAGCTTTCTTAATTGTGACTAAGCGGGAAGATATTAAAACATGCTACAGACCTAATGGCATACAATTACTCTAAAAATATCTTAAGATTGTTCTCTTAGAAAAGGCTTTGAGGTTAATTCTAAATTAGGCTATAAAAGCTACCAGAGTGTTTGTGCTTCTCTGCCCACTACATGGTAATAATTCTTGCTATGTTCTTCAGCCATACAGCTGTGTAATACGTAGCACTCAAGTACTCTGAAGTTGTGGCTATACAAATAAAACCATGCTGGGAAACAATCTTGGACACAGGAACCTAACTACTTGATAACATTAAAGTACTGGAATAGTTCCTGGCATGATTTTTGACCTGTGCTAACTTGTGCTCTTCCTATTCATTGCTGGGTACTGTTTGGTGATTTGCATAAACCAAGGTTGATTCTCAGTAGGGCGTCCAAATGTGACACCTTTCCACAGACACATCTGCCTGAAAGTTACTGTTTGTTAGTGCGAGTATGGCCTCCTTTTTTTCAGGGAGCCTTTCTGTTGGAGAACTGTCCTAGTTGAGTAGTTTTCTAATACAAGATGTAGCTCAAATTCTTCCATTTCATGATGGAAAATTTTATATGCACCAAGGAACTGATGCTTTTCTTTGATGGTAGTGAATGCTAGAAATCTTCCTTGGTATGCTCAACATTTGAGTTGCTATCATGCAGTCTGTTGATGCATGCCAAATCTATCCTGTAGATAGTACACTTTCATAATTTCTCTCCAATAGAACAGGATTAATTCTACTCTGAGATACTTGCATTATGTCTTAGGCTGCTCTAGTTGTCTGGTTTCTGGTGTGCTTTGCATTTCTGATAATGAATTCTTCTCTAAGTCACTTGCTTGCACTGTGGAGCTTGCATTGTAGTTTAGCATATACTTCAAGCTCAAGTTGTTACCAAAAAAGTTCCAAGTTTTTTTGAGTTGTCTATGCACTGTATTCTTCTTTGGGCTAGCACAAGAATTTGAGTTGCTGGTAGGTGAATGTGAACAAGGAAATGATGTGATTTCAAAGTAGCTCGGGGGAAAAAATAGGTATTGAAATGTGTGGGGACACTCAAGCTTGATACTTAGTAACTAAGAAAGCACTTGTTTGTGCTTAATGTAGTGATGTTTAAAGTGGAGGTAGTGTGACTTGGAGGTTCACTTTACAAGCAGAAACCAGCTTCACGTGTAGTTGTAATCTTTAATCGTTTTAATTTGGTCTAAGTTCTGTCACTCCATTGCAAGGTGAGTGGCTCTGGTTAGCACAACCAGCAGCACAATGCTCCAGTGCATGCACAGAGGGGGTTTTCTGAACTGGGGGAATGTCATGGGGAGACAAGAGCTGCCAGAAGCCTGCAGCTGGAGTGGCAGCGGCTTATGGGACCTGGATGGGGCCAGTAGCAGCAACAGCAGTTTCTCCCAAATATAAAAGAAGCCCTTGGGGAGCACTGGTGACCAGGGTGTGGCACAGCAGTTTGCACAGAAGGGTGCTGAGGCAATGCCAGCTCAGCGAGGGGGCAGTGGTATCCATCTGGCAGAAAGCCACAGCCTCGCTCAGCTCCACACCCAGCACGGCTGACACAGCTGCCCAGACAGCTCTGTCAGGAACATACTGCCACCCTGGTGCCACCTGCAGGGTGAGCCCTGCTCTCATGCCAATACTGGGTGGCACTGGGAGCATCTGGGACGCACTCTGCGGGAGTGTGTAGAGGCGGAGGAACTCTTCCACTCAGTGACAGAGCCCTGGGGGAAAGGTGAGTAGGTTCAGGACTATCAGGGAGTGTGTGAGAGAGAGAGATGTAGTGGAATTGCACTCTGCCTTTCCTGGCACATGCCTGGGAGGCAGACATGACACATGATACAGAGAATTCCTTCCTCTCCTCTCTACCTGGTGGAACACAGTGACTTGAAGGGATAGGGAGCAATGGTGACAAGTTCCTGGCCACCACAGCAGGCACATCTCCTCTGTGACTACCCCACCTCCCCAAGTGTCTTGGCATAATATTGTGTGTTCTCTATCCTTCCAGTTGCAGGAAATGATGAGGGAGGAAACAGGAATAGCCAGCAGACCAATGCCTGGCTCTGATGCCACTGGTAGAATTTGGGGGGTTTGTTCATGGATCAGTTTATGTGACAGCAGGGCTGCTGGCAACAGGTGGGGTATACCTGTTCCAGAGGGGGAGAAGGATTTTTGCATAGGAGCTAGCAGAGATCACTGAGAATTTTTAACTAGATTTGGAGGGGGGAAGGGATACAACCAAGTTTGCTAGAGATAAGCCTAGTGGCATCACAGTAGTGTTTGAGGGAGAGTGTTCTAGTGAGGTCCTTCACTCTGCGGCCTTGGTCAAAATGGGATGGAGATCCATGTGGCAGCAGTGACATAAGTGTTATCTTGATGTGTTAGAAACCATGGAAGCTCCTGAGAATGGTCAAATAGGAATTGGGGCTTCTTCCTCGCAAAAATGTGGCAGGATCGAGAGCCAAACCGAAGTGCATTTACATCAACATCTGCAACACCGGCAATAAAGAGGAGGAGCTGGACACATTGCAGAGCAGTAAAACCCTGACACAGTTGCCATTTTGGAAACATTGTGGATGACTGGCACAAGTGGGGTGTACTTTGGACTGGTTAAAAACTGGGCAGCCATGCCCAGAGAGTGATGGTGAATGGAGTTAAATTCAGTTGGCAGCCCATCACCAGTGGTGTTCCCCAAAGCTCAGTATTGGGCCCCAGCTCTATCTGGTATTTTAATCAATGATCTGGAAAAGAGAATGGAGTGTACCCTCAGTTAGTTTGGAGGTGAGGCCAAGTTGGGCAGGAATGCTTATGTGATGGAGGACAGGATGGGTATGCAGAAGGATCTGAACAGGCTGGATCAGAGGGCTGAGGCCACTTATGCAAGGTTCAGGAAGTGCTGCATCCTTCTCGTGAGTCACAACAACCTCATGTAACGCTACAGGCTTGGGGCAGAGTGGCTGGGAAGCCACCTGATGGAAAAAGGCGTGGGAGTTCTGGTTGATAGTGGCTGAACATGATCCAGAGCATGCCCAGGTGGCCAAGAAGGCCAGTGGCATCCTGGCCTGGATCAGCAATAGTGTGGCCAGCAGGACCAGGGCTGTGATTGTCCCCCTGTACTCTCAGCTCTGGTGAGGCCCCTCACTACAAGAAAGACATTGAGGTGCTGGAGTGAGTCCAGAGAAGGGCAGCAAAACTGGTGAAGGGTCTGGAGCACGAGTCTTAGGAGGAGCAGCTGAGGGAACTGGGATTTCTTTAGTCTGGAGAAGAGGAAGCTCAGGTGTGCCCTTAGCACTATCTACAATAATCTGAAAGGACCACAAGTTGCACCAGGGGAAGTTTGGATTGGCTATTAGTCAAATTCTTTTCACTGAAAGGTTTGTAAACATTTGAAAAGGCTGCCCAAGGAAGTGGTGGAATCACCATCTTGGCAGGTATTTAAAAGGTGTGTGGATGTGGCTTTTGGGGACATTGGTGGGCTTGGCTGTGTTAGGTAAATAACTATACTCAATCTGAAAGGCCTTTTCCAACCCAAGCAATTCTATGGTTCTAAATTAGTTGACTGAAGTACTGTTCACCCAGTTGTGTCAAGGTTTCAGAGATACTTTTATAATCCTTAATAAGTAATGGTTTGTAAGTCTGTGTCTAACTTACTAATGAGCTGATAAAGAGTACCAGACAGTAATTACCAGTGTTAAAAGAGACAGCTGTGACAAGGGAGTGAGTGGTTTTCTGAAAACTCAACCTGTGCTTGGGGGCATACAGAACAGCACAGAATGTTGTAGGTTGATTGAGAGTGGATGTCTAACTATCCTGTATTTCTTTACAGCAAATTACTCATGCCCACAACACTGTATCTAACTTCAAGAGATTCCATGGCCGTGCATTTAATGATCCATTTGTTCAGAAGGAAAAAGAAAAGTTGAGTTATGATTTGGTTCCCATGAAGAATGGTGGAGTTGGAGTAAAGGTAAATATGTAGTGTATCTTTCTGGTTTGTATAGCCAAATCTGAAGTCTTACGTTTTGACACTTAGTCATGAAAATATGGTTTTCTTTTAATTTTCCTAAAGTTGGAGGGTTTTTAATCCTTTTGTTAAAGAATACCTCTTCTGTGAATAGACAGCTTCATCTTTAAATAGTGAATGTTAACTATCAAATTAAGGTTCATTTGAGTAATTGCTTAAAGGCAAGTTTCCCTGTTGGCAAATTGCACATCTAGCTCAAGCACACCAATAGAAAAACTGCTGAGGTAATTACAAGGTCGTATGGTTTTACTTCAAAGTATGACTTTCTGTCACTTTTGAGTGGAATACATTGCAGCAGGCGTATTCGGTGGTTACAAACACTTTATAAATTAGTCGTAACTCTTCTTTAGAATAATTGCTATACATGAGTGACAGATGTGTCTTTAGTGGACTGCCTGGAGTAAGTTACTTGAAAAAGGTATTCAAAACCTGCTCCTACCACACTGCAGGTTTGTAAGCACTTGCTTACATTTCAAGGACTTCACTGATACAATGTCAGCTTTTCCTAGAATAGGCACAGTTAATAACATTGTGTCCATTTACAGAAGTATTTACAATAATTGATAATGAACCTTTGTGGCTTAACAGACAGTTGCTGCTTTGCTAATGAAGTCCTTAGCTTGAATTGGTCCCTCAAAACTTCAGTATAGCTCAGTCTTAGGTAGTGAATAGATCACAGAATTATATACATTAGAAAAAATTCTGACTGGAAAAGTAGGCAAGCCTTACAAAAGAGGAGATGCTTTTTCTTTTGCTGTTTGTGACTTGTGAGATAAATTCAGACAGAAATCATTGGTTTTCTTTAATCAGTGTGTGTAGGAGTCTTGTACTACACGAGAAAGTCTGTTGTTGGGGAACACTACTGCTTGGTATTTCTTCTATTTTTCTTAGGCTGCTTGGAGAAAAAATTATTATTTATTTCTATTTAACTCTGGTTTAAAAGTTTCAATAATTGATTCAGTAACATTGAGTAAGACTGGGAGGTTCAGGGAACAATTTTTCTAAAAAAATCCAAATGCTTAATTTGTCCCCAAATTGTACTGAGTCAATAAAAGGCAAGTGCTACTTTCAAGCATCAATTGTAATGTTACTTCACTTCATCATTGTCATGTATTCTACTGCACAATAAAAACGGTGATTTAAGAATAACTTTTGGTAAGAGAGCAATAAATAAACTTTTTGCTGAGCTTTATCTTAAGCTTTTAGTTTTTTTATGTGCATAGGTGAACTGTTGTTGCACAGTGTTTCCTTTCAGAGACACCTCACATATTTGAGCAGAAGAATAAAATTGCCAAAGGAAAATAGACAGCAAGTAGTCCTGGTCATTTTTTGCAGTTGGAGGCAGCAGTTTGAAAATGTATAGCTATTTTTACTTAATGGTGTGCCACATTTTAAACTTGTCACTTTTGGCATTTCCTAGCTATTTCCTTCATCTATGGAGTTGATACAGTTTTTGATGTTTTAAGACATTGAGGATGGAATTACTGCTTCTATAAACACTCAACTGGGAAATTAAATTGTAAAGTTCCATAATGAAATAATGAAGCATATTGTGATTCATAGAGTATTAGACAGCAGTGTATCAAAAAACATTAAATGTATGTAACTTTTCCTCCAGTGGAACTAATGGAATTATTTTGCCTGTTCTATCCAGGTCATGTACATGGATGAGGAGCACATCTTCAGTGTGGAACAGATTTCAGCTATGCTATTGACTAAATTAAAGGAGACTGCAGAGAGTAACCTGAAAAAGCCTGTAACAGACTGTGTTATTTCTGTAAGTAATTGTAGTGCACAGGAACATTGTCTTTTAACTTCAGCTATCGAGGGCATTTTGTTTCTATTCATGCAATGAAAAGGAACTCTGCTAAGCACTTACAAAGAGATTAATCCTAACTAGCTTTAGAGCTTTTGACTTAAAGAAATCCCAGGGCTGCTTCCATATTCTAGACCCTGACTAACTTCATGAACTCATTGTCTTGGACATGTCTGAACCTTTGGACCCAGGTATGGGTTCAGTGTTTCTGGATTCAGGTATAAACCCTTCTGGAACAGCTTGTTTTCATGACTAAGCATACTAATTACTCATTAAAGTAAATATGTATACTTGTGTTTTTTCTTGAAGTTAAAACATTTTGATGACAACTTTGATAAACAGTTTACTTTGTTTATCAAAATATGCCCTTGGGCAGCTGGACATTTTAGTTTCTGTCCTGTTTGTGTTCATCCTTTCAGCAAATTTTGTGCTGTTTTGTTCTTTCAGTGTTATGACTGCACAGAAAATGACCTCAGATCATAAACAGTCGTTCCATTGCAAAGGCCCAAATATAAAATAACACCTGCCTCTCTGTTCTCAGTGACTCTGAACAAGTCTGTCTCATGTTGCATCTAGGAATATTTAGCTCTGTTATTATTAGAAATGTTGATTCTCCAGTTGATACCTGAAAAGCTAGTTCTTCATGTGTTGCTGAGGACATTAGAAGGCACTGTCCAATGCCGATGCTAGAGATCTGTAGAAAATTTTAAACAACATATTCCTTCAGAATTTCTTAGCACTCCTTGCCCAAAGTAATTTCTGCCAAAATAGATTCTTTGTTCATTATCCCTTATTTCTTTGCATCTCTCACATCTGTAGTATTGCTGTACATTTTTAGTTCCCTCTTTACTTTTTTGGACAGGAGTATACCTGCTAGTCCTGATTAAGGTATTCTATGGCTTCACAATACCCAGTTTCACATTTTGGGCTGGTGCTTAATGTTATTGGAATTTGTGTACAAATAACTCATTTGTTCCTTGCTAGTGTGTGCTCATTTGATGCTTGTTTAATTCCATTTCTGATTGAGATATTTGATCTCTCTCTGATAGAATATTTGAAGTGTCAGTTTAGTATGGTAGTTGCATTTTAGAGGCTTGCAGTAAATGTCTTCCTCAAAGAGGAGGATTAGATACAATTTTAAAATTAATACTTTTAAATAAACAGTGTAATGGGTTATTTTCAGGAAATAACTTTGTATTCTTGCCTACTTTCTTCAGGTTCCATCGTTTTTCACAGACGCTGAAAGGAGGTCCCTTCTAGATGCAGCTCAGATTGTTGGCCTAAATTGTCTTAGATTAATGAATGACATGACAGCAGGTAAGTAGGATAAAATAGCAGTTCCTGCAAATGACAGGTGGGATAGAGGGTGTATTTAATTGCTCTAAGAAAAAAGGCTGATTTGAAAAGGCAAACATGAGACATAAATATTTTGAAAAACTTGCTGTTCTTTTCTTGGTTTAATATCTTGTGTGAAGGGGGTAGATGAGATCAAGCTCCAGTAATAATTATCTCCCTGAGCACTTATTTAGGAGTCACTGTGTGTGCTTGGACTACTTGTTCTTTTAGTGTACTGCCCAGATGCACAGTTGAGGGAGTCAGGCACTCTTAAAGGAAATTCCTTGTTTAAGCATCAACACCTCATAACTTACAAGGCTTTTTTCAGTGTAGCTGGGGCTTTAAACACACACATGGCTCTGCTGACCACTTCTACAACTTCCACTTCTACTTTTTAAACACACATGGCTCTGCTGACCGCTTCAGACAAAACCTTCCAGCCTGAGAGGTATTCACTGCAATTACAAAACCGGATTTGGGTTTTGTTGTTAAGATGTTCTATGCTTTTGTTTACTTTGCAAGGCAAAAAAACCCCCCAAAAACAAACAAACAAAAAAACCTCGAACCAAATACAAAGAAATGCTTAGAGAGTATAGAGAGTATATACATGACTAAGGAGTATATCCTGCTTCTTAGATCCTACAGCTTATATTAATGGCATAAAGCTTCCATGAAGGTAATATACCTTGCATAGGCATATGTCTGGATTTGTCTTGATGCTTTTGGTCTTACAGCTTAATATTTACAGGGATATGATGGTATGCCATTGGAAACTCACTAGAGATTGCAAGGATAATATCTGACACTTCTTTTGCAGTGGCTTTGAATTACGGAATTTATAAACAAGACCTTCCAGCTCCTGAAGAGAAGCCACGGATAGTTGTGTTTGTTGATATGGGACATTCTGCATTTCAAGTATCAGCCTGTGCATTCAACAAGAGTAAACTGAAGGTAGTAAAATTAAATGGAAATGAAAGAGTTTATAAGGGATTAGAATCAAATAGCCTGACAATCTGTTTTGTTTTTTAAAATTCTGAAATAATTTAATGCATGGAAAGTGGCAATGAGTCAAAAGGTGGAGGTTTTCATCAGTGTCCTTCATTTCATTAGGGTGGTTTCAAAGAGAGGCTGTAAATTTCTTGCAATACACATAAATGTAAGATATATAATACAACTGCTATAATACAGTTTGTTTTATCTAAATGAATGTGTGTATGGATTAAAATTTTGAATACTTAGGATTGTCACTTAATTACTTAGTTTTATTTCCTCTGTCAAAGTGAAGAGCAATTTTTGGCTGATGTGGTTGGGCATTTGAAGAAAGGCTGACCTGTCCCCCGCATTTTATTGAAGCAAGGGCTTGCTGATACTGGAAAACTACTATTCTCTTTGATTTTGAGTGTGAGAGTTAATAATTGTGTTCATTTAAACCAGGTACTTGGCACAGCATTTGACCCTTTCCTGGGTGGGAGAAACTTCGATGGAAAGCTGGTAGATTACTTTTGTGCAGAAATAAAATCAAAGTACAAACTAGATCCAAAAACCAAAGTTCGAGCTCTTCTTCGTCTGTATCAGGAATGTGAGAAATTGAAGAAATTAATGAGTTCAAATAGCACAGACATTCCCCTAAATATTGAATGTTTCATGAATGATACTGATGTGTCTGGAAAAATGAACAGGTGAGTTCTCTACAAGACAGGCATTTGCTTTGGTGGCCATATTTTTTAAACAAGTGTTTCTTTCCATGTTTGAAAGAAACTTAATGTGCTAAAATTAAGTGCTGAATAACTGTGGCATTTTTGTAATGCTAGAATAGCTAAGGCTGTTAAATGTGATGTTCAGCTACTTGAGTAATGTTTTAGTGCAATAAAGCATGCATAAGAAGCTTGGATTCTTTTTTGTAGAGTGATATGTTCTTAAAACCATGGGATGATGCATGCAAATCAGAGGGTTGGCTACATATTTTAGGTAACCTAAATGCCTTACTGCTCTTAAGATAGGAACAATTGAAGCTTTGTTTCTTTTTTTCTGTTCTTACTTTACTGTTGATATTGGTAGAGAAATGGAGGGCAGAAACAGTGCTTATGGGGCATGACTTAATTATGATTCAAGTGTAAATGAAGTGTATGTCTATCTCTTGCACATGTTCACAGGCATGACTTCATTTGTAAGTTCTATAGCTACTGCTAAGAGCAATGGGTTCTTTTTCTTCCAGTATTTAGGCAACAGTTTTTCTTTATAAAGGAAGTGTCAGTGTTTTCTGATTCCTTATCTGTAACCTCTGCTGAGAGTCAAATATATAGCAGCTGCCCAAACAATACCTTTATCTTATTTAACTGCATTGATAGTGGCTCAGGAAAATCTGTAAGCAGCTGTTTGTGTACTACCTTGTCTATGGTTGGCACTTTGACCTACTCACAGGAGTTTAGCTTTAAGTCTTTTTGCAGTGTAGTTAACAAACCTGGTCAGCATCAGTTTGGAAACGAACACCAGGCAAGCTTCTTGTAGGACAGGCATTCTTTAGTTAATTCCATTTTCTTTTTTTGTTAGGTCACAATTTGAAGAATTGTGTGCTGACCTGCTGCAAAGGATAGAGATGCCTCTGCTTTCATTAATGGAGCAAACACAACTGAAAGTGGAAGATGTAAATGCTGTAGAGATTGTAGGAGGAGCAACCCGTATTCCTGCTGTCAAAGAGAGGATTGCTAAGTTCTTTGGCAAGGATGTCAGTACAACACTGAATGCAGATGAAGCCATAGCTAGGGGCTGTGCTCTGCAGGTATAGTACTGGCGACACTTGATGAAATTAAAAGATGTATTTCTTGGTAGTGAGTCCATGAAGAATTAGTCAAGCAGTTATGAAAAATGGTTGAAGTGGTCAATTTTAAAGTACTCAAGGGAATATACATGTTCACTAGGTTTTTTTAATTGGATTGTGCAATTTAGTCCAGAATACTCCTCTGTGGTGAAGTACTGTATCATAATACTTTATTGCTGATGCTGGGTATATTCTGTAAGCAGTCCACTCTGCTCTTCAGAAGCACTCAATCTAAGGTTCTTTAATGCCAGAAATTTGAGTTATCTTCAAGCAGAAAGATTTTTTTACTCAACAAGGTATGAGGAGTATCTATGGAGAGGCCAAACTACTGCAAGTTTGAATTTTCTGGTATCCAGCTTGCCATCAATGTGCAACAGGCTTTATTCTTTCTCCCTCCCATTTTTACTGTTTCCAGCCACTGAACTCTATTTTACAGGCAAACCGCTCATTCTGTGTTCCTCCTTTTCTCCTTTAACTTCTTGTCTTATTTCACCCTCTTTTCTTTGACTTGTTTCTTTACCCCCATTCCCTAACAGCTTTCCATAGCCAACAATCAGTTGTGTTCAGGGAAAGAAGCAACACCCTTTAGATAAGCACCACTTCTTTTAGGACTAATCAGTGCAGCATTTCTGGGTTTT
This sequence comes from Lichenostomus cassidix, assembly GCF_008360975.1. NCBI lineage: Eukaryota > Metazoa > Chordata > Aves > Passeriformes > Meliphagidae > Lichenostomus > Lichenostomus cassidix. The sequence continues at coordinate 67,532,338 of NC_139479.1, forward strand.
CTGTCCTGGTATTTGCTTTGGTAGCTTTGCTCACAAGCTACCAAAGGCTGCTAACACAGTGCAGAAACACTTGCCTATAAGATTTCTGTTCTCTTATCATGGTGGATTGAAATTGAGCATTGAAATACTTCTGCTTAATAAAGTCAACACAGTTCTCTCTTGTTCAAAGATCTTTTGTTGTCTTGGCTAGTGGAGTAGAAGAGTTAACCAGTTTTAATGCAAGTTTTTTTTTTGTTGTTGGTTTTGTTTGTTTGTTTTTGTTTTGTTTTTTAGTGTGCCATTCTTTCTCCAGCTTTTAAAGTGAGAGAATTCTCTGTGACAGATGCTACACCTTTTCCAATATCTCTACTGTGGAACACAGAAGCAGAGGACACTGAAGGGTAGGTAGCTCAGACTACAGTTCTATGAAGCTTTTGACCTTCATAATTCAAGGGTAATATTCTTGCTTGCATTTAAATTAGGATCTTGGCATTCTGATGTAGAAAACCCATAGGCCATGTACCAGAGATGATTGGCAGGGGAGATTGTAAAGACATAGGTTGCAATTTTAACTACAATTCCTCATATGTAAAAATTTAAAGATTTTTTAAAAGTGAGTAAATGAGTTACCAACTAGTACCTTGCCTTGCATTGCCTTTTTCTGGTTGTCAGGATTAGTAATATAAAATTAACTAGATCAATGGCCGGGTCCTGATTCCACTTTGCTTTCTGGCTTTATTTTTTTGCTCAAGGTGTTCCCAACACCTGTCTGAGATTCTTGACTTAGTAATAGTGTTATATACTGTGTAAATATTATGAGCTTATACGGATGCTATTTATCTCACTGAAGCAAGAACACCTAGCAAAAATTTATCATTTGTAAGGGTAATTTCTTGTAGTGGCAGTCCCTTACAACTGACATATATTACTGACTGTGCCATGTCTGGGGGAAATGCAATTGCTGTCTAAGATGTAAAGAGGTCCAAGTTCAGCTTGTGGAAAAATCATAGCTGTAGTGTGCAATACCTTGCTCATACCTTTTTCAGGTTCTTTGTAGTTCAGCCTTTTTTTTCTTTTTGTCTGTTATCTGTGGAAGTGCCGGGCCTAATTGTTCCGAAGCTTGTGAGAGCAGCCTGTAGGTTCATGTTCTAGGTAAAGCTCTCACTTTCTCACATCTAGGTTATTAGGTGACATCTTCCACAGTTAGGAGATAAAACTTAGTTGGAAATTAGAATCAGGCTGGCATTATAGTTGACATGCCTTCGAACACAAAGTAAAGCTGGATGTCTTTCCGTCATGTCGAGGAATGAATAATCTGGTGTTAGGGTTCTCAACTGGGCCATGGAATGTAAATGAGCAAGGAATTAACAGGGCTGTAATTATCCGTTTGAGACTGAGGAAGGGTGCAAATTATGATTCAAAATGCACTATTCCAAGCTCAAATAGTGGAATAGAACAATTTCTCATTACAATAGAGAACAGTAAATCCTTTTCCCTTGCAGTACAGTAGTGAAATACCTTTATTGGAATTGTTCAGAATGGTAAATGCGTCAAAACATGATGCTTCTCTGAAGTGTTTTGACCCTATATCAAAACCCTCCAGCTCAAATACACTGCTAAAAGTGATATTTTTTCCTTACAGAGTTCATGAGGTCTTCAGTAGAAATCATGCGGCACCTTTCTCTAAGGTACTTACATTCTATAGGAAAGGTCCATTTGAGCTAGAAGCTTTTTATTCTGATCCTAATGGAGTCCCATATCCCGAGTCAAAAATTGGTAAGTAGTTGTCTTGGAAATGGTGTTGTCTCCAATACAATGATTAGAGATCAAACAGTAACTGTGTTGTGGTACAGTATGGTTATGATGTATATATTCAGATTTTTGTGTCTGAAGGACTCAAAATTTTCCCATTCTAGAAGTAGCTGAATTGGTATTTTTTGTTTTTCTTCCATCTAAAGTTACTTTGGCTAAATGAAGAAGGGAAGGGAAACAAACAAATGCCTAGGACTAAAAGGGGGTTATCACTACAAAAGATAACTTTGTAACTTTTAAAATCTTATTTTCTGCTTATCACTAAAGCAAGCTAGGAATAATTGAAAAATATCTCCTGTATGTAAAAAAAAAAAAAAAAGCATGTCTTGAATAACTAGTTTTATCTATACCTTCTAGGATTGACATAATGCTGAATAACTTTTAATCAAGGCAGCCTGAAATAGTGGCAGCTACAAGATTACAGTATTGATTTGTCTATGAAACATATCTAAACAGCTCTTTCATACTTCTTGACAAATTGCAGCACTTGACAGTGTTGATACTTACAAAGAGCTTATAACACGGTTAGTTAGAAAAAGATTGTGATGGTAAAGACCAGCCAATTAAATAATTGTTCTTGAGTTCTAAACCTGCAATTAAAGGTTGTATGTTTCCACACCATATATTTTGAAAAACCAGCACAATGGAGAGGGACTTATTACAAGTGCAAGTAGTGACAGTACAAGGGGGAATAGCTTTGAAAACTGCAAGAGAGAAGGTTTAGAATTGGATGTTAGGAAAAGATTCTTGGCTGTGAGAGTGGTGAGGCACTGGAACGGGTTTGCCAAAGAAGCTGTGGATGTCCCATCCTTGGAGGTATTCAAGGCCAGGTTGGATGAGGCCCTGGGCAATCTGGTCTAATGAACGGTGTTCCTGCCCATGGCAGGGGGTTTGGAAGTCAATCTTTAAGGTCGCTTCCAACTTAGGACATTTTAAGACAGTATTTTGTAGTTACAGAAACATCAGACTTCCTTTTGTGGTTAACTTACTACAAAGACTGATGGTGAGGTTTGTGAGTGTTCAATTTATATGGCTTTAACAAACAAGCTGTTTAACTGCTGTTCGGAAAACTGCTAAGAACAGGACTGAAGATCAGACTTGTTTCAATTCAGCTGCCAATTAATTCTGTGCTCAGAACAGAATTATTGGTATGACTAATGGGTGAATTAATAGTTCTAATGAGACTGGCTAAAGAGAGAACCGGTCACACAACTCCAGTATTGGATTTACAAGACAAAGGATTACATTCCTTGGCCTGTAAAATAGGCAAGTAAAGCCTGTGTGCTTGTGGTTTAGATCTGTTGCTGAAGAAGTGGCGTGTGCAAATGTATATATTTGGCCTGTGAAATTGGGGAACTTGTGCTTTGCAGCTAAGTGAGCATTGTAGTCTCCAGGTCATTCTTTTGATAATCCATGCATAAAGAAAATTATGTCTGCTGTTAATGTCAAGGACATGTGATTCCTGATTTGCTGTTGAACTAATTGTCTATTAGTTTCACAATGCTTGTTTCTAGTATTACAGTAGTTACAGAACAATTAGATTCTGCCCTAGAATAAAAGAGAATGGCAGACTTGCATGGATGCTAGAAGCAGTAAGGAAAGCTCCTAGAAATATTGTTTCTATGTTGGGCAGTAACTTCTATTAAAAAGTCACCACTCAGGCTTAGTCTAATGCCAATATTTTCTGGAGTTTTCTTTCAGCCCACTAGTAACACAGCACCAGTTTTATATTTACTCAGTATTAGTGGTGTCAGGAGAACCTACTATTTAATTTATAAGATGAAGTTGGCTGAAAGGCAGTGCACTTGGTTTTGTTACGGTTTTTTTCTGGTAGTACAGATTTAATTTGTGGGACCATGAGATTAGTGCAGAGACTTCATCAAATATTTAGAGAACAATTTGTCTGTGAAAAAGGGAGATGTTTTCCTGGCTCTGTAATATTGCCTACTTAATTCCATTGTGTGAGTTTTTGTTTTTTTGGTTTTAGGTAGGTATATTATCCAGAATGTGGCAGCCCAGAAAGATGGAGAGAAGTCTAAAGTCAAGGTGAAAGTCCGTGTCAATACTCATGGAATTTTCAGTGTGTCCACTGCATCTATGGTAGAACCAGTTAAAAGTGAAGAGTGTGAAGATGTCAGTGTTGAGACTGAAGTGGAATCTCAGGACCAGAGGCCTATTGAAAACTTGAGTGATGTAAGTTGACTTTTCTTGTGTGGGAATGTCCTTACTGATGAAAATGTGTTCTACTGTTACATACTCTGGAAGAAAAATACCTTCTTCTAATGAAGCAAAAGGAGATTAATTTTAAATATGTGTAGCTGTCAGGAAATGTCTTTACTAGAACAGGAGACAATTTGTGCTATCTTGGAAGTGTGTGATTTAAAAATCACTTATTGTGCAAGGTGCCAAATAGCAGCAGGTGGGTTGAGGGTGGGGTTGCTTACAGCTGCTATGGTTATCCAATTGTTCCAAACAGGAAAACTTGATTTGGATTGTTAATCATCCATGTGCTTTGTGTTGAAAGGATTTGTATGTAATCCTTTGTATTAGTAAAGTGTTTTGAAACTTTTTGTGAAAGGGAAGGCTGAGTTGTTTTCCACAGCATTGAAGGAGAGGGGAACACTGGGGAATAATGCACATTGTTATAGACTACAAGTTATGACTCAATAAATTAAAAGCCCCTTTTCGTAAGAGAAAGTTGTAGCATGTGCACACACGCACACAAGTATTGTGCAGCAAGCCTGGCACTGGTAACATTTTCATGAAGTCCTTCTGAACTTGCTCTTAGTCTGTATCTCCATAGCTGAAGCGTGTGTGTTTCTGCGTGTGCACAGAATGCTTTGTACGGCACTTTGTACCATATGTGCGTCAGAAGTGAAGTGCCCTATACTTAAATGCAAGTGCACATGCCTTCTACATCCTTTGTGCCTGGGCTTTCATTTCAGAAAAATATCCAGCAAGAGAACAGTGAGGCTGGAACACAGTCCCAGGTACAAACTGATGGTCAGCAAACGTCACAGTCTCCCCCTTCATCAGAACCTCCCTCTGAAGAAAACAAAATCCCAGATGTCAAGAAAGTGAGTGACCCTTTAACTCTGTTGAAAATGTTATGCTATATAATGGTGGCTTTTAAAACAGTAACGTATTTCAGGAAAAGTAAAGAACGTGGTGCTTGGAACCTTTTCGATTTTCACATCTTTACTATTGCAAAAAATAATCCATATCTTGTGATGGTTTTTGTACAGAGTTTGCAAAAGGATTCCTGCAAGAGGTCTTTCTCTACCACTTGCCTGTCTTCTTGCAGTGTTGTACAACTAGTTTATTTGGGTTGCAGAAATTTCAATTTAAACAGCAGTTGGAGGCTGAGCATATTTAGGCCTGGTGAGAGAAGTTGGGATCAGGAATTCATAAACCTAACAGGAAATAATCGATGGGAAACATTTGCTTGCATGTTATGCTAGCAGTTGGCTTTTTCATCTGTATGAGATGAAAAATGCTTTGGGTTGAAATCTTACCCACTATTAGCGTCATTAGTGAGCTGCTACATTACAGATGGACACTTCTGGAATATCTGCAAATGTACCATATATCTGAGAAATGTCCTTGCTGTAGCTCAGTGCTTACTGTCTGGGAAACAGACTGTAAGGAGACTAGGATAGGAGGTAGAATCCCCAAAACAAAAGTGCCTCATGAGTATATTTTGAAGATTCTGAAAGAATATGGAAAAGCCTTTGTATGTTCTTCCTCTGAATGTATCTTTCATCATAATGATACTTCATTAGAAATAAGTCAGGAAAATTATCTTATTTTTCTTCTTTCTAACTCAGACAAATGAGAAGAAAGGTGATCAGCCCCCAGAAGCTAAAAAACCCAAGATAAAAGTGAAGAATGTGGAACTACCCATTGAAGCTAACTTGGTTTGGCAGTTAGGAAAAGATCTCCTCAATATGTATATTGAAACAGAGGTGAGTTCACATGGTTTAGACTGCTTTCTTGTGTGCAGTTATTAACCATTCACCTGCTTGTCAAGGCAACCTCTGTTCTTGTACTGTCACCCTGGAGTGTAGGCAGAATTAACAAGGAGCTTATACACTGTTTGACTTCTAACACGTAACTGACAAATGTTTATCAAGAGGATTGAAGTGTCCTTTATAACAATTAGTATCATTAGTATTAGTATAACAATTAGTATCACTGCACCATGGAATGACATCACAGATTCATTTAAACTGTTGTAATCCAGTGATGTGCAACCCATTTCTTCATGTAAGTCTGATGCATAATAATGAGAATTTTAACAGTTAGGTGAGCCAAGAACTCTGGGAGATTTTACAGGAGCTGTGCTTTGTAGAATGCTGTTTGAACACTGGTGTTTTTTTAATTGAAGTGTTTTCTGTGTTATACAGGGAAAGATGATTATGCAAGATAAACTGGAGAAAGAAAGAAACGATGCAAAGAATGCCGTGGAGGAATATGTATATGAGTTCAGGGACAAGCTGTCTGGACCATATGAAAAGTTTGTTTGTGAAAAGGTAGGTTATGGTTTCAGGAAAGTCTCTGAAAATACTGATACCAAATATCTGTTTTGTATATCTTGGTTAAACTTTCTTAAAGCTACTCTGGACATAGCTGCAAAACAAGACTTTGAATGATGGCACTGACTAACCCAGGATTAGGTTTAGGATTACCAAGTATATATCCCTGAAAATAAATTCTGTCACAAATGGAGTAAAGTTTTATTACCAGTTAAAAGTGGTGACTGGAAAGGGAAGCTGTATTGCTTTATGCATAACCAAACCCATGAATTAGAGCTGCACCCCAAGCATTGGCCTAATCAAGGACAAAAGGCTGTAAATGCTACTTATGTTGTAGATGTGTGTTTCTTAGTCCAGACGCTGACAGGGTTTAAGTAACTTAATTAGGCAAAAGCTGCAGTGGAAATTAAAATCTATTATGTAGGAGGCTAAGGATTAATGTGTATATTTACCACTGTCCTGTTATTTCAAGGCAAACATAGTCAATTGGTGTGTATTTTGATGTTTGATGTGCTGAATTATATTGACACACAGGATCTGCAGGGATTCTCTGCCCTCCTAGCAGAGACAGAAGGCTGGCTGTATGAAGAGGGTGAGGATGAAGCAAAGCAGGTGTATGTAGCAAAATTAGAGGATTTGAAGGTAGGTCTGTTAATATGCTCAGAAAGCAAAATTTCCGAAACACTGTGCTAAACAACATTAATGAATGTTTAATGAATCACAAACATGAAGAAATTGTTTTTTCTAGAAATTAGGTACTCCAATTGAAATGCGCTATCAAGAGGCAGAGGAACGACCAAGGCTATTACAAGAATTGGGACACAGGCTCCAGTACTATGCTACAATAGCTGAGGAATTCAGAAATAAAGTAAGTGGCCTTGAGGTACCTTTTTTTGGGTTTTTTTTTTTAAACCATGCTTCTTCAGTGAGGCTCATTGTCTGGTGTGGCTTCAAATTCACTTTCAGATGAGCTGCTACCTACAGCTATATAGGCCACAAATTTAATACCACAAATGTTTCCCAGTATTCAAAAGATCTCACACAGTGTGTCATATCTTCAGTTGCTTGATATACCTCTGGATGCTCTTGTAAAGAGTTTAGACTTGTGGTCTGATTCTTGACCTTTCAAAAACTGATCTGACTGGCTTTTAGAAATATATTCCTCTTCCAGTTCTTTCAGAGACAAGAATTATTGTATGATTACAAGCATTAGTGTAAAAGCTACTTATAGATAAAGTAACAAATACTATTTTAGTATATGTGGATGTTTGGAGCTTGCTTTTTCTGTTTTGGTGGGGTTTGGTTTTTTGGTTTTGGTTTTTTTTTTTTTTTTGTTTGGGGTTTTTTTGGTTTTGTGTTGTGTTTTGGGTTCTTTTGGTTGTTTGTTTGGGGTTTTTTTGTGGATTTTTTTCTTCATTGGTATTTGTAGATTACTTTCTTGATAATCATTCCTGTCTGAAAATTTGTTCCTTGGGTTTCAACTTAAAGAATTTTAGCAGGACAGCTCACAATACTCAAACTAATTCAGTCTGAGACTTGCATCAGAAACCATTATGTCCTCACAGTTACAGTTTACAAAATTATCATTAAGTTGTAAGCAGTGTTATACTTAAAATAACTGGCATCATTGAAAATAGCGTATTTTAAAATTTGGGGTTTTTTAAGAATTCTAAATATGGATTCATAGGTTGTGTTGCTGGACAGGTCCTTCTCCTGATATCTGTTAATTGTGTAACTGTGGCGTTGTAAGGAACGCTAAAGTCAAAAACTCTGATCCTTTCACTGTACATCAGAATCACACTGTCTGAACTATCTTGGGCCCAGGTAGTCCCTCCAGAATGGAAGGGAATGTTTTTTTTATCAGCCTTGTTAAGAGTGTCAAATTCTATTGCGTGACCTTTTTGCGACGCTTCTATGCCCTCTGTGAACTAAAGAACTGGGCAAAGGAAGCTTTATATTGACATCTGTATTTCCTGTCAACTCTTTCTGTAACGGATCTCCCTTGTGGCTAACTTCTATTTATTTTGACCACTGGAAAAGATTTACAAGTTATAAATAAATTAGGTAGTCTTGTTGACATAACTTGATTACATTATTAACACCTGACATTATTAACTAATACAAAACATTTGTATTTGGGCAGGATGAGAAATACATCCATATCGATGAGATGGAAATGATGAAAGTAGAGAAGTGTGTTAGTGAAGTGGTAGAGTGGATGAATAATGCTGTGAGTGCACAGGCTAAGAAGAGCTTAGATCAGGATCCAGCTGTGCATTCAAGTGAAATTAAGGCAAAGCTACAGGTAAGTACCATAAGAAACTATCTTTAGAGGCTGGTGCTAAAAGTAGGACTGGTATCTGTGCCTTGTGTCTCCCTCAGGTTCATCCTGCTCTGCCGTAGTGTTTTTGAAAGGTAGAAAGTATGGAGAGAAGGAGATTCAGTAGAAAGCAGAGGAGCTCTAGTATACTGTATACAATTCTGTGGAGCTCAATAATGTTTTGTCTTTTAGTCACCTTAAAACTCAGGTTGTTTTTGTGTTTTACTGAGAGACAAAATAGTATTGAAAGAAGCAATGTGAAATCCAAAATACTTAGTTGAACTTTGCCCACAGAACATCAGAAAATATACCAATTATTTCACGTACAATAAGTACTTGTCAGTTTGGACTTAGGGAAACAAATGCAGAAGCCAATATCAAACAGTCTTTTGGACACAGAACTTTTTGCACTAGTGGAGCTGGTGACCCCGTAATATGTATTCTGCCCATGTGTTTTCCATTTCTTTTAGGAGTTAAACAATGTCTGTGAGCCTGTTGTGACACAACCAAAACCAAAAGTTGACTCTCCCAAGGAAGAAAACCCATTAAGTGAACAGAGTGAGTATAAAACTGAAGACATGGGAGAAGATGACAAAAATTCTGAAATGCCTCAGCAAAATGGTGAATGCCATCCAAGTGATCAAAACACCATTAACATGGACCTGGACTAAGCCACTGCACTTGCAGCAAATTATTTCATCCCATGACAGAAGATGTTTTGGCTGTCATATGTGATGGGGGTGGGAATGCATTGTTTTGGAAGATATTTATATTTTTTTTCTTAAGACCTGTCTGGGATATGTTATGCTGTGCGAGGAAGAATAGTAATAGTGTTGGTCATGACTATCCTAAAAGGAAAATTGCCTTGGTAACTTCCAGATTCCTGTGGAATTGTGAGTTCATACTAAGCTTCTGTGCAGTATTTAACCATTTGCATCACTGAAGATGGAAAGAAGCCCTTGCTTTGAAATGTACTGCTCCTTCAAAAGGTTTTAATTGAAACACTTGTAGGCATTTGTAGATGCCAAGGTAGTTTTCTTTTGTCTGGACATCTAATCGGGTATGTCAGAAAAAGCCAGTGTCTGTCCCCTTCATAAGAACTCTCTTGAAGAAATCCTTCTGTCCTGAGGTTTTTGATTGTTCCAGTCCAAAGTACTTATCAGGTAATGAGATGGTGAAATGTGTTAGTAGCATGCAGAAACGCTTACGTTTCATCTCTTGCTAAAAAATACATTTTTCATGTGGGGTACATAAAATGAAGGAAATGCTGGTTCTGTTAGTGTTATTGTGAAGCTTTTTAATGAGCTTTGAAATAAACAAATGTCTCAAACATGCTTAAAACTCTCGCACTTTGCACAGAAACAGTTGGGCAGTGAGATTACTGTAATTCAGCCCCTTAGAAAGTTATACCTCTTTCTTTTCTTTGGCCCAAGAGTTGTACACACCTGAAAGAATCTGGAAACTTCGCAGGTGCTAGGGCATAGGACAGTGTTTGTAACACAGAACTCTGTATCTTAGAAATTATAATCCATGGTTCAGAGTAAGATGTTAAAACTTGGTTGAATACATAGGCCAGGCTGTGCTTTTTGTTACAGACTAAACTGAAATAATGAGATTTCCAGCCCATTTGACGGCTCTGATTAGAGCTTGGTGAAAGTTTTAAAAACTAAGAATTCCACTCAAGTAAATCTCTGTAATTTTTTTTTTTTTACATACGTGGTGCAGAGGAGAATACTCTGTGTTAAACATCAAATTACACTGCAAAATGCTAGGCACCTGAAATGCTATGGGAAGAAGTTTTCTTGGAAGCATATTACGGAGGGTGTTAACTCTCCTGATACATGAAGGTGCAGATCCTGTATTTAAGCATGTGGCACCAGATGCTTAGAGATCAGGGTCACTACATGCTAAGTTGTTTTGGTTTCGTTTTTTAGTAAGGGTTTATTGTGGCTACATCAGTTTTTTGGTTTTTTTTTTTTTGGTCTGGAATAACGCAACCTAAGTGAGTAAAGAGAAACTGGTGCCACTGGAGGTAGTGAAGAGGGAGTACAGATGAGAGGACTGGAGCTTTATAGGGCCAACTAATTCTATCCATGGAAAATGTTTTCCGTCGAGTTGGTGTTTTTAGGATCACCCTTCTGTGAGTCTTCTCACAGCCAGGGACAGGCTAGGGTTAGGGTTAAGAGATTGAAAGAGCCTCAGCTCCAGGCACACTGGTGCTGGAAAGGGCCTGCCGAAGCCATTGCAACGCGGCCCCAACATTGCTGCTTCTCCATCTTTCTGAGCTGGAGAACCCAGGTACTGGGTTTTGGTAATTTCCTAGGGCTAAGGTCAGGGCTCTGCCAACATTTGGGGTTGAGAGATCTAAAGAGGTTTGAGCTCCAGGCAAACTGGTGCTGGAAAGGGCCTGCCGGGGCCACTGCAGCAGAGCCCCAACATTGCTGCTCCTTCATCTTTCTGAGCTGGCAAACCCAGGTAATTAACTAGCATAATTAATGGTTAGGGTTGAAAGATCTAAAGATCCTGGAACTCCAGGCAAACTGGCGTTGGAAAGGGTCTGCCAAGACCAAGGTGTCAAGGCCCTAACATTGCTGCTCTCACACCTTTCTGATCTGGACCCCCCGCAGGGGTGGACACCTCGGCTCCAGCAAAAATCTGCCATTCAGAGGGCTGTTGAGCCTACAGCTGCTGGGACACTGGCACTGGACAGAACGTTGCAAAGGCATCATCTTGGCAGGCTGCTGTCAGAGAGACTGCATGTTGCATGTCTTGGAAGACCTTGGAATGGCAGTGCCTGTGTCTGCTGGGAGGGGCTGGCCAGGCCTTGCCAAAGGTGAGGCCTTTACCCCCCTGCTATGCCCCTAGAGCAGCCCCAAGGCCTGGCTGAGCTGTCAGCCCTGGACTCTGGGGGTGCTAGTGCCCACCTGGGCCCTGAGTGCCAAGCGACCAGCAGTGCCACCTAAGTGGTGGGCACATGAACACCCTGGGCCTTAAACGCTGGTGCGTGACGTCAGCACATAGTCACAGCCTAGAAGCCTGCATGGAGTTCCCGTCCTGATCCCATGGCAATCCTAGGAGCTGATAGCTCTAGGTGCGTTTTTCTAGCTCTCTGCTTGCCTTCTGTCTTCCTCTCTGCTGCTATTTCTTTTGCTACATCTTTTTGTCTGGAACTTTTGGGCAACAAAGCATTTTGAAAGATTCAAGGTTCTTTCCCGGTTATGTGGAGTAGATGCTAGGTAAATGCTAAATTAACCCTGACTACAGCTATGATGAGCAGTGCAATGTTGAATTCAATGTTTTATTTCATCCCTTGCAAAGGTGGTTGAATTTTGAGCATTTGATTTTTGATAGTGTTGCCAGTAAGCATTTGGGTAATTGTCACCTCTTGACTATATCTGCTGGGGATTTGTCCCTTGTGATAAGAGAGAGCAAGATAGCTCTGACTTAAAAGCCGTGATCTATGAAACCAGGAAGCTTAACAGCTGACAACATGGCCAACAGCATGCCTATTAACAAGTGCCCCATATGGTGATACGCAACTCTTAAATGAGTGCAAACGTGACAGCAGAGGCTACAGTTCTGCTTTAAATAATCTAAATGGCGATGAGATGCAGGAACGCGTATGCTGGAAAGGGCCTGCCAAGACAAACACAGCAAGGCCCTAACATGGCTGCTCCTCCATCTTTCTGAGCCGGAGAAGCCAGGTACTCGGCTCGGGTAATTAACTAGGGTTAGGGTTAGGGTTACGGCTAGGGTTAGGGTTTAGAGATCTAAAGAGCCTCGAGCTCCCGGCAGAGTGGCTCTGGAATGGTCCTGTCAAGACTAATTTTTCACCACCCTAACATTTCTCTTTTCTCAGCTTTGTTATCTTTAGCCTCTACATATTCGGTCATCTTTTCCCCAAATCTAGCCTGCCCTTTGCCTTGAGCTTTGCAACAGAATTTTCAGCTTCCTATATAATATTTCTGTATTTTATCTTGAGCTGAGTTGTCTATATATAAACTCTTTTTTTACCTGGTGTATGAAAATTCATATTCCATTTCCTTGCTCCTTTGAGGTGCCTCTTTTTCACTTCTTCTTATCCTTCAGATTCTTGTTTACAGTCAGGAATAGTAATATTTTGTTTGTTTCATTTTATTTTTCTGGTACTTGTGGATTGGATATCAGACTGAACTTCAAAACTATGTTTGAGGTGTGGAGGATTGTTTCTTTATTTGTACCAGTAGTGTGCTTTTATCAAGGGGTAAAGTTTTTTTGACAGACTACTGCTTGCTTTTATTATTCCTGAAATGGAAAATTATTTTTCTAGTAGCGTAAAAGATATGGACTGACATTGCGAAATCAGTAAGATGCCATAGCAGAAATCATAGCTTAATCTGAGGAAAGTTTTGTAGATATATTTGAAGTAGAATTCTGTCAGAAGAGCTAGTCTTTAATCTACAACAAGAAGCTTTTCTTGTCCTGGTGGATTGCAAAGTGCTCCGTTGCTTTTCTAGAAGGTACTGCTCTAATTTTCCTCTAATGATCCTTCATAAAAAGTCTGCACTGAGAGCAGATGAATCTGGGGTGGATATTTTTTTTCAGATTTCTGCAATATAACTATTTCATAGAAGCTAATGGTGGGGCAAGTGATGAATCCCTTATGATTAAGTGGCTTATTTAAATCTTTGCAGTGCTTGTGCTTTACCCTGAGGAGGGGGAGAAGGAAAACAAGAATAGACAGTGATAAAACTCCTTCTCTCTTCTTGCCCCAGTATAATGATTTTGCTTTCTAATTTACCTATTACCAGACATACGTGGAAATCCTGTGTGCCCATTTCACTTTGATCTCAGATCAGTGATGGAGAGGTGAGGAGGTTCAGGATGGCAATTCTCTTCATGCTGCAACATACCACCAGAACATGCAGCACCACAAGGTAGAGATTACTGGCCAGTTTTATTTTTGAAGCACGGCTTTTCTGAAGCTGTGTTCTTAGATTCTTGGGACTCCTTTGACACATCATAGAAAAGTGTCTTATAAATACAAATATTTATTTCTTATTCAAAAAATGTGTGAAGCATACAAAAAATTCAAAAGCCCCACTAAAAATGTTTAAGGTGATGTGATTTGAAAAAACTAAATAAGGACTTGATCAGATTGTCTTATTGGGTCATTATTAACCTCAGCTACATTTATAGGTATTCCTTAACCGCCTTTATCTTATCAATATAACAGACTTGTGAGTTAATCCTGTCTTGAAAATATAGTTTATAAACTCACAACACACATCAGATTGCCTAAAATTCACTTGTCCAATTCTGAGTCTTAGATGACTAAAATTTATGTAAAATATGTGAGACATTGTGGCTAGCACAGGTCTTTCCCATGAGAACATTCTTGTATGTTTTATAAACAAAGATAAAGTTTGGATGTTGTTGTTACAGTGTCTCGAGATTTGGACAGTTCAGGCCTGGCCAATCAGGCCTAGGGGGAGGTTTCTGACTAACCAATCTGGGTGACCTCTGAAAAGTCTATATATATGTCGGATTCAAATAATAAAGCGCTTTTTTCTATGCCACGCTGAGAATCCAGGTTTTCCTTCTCTGCTAGTGGCTCAACAGCGACAAGACGTCATAACTGCTGTATTTTCCTTTGCCATTGCTTTTTACGGAAAGCTTTAATGGAACAAAGAATTATGAAATTATGTACAATCAAACTATTTTTTTAAATGAAATTTTAAAGTATTTTGAGCCAAGAAGAGCTCAGAACCACAAAAATATAGGGACAAAATAAATAATAAAATAGTTAAAACCCTAAAATTTATCTATTTTATAGCATCTTTCACCTAGGTTGAATGTAGCATGTTTTGATACACTAACACTACACAGACTGTGTACTACTGAAGTACAAATCATACATTTTAACAGTTGGTCAGGTACATTGCCCCCTTAATGAAATATTCCTTTTATTATTTCCTGCTTCCATTTTGTAATAGGTTTTACTTTCCCCAGGGGTGTGTGTGTGTGTTGCAAATTACGGGGCCGAAATAAGCTAATTTTCTGGAATACCAAATATACTTGCTTCATTCCTAATGAAGTTCTCATTTATCAGGTTAGCTCTTTATTCATGTGAATTAGGAATACTGGCTAACTCTGTAGATGAAGAGTTTGGACTGGCAGGTGAGTTATTAAAACTGAGTGGAGTTTCTAACTTTGCTGTTACAACAGAGCATCTGATTTTCAGGGTGTCTACTGCTCTGGTACAGATAATGTCTGTGTTCTATACATATATTTATGCTTTGTGTCTCCCTGTCATTAACCCACAGCACAACTCTTTGAAAAATATTCCCAAAAGAGATATGTGTTTGTTTATTCCATGAACCTTGATCAATTTCCCCAAACTGGTATTGATTTCAGTGAATGTTAATTCAGAGAGATTTCAGCTGACTTTCAAAAGTGGTGTAGGCAAAACTGAATAGAACAAAACAGAATTTAAGATTAAAAATTCCACATTTTGTTATTGTTAGAAAGGCATGGCGGGCATAATAAAACCTCTCAGCATCTGCATTTTTTAATTTTTAAATGTCTTATAAACTGGCCTGTAGTTCTTCTAGTTGAAGAAAGTCAAATTTTTGGACCATGTTTTTCCTCCTCAGAATGTAAGTTGCATAGAAAAAATAGAAAAAGCCCAAAGGCATCCCCTGGGGAATGAAGAAACCTCATCCTGTCACCTGTTGGCCCTAGTGATTTAAAATACAGGTGAAGAGTAAAGCAGAAGAGGTAAGAGAAGAGTACAGGTCTAAACACTAAGTGCAGTCCATGAATCTAAGCCACAGGGAACCACCCACCCATGGCTCCAGCAGGAGGGTGGTTAGGAAAGGTCACACTGGCTTCCTGCAGGCATTCCTTCCCTGTGCACCTGCTGTATGCCACTTGCTTAGCCCTTAGCATTGCTTACCCCTGTGTTCTCCAGGCAGACTTCAGAAATGAGCTGTACTATCCAAAGACAGGGACAGCAGGACTCTGTCTTTGCACATCACATCTGACGTATCAAAGCAGAGGCAGAACAATGCAGAGATCCATAGGTGCCTACTAGGAGCTCTGTGACAGCATCACTGACCCACAGTGCCTGCTGTTAGGTCAGAGCTGAGGTTCCTGTGCTGCCCGGGGAGATGGCAGCGTTAAGTAACCTAATCATATTGCCATTGAAAAGCAGCTGGCTATAGGCCTGTGTGCTTTTGGGTATTTCCAGCCCAAACTGAGCCATGGAAGACTGTACTTACAACAAAACTGTTCACATGCACTTGCCTGTGATTCCTATCCACAGCAAAATAGGGAATGAATTGGTACCACCCCATAAAATTCCCAGTCACAGACAGATAGAGGTTAATAGAGAATGTGTCACCGAATGACATTGCAAAGAGGCCACGCTTTGTGCAGGGCTAAGCACAAAGCCTGACAAGTGAAAACTGAGTAAGGGCCTCACTAATGCTGTTTCAATGCAATAAAATGTTAAAATAAAGAGCATGAGACAGCCCCACGTGGGTAAACAGCTCCCACTAAAATGCAAGGATGTGAGTATCACAGAACACTATGCCAAAATCCTTGCTGAGATTATGCTCAGTCATTACCTCCCACTGAATTCAAAGTAGGTTAGTCAGCATTTAGCCAATGGGCCATTAAATTGCTTTACTTGAAATGCTACACAGGGGCAAAATTTGCCATGCTGTAAACAAGCCACTGCAATAGCAAGGACAGATTTGTGAGAATGAACCAGAGGAGAAAAGAGATTATTGTGTGGGAGAAGAAGGGATTTTGATTTGTTTGGTTTACTGTTATACAGGGCAGGACATTGCTCATCTATAGCTTTATTTTCTCTTATCGTGTTTGCTCAATGGTGCACACACACATACAACAGCTCAAACAGTTTATCTAGGTTGGAGCAAGTTGCATTGCATACATTGTGGTGGCTCCTGCTCTGAATTCCCAAGGATGTGATACTTGGTTCTGTCAGCATGCACACATCTATTGCCATCAGTCACATGGAGAAGTTGAGCTTGGACTGAGATGGGCATCCAGGCTGGTAGTGTGATTAACCAGCAATTTACATTCTATGCTTATACAGCATGGGCTGATTAATGGACATACACTCTTCCACATGATGCAGTGTATCAAACCCAAAGGGGCTAGATGCATGTCAGCAGCAATTTTTCAGAGAGAACATGCATTTTCTCCTTCCTTTCATGTGTGGTTTGTCTGGAGCTAAACACACGGTGCTTGGCTCTATGTGGTGTGCACACACTGAGAGATGTGAAGCCAAGTAGGCTCCAGGAATAGAAGAAACCTGCAGGAGAACAAATGGTGATGGCAAAACCATTTCTCAGCAATGGCAGAATGCAAGTCTGTTGGAAGGGGAACACATGGGATGAAATTAGATTTAGACGCAGTGATCCCAAACCTTCCTCCACTGATCATCATGCTTACAAAGGTGTTTATTTGCTAGAGATCTCTAGCATTCTTCCTTTATCAGTCTTGCCATTCACCTCAAGTGTTCTCTGCCTATAATTCTAAGCAAATTATTATTTTCATTTGAAACTTTAATATTAAAAAAATTAACGATTAAAGATTAAAAGCAGAAGGAGAGGAAAGAATAGTTATCACTGCAAACTGAGTAACAATTCATGGTTTTCAAGAAACACATTAGCATAATTTTTTTTCAAAAAAATCACCACATACAGCACAGAGCTGTAACACATGCTGGGACATGGGAAACATCCCAGTGTTAACTCCTGCCTTGAGGCCCACTGGAAATGAGATTCACTGCTCCAGACCCCAACCTAGCCATGCAAGCCTATAGAAATATTGCTTGGATGCCTCTTGTACCCGCAGGTTGGAAAGAAAAAGGAAGAAAAAAACCCTGTATGTCCACTGCAAGCCTGCTTGAATGTGGAAAAAACCCTCAAGAATTACTCGACTTGCAGAATTCAGAATTACTTTTCTTTAACAAATGTTGTTAAATGACTAAAACACATCATGTTGACACAGCAAGATGTCCCCACTGCTGTGCAGAAGGTATAGTAATCTTTTTCTGAAGCAGTGGTAATGCACTGATAAGCATTCCTTAGAGCTCCCTTCACAGCCTTACAAGGCCACTGCTGGCATCAGGTGTCACCATTGACAGCTTTCAACAAGCCTGGTCAAAGAAAGCTGTAAAGGTTTTACGCTGGAAAACCTGAGTCCACTGAAATGCAAAGCAGTCTGCTGAATGATGGCTTTTACTAAGATTTCACTTCAGGGTAAAACTATCATAATGTCCAGCAAGCGTTTAAGAGAGGCTGTTTTAGCATTTTCAGAACAAAGCCGGTTTTGTTTTGCTTTAGAAACACACTTCAAATTAGGTTTGTAAGATAAGTATGTGGCAGAAGTAACCCCATGAAAGTCAAAACCAACCATCTCAAACTATCTTAAATACTTTTCTGATGTTTGTTTTGCAAAGATTGTTGGAAGCTGGGTGATAACTATTGTTTTCCCAAGCAGCACTTGCCTTTTCCACCAGCACAGTCAGTGGCAAGAGGAGTGTAAAGTTCATGGCAGTTGCAAGTGGAAGTCAAGATCCAAATGATACTGTCACTTCAGTGACCAGGTGAGGCAAAGAATGTCAGTGGACAGTGGCTATCACACAGGATATCCCCTTTGTAGCCATGGGGTGGGATGGAAGCAGAGAAGAAACACAAAAGAAACAGTGTTCATCCTCCCATCTCATTCTTTGGCAGGTTCTTCAACTTGGTGAGACTGATGCCTGATGATTTTTGTCTTTTCTTTTTATATACCCTTCTATACATTCTTATACCCTTTCTATATTTTCTGTACCCTTTATACACTATTTGTGCCTTTAGCCTACATGGTTGTAATTTTTGTAGTCTGATATTCTAGCTTAGTTTGGAATCTTGCAAGGCAGAAAGACCAAACATTCACAGTATGAGGCCAGAGAGCTCTATACTATCTCAAAACTCAAGGCTTCAATCTTGGTTGAAGCCTTCTCTCTGGAACATATTTTCTAAACTGGGCTCTAGCCTCATTTGGGGGAGGGGGTGTAATTAGAATAAGGGGACAATTACTTCAGTTATGAAGTTTCTTATTGGGGGATTTTAGACAGATATGGTAATTTTTAAAGTCCATAAAATTGTATACATGATATACGGTGTGTGCATCTCAGTGTGTTCCATCTGCAGAGAGCTGTGGACCTAGGATCCTATTAAAATACTGAGGTAAAACCCTTTTACCTCTTTAACCCTGTCTACACTCATAATACCAGCTGAAAGGCAACAAGGCCATACACATAAACCTGACCCTGCCACAAGCTTGGTGGCACCTGATTTCCACCTCCCATCTCACTTCACAACCATGCAGTTTTAAGTGCCTGGCCCTTCCCAAATTTTTATTATTTCTGTCTCCGACTTTTCCTCCTAGACCTTATGAAAAGCAGTGACTGATGATCATGCAATGCTAAGATTAAACTAACATCTTAACACGAAAATCTCATTTGCCTGAATTAAATCAAGACCAAGTTTTTATCTGTTGTGCCATGCTGCCTTACCCTATTCAATAACTTACTTCTCTCATTAAATAATACACTTGAAGTACAGACCTGAGGCAGATCCTTACAACAGCGTTCTGCCAAAGGGCTAAGATTTCTGAGCATGAATGGACCTCATCTGCCAAATGCTGTCCTAAGGAGACCAGCAAGGAAAAGGCTGGTTTGGCCTCCACCAGAAGAGTTTTGTCCTCCTTGGCCCCTGACATGGTCCTGCCTTGGGGAACAGGAAGGTCCCCTCTATGCAGGCAATGTGGCCCAAACAGCAAAAGGACATGGCCAGAAAATGGGAAATCCACTTCCCAGATGGTAATTTTCAGACATTCCCTGTCCGCCTCCCAACCTCCATTTTTGATAAAATAACCTGCTTTTGCTTTTAAGAGACAGTGAACAAGAAGACTGTCCTGGAATAGCCAGAAATTTATTCAAGATTTCCCCCTTTCCCCCCCATTCAGTCCCATTTCCAATATTGCTCAATTTGTTGAAGCCAGCACATTTGGTTTCAACAAGTGACCAAACAGCCAAAACCTCTTTTGTGGTCGATGCCTGCTGGTGCCTCCCTGGGAGCTCTGCAAAGAATCCTGGACCTTGTTAGGAAAGAGCAGGCCCTTCACATCAGCACGAGTAATAAATGCTTCCTCTCTGCATCCTAAATCCAGTGCCACCACAGTCTGGCTACCCAAAAAAAAGGCAGCTGGATGCTTCTCTGGCCACTGGCAAATGCAGATTTGCACAGGTTTTATTTCTCAATTAATGGTCCACGATTCTGCTTTCAAAGGACAATAAAATCTGGTGTTTCTGCAAAGATGCACAGACATACTCAGCTCTCTGGGCTGATTAGTCAAGCTGACCTCAACAAAATTTCTTCCATCTCCCAAAATCAGCCCTCAGCCAAGCAACTGGGTGGTTTCTCAGTGGGGCAGAGGGGGCCAGTGTAACACCTGGGGAAAAGATCCCTGAGGCTTTGTGTATCTTGGGCACAGTTTTGATTTCAAGCCCAAACAGCAGGATCTAGTGGTGGTAAAGTGATTTTTGCCCTATTTTATCTTTTACCAAGCTCCAAACACCAAGTTCGGGTTTTCATTTAAAACAATTTCACACTATTTTATGCTAATAGATAATCTCATTTAGGTGCAGTCTTTCTACTTAGAAAGTACACATTTATTCCCACCCAAGAGCCACAATACACATAGAAAAATATTCAGGACACAGCTCTGGATGTCTTTGATTTACTAACATACTTTTCCAAAATTAGAAAGAGATGTGGTACTTACACATTGTTAATTCAAATACTCAAACATGAGCAAATTTACCCACTGATCTCCACAGGGATGGAATAATAATAATTTGCCACTCTGGAATTACCATTCCTCTTGGAAACTACAGAACTTTTTATTGATGCACTTGGTCCTCTGCTTAGTACAATAGGTTCTTGTTTGTGTGCTATGCAAGATTAAATAGCACCAGTCCAGCTGTCTTTAAAGGAAAACAGAAAAAAGAGACAAAGTTTGGATTTTGACAAGTAGCAAAAAATTTCCACTTAAATTTATACAATCATAGAAATGTTAAAGTTTGAAGAGTCCTCTAAGATCATTGAATCCAGCTGTTAGCCCAGCAACACTGTGCTCACCACTAAACCATATCCTCATATGCCACATCTACTCATTTTTGGAACACTTCCAGGGATGGTGGTTCCACCACTCTCCTGGGCAGCCTGTTTCAATGCCTGACCGCTCCTTTAGCGAAGAAATTTTTCCTAATATCCAGTCTAAAACTCCCCATGTGCAACTTGAGGCCATTTCCTCTTGCCCTGTCTCTTGTCACCTGGGAGAAGGGACTGACCCCTGCCTGGCTACTCCCTCCTTTCAGGCAGTTATAGAGAGTCATAAGGTCCCCTTTGAGCCTCCTTTTCTCCAGGCTAAACAGCTGCAGCGTCCTCAGATAGTCCCCACAAGCCTTGTGCTCCAGACCCTTCCACAGCTCCGTTGTCCTTCTCTGGACATGCTCCAGCCCCTCAATGTCCTTCTTGGAGTGAGGGGCCCAGAACTGAACACAAGAAGCAAGGTATGGACCCACCCATGCCAAGTGTAGAGGAATCATCACTGCCCTGCTGGCCACACTATTGCTGATGCAGGCCAGGATGCCATTGGCTTCTTGGCTACCTGGACACACTCTGGGTCAGCTGATGACCAGGACCACCAGCTAGGCAGCTTCCCAGCCACTCTGACTCCAGCCTGTAGCACTGCCTGGGGTTGTTGTGACCCAAGTGCAGGACCAAGTTCTTGGTCTTATTGAACCTCACACAATTGTCCTCAGCCTGTCAATTCAACCTGTCCAGATACCTATGCTGAGCCTTCCTGTCCTCCAGCTGATCAACACTCCTGCCCAACTTGGTGTTTTCTGCAAACTTACTTCCCACCTCTGACCCCCATCTTCAAGCCCCGGTTTTGTTTTCTGTTGTACAGCACAGATAACCCATTTTTTTAGAGTTGTGTCTGACTTGCACACACTCTGTGGATGGGCAGAGCTGGCTACGAGCAGCCTGAGCCTGCTCAGCCAGGCTGGGCAGCTCCCTCTGCTTGCACTACAGCTCTGTTTGGGTTTATTTCTGTTTTTTTTTCTTTCCAGAAGCCGTAGTACACATTTCTTTCTGAGGCATACGAATCTGACTAATCCCTCAGGAATGTCTCAGGGGAGGAATCTCCCACAGAAAAGCAGAGTTACTTGCAGTACAAACTCCCACCAGATGCATCTGACCTTGGATCAAGACTTACACAATGTCAGGGAAAACTTTACTTTCTCTTATGCATTTCTTCATAGGTGCAGCCACAGATTTCAACACACTTTCCTTCTGCAAGAAAAAAAACAACAAAATAAATCCACTCTCACTTATGTCCTTAAGTGCTTTTGAGGTTTCCAGAAATTTGCAAACTGCTTGCTCCTCTTCAGAGCACTCAGAGGGTGCCTGTTGTTGTAATCCCTTCTCTTCAGGCATCCACCTCTTCCTCCTGCAGCCAGCCTAGCACAGGATTCAAACACAGCTTTCTCTGCTGCAGTCACCAGCAGTAGTGCCTACAGGGGCGTAACCAGTATTAAAAAAAAAAAAAGCTTCTTCACCCACTGCTATCAAGTCAAACAGGTGACTGCTGCTTCTTTGTGAGTATCAGGGAGCACTACTGTCTTATTTCAAAATCCCACACTTCAGATGTCTTTAAATAATTTTTTTTTAAATTCAAAGAAAGTTTGGACTTCGAAAAGTAGTTCAAAGGTTCTGCTTAAATTCTTACTCCTTGTCCCCACTTTCATGCTGTGGCTTTCTTTTCCACTGAACATCACGGAAAAGGCATGTCCTTATGTCATCTTTGCACAGATCTCTGGTCCCTGACCAGTACTACAGTGCTGGCCAGAGGGGCAGTTTGGGTGTGCTTTGATACTTAAAGTCCTTTTGTAGGAACCTGGATCTGTGTGTCTAGAGGCTGCATTTTTAAGCAGCCACTGCTGGGTGGGCAGCTGCCCAGTCCCAAGCTGCATCCCCCTGGACACTGGTGGGTGTCACAGGAGAAGACAACCACCACATAATTTGCAAGACTTGCTCGCTCACTCTGCTCAGAGCACATCCCACCCTCTTCCAATGAACGATGGAGACAGTGGTGTTGCTAGCCATGTTCTAACTCTATATCCAGTGATTTCCCACAGATCCTCCTACAGAAATTGCTCCTGTTTTGTGGGAGCTGCTCAGATGCTTCAGAGGAAGGCTGGAAGTCAAGTTATCTCAGGGCGAGGGACTGATATCACTTTGCAGGGATGTGAAAGCACAGTGAGCAGCATGCCAGAACCTCTATCTTACTGGCAGTCCTCCAGGGCTAATCTAGTGGAAACTGCTGTGGCAGTATCCAACACAGCTGCCGGGTCTTATTGCCACTTGAGTCACTCACCCAAGGGAAAACCCACTGCAGGCTCTGGACCCACACAGCGCAATGGGAGTGGGAGCAGCATCAGTCATGTTCCTGGGGGCAGCTGCTGAGAAGATGCCTGGGATGTGCAGCTACATACTGTGCAGAGAGTGGGGTGTTAAATAAGCACAGCCTGTGCCCCCCACGCTCCCATGGGAGGGAGGAAGGGAAGCAGAGAGGGAGGGAGGGACTGCAGGCCATGCTGTGCACGCCCCACGGAAGGCACGAACATGTGTAGCTGCTGGGCATCAGTTTCCTGATATATTAAGCAAA
Source organism: Lichenostomus cassidix (assembly GCF_008360975.1). NCBI lineage: Eukaryota > Metazoa > Chordata > Aves > Passeriformes > Meliphagidae > Lichenostomus > Lichenostomus cassidix. The sequence goes on from NC_139479.1 coordinate 67,555,783, forward strand.
CAGGAAAAAGAAAGACATGGGGCTTCAGTGGCCCTGAAAACTGAGATAAGGGCAATGAGGCTTTTAGTCCTTGCAAGCAATGTGCTTCTTATCTGCCCCTGATATGGCACTCCTGCTACCATTTCTGAGTTGTTCTCTCACAGGCCTCACACCAGCCTGACCACAGGCTTCAAGGAAGAACCACAATGCAAAACACCCTTTCTCCCCAGCTGCCCCTTTCCTCACTTTTAAGAAGAGCAAATATATCCACAGTAACACAAGGAGTTGCATGCCAGGTACACTAAAACAAGCACAGAGCTTGTTCCTGCTTGTCTTTGCGCAAGCTGAAAACCATCAGCTCTGGTCCTCAGCAACCCAAGTCCACAGCGAAAAGTGAAGGAAGAAAAGCTCAGCCTGCCTGGGGAGGGAGGTGGGAAGTGGAGCAAGAAACACTCTGTTCTTTGGAGCATTTACAAGATACAACTGCAGTGATAGTTTCAGCTTTGTTATCTCCCAGTTCTTGAGTATTTGACTTCAGATCTGTAAATACTCATCTACTGCTGCTCATCCACAGCAATGGGCAAGTGCATATTTTTCACTGATTATATATGAGTTACACATTCAGATATTAAATAATTTCAGGAAATATGCATAGAAATAAACAGATTATTGTATCAGTAGTTTTACAGACCTCAACAGTGGACATTTACAGTATTTTATATAATCATTCTATGATTATATGATATAAGCATTTTCAGATGTGTGAAGGTAAAAGCTGGGTGCTGTATGGCTTCTGAGCATGCCTGCACATTGGTGTCATGTTAAGCAGTTCTTATATAAACCTGTCAGTTTCTTACTGAAAGAAGTAAGTACATTTGCTAAGTCAAATGTAATTGTCCCAAGTCTCTTAACACTTGTGTTTTAGAGAGTGGAGTTGTACGATTTTCCACAGGAAGGTTTGGCCAGCAGTAGCAACCCTTCACTGAAGGAAGGCAGAGATGCTGCTAGTGTTTGCCTGAAGAAAGCAGCTCTTCCTGCTGGTTAGTATTGCTCTGTGGCTTCCTCGTGCCTCATCTCTGCAGCCATCTCCCCTGCAAACCCAAAGGCACCTGGGCTCCTCGCATCCCCACTCTGATTGGGACCCAGCAGATTTGTAACCAGCTTTGCATGAGCCTTGGTAGCATATAGCAGTGCTTTGGGACCCTGCACAGAGCTGAAAGCCCTATGCACCTGGGGGGCATCTGTGTGGAAGAAAAAAAAACCCACTGTGAAATTGAAAGTTGAGGGATGAAGAACAGCTCCAGGCAAGCTCCCACTTAAAAGGCTTTGTGTTTCTGCAAAACATTTCCTCATAGAAGTGATCTTACTCTGGGGTTTGTATGAGCAAAGGAGTTGCCGCATTGAGAGCAGTGAGCTGCTGTGCTGTGCCCTGGAGTGTCTGACCATAGCTGAAGCAGTGCAACAGAGCCATGGTCCTGAGCTCACAGTCAGCAAAGACACCAGTGACTCTCTCCCTGCACTGGCAGCCAGGATACCACAGCTCTGCACCCAGCTCTGTGCTGCACACCACAGCCCCTGGCCCAGAGAGTCAGGCACAGCCCAGTCCGCTCCCCCTGTCACAAGCAAGTCATAATCCTTACAGAAGACAAATGCTTTTAGTTCCTTGGGGTTCTGAATGTGGTCTGGTCCCCTGCAGCTCTCCTTGGCGGAGCTCTCATAGCCAGCCTCAAGGCTTCCCCCTTCCCCTTCCTCTTCTTTGCCTGCAGCTCAGCGTGAGGACCACCAATGATACACCCTGGAAAAGCCTGGAAACCTCCCTGAGCACAGCCAGGCAGCTGAATTCACCTTTTGTGAATTCAGCAGTATGATCCTGAGTCACTACATATTCCTCTTTTTTTAATTTTAGAAGTAGTTAACTCCTCTCCTTTTTATCATCTCGATGTATTCCTCCTCTCATACCCATAGGATTTCAGTCATTGGTTTTCCCATCAGCTGGCAAAAAACTCTCTTGCTTTCCCTAATACATGACCACAACCCCAGCTTCCTGGCTCTTTTTTCACCTTTCCTTGAACTTACTAAATTTTTTTAGTGACTGTTTTCCTAAGCAGCAAGGTGGACAGATTGCAGCTTTGCTGGTGTCTCTGCACATGCAGAACAGACACCAACTTGGTTTGTGCCAGCATCCCGGCAGCTCTGGGCAAGGGGGAGCAGATGGAGACACTGTAGGGACCAAACATTTCTAGAGAAATGTAAGAAATTAAGAGAAAAACAAACAATTCTCTCATCTCGTGCCAAAATCAAAATTGTTTTCCTACTACAGAGAAAGAGGAGAAAGAAAAGCCCAGGACAGCTAGAAAGCAACACCACAGATGGAGCTAAGGGCCTCCTTTCTCCTGTAACCTGGCAGCTGCACAGAGGTAGATATGGTATGTATGCAACTTGCTGCTACCAAGAGGATTCCAGAAAACACTGCCACAGAGCAGAATAATTATCTATTAATAACTTTATAACCTTGAATTAGGCACACTTTTGTGGGTGGCGAGCAAGTGTGTTGTTCATCTCTTGTTTTGAATATTATTATTATTATTATTATCTTTATTACTATTATCCCCTCCTTTTCTGTTCTATTAAACTGTCTTTATCTCAACCCACGAATTGTACTTTTTTTCTCAGCCCTATCCCACTGGAGGGGCAGAATGTGTGAGTGGCTGTATGGCATTTAGCTTCCTGCCAAGTTAAACCATGGCATCAGGAAGGTGAACTTTGAGACTGAAAGCAATGAGTGTTCATGGTCAGATCACGAACTAAAAGTGTAGTTGTGATTGTGCCAGCATCAGCTCTGTAGAAAACTTTATGTCTGTCTGCTGTCTGGTGAATCAAAAGCATAGACAATGTGGTATCAGCCTTGTCTCCAGTTACCACATTTAGGTTGAAAAAAACCCATAAACTTCCTGACATTTATTGCTTTTGGAGTGTAAATGGACCATTAACCTCGTGCACCTACAATAATATTTGAGTAACTGAGTTGCTGTTAAGTAACAACTGTACTTTGAGAATACTGAAGGGAAGGTGCTATTCTTGTATGTTATTACAAGAAGTGATTTGGCGTATCAAAACAGCACCATTTTTTTTCTGCTAAGTGCATTAGAATGGAACGACATAGGGCCCTGAATTGGGAAGGGAAAGACTGAACTACAGAGGTTTTGGGTTTTCCACGTTTCTCATGAAAACCATGATTTTTAAGAGGTGTTGCTCATGTGGTTAGTCAGCAAAGAAGGTCTCTAAATAATTGGAACATAAGGACAGTAGCCTCATCATAACTGTTGTTCTATAGGACAGTAAAGGATAGCTTGAAGGGAAAAAAATATAAGAAATATTGCACCAGCAGTTAATTTGCACAATTTCCAACAATTCAGCTAAGCCTAGAGAAAATAAATACGTGAGTTTAAAGATGGTTGCTATAGAAACCAGAGGAGATTTTATAGTTGCTTATGAGAGTAAAGAAGGTTCTGATTGATAGGACAATCACATTCAAATAGTCACTATGGAAACCCAAGGTGACCAGGAGGAGACGTGATTCCTCTCACTTTCTTCCTGTGGGCAGATGAAGACAGCCTGCGTGGGGGAAAGCCCGGGCTGAGTGATAAAGAGCACCACAGCAAGGCAGCACAGAGCTCACTGTGATCCTAGAGGTGCTTAGTGCTTCATATTGCAAAGCTCTGTGAGCACTGACCTCTATATCTGTGAAATAAATTTATTTACTTACCCTTGAAAAGGGTGGGGGTTTTTTTCTCATTGAAGTCAATAAGAGCTCTGCAATTGATTTCTTTAGGGGCAAAGCAGATTTGAGAGACCTTCCTATGTCTTCAGTCCATCAAAACAAGGAAGCCTATTTGCACATCTCCTATTGAGCTCAGTGCTCAGGAGCTGCTTGTGGTTTGCTGAAATGGGGCCATGGAGTTGCTGAGCACTTCTTGCCTTTGCTAACAACACCTTCTCCCAGAAGTAGGACAGAAAAAACATGAATATGCAAGCCTTTTTCTTGTAGATTGGTTATTTAAGGACCAAGGTGGGTCAGCCTGCACATGACATAAAACAAAAATTGAGTAGTAGCTTTATAATACCTCAGTAACCATTTGTAATTTGATTGAAATATCCATTTCTCAAAGACATGGATAGAATGTTAGATTAAAGGGCAGGTGCTCAGCACTCCTGGACACAGATGAAAACTAAAGTTATCCTGAACGTTTGTTTTTGTTAATGCCATGGATATCTGTTCCAGGTATTTGAAATACATCAGCTCCTCAGTAAGGATTCACAATGGGCCAGACCCTGCCTGGTTCACAGTCTTCTCCTGTATTATTTAAAAAATCCTTGATTCACACTACCCACACATTTGATCAAATTGATTCACACATTTGATCAAATCATAAAGATATTAATTATCAGAGATTTGTGTCTTTCGTCTTTATTATTTCCAGTGAGGTAAAAAAACTAGCTGTCAGTCTCAGAAAAACACCAATATTTCTCTCATTTCACCAAGTTTCCAGTGTAAACATGCAGATAGGGGGGAAAATGTCATTTGGAGAAAAGCTGAGGACTGAAAGAGTAGAGCACTGAGCAGCACAGCTTCCCTGAAGCTCTCACTCTCCTGGGTTAGCTGCCAAATCTGGTAAAAGTGGTCAGGAAATTAGTCCAGCCCAGCTTCCAGGTTGCTGGCTTTTCTAATAAGCTTTGAAGGGTTTGGAAATTGCCTTCCCATGTGGAAAACCTAGCTGAGCTTGTACAACAGATAATCCATAAAGAAAAAAACAATAAAAAGAGAATACTTCTTCAGCTTCCATCATCAAATGAAAAGTTTAACCTGAGGCTGCTCTTAGAAATGCAGCTAGAACTGACAGACACTGTGCTGGGGCTGGAAGGAGGGAGAGCTGCTTGGACACACATTATCTTGAAAGAAATTCCTACTGCTTTTAAAGATAGGCAAAGTTGTTCCCTATTACTTATGATGTTGATTCGTGGTTGGAAATAGAAATTACTGCTTTAATGTAGATGTAATGATTCAGGTACATGGAAGAGAATGAGATTAATATCGAATAAAAGATGCTCACAGGAGGGTGCAGTCTGCCAGGTAAGTTCCTGGGGTTTTTTTGTGTCTGTAGAAAGGAAATACATAGGTGAAATATATAGGTAAGTTAAAAAAAAAAAAAAACCCCAACAATTTAAGCTCTTTCCACAGAAGAAATGGGTAATGTGTAAATTAGCCTTTTATCTTCAACACTGGTGCTCACACTGTCCATCGCCCTATGACAGAGAACCCCTGATTTTTATTTTTTTTTAAATCATGTAACTCAATCTCTCTGCACCTTTCAGCAGATATAAGTCACACTGGAAGAGACAACAGCTGTAGCTGTTCTGGGAAAATATTCAGGGTGTAAAAGTTTCCAAGAGCACATATGGGACCTGAACAGATTTCTACACTCATCAGTGAGGACAGATAGTGTTTCTTTACCAGTGCTGGGAATGGGTTGGGAAGATGCTTTGCTGAGAGCTTATTACCTTTTTTCTCTGGGCTGAAGAGGTCTCAGAGCACCTGTCGCTGTTGAGCCGCTAGTGGAGAAAGGACCTGGGTTCTCAGTGTGGCAAGAAAAAAGAGATTTATTATTTTGATTCCAACTTATATAGACTTTTCAGAGGTCACCCAGATTGGTCAGTCAGAAACCTCCCCCTAGGCCTGATTGGCCAGGCCTGAACTGTCCAAATCTCGAGACACTGTTTCAATAACATCCAAACTTTATCTTTGTTTATAAAATACAGGAGAAAGTTCTCATGGGAAAGACCTGTGCTAGCCACAAGCACCTCTCTGGTAAGCACATGATGCTCAGTATTCCCTGCAAATCATCCCAACTTGAACTGGCTCCCCTGGGCCTCAGCAATCCCATGCCAGAGGCATAACCTGTCCTTTACAGCCTACTTCTGTAAGCTCCACTGTAAAACTCATCCAAGGAGATGGTGTGTATGACTTGCTCTCTTCCTCACTCTTTCCAGTTTTAAAGAGAAAAAACTCCAACAACAACACAAACTGCACCAATTATTGTGATAGCAGCAAAGCTTAATTTTGAGAAAACAGTTCATGAAAACATCCAAAATTGTAGGGAATTGAAATTCTAAAGCTCTCAACATTGTGGGATGTGTTTTGCTTTCAGAACCAAATCCTTCATCTCTCTGAAAAGTGACAAGTAGCTGTGAGCCTTATTGCTGTTTCCTGGTAAATACCATAAACTAACTGACGGATAATGTAGGGTTTCTCCAAGAAATGTGCAAAGGCAGTAAGCACCATCTGCTGGCTTCAGCATGAAAGAGAAAAACAGGAAGTTTTCATCCAGTTGTATGTCTCTTCAGCTCCTTTGCCTGCAGTTTTAGGTCAGACTCAAAGAAACTGATCCAACAACATCAAAAAACCCAATCAGGATGAGTATGCCTAACCAGAGCAAGACTGCCCAGGGGACATCAGTTATCCTGCAGACAGATCAAGGTAAGATAGGACAAAGAAAAGAAAGTTAAATGAAGTGAAAATTCACAATATAATTTTGTCAGCATTTAAACTGAGCATCATTAAAGGCCTTAACTTTTCACCTGGCTTTGCATTGCATTTGAAACACAAATGCTTACCTCTGCAAAGAATGTGAGACAAATATTGACACAGCCTTTAAGAAAAGAAACAGCCAGGAAATGTTTTGCAAGAAAATCATGTATGCAGACTTGTTTTGCCCCCTGAGTCCCTGATCTCAAATAAGGATGGATTTGTGGATTTGGCACAAATAGAGCAGGGCAGCATTTTGCAGTTTGTTAATTCTCATTGTAGATGTTGGTCACCAGAGGACCAGCGATGAAGCCAGTGAGAGCTGAAGGCACACACTGACTTGGCAAAACTTCTCAGCAATTTGCAAAAATTGAACTCAGAGCATCAATAAAAGTAAAAATACGTGAGAATTGCCGGTTTCCAAATAACCAATGGAGCCAGCCTCAGCCTTTTGCATTCAGAGCAAGACAGAAAATGCCACATTTCTGGTTAATTCACATGAAGGTCTAATCCTGCAGTACTGGGGCCCAAGACTGTGGTACATCCCTGGCAGTGAGCATGTGGAGTCCCCAGCCCTCCCTTGGCTTGACCCAGGTGGCAGTGCTGCCCTCCTGGTGTGAGGTGCCTTGTCCCCCTGCCATGGGCATTGCAGGGGCCAGCCAGGCCAGCATGCAGCAGCTCAGGAAAGATGAAGGGCATCTGTGTGTATCAGAGGGGTATTTCTCACTCAATCCCTCCCCAGGGAGGACTGGGGTTTTTCCTAGGAAGCACTGATGGAGGGAGGTTTGCTCAGGTGCACCAGACCAGATTTCCTCTCCCCTTGCTCAGCCTGAGTGCTGTACACCCAGCTTGTCCTGCCAGGCAGGGATAACAGGAGCAAGACACCTATTATGTTGGGTCTAATCAAGGGATAATTCTTCCTCAGAAGATGCTTCAATAAGCATTTGGAGCTGTCTGCTCAGAACACATCTGCAATATGAAAATGTTGAGAATTAGTCGTTTTAAGCCTACTCTAGCTTTTGACCACCAGATGAAGCACAGTGAACAATCCCATCCTGACAAGGTTTGTCCTGACAGACAGCTGTAGAAAATGGGGGCAGTGGCTGTCCCTTTCTAGCACAGCAGGAAAATTTAGGAGATTACTTAGTTCTCTGCATTAAGATGGTCAAGTCAGTGATCTCTGCAACATCTGTGCTCTCTGGTTTGATTAGAATGAACCTCTCAGAGTTCCTTGCATCTACAACTTCTGACTTGTTGAGGACAGCATGAATGACAGGTGTTTGAGGTTGCTCTTCAGCACAAAACCCTCAAGCTTCTTAGTTTAGTCTCTAATCTGCAAATTAGACAACTTAATGTTAAATGTTGAATATGTTCATGTGACCAAAGTCCACTGAGAATGCCCTACTGAGATCATGAGCCATTATTTCAGTGCTAATCCCAGCACTCGGGACATCTAATGCATCATTAAATACAGCTTAACCATACCAGTATCTTTAAACTCTATGTGTCAGCAAAATCCAGCTTCATTATAGTCTCTGCTAAAACATCCTTATTACTCCATGACTGTAGCTCCACAACGTGTTCACGCATTGCAAGGTTAATTGCTTTATCATTGCACTAACCCAATCTTTTGTTTGGCAAAGGTCCTACCTTAATAGTTGTTTACAAACAAGTAACACTAATCTTCCCAGGAGCTTAATTGCTTCTGTTTGCAATACTACATCTTAATATGGGCAGTTATTTGTAGGCACTTATTTTGTATCCTCATAGTACCTGGTAATAAAGTGTGAAACATCATGTGCAAAATTAGCTGGAACATGGCTTGTTAATTATGAAAGGTGCCATAAAGTACATGTTTCATTTAACAAAATGGTTAGTTATAAATATTTTATTGCAACAGCAGGCTGTTTGGTACACCACACAGCAGTTAACAGGGACATTTTCTTGCATTGGGTCCAACCCTGTTTTTTGTGACTTGAAAGCAGACCCACTAACCCAGTGCTCTCCTCAGGCAAATGGCTTCCAACCCCCGCAGCAGAAGGCAAGATGCCTTTCTTAGGGAGATGTGATGCATTTTCCTCAATCCCCAGTGTAAAGCAGGGAATGACTAGGTATGAGGAAACTGGTACTGTCAATCAGTGTCACCTCCTGATTGTACTGAACATGTCTTAGTGCTAAATATTTTGGGGGCAGGCCCTCAAAAGGCATTAGCCGCATTTCATATTCACTCACATCAAGGACAGGACCCACCCTTACGTTATCATTTATGCCTGACTTCAGGACCAATAAACATCCAGGCACATAATGTGGGTAGAATGATAAAATGAAGATTATAATGAAGAGAGACAAAGTGACCTATTTAACGATGCGGCTTCGTACATCCAGCAGCATATTGTGGAGGAACATCACATAAGACTTGAATTGATGTCAAGGCCAGGGGGATCCAATAGTGCACAAACCACTAACTCTCTTCCCAGAAGGGGTTTGCTGTAGTGTGAAACAGTGAAATTCAACACCCACTTAGGCTTCTCCCTGACAGTCCTCTAAAAAAGCATGTGAGGAGTTGCCATCCCCATGCTCCATGAGCAGACAACGTTCTGCTGTCAGGTCAGGTGTCTGCATGTGGCTGTCCTCTCATGCAGCCAAAGGGACACCCCAGAGACCGGCAGAGAGGGAAGGCAAATAGCATGTGACTCCACCAGATCCAGTGCAGCACAGTAGTATCCTGTTAAATACAATGGAGAACGAAGAGCCATCAGATCCTACCTGGGATGAGCGCCCTGCTCATCACTTATGGCACAGACAAGTCAGTTATTCCACAAGCCCCTTTTCTGGCAGTAGGGCTGACCCTTGCCTCATATCTTCACAACATATGGTTGCATTTGGGAGTGACATGGTATGGCTACTGTGGTTTTTGGAAGAGTGTCCAGCAAGTGAGTATTGCTGCACAGGGAAAGAAGCAGGCACAGTGATGTGGATCCTGCCTTTGGGTCAGTTTGAGCAGGATTAGGAAATCAGGACAATTTTCCAAATATATTGCTCAATTGGTACAAAATCCAAGCAAACACTTGTCTAAAATAGAATGAAAAATTGCATATTACAGGAGAATTTTAATGTGAAATTTGAATCTCATGTAATACTTCCTTATTTTAATATACGATAAACATTTACTAAAATCCTATATGTGAACTTCTGAGGATGCAGTTCTTGTTCCTGCTTTTGCCTGAAAGACTTGTCTTCCAAGTGAGAAAAAACAAATTACAAGACCGCAAAGCTGTCCCACAAGTGCACACACACACACACACACACACACACACAGAATTCTTCCTGTTACAATGCAGACTTTTCCATGAAAAGTTTTTCAACTTGCCTATGACTCTGAAAAATGTATATGGCACAACTTTAAGACAGACATGTTATGTGAAGAGTAATTGAATTAGAATGCTTTATTTTCACAGCAGATTTTTACTCAGATGGAAATAGGGTTTCAGAGTCTTTGTTTCCATGTTGATTTCTGGAAAAGTATCAGAATTTTAGGAATAACTTTTTTTTCCACAAATATGGATCAGATTATGGTTCATTTTACATAAAAATGTCATATCTGTCATGACCAAATGTAGCCCCATTTTGTATAATTCTGTTTGCAGAGTTATTCGACAGTCTTACAGTTTTTACTAAAGGCAAACACCTCATTCCATAACCATAAACAAGTAACTCCACTGGACATGAGGAGAAAATGTATGCTTAAAATATAGCTTTTCCATATGACACGTTTTATAATTGCTAATATTTCAGAGTATTCTGGGAAATTCAGTGTCTACAACATCATACAGCTGTTTAAGGATCTCCTGTCTGCAGGATTAGGTCCACAGAATAGGACTATGCTTTAGCAAAAGCCAGTCTTGCTTTTCAGGCTTTTAAAAACTCTAGTTCATAGGCTGTGCTATGTGGACTCATCTACTTCTTTATTATCCACTTGAACTTCTCCACAGGCATCGACCTATAGTCTTTTTTTTCTAACTCCTGGGAGTGGAACCCACATTTCTGAGAAAGATTATTCTGGGTTTGCTTAAGGATCATCCATGACTGAGTGTGTTAATGTGATCCTGCACTTCTGGACAATTCTCTGTAGAAATAAAATAATTTTATTAAATCCACCATAAAATCATTATTCCAGAAGTTGATAAAATCCACCTTTGCATCAGGTTAGGACATTGGGAAAGATCCTCTTACCTGACTCCAGTAGATTGTGGCAATTCCCTTCTTCTTTTAGCAAATCACAGCTTAATTCCTTTCTTTAGCCAGGCTATTGGACTACTAAATAAATGGACTACTAAATAAAATGAAAACCTATTTGGCTACTTCTTAGACATCTGGATACAGTGGCATAATTATTGTTTAATAATGAGGGAAAACAAAAGCCAGGAAAGAAGCCCAGTGCTTTATCTGCAGTACAAAACAAATGATGGTAATTTCAGGCTCCTTAGAAATAGATTGTTGAGGAAAGCACAGTTTGCAGCTTGTGAAAAATCTATGTAAGTATGGAAAAGTGCTTTAAAGGTGTCATGGATCAGGTTAAATTATGGATCTTGTGTGTACAAGAGTGGGACAGTTTTTCTGGATATCCATAAGAGCCCTTGCTGGGGCTTGTGAGGTGCAGGACGAGAGCAGCTGTCAAGCAGTGACTGGCAGGTTAGACATGTCCCCAAGCACCTGGAAGTGCAGAGCAGTGGTCCCACTGCAGCCCCCACCCCCCTTTGAAATGTGCAAATGTCCTTGCCAGGATACTCTAAACTGAAAGTGGCCAACTTGTTCACACTTTTTCACCCTCCTGCCATCTCTGAAGCTTGCTGTCTGATTTGGGCTGATTTTCTTCCTACTTGCTTATCTTCCCTGGATTCTGACTCTTCCTCCTTCCTGGCTCCTTGGGCTTGCTCCTTTCCTTCATCTCTGTGTTCCACTTTTTCCTCATTCAGGTCCTCATTTCCACTCTTTTCTCCTTCCTGAGGCTCAGTCTGTTGCAGAGTCCAGTCCACAGAGCAATTTCCATGGAAAAAGTGGAGAAACTGGGTGAGCATTGCATCTGCTTCCCACAGTCCTGCCCTCTGCCCAGCCCATGTCATCTCCTCAGGCACCCCTTGTCTCCTCCTGTCTTTGCTGTCCCTCGTGGCCATCAGGGCAGACAGAGCCATGGCTCCATGGGCCAGATTTGAGAGGTGTGATCATGTCAGGTCATCTAGAAACCAGGGCTGTCTATTTATTATTTAAAGGGTTGCAGTGCCATCCCCAGGACTGCACAGCAAGCGATTTGTCAAACCAAAAACCTGCTCTTTTCATTGCTGCCAAAATTTCCAGGCTGGATGAGCATCCCAAGGTGGAGCATAGCTGGTAGCACAGGGAGAGGTTTCAATCACCCCTGCTCCCCCCACCCACAGTCATGCAGGAATCTCCCAGCACAGCTCCTGCCTTTCATCTCGTGAAAAGTAGCAGGAAAAGGGATGTATTTAGCTGCCTGATAATAGCTTGAATGGTGAGCAGCGGAATAGCACTGCCTCTTTTGCAGTACTGCAGCCTGCTTTGTGTAGGCTGCCCAACCTACACCTGCCTTTCTAGGCAAGTGCCTTTCTGCCTCCTCCAGCAGAAAGGAACTTTCCCTTTTTACAGCTGTTGTGTCCTTCCCTCCTTGGCCCACTCTGGGCTTTTGTTCTCATACTCTAATAGAGAAAATAATTTTACTGACAAACCCATACCTGAAATACAGAATTCAGCCTCTGAAATTCTTCAAGAGTAATTTTTTGTCCAAAGTTGGAAAGTAACAGAAGAAAGCAAGTGTTGAAAGTCACCCATGGTGCTGTTAGTCACACTCACAGTGATGTGCAGTACATTGCCCAAGCTCCTGGAGCTAGTGCTTCTAGAAGGGGCAGGTCTGGATTAATGAGAAGACATTTATTTTCCTCCCGGATTATTTTCTTAAATAAATTTACTATATATATGCAAGCAAGATCCCATTTACACATACTTCTTAAATAAGACAATGAGGATTCAACACTTTGAAGGAAGCATCCTATATTTAATCCACTGCTGTCTCTTCATGTCAAGCTAAGCATCTCCTGATAGCTGCTGAGAGCTCTCTACACTCACAGAAATACAGAATGGGCTACGTTGGAAGGGATCACAGTTGGTCATCTGGTCCAGCCTCCCTGTTCAAGCAATGCCATCCTAGAGCACATGGCATGGGATTGTGTGCAGATGGTTCTTGAATATCTCAAGTGAGGGAGAATCCACAACCCCTCTGGGCAATCTGTTACACTGCTCGGTCACTGTTAATATGTATATAGTTTCTAACAAAATCAAATATGATTATAGAGAAGCAAAATATTTTCTCTGCCTTTGCAGTCACCCAAGAAAAGTGCTTTTGTCTATTTCCCCCTCCCTTTCTTCAGATCAGGGCGGCATGGTGCTTGCTACAAGTGCTCCATGCACTTTTATTCATTCAGCAGAATGACAAACAAAAATTTCAAATTTTCACAGAGCTACTTTCATCAATAATTTACTGCACAAATAAGCTCCTTGAGCAATAGTAATTAACCAGATTCTGAGATGGTAAGGGGCAGAGCAGCACTTTGCTTCATTATCAGTACACATACTGCTGGTGGCATCAGCAGGGATCAATCCAGAGCCACATTGTCACATTAGCAACATTGTACAAACAGCCTAGAGCCAGGATCCCACTGCTGAATGAGTCACTGGGTAGATCCTGCAGGAGAGACAGCAGGATGAAAGCAGCAAATGGACTGGCCACAGCGGACAATTTTTGTGTTCTGCACAGGAAACCTTTGGGAAGGGATTTGAGGAGAGCAGGAAGAGAGGCAATACTGGAAGCGATGCAAATTTGCTCAGTTCTCTTACTCTTCCATAGTCAGTCCGAGCAGGACTGTACAGACATCTCCAAGTGATTGTAAAGCCCAGCCCTGGCAGCTCCAGCTGCTGCTCCTGTTTGGGGTATCTCTATCTGGTTTCCCCAGAATTTTGTCCTTTTTTGTCCCTACCACTGCATAGGAGAGGAGAAGAAATGGGTGAACCCAGGGTTCATGTTTCCCAGAGCATGGGGAGGGAGAGGAATCTTCCCTGCAGTGGAAGATCCCAGCCAGGCTTGACCTAGAATTTATTTTAACCCCGTATTATCCCCATCCCAGCCTTGGATTTTTTTCTCCTGTTGACACTGTCAGGTAGAGGCTGACCCCCATACCTTTCTTTCTTGCATGCCCTGATTGCATCCAAGCCAATTGCTGACAAGGCAGGGCCCCCACAGCAGTAGCAGCAATGGCTATTCATGCAGCCATCATAATAGGAGCATGCAATGTCTATATATAACATTTATATCAAGAATTTTGCCTCATGAACAAGAGACAGATTAAAATTCTAATTCTGTGCTTGAATACCAATATCTGCTGCTATTCTTTCTCTCTTTCACCCCATCCTGCTTTCTTGAAAGTGAATAAATAATTGGCTGGAGAAAGAGATGGCCTGTCTTTATTCAGAGAGATTTGGCTCATGGAAATCTGTTATTCATGTCATGCATGCTCAGGTCCTGCACACAGCCTCAGCACTGTCATTCTCCAAGAAGCAGCTCACATCACTGTGTCCTCTCAGAAACCCAGCCTGACTTAGAAGATGAAGCAGCCAACATCCATGGACAGAGATTTCCTCCAGGTAATATTTTCTACTATGCCCGTCTAGCTGCGTCTGCTGAGGGAGGATTCACATCCTCAGTAGCTTTTCTCTTCTTTAGAAATCCCTTAGTAGGCTCCAGCATCCCAGATTCTCTTTCTCAGTGTTACCTCCTACCCTTCCACACATTCTTATATTTTCTCCTCACTTGGAGGCTGAGCTCAGTCAGAAAAAATAGAGCTTTACCTCAGCTTCACACTTGGTGGATTCATTGGTTTGTGGCCTGGCGGACACAGGCAAGTGTCTGGGAATGGCTTCCTGAGCAGCAAACCCCCATTTGGGAAGCTCATACTATGAAAATAAGGGGTTTGAGTCCTCTGTCAGATCAGAATTGCTCATTGCAGAGCCAATATCTAGGACTCTGTGAAGTTAGAATTGTATAGCCACTTGGGTATGTTTTTGGCTTATATTCCATCTTTCACCTGAACAGCCAGCCATGTAATTCAGCATGCCAAACCGATGTTTTTTTCCCACATTACTAGGTAATTAGGTTCTTCCAAACTGCCTGTGACAGCTCTGTGTCTGGCTGCCTGGCTCCTCTTTGCCAAGTCTTATTCACAGAAAAGACATTTAGAAGTTGAGGGATGCACAGTTCATCACACATTTCCTTTCCAGAAGCTCTTTGCAGGCTTGAAGTGAGGCTGAGCACTTGTGCTCTCTGATGCGTTTACCATGAGAGACAATTCACAGGAGCACGTAGTGACAAGAAAAGGGAGAGAGGTTTCAAACTGAAAGAGAGTAGGTTTGGATTAGATATTAGGAAGAAATAATTTACTGTGAGGGTAGTGAGGCACCAGGGCAGGTTTCCCAGAAAAGCTGTAGATGCCCTGCCCCTGGAAGTGTTTAAGGCCAGGCTGGATGGAGCTCTGAGCAACATAGTCTAGTATAAGGTGTGGAACCCATGGAAGGGGGGTTGGAGCTAGATGATCTTTAGGCCCCTCCCAAACCAAGCCATTCTGTGTTTACTAAGCTTGTTTTATTTGATTCCCTCCTTTTCCGTATTACACAGACTTTCTTGTACTCATGTATTTGATATGTTCCTATTGCAAACACTTCAGCTGTAGCTCATCACTGCCTGGGTTTGTGGGGTCACTAGCTCAGTGGGAACCTGCTCCAGAGTCAGAGCTCCCACCTGTCACAGCAGCTACTATCAACAGGAACATGTTAATGCTGAGAGCAAAAGAATGATTCCCTGCTTGGTGCTCTCCAGCATATACTCTACCTGCATCTATGAAAAACACAGCTGAAAACTAAATCAGGGGAAGAAGAGAACTGTGATATAAAACACAATCCTGAAAAATTAATTTTCAGGTATGCTATCTGCAGTTCCAAAAAGCACAGATGAAAACTAAATTAGCGGAAGAAGAGAACTGTGATCTAAAACACAATCCTGAAAAATTCATTTTCAGGTGACAACAATGCTCATGCTGTGAGATTGCAGAAAAGGATCAGTTTTGCCAGAAGAAGAGTTGGTGATTTCTAAAATGTTAGCAATCAAACACACTAGTAACTGAGAAGAATATGCATGTAGCTCCAATCTCTATAATCAGAAAACAGCTTGTCTCATCTAGGCTCGAGCGCGCAGAAAAAAAGAACCCAAACATCACTGATACACACTTGAGCAGAGATTACAACTAGCAGAACACTTACAATCCCTGCCCCCTGTAAATCATGCCCATGAATATCCTTACAAAATTGTTTGATGGAGCTGTGGTCCATATTCCAGGTCATATGGTAGAGCATTCTGTAGCACAATGTCATGGCTGGTCAGCACAGCTGAGCTTGAATCAGAGAGGGGTTGCCTGGTTCATTAATTACAGAGATTTTTTTGTTATCTTTTGCAGCTACAGAGTGCAAATTACTTCTCCTAACCCAGCAGCAGTGAGGGAGGAGGCAGAGGAAGGCTGTACGTGACTGCCACATTGAGTTGTTAGCATGAAATGCACGCATAAAGCTGCAAGCAGGCCAAAAATTCTTGAGTCCTGAGCTGTTGTCACAGAGGCTGGAATTTGTGTCATGTCCTCACAGAAGCCAGATACCTCACAGAGGCAGCAGTAAGCACAACTGAGAGGTACCAGGAGCTTTATTTTCTTTGACAATTTGTATTACTTCACTGCCTTAGGTGCTACAAAGAGCTTACAAAATAAAAACAAGGCAAGACAGTAGGGATGAAGTAAGGGAGAAGAAAGCTGGTCAAATATTAAAGTTCTTAGTGTTATGAAATTAACCAAATAGCACAAACCCTAGAAGGATCTGCTATGAACTGTATTTGTCTGCTGCTTCAGCAAAAGTAATGAAATGGCAGGGTGAGGACAATGCTCCCTATCAAGTTAAGCAGTGGAGAGCAATTTCTTATCCTGAAGACATCAGAAATCCTTGCAGATCTGGGATTTTGAGGAACAGAAAAAGCTACTTGCGAAGTCTCTTCATACTTTCCCTCTGTCCCTGTGCACTACTCTTCATTTCACAGCTCTTCAGTGTGATCATATGCAGCATAATGTTTCCATATGAATAATTTACAAGGCAAAAGCACTTCAGGGTATGACAACATTTACTGACATACAGATGCAAAGATGGTTTCCACTTGGCCATTGTGAAGTACATTTTTTTTTTACGCATCTGTCATAGGAAGGTGCATCTTCCAATAAATAACTACTTTGCATGTAGATCAGTTTAGTGAAATATGAAGTGTGTTTTAGGGTTTGGTATTTTTTTATCTTCAAATTTGCCTTGCTATTTGCTTAAACCTTCAGAACATGGGAGAAATAGGTGGCAAAATGTGTAAAATAACTTCAGGTTAAGCAGTCAGCATTCAAGACAACTTACAGTAAATGGAATAGAATTAAGGGAGGACACACTACTGCAGCCCAAATAATCAATAAAACACATTCTTACTAGCACAGGTAGCACAAGGTGGACTCTTTTTTTTTTTTTTAATTGAAATTACTTTAAATTCAAGGGGGGAAAAAAGGCAGAATAGACAATACATACTGGTTTAGGTTTTTTTTTTATTTAGACATTTGTAAAGAATACTAATGGTTTGCTTGAAATTATTGTCTCTGTAGACTTCATACTCACAATGGGTGGTGAGCAATAGAGCTCAGTTAAGCAAAACATCATTAGTACTGCTCTCAGCTATTCATTTGGAACAGAATATATTTTCTGGGTTTGAGTGTGTGTTTTTATGTTTTTTTTTAAAGGGCTGCATATTTTATGAAAATGAAAACAATATATAATTAAGTTTCTGTTAACCTAAAGCATTCCTCAGCCAAAAATGGAGAAGCTTAAAAAATAATTTAAACTTACAAAATTATTTTTCCAATTATCATTACAAGAGCTAAACAGATGAATAAAAGGCTTTTGACGAGGCTGTTGTCCAGCTTTATCCACCAGCCTTTGAAAATCTTGATAATACACTTAATTTGTGTTGCCGGCTCTCAGGATGTTCTTGCTATTATACATGTAATTTATTTGATATTTATCCTTTAGTATCAAAGGAAAATGGAAAAAACCCCACTTCTTCCATTAGAAAGCAAGTTCCTTGTCCTTGTAGCTACAAGGAAAAACCTGAAAGCACAATCCAGATTACTTAAAAAGGAAATAGATTTTCATATAAATTGATTTGGAAGAAATTATTTTTGATCCAATATTATGATTTCTGTTACCTAATTTATGCTGTGGAACAACTGTCACTGTCAATACCAAATTTATTTTTAGCTAATCCAATAATTCTTTACAAAATAGAAAATCAACCAAAATGAGTGAAGTGTAAGAAAACTTTCTGGTTGTCCCCTCCCAACAAAAAGATGCAAAAATGAATTAAATAAGCAATGCTGTAAATGTAAAAGATAACAGGGATAAGAAAATGTTTGATGACTGAGGCAATTTAATATAATCCTATCTGTTGTATTTTACTTGTAGCTTATAGTTCACTCTGAAAAAAGGTTGTGACTGTTTCTCTCTGTCACTTCTGCACAGACTGTTCTTAAAGCAGAACAGAGCAAAACCACAGGAAAAATCCTGTAAAAATGCAAAGAGTAAATCAGTCTGCTACTCTCACTTTGAAACAAATGATACTCATAATTTCATCTGCTGTATCATTTGTTCAACATTTTTCCAGCCACGTACAAGCTTTTCATGATAAGCAGTGATTATTATAATGGCATGGTTTATAAGAAAGAGTAAAAGTAAAGATTCTTGCCCATAAAATACTGATGTGGTGCTACATCTCCACCCTTCACTGACAAACCTGTAAAAGCACAACTGAAAAAATACACATTTCCTGTGCAACACTTCCAGATTCTCTCCTTTTCAGTAATTCCTCATCAGTTCTCTGTAGGACCAATTCTTCAATGCAAGAAAATTTTGCAGTGGCAAGACTAAACCCCAAAATAACCTAGATTCTTGGGAAAAACAGCTAGAGAATGATAGTCCTCTCAACGAGACACATTTGTTTGGTTTTTTTAAACTGCTGTTGAATAGTTGTACAATATTGACTCCTTTAAGAAGAGCATATTAATGGCCTTGGGGACTCAACAGAGAAACTGAACCTGTAAAAACTCCACTAATGATAACTCACACTTCTTGACCACTTTGTTGTCAGACTGTGGCTTTCAGGTATTAAAGCATCAATTTAAGCTGTTGCCTCTGTATGTGCAGATAATGGGTTGCATATTTAGGTATGTTCAAGGAATGCTCTCAGCTTCAAGATCCAGAAGTGCCTTTCAGGCCTGGGTGCCCATCACAATCACATCTGACAACAAGTCCTGGCCAAAGGCACCACAGCACCTCACCTGACTTTGGTGATGGGAGACCCAGACCTCAGAGCACTCTTCCTCCCCACTGCGTGACTTCAGGAAGCAAAATCCATTTAAAAAAGTTACTTACACCTTGTTGTAACTTACAATGACTGGCCTGACAGAACTCTGTGTAACTGCTGCAGTAATGATGGCAGATTTAAAACACAGCTTGCCAGCTTCCGTCCTTTACCGCTGCTAACAGGAGCAATTTTCAGGACATGGAGGTGCCACTGCAGAACATGGAACATAAAAGAGGAAGCTGGGATTGGTGGTGAAGCACAAATTGTACACACATTTGCATGAGTAGGGAATCTCTCTGACCATGCTATTTCTATCCAGCTGCCAAAGACAGGATCCAACGAAGAGAAGGCAAGGAATTATTTTTCCCTTTGAGAAGGGAAATTATGATATCGTTGCTTGCAAGGAACTGATGCTATGCTCATACCATACGAGACACAGATATAATGCCTTTTTATCTAAACTTGTACACCACAGACACATCTGTGAGAACAGCAGAGTCTGAAGAGCAAGTGAAAATAGCAATTACAGGTTTAATATAGAAGTGTTTAAATATTTCATAGCAGATTGAGGAAAACAAATCAACCTACCCTGCTCCAAACAATTCTGTCTCTCTAGCCAGGATCCTAATGCCAAACATGAGTGATGAAGTACATATTTAGGAGCTGGATTTTCAGAAGTTCTAAGAAGCCACAAATTCCATTAAGTCAGAGGTATGTAACAGCTTTGAAGATTAAGCTGCTTGTATTTAAGTGCTTGAATGGATATTTAGCAACCTAACTCCATGAAACAAACCTTGCAGGTTTCATTTACAGACCAAGGGCAAACCCTCCCAGTTTCAGGAAGAAAAAGCCTGCATAGCAAGATGTTAAAGTTGTTGCTCATCCTCTGACCTGAGCAGATGGGGTGGCTAGTGCAAGGCCCTCACCTGCCCCCAGGCATGGGGCTGCCTGCATGCAAGTGTGCAGCTGCAGGATGCAACCAGAAGGGTCAGGAAAACAGTTCATCATCAGAGAAAGGGATGCCAGTGACGTCCCTGTATCTCTGAGCAGGTTGCAGCAGAGGTGCTCTGTTTCCCTCTACTGGTAAAATTTCAAGTGATCTTTTAAAAATTATTTCTGCAGGAGGTTTTCTGCTCAAAATGTCCCAGGGCCACCATGAACTGCTTTGCTTGTGAGCCCTACTCAGACTTCTGCTGTTCTTCCTAAATCTCCCCCTTGGCTGGTGTCCTTTGCTGAGCTCTGTCTTACAACCAGGTCTGTTTAATGCTGTTGACTTCAGCCTGGTTGGGCAGGGGTTTAAATTATTAAGAAATATTTCAAGGTGATTTATGGATATTTGGAAAGGCTTCATTGATTTCTTAGCGTGAAAGCCATTCCATAGCACTGGAACTATTCTAGTCAAGAAGTATTTTAATGAATTGCTGCTCTTTGGTTGTGTTCAGAAGCCAGAACAGAGGCTCTGTTGTTGGAAAGATTCAAGATTATGAGGTGGTAAGAAGATGCAGTAATTGTACACTGAGTGCATTACCCAGGTATTTCAATTGCTCAGCTTAACCACAGGGCCCACAGCTGGCTCCAGTAAGACTTCATGCATGATCCTGTATTTGCAGCTGCCAGAGAAAACATCAGTGTTCATATCCATTAGTGGACTCTGAAAATGTGCAAAATTAATTTGAGAAGGAGTTTTCTGAGCTTTCACAGAAAGCATCTTAAAGAGACATGGGTTTCCCATCTTACAAACTTCTGCTGCCTTGGAGACTTTCAGGATTTTTCCTTCCCTTCCACTCAATCTCCCTGATGCCAGAGGTTTGCCATATACTATCCAAGCAAGTGCAATTTTGATCCACAGTAGCAGTGGGAAGGGTGATGTTTTAAACTGTGGACACTTCAGTATTTCCATATGTAAACTTCAGTTTTCCCATGTGTAATAAGAACAAATGGAGAATTTTAACTCCAGAAAAACTAACTTATGGCTATATTTACTCAGATACAGAAGTGCCAGCACTGTTCTTGAAGCATCCAACCATTCATGCTCAAGTACTACAATTTAATGTGACTGATAGACTGATTGAGCTATTGGACATGTCTTGGCAGTATGTTTTAACCAGCTTTGGTTTGGCAAACTGGCAGGTGCCTTGAGTAAAACTTTAGCTAATGCCATACCACCTAGTGGGTCTTGCAGGGAGGAGGAATTTAAATTACAGTTAAAGAAAATTATGGGGAAAGAAGAGGAAATTAAGTGCTCTGGGGCAAAATTAGTCTGCAAATGCCTAAATACCAATTACAACTTTCTTGATCATTTATGAACACGTTTCTGTTACAGCAGCAGTTGGAGTTTTTTTAGGGATACATCTATAGCTTTTGTGTGCATACTGAAATGTTAAAAATATATCATAGGTTTTAGGTTCCACTGACTCTTCTAGTTTTCACATCAATTTGTAGTCACTTTAGTTTTTCCTTTTTTATTTAATTGGAATATATAATTTAGGAGTGCAAATTACCTGCTCAAATGAAACAGCAGTTTAATCAAAAAAAGGGAAGTATTTAGTGGTGATCAGTGTATGCTTTCCTGCTGCAGCTCCAATGTTGTCCCAGGAGGCCTGTGGCCAAGGGCTGGGAGGTGCAGGCGAGTGGTGCTGGGGTGGGAAGCCTGCAGTCTCCATGCATACACAGGCATTTTTCCTATCTAAAGTCACTTCTGGAGGTTGTCTGTTGCTGGACAGCAGGCTGGAGCATTGCACTCTTGCAGCCCTCATGAAGGAGCAGGGTTACATCTGGGCTGCTCCCACTTCAACACCTAATATTTCTAGAAAAAAACTGTGCCAGGACCTTGCTGTTCTGACTGTAAGAGCTCCAGTTTCTGGCCTTGTTCATGGTCAGTTTTGGTCTGTTCAGTGATGCCTTGTATTGACCACCTTTAAACGAGGTACTTCTGCACTGCTGAGGTTCGGTGCTAATGAGTTTTGTCTGCTTGCACTGCCCTCAGCACCTCACTTTGTGAGCACACATGTGTGCACTGCTAACGTAGCCAAGAAAACATGCACTTCATTGAAGCACTAAATCCAAACTCTGATGGGAAGTTGTTAATACTGTATATTAGCCCCGCAACTTCAGTACATAGTACAGGAGGAACTTGATGGAAAATAACTGCTTAAATCAGCCTAATCTCTACTGCTGAAGATAATGGGATTGCAGTGACATTACTCTGAGATTAGCTGGAAGATCATGACTGCCTGCAATAATTGTGGGCATAATTTAGCTTCCTTCTGCACTGTTGTTAATGTGCAAGAAAGCGTGAGCTCAGACAGATGAGCTGATCTCTGTTTGATTTGCAGGATAAGCCATTAGAAGAAAAAACAATCATTTCATAGTAAACTGAGCACAATTAACAGACATTTGGGGACAATAGACACTTTTACAGAGACACTTCTGAAAGGAGAAAGGGCCACAATGACAAAACCACATGATTTAGAAATCCTCTAGGGAGCATAGTGTGAGAAAGAATGAGTCTTTTTGTTAACCCTTGGTAAATGATGAGAAAATGGGCAATTTCAGATCTCATTGCAATTTGGAAATGAGCAAGCTGAGTGATGCTGGATCATACATCTCATTACTCACAATTTCTCAGTATTCTATAATATATCTTGCTTGGCTGGAAGCCTCCATTTTTGTACTTTTTCCCCACTGTGATGTCAATGAACATGAATGCTTTAACCATGGCAGAAGGACTGTCCTCTTCTTGCCTGATTCTGCTCTTTTTGGGGGTCAAACATTTGCACAATGTGATCAAACTTTATGTAATGAAAGAGGGAAAGCAGACACCAAGTCTTTTCCATTTAAAATTATCTGATCCCAAACATGCATAAGTAAAATATCCAGAGTAGGAATCACTGATGAGAAGTGTGAGACAGCAATGGTAATTTGAATACATAGGCAGTAGTTTAAGACTTTATTTTTTTTAGTTTAAGACATATTTTTTTCCTCCATATTTTTCTCTTTATTGCTGCTGTGGTTTTGTGCATGGAAATTTAATGCAGATTTCTATTAGAACAGGAAAAAGACAATCTGCAGTTAAAATTTGTCACAGGTCAGCAAGACTTGGTGGGTGGATATGACAAGTCATGTGGTCTTGTTCTGAGTTTTGCACTGATTTTCCATGTATCTCTTGTTTCTATTTCTGTGTCTGGAGAAAGGCAGGATTACCTAACCCCATCTGTGAGCTGCTTTGGACTAATGGGGAGAAAACAGGTAATAGGAGCTAATATTCTCCATTTGTCAGTAACAGTAGAACCATAAAATGAACCTAATGAAGGAATTATGTGCCCAAGAACTCGAAGGCCTCTTCCATCATGAAGGGCAGGGCAAAACTCTTACCCTTTTTTATGGTTTGCTGTTGGACCTAAACTACTGAATGTCCAAAAAAACTTCTTTTAAAAGTGGCTGAAATATGATTCAACTCATAACTAAGAAAAAAAAGTGGGGGTCTATGTGTGAGGCAGGAATCTCAGCTATTATTAGAGTTGATGGAGATTACTTGGTACCATCAGTATCAAGGGATTCAAATGGTCACAACAGCAACCTGCCCTTTTTGCCAGGCAGGTTTGTTGGTGCTTGGTGCTGCTGTCAAGGTACTAATGAAAGAATACAATGGACTTCAGTTCAGGACAGGCAGCAGATGTCCTACAGTCAATATATCCACTCATTTGGTGAGTTAATCTTTGGTAATTTCAATCTGGTGCGTGATCTAATTATTTTTGCACCTTTTAGTCACAGTTTCATTTAGTCCATGTTTCTCTCTCCTGCCAGTGAAAGCTTCGCATAAGGCAGCAGAGATCTTGCTGAATTTTAGATGTATAACTTATGTTTCTTATATTTTTTCTTTACTCACAAGAACTATCATGCAGAAGAGGTATGGATTAATTTGACAGATTGTCCTTGACAAATTCATTTTATCTGTTATTCATTTTCATGTTTACAAATTGTTAATTTGTTTCAGATTTTTTTTCATAATTCAAAGTTTAAAACCCCCTATCCTATTGTGCTGACTTTAGCTGGGGCTAGAGTTGATTTTCTTCATAGTAGCTGGTATGCTATGGAGCTGTGTTTTGGATTTGTGCTGGAAACAGAGTTGATAACGCAGGGATTTTTTAATTGTTGCTGAACAGTGCTCACACAGCCTCCAGGTTTTTTCTGCTCCTCATCCCAGCCTGCCAGCCAGTGGGCTGGGGATGCACATGGAGTTGGGAGAGGACACAGCCAGGACAGCTGACCCCAGCTGACCAAAGAGATATCCCAGACCATGTGGTGTCATGCTCAGCATATAAAGCTGGAAAAAGAAGAAGGAAGGGGCATATGTTAACAGTGGTGGCTCTTGTCTTCCTAAGTCACTGTGATGAAGCCTGGCTTTCCTGGAGATGGCTGAACACTTGCCTGACCTTGGGAAGCAGTGAATTAACTCCTTGTTTTGCTTTGCTTGCAGGCACAGTTTTTGCTTTACCTAATAAACTGTCTTTATCTGAACCCAGAGGATTTTATCACTTTTACCCTGACAATTTCTTCCCTCCATCCCACTGCAGACAGTGAGCAAGCAGCTGTTGGGGCTTAGGTGGTGGCCATGGTTAAACCTTATAATTCTATGGTCCTTTTTCTTACTTTTTTTCTTTCGGTGACAAACCTGTATGAATCAGGACCTACCCTACTGAATAAGTATAAATATTCTGTTATGAAACCTGCATAAGATTAGGGGAAGTCAAAGCCATTTTCTTAGGGAACTGGTTGTATCAGCACCCTATAATAATTACAGAAACTGAAAAAAATTCATATGCAAAGTAACTTACTGAGAAAAGCATGACCTGGAATATTTCACAAGAAGCTTTAATATAAATGACTTTGCTATTTAATGTGTTGGGAGAAACAAGAAGATGCATAAGCTCAGCTGGCTGCTGTCCTATGGGGGGGTCCTGTATTGTTTTTAACAGGATCAATGTGAACACAGAGTGCTGGAAGAGCAAAACACCATTGTACTTTCTTTGCTAGCCATTTTGCACCATATAATCTTCCAGTTCAAAACCCAAATAGTTTTATTCACACAGATTATACGACATACCACCAACAAGGCAACCACTAGAATTACAACCACTAGAATTATATAATGTAAGTAGAATCTGTGCCAAAATCACAGTTCAAACCCATGGGGTCTTTGACACCAACCACTCCAAGATGGTGCAAAGTACAGGAGTCTGGGTGTTTTTCTACCCTAACTTTGATGGATATTCTGTCTTTTACAATTTCCAGTGATTTGGGAAAAACAGCTCAAATTCTGTAGGTAGGATTGTGAGGTTTTTGGGCAAATGTTCCATTTCCTCTGGTGGCTTGCACAGACCTTTGCACAGTGGGTCATCAGAACAGCAGGGACTTCTGAGTGTTGCCCTCATCATAGTGGAGAGCAAATTCCTTCAAGAGATTCCCCCTACTCATCTTGCTCAGAGCAGCCTCGCAGACATCACTCACTAGGGCAGACATCTTCATAGGGTCTACGAGAGAGATGCTTCTGTGTTAATTTTTCATAAGGGAAGGCTGAGGAAATAACATTCTCCAGCTCTGAAACTCTCGCGTGGGTGAGACTGCAGCAGTTTTTGTTCACTTACCCCTCCTGCAGAGTCCTCACTACATAGCAGTATGCTGATAACTTTTTGCAGGTGTACATAAGAGAGAACAGATTCTTTGAATATTCAGGAAGATTTTTTTAATATAGAATATTACAAACCATGGTCTTATATATTTATCAGTGTAAACTCATCTTGGGAGGAAAAAATCATGAAATAAAAATATAAGAATATAGAGAAAATGTTGTCATTTTTTTTCAGACCACAGGAGTTTGTCACCATGGAGATCATCCTGTTTTCTTCGAGAGTGATTCAGATCTTACAGATGGAGCATATGTGACAGAAGCAAAACAATATCACCAAGAATTCATGTTAAACATTTCAGAAAGAGGTTTTTGAGCACCAACCAACATCCACAGACTGTTGGTGCAGAAAAAATTGTGCTTCCACTTTTTTTCTTTCTATTGTTAAATAACTGAAAGTTTTATTTCTAAACATGGCTGGATTTTAAGGAACTTGTGATATATGAGCTGACGGCTGGAGTACTTCACCATTATGTTGAGATTTTATACAAAGAGCTACTCTTTCTAAGAGCTAAAGTACCTTAAGGACATAATGAACCTAAAGCTCCTTGAAAAGCTTGTTTTCAGCATTACTTATGCAAGCAGAGTTTTTAACTGAGGGCAACCAAATTGTGCACGAGATGGAGCTGGGAGCAGGACAAGGTGGTTTGTCAGCAAGCCCCAGCTGCTCCTGCAGCAGCCAGGGACACCGAGCATAGGGAAGCACAAATGTGCTCAGCTCCAAAGCACTGGCAGCTCTGGAGTCATGTCCTGATGATCAAGAGCAAAACTACAACTTCAGGAGCACCTTTGGGAAAGAAGGAAAACTAGATGTGTTCCTATTGTCCTGCCTTCTGCAGCATATCAGACTGTGCTGTTCCACTTTAGTCACTGCTCAGCCTGCAGAAGTGTATTTTTAAATGAGCATGGAAAGCATTGCAATGACAACCAAGGACAAACTAAATTAGTCTGAAAATGCGTGACAGACTTTCTCCCAAGCCTGCCTTTCCACTATGCTGCCTACCTGGCTTTCTGGTCTGTGGCTGAGGTAGAGCTGAGCCCTCCCCCTTGTTACTTCCTCCACCAGTATTGCTGTGATGCCAACCTGGGGCTCAGCTCTGGTACTGTCTGTAGTGCCACAGGGCAGTGAGGGGAGCACAGGGAAAGTGCTGCTCAGTTCAGGGCAGGAAAGACCCCATTGCACCTTCCAGGTCAGAACTGCTGTTCTTAATCAGATTCCTGAAGAGAGGAGTGTCCTTCCTGTCAAACACCGCTGTGCATTGGAGGAGAGGGGGAGAAAATGCAGTCACACAATGTTAATTAGAGCAGTGGTGCAGCTCTAAGAGATGTAAATCTGAGGTTAAATGATCCAGTAATGAATCAAAACTCCTGCAGCCATATGACACAAGGAAGAGAGGCAGTGTCCACCCACCCTAGTGAGAGTGCACACTTCAAACCTGACAGGGTTTGTTGTCAGCTGTTGTAATTGCACAGCAGAAAGGGCATTGCTTGTCCTTCCACAACACATCAGAAGATTGGGTGAAGCATAAAGTCAGCACAAATATCCTGATGTGCTCAGGCTAATCTTACGGAAGGGAAATCGGGCATTTAGCCTTAATCAGGATCAGATTTGTCCTGCTGGACCATGTGGTATTAATCAGTGTGGAGCTGCAAGAATAATAGCAAGATCCACTCTCCCAGTCACAGGAGAAGCCTGGGCAAGTCCACGGTCCATGGAGTTAGGCAGCCTTACAGAAACCAGAAAAGTGTAGGGCAGCATTCAAGTGGGACAGGCTTTTCTGCAATGACTTTACCCCAGGAATATCCAGGAGACAGCCTGGATGCTGAGGTGGGGCTCTGCTTGGGTTTTTCCCCTCTGCTTCCTCACTTATCTTGATAATAATGCAAAGGAAAGGTTCAAGATATTTCCACTATCAATGAACAAAATAATTGTTTAGAGAAACCAAATGCCTTTGAATTCACAGACTTGCAAACAATCTACTGAGGACAAGGCAGGAAACCTGAGCTGAAAATGTATCAACGTTTGTTCTTGGCACACACAGATCATAGAAAAGCATGAACTAAAATAATCACTACACTTAAGAGATTTTTTATTAAATTTGTCAAACCAAACCAATGCTTTCTCTATTTTCAAGACGTCATCATCATGAAAGTCAGTAATCAGGTTGTACTGGACATGATGAGTGATACCACTTAATATCTCTTTCACAAGTCCAAGATTTTTTGCATTCTGTTCTCTGGGTTGAAATACTTCAGTAAAAAAAAGTATCAACACAATAGTTCTATTTGACACATAGTGAAAACATTTAAGAGAGAATATAATGTTTCTTTTACTGGAGGTGAACCTCCTTACAATCTGTTTGCATAAGTTTATTTGTGTTGATACCACCTGGTCTGCTGCAGCCAGTGCCCTGCCCTTGCAGGCACCAGAAATATGCTGTCTACATCAATGTCACCTTCAGGAGTACTTTGAAAATATTTGTATGAGCTAGGCTCAAAATTATTTGACCTACTTGTTCCTAGTACCTTTTCATAAAATTTTTTACAGAATCCTTCTTCTCTATGAGCTGGAAGCTGCCCTCTGATATCCAGCCAGGACTCTTTGGCAACCGGTTTCCCATTTAGAAGAGCGCTTCTCTCTTTGTATTTACACTCTGTACTTGTTTCACTTCAGATGTTCCCTGAAATTGATCTGTGGGAATTGCACACTGTATCCCAGATAGTTTCACAACATGGGCCTATAAATGGGTGTTAGTTTTGGGTGATATAAAAGGGTAGTCTCTAAACTTTATCCTGTAATGATTGCAAGGAGTTCCCTTTGCCCTAGAAGCCTTTTGCCATATTTTTATTGTTCTGTTTTTCAGTGTTTAATTCAGTTCCATATCTGGCAATGCTTCATTCTTACCCAAGAACAAATGGTATATTTTTTTGTCCATGCTCTCCTTTCACTCTCAAAAGGCTCTACCCTTGTTCCTGATGTGGGTCTTTTTTTAATTATAACTTTTCATCCAGTTGACCATGGCAATCTTCCCTTTTGCTTAGAACATAAACTCATCCTAGTTAATGCACACAGTTTTTATTTCTTTAGAATAAAGATGCTCCCAACCTTTTCCACAGTCAAGCCCTTTAGTTCTTAAAAGCATTAATTAATATTTTATCAAAACTTATCCTTCTGGAATTAATGAAACTGTTACTATATAAACCTACTTGTGTTCATATATCCCAAAAATTCAGATGTATCAGTTCAAAGTTATTTATTCTGCCCAGGTATCCTGAAAGGTCCCTTCTATTTTCAAAATCTCTGTGTCGCAGAAAAAAATATGTTGACTAGCACACCTTGGAAAATATACACCTGCGTGTTGTTAGCATTTTCACACCAGACTATCTCAAAACTAAGAGTTGTGGTTTCAGTTGTCCTATTGTGGCTTGAAGTAGAGTAACAGTGCCCAGTAGTGTCAAGAATTAATAAACTGTAATACCCTATTTCCTTCTAAACTCTGCTCCTATTGCCTATGTGATTATTCAAATTCTTTCTCGGAAACCTAAAGCAGTTTGGGTTCTATCACTTTGCTTATCATCCTGCAGAGAGTGCTGGGTTTTCCCAGGGATACCTTCATAAAAGGCTTTGTTGTCATGCTGCGGCTTTTCTGTTTGAGATTGAAGGCATTGCAATGACTCTTACTGACTTGTTTGCATGTGTCTCTGTCTCAGGCGAGTCAGGAATGACCCTTCTTGGAAATGTTCTAATGGGAGCTGTTTCCAACTGACTTCAGTAAGGGGAATGTTTCATCTGCTGGCTTTTCCCTATCCTGCCTTCCAGTTAGTAGGGTGCTAAGATCCTCAGCACCTTCTTGTGATGTAGCCATGCCATTTCCCAATTTTCCACCTCTGACTGCAGCTTACCAATAAAACCACACAGTCTTGGTGATCAATCTTGGCTGCTGAACCTGATGTTGGGGATAAAAACAATGGAAAAGCATTTAATTAGTGCCCCAAATATTTTGCTTTTAGAGTTCCTAAGGGTGTAAAGAGTATGAGGCATCCTTCAATCTCTTCTTCTGGCTAACTTCTTTCAAAATTCCTGGTGTACATGATGTTTATTTGCAAGCTACAACACATGAGCCACGGGAGATTGGTGTATGAGCAGGAGAAAGTGTTCTGAGCACAGGCAGAAGGGGCACTGGTTGGGGGTCTCAGCAGTGAAGTCCATGCATGGGCAGGCTGGGGTGGAAATTGTAGGTGCTGGAGTGTAGGCAGCAGGGATGAGAGATGCAGACCAGCAGAAAAGGAAGGCTGACTTCTGTGGACTGAGGCTGCTGAATCAGGGTTCATGCTAAAACCTTCCAAGCAAGAAGGGCGTCCATGGGATCTAGACAGATTTATGATGGGTAAATGCAGACACAGACACGTTGGGAGTGGTCTTCCTCCTCTCACAACCTGCCCTCAGACACTCCAAGGGAGCACCCAGCTCTCACACCTCAGCTGCTTGCAAGGTGACTTGAAAGACAGAGCTTTGGGTATTTTTCTATTAACAACATGCCAAAGGGGCTGAGGAAGGGGAAGCAGGAATTCCCCCCAGTCCATGGGCTGCTTTAGGCTGGAGCTGTACCAGCGAAGCCAGGGCACTGAGAGTTAGGAGACCCGGGCTGTTTCAGGAGCTGTGCTGGTAGGTGGGTCTGGAGTGGCTGGGACCTCGCTGTGTAGGGCCCTTCAGTTCCTGGGGGGACTGAGCTGGGTTTTTCCCAGCAGGGTATCTGTCAGCAGGAGGGTACTGGCTTTGGAAATGCCTATCTAGTTCCCTCCCTTTTGCAGATGCCATCTCTGTGTCCAGTATCTCAACCCAGCCGTGACCAGGCTTCCCCAAGATTAGTGTCACAGCTGAGGCACATCATGGCCAGTCTCCTGAGGAGCCTGTGGTGGTGGCATGTCCATGGCCACGCACTCCCTGTGAGCACTGCTTTTAGGACAAGCTGCAGCTCACTCTCCATTGCCACAGCTCTCAGTTCCTTGGGTAGGCGGCAGTGACAGCTGTGCTGCCTGAGTCATTCTCTGTGGGCATTAACTCAGCTCTGCAGGCCTGGTGGCACTGCCTAGCCCTGGCAGAGCAGCAGCCCTGGTGAAGAAGACCCCAAAGGTGGAGATTCCAGGTAAGGAGGTGCCTGTGGAGCCTGCTGCCATCCTGAGGAGGGGTTGGCAGGGTCAGCCTGCAGGCAGAGCTGCAGAAGAGTCACCATAGCCAGGCATGTGGGCAGTGTGGTTGCTCTTGGGAAGGATGGATGTAGCCACAGGTAACATGACTCAACAGGTACTGAGAGGTGGCTGTGCTCTGGGTGATGGGCAAGACATAAAATAAGGACAGTTTGCACTCTGCAGACAACTTGACAGCCAGGATTAGAGCCTAAAATTTCTGCTGATAATCAAACCAAATGTTTGACATAGCTGGCAGAGAAAAAATAGGTACCATTAGGTACCATTACGAGAAAGCAGTGAAATAGTTCATCAGTGTGGGGAGAGTCTCTCCTAGTGACTTATTTTCATACCATGAACAGACTTTTTAAAAAGCAGTAGAATTAAACCAGCATTTGAAGCTGCCCTCTCGAGACTTTATTTGAATGTAATATATTTCCATTATTGTGTATTCAAAGTTCCCATGCTAATATACAATCTGTGGAGACTTATAATGCGTGTTGGTTGAAATCTGAGCTAAATTAATATAATCTTTTCATTTAAAAAAATAGAGACAGATAATCTACTTGGCTGCAAGTGCCTCAAGGAATATTGAGCAGAAAAGAGACAGAATAACCAAGGAGTGATTTGAAAGCAGCCCTTATGGCCAATTGCTCAGAGCTAGTGCCAGAAAATAAGGGAAACCTTCTTTTATTAAACATGATTGCTGTGACCTTCTCTGGTTAACCTACAGAAGGGAAAATGAGCTATGCACTGTGCATGATTTGTTGTTCTTACAGCTGGACTGTTTTTCAGTGACCCTGTAGAAGCTGGAATGTTTATTTTGATTTATTTTTGCTCAAAAGAGTGAAACATCTTCCAGGGCTGCACACGTGTACCTATTTCTCTTTGAGTACTGTGACTGTGACCCCTGCTCTCACCTCCCATGTGAACATCACAGCCGAGTATATCCCTGGCTCACTCCTTTCAGGTGTAGACAGACAGGCTCTGCAATGGGCATTGAGCATTGTCCTCCTCTCAGTGCAGAGATGGGAGTTGTACCTGGCCCTTGAGGGAGGGCTGGTAAGGTAAGCTTTTCTCTTGTCTTTCTTCTTCTGAGGCAAGCATCACTAGTGCTCCCCTGGGGATTGCAGAAATGAGATGGAGAGCAGCAATCTGATGTATTTATGTGCAGCAGAGTCAAGAGGGCCCCATTGTGCCTAGGATATTCATGAGCAGAGCTCCAGAAAGGTCCCTCACTGAGGCACCACAGGGACAAAACTCAGGCCAGTGGTAAGAGCGGAGGGACAAGGACAGTGCAGCTGTGGGTGTGTTTGCATATTCTTGTCAGCCTCAGAGGTTTTTTTGCAGAGGTACACTAATGTATGCAGCAAAATCAAGAGTGTAAGAAAATTCCCACAGAATCCAGACTCGGTGAGCTAATTATGCATGAGGTCATTTTCTATGTGCCTTCCAAGATGACTGCATACACCTAATTAAGATGCCTAGTGTATTTTGTTTAGCCCAAATGGTGATGGAGGAGGAAGGTTATTGGTCTGGTGTCTGGGGTATTGGCAGGGTTGACTTTTATATGGATTGGAATTAAGCAGGCTTTCAGTTTCCAAGGAATAAAATTACTAACAAGGCTCAGTCACACAATTACTGTAAGGAACAGTGAAATCACAGAGAACATTTTCTGAAATCATAAGATTCCACTGATTCATCTTTCTGTGTCATTCCTTGGCCTCGGCTCTTACTTCAGGAAAAATATGCATTTGACTTAATTTTTAAACAACTTTATTTAAAGAACACAACAGTCACGGAATGTTTGAGGATGGAAGACACCTGGAGATTATCTGGCTTGAGCCCTTGTCTTGCTCAGGCAAGTCCACCTAGAGATGACTGCCCAGGACCAAGTCCAGAGGGGTTGTGAATACCTCCAGGGATACTGACTACACAACCTCTCAGAGCAACCTGTTCCAGGGTTGGATCACTTGCAGAGTAAAAAAATGTATTTTCTGTCTTTCCAGTCATTCCCATTACTGCCCAACCATTCATTTAGCACCAATAAGAAAAGTCTGGCTCTGTCTTCTTTTCTGTCTACCAACACCAGGTATACATTTATAAGGTCCCCCTGAGCCTTCCCTTCTCTGGGCTGAACACGCCCATCTCCTTCAGCATTTCCTCCTATGTTAGGTGCTCTGATCCCTTAGTTATCTTCATAGTCCTTCAAGGGTCTCTGCCCAGTATGTCCATGTCTCTCTTGTACTGAGGATCCCAGACTTGGACACAGCACCTGGTGTGTCTCACCAGGGCTAGGCAGATGAGAATGTTCACCACTGTGGACATACTAGTGACACTCTTCCTAATGCAGCCCAGGAGGTGGCTGGCCATCTTTGCCACAAGGGTACACAAGGATCAGCTAGGTGTTCCCTGGACCCTCAAGTCCTTCTCTGCAAAGCTGGTCCTCAGTGTTTACTGGTTCATGCCATTGTTCCTCCCAAGGGGCAAAGCTTGGCTCTCCTCTTTGCTGAACTTGCTGCCATATCCCATTTCTTTATCTCTTGAGGTCCCCCTGAATGGCAGCACAACAAGCTGGTGCATCAAACCCTCCTCCCCATTTTGTATCCTCTGCAAGCTTGCTGGGCATGCACTCTGTCCCATCATCAAGTTCATTAATGAAGTTGTTAAACAGTTTTGGACCCAGTAGGGACCGTGCGGTACTCCATAAGGGCCTGGCCTCAGGCAGGACTTAGTGTCACTGATCACAGTCCTCTGAACTCAGCAGTTCAGTTGGCTTTCAGTCCACCATAGCACTCACTTATCTAGCCTGAACTTCATTAGTTTGTCTGTGACCAAAAGTGGGATAAAAAAGGTCACTGCTCTTGCCTCATCCACCAGTCATTTCATCTTAAAAGGCTTTTGGGCTGGCCAAATATGATTTCACCTTCATAACCCTCATAAATCATGCTGACTTCTTCCAGTTATGGTTTTCTTCTTCATATATTTGGAAATTATTTCCAGGATTATTTGCTCCTTCATCTTCCCAGTTATTAAGGTAAGACTGACTGACATGTAGTTCCCCAGAATTTTTTCTTGCTCTTCTTGAAGGTAGGAGTCATAGTTGTTTTCTCCTTGTCCTTAGGTACTTCCCCTGACCACCATAACCTTTCAAGTATATTTGAGAGTGGCCATGTAGCTACATTAGTCAGCACTCATGGGTGCCTCCCATCAGGTCCCACAGACTTCTATATGTCTAGTTGATTTAAATGTTGCCTAAACTGGGCCTCCACCAGTGAGAGTAACTCTTGTTTGCTCCAGAGCTTCCCATGAGTCTCAGTAGCCTAGGATTGCTGAAGGAAAGCTGTACTGGAATTACCAAGGCAAGGGTAGCATTGGGTAAGTCAGCATCTTCCATGATTGTTGTCACCAGATCCCCTTCTCCCTTCAGCAGCAGGCCCATGGTTTTCCCTTTCCTGCCACCTCCCAGTGGCATTTTTCCTATTCATCCCCATGCTTACCCTTGCACCATGAGATGTGCAGTGACCAGTGCCCACGAGGGGCAGGTGACCATCACAGTGCCATTAGGAAGAAAGAGAATTCAGCAAGGCAGGGCCAGCCCTGCAGTAGCCAACTCCCTTCTGCTTCTCAAATCCACAGAATCCCTTCTCCAGCATAGTGTAGCAGGCCAAGGAAATATTTTGGTAAACTGTTTCTAGCCCTGGGGCTGTATGTTGCACATACAGCAAAATGTGTACAAGATGGTGGCGACAGCTAACCACAAAAAATTTATTTTATATCATTGATGTGCATGGACATTGCACATGATGAAATAAAGAGCAGGTGTAAAAGGTAAGCGCTGTCTGAGAAAGAAAACTTTTACATGAGGAGATTGGGTTTCAAGTGGTTTTTCAGAGGGAAAAGCCTGTGGCAGTCTGTGAATGGCCAAATGCTTTTACATGACAAGTGGTAAGGAGCCAGGAGAAGTGGCAAGGAGCCAGGAGAAGTGACAAGCGCCTGTGGTGTTTGACCAGAAGGACCACCCACACATGCTTTGTGCCAAGTGCTGCTTTGGAGGCAGTGCCTAAATAAATGTTACATAAACCATGCAGAGTTCATGTATGAAAAAACAGTGATGCTGAATGTCAGCTGCTATGGAGCTTGTGGGGCTGTGGTGTTTAATGTCTGTGACAGGGCTCAGCTGTGCTTTCTGGGGCATCAGTAGTCTCATTTAAGCCATGCTGTCCCCAAGAAAGCAGTGCAGACTGTAGCCAGTCGAGAGCCTTTGTGTTTCATGGCCACTTGCGCTGTTACAGGGACATTCTTTATGCCTTCTGACCACAGGCTCTTCAGTGAGGTCCGGAGCATCCCAGGGAACCTGGTGACCATGTGCCTGCATGAGAACAAAACTGCAGTAGTCATGCCATTATGAATAGGGCTGCTGCCATCTGTTGGTTGAAATCTCATGGGGACCTGGAAGAATCCTTGAATTGATGATGCCGTATCTAAGATGAGGATATATTGAGAAATTGTATTTTAGTTTTAAGGATAAGTGTGATATGCTCATGTTTTAGAAATCAGAAGGAGACTACAAGATTCTTCATCTGCATCACTTTACCTACTTGCTGACCTGCGTATCAGTTTGAGCCCTTTGATGAAGTACTGGCCAAAGTTTTAACTTTTCAAGCTGTGAGTCTACAAACATTTCTCATTGCAGCACAGCTACCTTTAGCAGGTTGTGCTGCTAATTTCTCACGGACATTCCACAGGTGAACATTTATTGACTGCCACCTCTGGCTCAGCAAACAGATATGGAACAGGAATAACCCCTAACCTATTTTTTTTAAGATTATTAATAAACTGAATAAGTTTCCAGAACCCATCTCTATGTTCTCCCACAAACAGCACAGATGAGGAAGGAGGCCACCCATTGAGGCTGCTGAAAGATGCCTTGCAGTGAGAAATTCCTGCCTATGTCATCAGGGCTCTCAGCAGAACAGAAGTCTGTAGCCACTGTCCAAATTTGTAAAAGTTTGGGACCAGCCTGTGAAATGGCTGTCTCCAAAGGCTGCAGCTATACAGATTTCTGCCTCTTTTTCTCCCAAGCCTAGAGCTGCTCAGTATTAATATTCACTTCACAAAGCTCTGCTCATTTCTCTGCCTGAAAGTCACAGCTACAAAATAACTGTTAAAAGTAAGTCCTATAGAGCAGCCCTGAGAGATGATAAATGTTCACTTCTCAGCTTTCTCTGCAAATTTTTGTCAACAAATCTACATGCAACAAACATTTCCAGAGTGAAGGGCTTCTGCAGTAAGTTAAATTGAACCTGCAGTCTCCTGTGTTCCAAATGCCCTGTGTAATAGAGGTTAATGCTCACATTAAACATCCTGAGCTGCACAGTGATTTCTCCTCTCTGCACCCTGCCAGGCTTCACTTGCAGCTCCATGCAACCTGCCTGTACCTCACCCGCAACAAATTTCTTACAGTGTTCAGGAATTGCTTAGTGAGCATAATGAAAAGGCAGGATACTTACAGTGGGATGTTTCTTGGCCTTTCATTGGAAATGTGCACGGGTAGGAGCAGCAGAATTTCTAGTAAACATGTTTCCTTTAATCTTGCCAGAGGTTGTTGTTGACTTGGAGTGGGGTGTGGTTTGGCAGTTTCCAGATTTCTTTCCGTGTGGTTTGAATGGAAAGTGGAGTCCCCAAACCACTCCTTGGGGCTGCCATAAATTGGGTGGATGAGGAATTCTTCCTCGTACACGATCCAGCAATTGTTTCTCCTTGTACTGCTCAGGTCACACTGCAGCTAGAGGTACAGCTTCTTTTGCAGTCAGCTGTGCTGGTAGGTTATTGCACCAGTGTTTCTCACTAACTTCCAATGGCTACAGCATGTTTTTGAAATTTTAGGAAGTTCATTTCAATTTTTGTCTGATCTTGGCAGAACTGGTGGAAACCAGACACAGAAGAACCAATTTCTCTCAATAATTTAGAACTCCAGCTGAACTCTTGTTCAAATTATAGGAAATACTGAAGAAAGACTCACTTTCTGGAAGCCTGCCTGTGGCTTTCAGCAGAGATTTAAAGACGAATTAGCTGGCTAGGTTAAACACTGCCTTACTCACTCTTGTAAATCACAGCTCTTAATTCTTCTTTTACTTTTTGTGCAAGAATTACAGACTGAGGATGTATTCTTGTAATAAGGCAAATACATGAGTACCTCCAAGGCTTATATAAAAATTATTGATGAATATAGACTAGAGACATACACAATGGTTATGATGACAGTGATTAATAGGAGATAATAATAGACCCTGGCCTTCCTTGACCAATGCACTGCTCAGTTTCTGCCTTGTTCCTGTTCAGTTTTGCATGTGGTCCATCCAGCTCTTTCCATGATGAAGCTCAGACAGGACTCTGAGGAGGGCTCCCTACCCTAAATGTGAAGAACTTTTATCTGTCTTAGACTAATCTATCACTAGTTTGATCATGCTTCCCCTAGTTCTAGGGATTAATAACCATTCTGTATTCACCTCATCCGCTACCTTCATGATTTTGCAAATGTCAGTGATAACCCCCAGGCTCCTCCTCTCCAGAGCCTTTCTTAGAAGTTGCTTCATTACTTTGACTATTTAACTTGTCTTCTCTGCCCTTTCTCTAATTCATCAGGGATGACATAGGTTAACATCAGTAGGAATGCCTTCCATGTGGGTTATGAAGTGCAATTCCCTAACTCCAGAGGCTCCCTATGAAGTGTACTCCAGCCTTTCTGTCCCACAGGTCACCTCACCAAAGGAAGAGTTTGGCTGCCCCCACCATATTGCCTGACCACATCTTACTGCACAGGTCTGCATGGGCCAGCGTGGATCCTAGACAGAAAGTCCTTCTAACTGTGTGAAAGTTTATGATAAACATAGGTGAGTTCATCCCCCTCATTCCCTTCTATCTACAGTGTGAAGTGACCCAAAAAGGCACCAAATGGTGTAAAGAATAGGTTGACTTTCTTACTATGCCCCTGCCCTTCTAAGAAGACAGATGAGTGCATGGCAGTGGCAGCAGTGTCTGGGTGCTCTCTGAGGGATGCTCCTCTGAGAGCTGTGCAGCAGCAGAGCTGTGCTGCAGCCACAGGACCGTGGGGACAGCTGCGTGCTTCGTGAGGCAGAACAGGTTTGCCTTCTAAAGGCAGAGGTTCTCTGGGGTGTTTCAAGGAACCATTTATTTTCACAAGGTAATATCAAATCCAAAACTCAACAGGCCAAAGAAGTGAAAAAACCCCAAACAAGGACCGGGAAAGCACTTGGCGGTTACTAAAGATTTTTCTATCAACTCGAATGACTAATGTCTTTCCTGAAATTCCTGGGCCCCTTCCAGCTGCCAGCCAACTACCATGACCACTTGACAGCCCTGCCTTGGCTCTGGGGGAGCGGCTGCTCCCCAGTGCCTCTCAGCAAAAGCCAGGGCTAAGTGAACCTCCTGCCAGCCAGCAATATGAAAATGTTCAATTTTGCAGAGAACTCAGGGGTCTGCTCAAGCCCTGCATGGGGTGTGAATGAAGCACATGCAGCCGGCCTGGACCCCAGAAAATGTTCCCATGTGAGTCCATGCCAAGGACATCTCCCAAGGTCTGGGGTTAAATCCCAGTGTGGGGTTGAGGCATTGAGAAGGGGAAGTTGTGTGACCAAGCCTGGCTTGCTGGCTCCACAGGCCTTCCACTTTCTGTGGAATTCTAGCAGAATCAAATCCATTTCTATGCATGCATCCATCTGTGCATTTGTAGAAGTGTTTCTATTACCCTTGCTGCAAGGCTTGGGCCCAATGGAGAAAAGAAAAATGTGGTTAGGAGGAAATAGTAATGAGTTCTTACAGATTGCTTTTGTCTGACTCAGCCCATTAGAGTCTGTGTTTTGCAGTTACATGATGCAGAATATGCCCATCGTTAGAACAAACAGAAAAAGCAGTGCTTATCTACCTGCTTTACTATGGATCCTTGCTGGTTTTCTGCTAAAGGTCTTCAGATGGACAAAAAGAAATAAGTGTAATTAATAATATGTCTTGCACATAATCTGTCACTCTTGCCCAGGGCCAGAGCTGACGCATGAGATGATGGACCCAGAAGCTAGTGTCTTTACTTGCCCTCGTGTCCCAACACAACCATGAAATCAAGTTTATTGACACCAAAGTGAGTCCAGTTTTCATGAGAGATGTTGGGTGGACTCAGGTCCATGCTGGCTGTACCTGGTCTTTGCTGTGGGATTCAGTAATGGTCACATGTCTTCCTTGCCCCTCTTGCTGCAGCTGCATTGCTTTTATCGCTAAACAGCACACAATGGAAAGAGACTGAAGTGTGGAGGAAACACAGGCTTTTGGGTCTTTTGGATCTTCTGAGTTTACATTTCTGTTTGTGTAAAAGTCTGTCTGCTCCCAGATATCTTTTGCCTTGCTTGCTCACCTCAACACATCCCCCAGGGAGAGGCTAATTCCTGTGGACTGCAAACTGCCCAAAAGAGATTTCAGCTAACTCAGGAGAAGAGTGAAGACAGGGAGAGAAGATTAGGCTGCACAAGGGATTGACAGTGGTGGAAATTAAAATGGGGCCAGATACAGCTGTGGTGCTGATGAGGGGCAGTGCACATGTCATACGAGACAGCAGAACAGGGGGGACAGAACATCTCTGTTAGCCTCCCACGTTCTCCTTCCCATAAATCTGCCTCCAGCTGATCTAAGGGGATGTGCTGATCTATTTCCAGTGCTGAGGGTGCCTGTCCTTTTATAAATCTAACCTGATATCTATTGTCCTGTCCTTGACTGTAAGTAGCTGTGCAACTTTTGGGCATGCCAAGAATGAAATGGGAGTGGTGTAAAATTCTGAGATGTGAATATACTGCTCATGCTGCTCTTTGTGCATCTTTATCCCTCTCTTTCTTATATGCTCAGTACATGTCTTCTAACACCAGCTCCTGTCCGAGTGCAGTGCTGCAACAGCTCTCTCTGTCTTCCTATAAGGACCTTCTAAACATTCAACAACAGCTCCTCTGTAGGGTTTGAGTTTGTTCTTGGGAGTTTCTGCTCTTCCTTTAGAATGCTCCTTCAGTGGGGCAGCATGGTCTGCTGTATTTTAGCATTCACTCAGGGCAATCAGATGCAATTTAGAACAACTCCATCATTTCATAATGGGTTTCTGCCTTGTCCTGACCCACTTCTGTTACTCTTTGTGTATGTGTGTTTGTGTCCTGTTTTATTCTGGGATGAAGATAATTTTTTTCTTAGTAGCTGGTACAGTGCTGTTACAGTTTAGGATTCAGTAAGGGAATAATGTTGGTAACACAGTGATGTTTTGGTTGTTGCTAAGTAATGCTCACCCTAAGTCAAGGACTTCTCAGTATCCTATGCTCTGCCAGTGAGGAGCTGCACAAAAAGCTGGGAGGGAGCACAGCCAGGACAGCTGACCCAAACTGGCCAAAGGAATATTCCATACCATAGAATGTCATGCTCAGCGTATAAACCAGAGGCTGTTGACCAGGGAAGAGAGTGAAAGCTCTTCAAGGATGGGCTGGAAATTGGTCAGCAGGTGGTAAGCAACTGCATTGTGCATCATTCCCTTGGGTTTTTTTTTCCATTGAATTGGGGTTTTTAATTATCATCATTGTTATTATTATTATTATATTTTACTCTGTTTCAATTATCAACTGTCCTTCTCTCAACCCACAGGGGTTTTTTCCCCTTCTCCAGCTCTCCTCCCCATCCCATGAGGATAGAGTGGAGTGGGCAAGAAGCTGGTGCTTACTGTCTGGATGGGGTTAAACCACAACTGTTTTTGTAGGTGAACCATCTCCAACATAGTGATATACACCTATATAGGTGGAATAGGTGTATTTCTGATGAAAGACAGGTCTGATAATTGCATAAATAAAGTACAGATAATGGAAATGAAATCAATGTACCCAAGCAGGAAATAAGCAAGTGCAATATGAAATGCACATTACACCACCGGCAGGTATTTTAATATAGCTTGTGAATAAGGGATTTATTCATAAGGATAAAAGCTAAGACAAAACCTCAGAGTCTAATTATTTATCCAGCTATGCAATTATTAGTTATAAATCTCTAGAATGGCTGAGAAAATGTTTGGTGAAATGCCAAGTCTGGCTCTGTGTGAAATGTTATTGCTAGGAACTGTGTTATTCCTAGCAATATATTATGGCCAAAGACACCAGAGACTTTCCATTTTCTGGGAGCTCTGCCTTTTTTCAGCAAAAAAAGTGCTTTCAGTGATGGCTTTAATATCACGTTGCAGGCTTGAGCCACACAGGGGAGGAGGAATGGAGGCAGTTGGACCTTTCTGGATTAAATGTCTATTACATGGTTGCAAGGGACAACAGGGGACAGTGTTTAATGGCACAGGTGGTCCCTTCACATTCTGCCCTCATATCTTCTGTTATTCAAATGGTTCCTTGGGGATCTCTGCCTGATCAAATATGAACGGCACTAAATCCTGAGACCTGTTGGAAAAGCACTGACCTAAGTGATTTAATATGTTCTGAGGCAGAAAAGGAGCTCAGTTTGTTGTACCCAAACCCCCAAACTACAGCATTTGAGGCACCAGATGGTGACAGGTCCTCAGCAGGAGGTGATGCAGCTCTGCTTCCCTCACGGCTACTGCATGGAGAGAGCCTTCACTAGAAGTTGATATTGGTCCTGTTTCATTGGTCTTTGGACCTTCCATCCAAAACACACCTAATCCTCTACCCAAAATCTCAATGTCACCAGACATTTGCCAATGGTAAAACAATAAACTCCATCATGTAATCAGTAGGGTATCCTGGCATAATGAGCACAGTACTTTGCTCACAGAATTTTGTCTGTGAGCAAATATGTCATAATTTCATCTTTACTCACATATATGGTGAGTATGAAAAATGAGTTATGAACCCTTTGTATAGTTTCCACAAGTATATCCCATATCTGTGCACTTATGGTAGGGATGGATATTTTAAGCAAACCTCCCACAAATTTCTACTGTGTTTTATAAGGAAAGACCAAGAAACTGGTCTTTCAATAATAATAGCCATTAGATCTCTTGTTAGTGTAAAACCTATTACACTATATTACACATATTGCAGTAGTCAAACATAGGAAAAAGCTAATTAAGAATTTGCCATCTGGGTTAGAAAACCCCACAAAGCGACAGTAAAAAACACTGACATCTTTGGAATGAAACTTTTAGGAAAAGTTACCCAGCTGACACTTGCCAAAGCCCAGCGCATACTGGTCTGAACTAGGGTTAGGAAGCTGTCCATATACAAAACCTTCCTGGGATGTGCAGCCTTCTTAGGCTTGGTACAGCTCCACTATAACAAAGAGCTGCAACACAGGCTGTGCTGAAGAAATGATTGCTGCATCACCCTCTGTGTTCTCTCAGCCCAGAAGGGAGGGGAGGAAGCATTAAGGATCTTGCCAAATGTTGTCCAGAGCCACAATTTTACAGCTGCTGGCACTGGATTTGTTCTGGCTCTTCTGGAGGCACATATCTGACCTGGGTCTGCCCTGAGCTTGCCTGCATTTGGTGGCATTTTTGCTGAGG
Source organism: Lichenostomus cassidix (assembly GCF_008360975.1). Taxonomy (NCBI): domain Eukaryota; kingdom Metazoa; phylum Chordata; class Aves; order Passeriformes; family Meliphagidae; genus Lichenostomus; species Lichenostomus cassidix. Next base: position 67,598,330 of record NC_139479.1, read on the forward strand.
AGGCTGAGCACAGGATGCAGGCAGTGTGACAGTGCAGGTTTGTGTGAGCTTCCCCGGATGGACTGGGGATGACAATGGGATGCTTTACTCTGTGGGCTGTTGCTCAGCATCACCAGAAATCCCAGGACATATCCCCTCACCCAAGCCTTGAGGAGAGTGTTTACACCCACCTCGATGCTGTTACTGCCCTTGGGGCTGTGGCTGTGTGGAGCTCCTGCTCAAGAACTGTGCCATGCCCCAGGCCAGCAGAGAAGTCTCCTCCCCTGGGAAATGTTAGGAGGTGGCTACTTATCCATTTGCAAGCCCTGGAGCAGGCTGGTGCTGTCCAGGCTTGAGGTTTCTGTGTGACTCATGGTCATCAGATTGGTGAAGGGAGAGAACAAGCCCTGCCCAGCTATGGTCTTTAGGGCCCGTGGACTAATCTTTCTTTCATTTACAGTGCTGAATTTTTCATGCTACACTAATAAAAGCCATTTGTACCATCCTGAATTGTTTGACAAAGGGATAAATCTGGCAGGGTGTCTCTTAATTGATTTGCAGCATGCATCACCACTCTGTTCCCCTCGCCTTGCTGGACAGCCATGGTGTACTTTGCAAAATTGGCTGGGAGCAGAAATTCATCATAACATAAGATCAGCTGCACTGAGTCAACCCAAAAAATGCTCACCGACATGATCTTACCTCTGATGGTGGCTGAGTGAGATAGCTGGGATTAAGTGTAAGCACAAGGCAAACAGAGTGCTACTCCCCAAGCCTCCTATTACTTCTGGCTGTATTTAAAAGCAGCATTTGAGCCTGCACAGGGTGAGCCTGCACTTATCCCAAGTTCAACACCACAATTGGCCAGCCATCTTCAAGTGCAACCTCAGCTACACCAAGCCAAGCACATCACACAGACGGAGATGAACACAACTTCCCACCCTGCAATTAATCTCGCAGAAGATCTGGCCTTTCAGGCTCTTTCTGCAGACAGCTGTAACCCACAGAAATGAGAGGTCTTCTGCCATTTGAGGGGATGGAGTGGTTCAGGGAGAGATTTGCTGAGTGCTGGTGCTGAAGCAAAGGTGGCTATGAGACACTGGAACCAGGACTGGGAAAGCAAGGGTTTGGATAAGCACACAAAGTTATGAACCATCTCCTTCGAGTGCCTGCAAGATATAAAATGTGCTTGGTGGTGTGTGAAGCCACAGTGTTTTCATGTGATGTGGCAACCTCACAACTCAACCTTACTCACCACTCATAATTTGCATGGTGGCAGCACGTGGGAGACCCATCCAGCTCCCCTCACACCCACTCAGCAGTGCAAAAGGTCATCCTGGGGCAGTCCTGCATATCACACAGCTGTCGGTGGGTCTGGAATGCCCATGGCCACAGATGAGCATCTCTGCTTCCCACAGTAAGCAAACACCCAGCACATTGTGCCCAGGGCCTGATGAGTGCTGGGAATGCAGCCCTGGTGGGATCCTGCTGTTTCAAATTAGCACATAGAGTATGCTGTCATCTGAAAGCTCCTCAGACCACACAGGGCAGGGGAAACCAGAATGTGTCACAGGGGATCTGGGAGAGCAGAGGGAAGAGAAGCAAGGGCTGATTCAGCCTGCCAAATCAGCCCATCACAGAATGAGTGGTGATGCAGGACACTCAACACCTTGGAAACCAGGTCAGCCTCTTCCAAACAGATTTTACAGTGAAATATTGAGGGCAGCTATTACTGAGGTGTGAATGTGATAAGTCTTGAGCTCTGGGCTTGCAGCATCTGAGAGATGTCAGGCTTGGGGAGGTGCATGCAATCCCAGAGGGAAGTGGTGGCTCCGGTGGAATGGGGACTTGGCACCTCATGGGAGCAAACAGCCTGCTGTCTCAGGGCACCTCACTGGGATGGCTGGGCTGTGAAGAAGTAGGATTCTATCAATGTTAATTCACCTTTCTGATTTTCACTTCTGCTATGAAAGACAGTTTCCAAGGCAGCGTGAATTGTGTGTGAACAGGAAAAGTTTGGCTGACTTTTGCCAAGGAGTTGGAGATAATATGTTATTAGCAACCTCTTTAAATTTGAGCCAAGTCTGTGTTGCTTCCAGCCCTGTCAGAAGGGCTACATCCTTCTATTTCAGTCAGAAAAAAACCCACAAACCTACAAACCAAAGACTCTGTTTGGGAAATGAAAGTACTCTTCTGAATTATAGCAGTCCAGGAACAAAGACAACTGTGTCTGGGATGAGCAATGACCTGCAGGGTTTTTGGTCCCCATAACATGCTTGGGCAGCTTCTTGCTGCTATTTTACATCTGTGAGCAGTGTCACTGGTATGTCATGGATAGGGTCTGCATTGTCAGAGATCTGCAGCTAGAGGTTGCAAGCTGGGTGAGAAGCCAGGGTCAGTCATGCCTTCTGTGCTTCATGGGATGCTGTGTCAATCCCATGGACAGTATGAGGGGAGAGAATGTAGGGTTGCCCTCTAGGTGACTCTGTGATGAGGCAGAGTGAACTAGGGGAAGGAGACCTAAGCCCCATAGGAACAGCTCAAGATTGATTCATCAACACAGCATTTGCACCACACAAAGAGGACACACTGTGATCCTCACAAGGATGTCTGATAAGGTCCCCATGTACAGCAATGGGGATCAGGGAGTTGAGGTGGGTTAAAAACAAGCAAGCAAAGGAGGGGGAAAGGCTGCTTTCAGCCAGATCGGGTCCCTGTATGTCTTACCAGGTGGCTCTTCCAGGAGGCACATTGATCACAAGGAGGGATATGGAGGGGGCAACAAGCGTGGAGAGGGATGAATGAGTGAGGCTGGCACTGAAGGGAGTGCTTGGAGAGCATCCTGAAGGGAGCAGGAAGAGTGGGGATGTGAGATTTGGGGAATGAGGACAGAGCTGAACCAAGCAGTGGGGTCCTGCCCTGAAAACTATGATTTTCTGCTCTTCAGCAATGCCTCTGTGGAGCGAGATACACTCCAAAAAACCTCAGTATTTTTAAACATAGCTCAGGACTGAGCTGCAACTTGAACTGTGATAAATAACTGCTTCCTTTGGTTTATGTCTGAAGCTGCCTGGACTGGGAGAAGGAGGTAAATCTGTCCACCAGCAAAGGTGTGTGGTCCCCATGGCAGTGGGAGAGCACAGGGACACAGGACTGCAGCCCTATGGCTGCTGGCAGGGACCTCCACCATCCCCTCCCGTCTGCTGAGGGCAGTGGCAAGGCTGGCACTGTCTTTTGAAAAGAAATTCCTTTGCTGGAGCAGAACAAATAGCAAGAAGCAGCTGGCCAGGAGATATCATGCTGTTCTGTTTAATCCCAGAGCACCAAGGGGGCTCTTGCTGGATCAGACTGACGCCCTCTGAAGTGCTGTGCCAAAAGCACAGAAAACATTGTTTGGGGATGAAGGCAGCAGTGGCACTCTCTTGGGGAAACACAGGAACAATAAATCAATTGAACGCTTGTACGAGTGGTGGCAAATAGCAGCACAGCAGGCAGCAGCCTGCTGCTCTGCAGCCTCCCAAAGCATCCCCTGGCCTTGCGAGAGGTCACGGCACACAAGCAAGTCCCTGCCAGTTCCCAAATGGTAGAAACAGCACTGCCATAACTGCGAGTTTAACTCCGCTGCTGTGTCATCCCACCTTTATTTTTGTAGGTGCAAAACATATCCCATTTCCTCTCTACACCCCACATCACAGCTGCCCCTTTGGTGTATGGTTCCCTTCCCCTGAGGATGAGCAGGAAGCTCCCAGAGGACAGCGTCTGAGCAGCGCAGTAGGCAGCCAGCACCAAGCCCCAGGAGCTCCTCTGTCTGATGAAATCATCTCACAGTGTGAAGATCCTTGCAGCTGAAATTGAAAAGTTATTTATTTCTCCTCTAAAGGGGAAAAATGTCTCACTGTGAAGGCTGTTTGTCCTTTGGGGCAGGAATCTCACTTTTGCCAGCTTCTGTGTCTCTACATGCTGGCTGGGAGCAGTGAGATGCTCTGGCAAGCAGGATGGAGCAGAGCTGATGCTCTCCTTCCCACAGCCTCCCTCTGCCAGGGCAGGTACACCAAGGGGCAGAGTTCAGGCACTGGGCTGAGCTAGTCCTCTCCATGGGACACAAGGATCACAACAGTGCTGCTAAGAGCACCTATTGCTCCACTGCAGTCGGTCAGCAATGCAATGGTTGATTCTCCACCCTCACCTCTTTAGGCACTGAGCTGCCTTGATAGGAACCACAGCTGAGACATCCTGCATGCTCCCTGGCAGCTCCAGGGGTAGCATTCTTCATTACTCAAAGGGAATGCAAGCTTGTACCTGTCCACCAGGTGCTCCAAAGGCACACAATGTCCTTCCCTCTCCCAGGAGTCAGCATGTCCTCTGCAAGGATGCTGCCGGGCTCTGCTGGGCAAGAACCCCTCAATAAGTGGCGTTTTCATGGGAATGCTCATCCTGCTTACTCCAGCTGGACCATGAGACCAATTTAGAATCACACAGTGAATGGTTTTACCACTGTTCTCAGTTTTTACTGCCCTTCCACTTATCAAGGGTAGACTATTTCCAAGCACGGCCTAGTCTTGCTCCCAGTGCCATCCCAGTGGCACACCATTGCCTTGGGCCAGTGGTCAGTGCCTTGCAGTATCCCATCCAAACAGGGCATTGGAAAGGTTTATGAGAATATTAAACCTGCTACCGTGCTAGAAGAAAGTAATCTCAGAGCAGGTGAGAGCTGAAGAAGGTGTCTAGGGCCAGTCTTTTCTCCATGCCAGTAAAATCACTTTCCCAATCCTCAGAAACACATTCAGAAACCTGGCTTGGCAGAGACGTGATTTAGACCAAGCTGATATCACACAGGATGATTTTTCAAGCTCTGGGAAACTGGGAATTTGGGAAATACTGCAGGAAATTCTTGTGGCTGGTGCACACAGATTTCTTATTTCACTCAGATGTTACCTGCTTACTTGGATCCTGTGCTAAGCAGGACTGCTTGCTTCAGCATGGGTAGGGGACGGGTCCTGCTTCAGGACTGGGCCTGATATTTACCAGAATAATAAAAAATAGCATTCAATAGTAACAATACACCTGCTCAGAAATGTGGATGCTGTTGCACCGCCGTCAGGCTTCAAACCTTGAGGGAACAGCTTGTGCCATGGCCAGCAGCACTGGCGTGCTGATGGGGCCGAGTTTCCACTAGAGGGTTGTAGTGCTGTACGGAAGCAGATGCGGTTACTGTGGCAGAAATATTGCATGTACTCCAGGCCTTTGTCAGCAGATCAAAAGCAACCTGCGATATCCCGGCTTCCAGCAGTCTCTGCAGTCTCTGATGTACACAGCCTGCAAGCTGTGAGAGGGCTGGTGCCTGAGCAACCTGCTTCCCTGCCTTCCCTGAACAGCCTCCAGCATTCACATGACTCAGCACCTACAATACAGATAGAGACATAGATAGGCAGATAGAGATAGATAGATAGATGATAGATAGATAGATAGATAGATAGATAGATAGATAGATAGATAGATAGATGATAGACAGATAGTAAATAAACTCACTGTGACTAAGCTTTTGAACACACGGGCAGAATATTTGTTTGTGCACCAGGATTTTTGATGCACAAGCAGCCACGAAGCGTGGCAGTGGCACATCGTGGCAACTAGCCAGGGCACCGCTGGTGAAGCAGAGCCAACAGCTTGGGAACATGGAGAATGGGACAATTAGCAGCATCAGCACAATGATAGGATCAGAATCATTTAGGCTGGAAAAGACTTAAAAGGTCATCGAGTCCGACCGTTATCCCAGGACTTCCAAGTCCACAACTAAACCATGTCTTTCTGTGCCACATCTACACAGCTTTTAAATGCCTCCAGGGATGATGACTCCACCACTTCCCTGGGCATACTGTTCCAATGCCTGATCACCCTCTCAGTGAAGAAATTTTACCTAATATCCAATCTAAATCTTATCTGGTGCAACTTGAGACTATTTCCTCTTGTCCTATTGCTTGCTGTTGTGGAGAAGAGAGCTTTCAGGTAGCTGTAGAAAGCACTAAGGTCTCCAGTGCCTCATCTGTGCTGAGTGCAGGAGGATGATCACTTCCCTAGTCCTGCTGGCCACACTGTTCACACACTTCAGCAGAACTGGGAAGCGTTAGCTGTTCATACATAGCTGTGGCTCCACGTCAGGAGCTGCCATGCCATGTATTGCACCAAACACAGGTGCTGGCCCCTGGAGCTTGCAAGCCAGCCTTAAGCAGGAGCCATCAGAGGGGACTGCCACTTCTGCCACCAACCACATCTCCACATCAAGTCCAGCTCAGAAGATCCCCATCGGTTCTTGTGTATGTGACCCCAGCACACATTTGTACATCTTTTACAGTGGTGTTTGTATTTTTGCATGTTTATCTGTAGAATCACAAAATCATAGACTGGTTTGGGATGGAAAGGACCTTTAAAGGTCATCTAGTCCACCCCCCTGCTAAAAGCCTGTGTGTGCAGCTTTCTGAGTAGCTGGTGTGCTAAGTGCTAACAATTGTACCAAAAAGATCAGGGGGGTTTTGCTGCTGAAAACAAAAATTGGAGCTGACTAACACTGTGGGAAAAGCCCAAATATCACTGACATTGCCTTCCTTTCACAGAAAGAGTGGGAAGGCAAATGGAACCACAAGGCTTGTCTGTAACATGGAAAACACAGTGTGACATTCACCAAAAATTTACATAGTGATCAATTTATGTACCACCTGTTTGTCTGATACTACCACTATTTCCATTTACAGATAGATGGAAAATGGATTTTGCCTACATTTTAATCTCTTTTTTTATCAGAAATGTTTTGAGGAAGCAAGTAGGAGATATTCTTGCAAAATAAAGCATTAAGGCAAAAAATGGGCTTTAGTGCCTCTGGAAGATGACCTAATCACACCTAAGTACAGCCATGTAAAAACCAACCATCCAATCAATAGAGGATCATAGAATATCTTGAGTTGGAAGGGACCCACAAGGACCATCGTGTCCAAGGGAGAGGCCATAGAGTGCTATGATAGGTTGTCTGACCCAAAATAGATATTTGAATCCCCTGCCCTTTTAAGCTGGCTGGTGGAGAGCCTCTTCTCATGCTAACAGGGGAAATAAGGAGGTCAAGGGAGCTGCTTCTTGATATAGAGGACAAAAAGCTACCAGGAGAGACTCAGCCATCTGGGGAGACCTGCAAGGTGAATACATAGAGTTGGGAGAGTCAGCTCCCACAAGTGACGGTTTCCATAAACAAGTCTCAGACCTCAGGGAGACCAAACAGGCTGGAGAGCAGGGACTGGTGCTGGTGAAGGTTTTCTTGCTCTGAGCTGGCTAAAGGTGGTGACAGCATGAGCCTTTGCTGATCCCAGCAGTGCAGAAGAGCTCTGTCGCTCCAGACCACAGGGGTTACCCCTCTCCTCCTGGAGTACTGCCATCTCCTGCTGGGTTGACACCATGGGGCAGAAGGGCAGTTGGTCTCCACCAAAGATAGGCAGCTGGCATGAGCTGAGGAGAGAGCTATATGTGGTGTGAGGAGTGTTTGGAGTGTGTTATGAGAAGGATGGGAGGGAAGGAACATGAGTGCCCTACCTGGGAATTAGGTGTCTCAGCACCCATAGGTTGGAAGGCTAGATTAAACTTTTTAAATTACCTATTCTAACCAGTGAGGACATTTATAATCATCATGCAATAAATGTGTCTATTACTAATCCTTGTCATCTAAGATTCCTGTAGAAGACAAACAAAAAGAAAAAGATGCATGTGAATGGCCAGCTGCAGAGGAGAGAAGCCATGCATAAGCACCTCTGCCCCATCAGACAACACCAAAACCCTTCAGCCCTCATGCAGTACCAAGGCAGATGGCTATCTGCACCTGCTTTTGTGAACAGCTCTGCAAACCCTCTTCTCACATGGCAAGGACTCTTATTCCTTCCTGAAGGAGTCATAAAATACAGCTTTATCCATCCTGCATGCTGCAATCAGACAGGCCTAAGAGCTTAAGCACTCACAGGGTAGCAATGTTTAAAAAGATTGCGCTGACCTGTTTGCCTACCTTGGTCTGCACTACTAATCAAAGCACTCCTCAGCATGGACTTGTGGGGAACACTGGAAGCAGAACACCAAATGTGCTCACAGAGGGGGAGTTGTTAAGCTCAGTCTTTCCAGGGCCGTGCCCAGGGTGATCAGCAGCTTGCACAGAGAGCCTGGTGCTCCTGCCTTTGCTCCATCACCAGCCAGCTGCTGAGCCATGGAGCACTAGGATCATGCACCGGGCAAAGAAGATAGCAGCAAACAGATTTCACAGCTTTAGAGTGTTTTATTAAACACAGCCAATCAAAACAAACCCAACCCCACTTGCAACACACCAGATCCTCATTTACACACCACTCCTTTCCCCAGCTCTGGGAGAGCAAAGAGGCTGCAGTGTAAACGAGATCAGTGTGGTGAGTGTTACACACATGAATATTTATCAAGGAAGACCAGAGAGGGGCCAATTTGCCACTGTCCTGTAACAGCGAGAGCTTGGTCATCAACAAGTCAGAGGGAAAGGGTAGGTGAAGAGGCTGGTCCATGCCTTTGTGCGGGCAGGGGCATGTGGGATGCTGGTGAAAGGCTGTTCTTGTGTCTGAGGGTAACTGTGGGAACCATCAGTCAGGAACCTCACTGAGATGATCCTGGGTTTGGGGACAAAAGCTAAGTACAACACAGTTATGAAGCAAGCATGTCCCTTCCAGTCATGCAATCAGCTTGCAAGCTGCATTTTAGGGAAAAGATTCTAAAGAATTAACTGGAAGTTGTTACCATTCCTTGGGCGTGCCAAGTGCTCATGACAAATCTTTTTCCTGAAGAAGAAAGCAATGTTAAATCAAACTATAGAGCCCGTCAAGCATGAGATTTACAGAAATCTCACTGAGTTACGGGTTCATTTCTTAAACAGTTGAATTATGGCAGCTTCTGGGCAGAGATATATGAAGCATGCTGACCCCCTCAGTGCTGTGGGGAGTTAGGGTATGAGCAGCAATGGAGAGATCGCACTGGTTATCGTCTTAATGTGTATTTCAAAGTCACTTCCGAAAAAGAAGACAAGATAGTAGTTGAGTATTCCAGCCACAGACATGAGGAACAGGAACAAAATGATGCGCTTTCCAAACAAGTAACCAGGAATGCTGAGGAGACAGAAATGGGGGAAAGCAATTTGTTAATGTGCATCACCTCACACAAGAACCCTCAGACTTTGGACTCTGCTGTTGAGACCAGTTGAAAGGGGCTCAGAGAGAGGGGGCAAATTTCTTTTCTGTCTTGCATTGCCAGGCAGTTGCAAGGACTTAAATGTCATTTTCATGATCCATTTGGGTCTGGATTTGGCCTTCTGTTCTCAGTGTAGGCTGCTGCTTACAAAAGTGTCTGTTCAGAGGGACTTGAATGTGTTCTCAGCCACCATGGGCTGTGGGAAAACTCTGTTCCGCATGTGTGTAATTAGCTTTATTAATATAAATAAAGTATAAATATTAATCTAAAAGGACAATCTTGTGCAAATAGCGGCACAAACATGCAAATCTGTGTTTGCAGAGAGTCCTGTGAGCAGAAGCTGCAGCCCCCCTGACCTCAGTGCTGCTGCACATCTGAAATCTCCCACAGCTACCCCCATTCAATCCAAAAGAGAGGGGTTTTTCTGCACTACCCAATGCCAGCAGCTATGGCTGTGGAAATGGCAGCATCTGGCTGTGCTGCTACCACATTCTGGGTTTTGTAGAGGCTCTGCAAGTCCTTACCTCTGAGTCCTCTCCCCGAGGTAGCCCACAAAGTACTTCTGCCTCACGAACAAGTACATCAGGCCAGCAAAGGCAGCAGGAGCTGGGTAAAGGACAAAACAGGGCATTAAAAACACCAGCCCAGGTCTCACTGTATGTACTGCCCCCATCTGCTACCTGGGCTGGAACAGGAAATGGGAATCTGCAGTCTTGGGTTACGGGACAAGCACTGGAACTGGGATGGAGACCTCTGTGTGGAAAACAGAGCATTTGCCTTGCCTTCACTCCAGCTTTTCTGCAGACTTTCTGGCTGTAACCCTGCCCATAACTGTGCCCACTGCAGAGCACACACTCACCACCATCCTTCCAGTACCTAAAGGGAACCTACAAAAAAGCTCAAGAGGGACTTTTTACAAGGATATGGACTCACAGGACAAGGGGAAATGGCTTTAACCTGAAAGAGAGCAGGTTTAGTTTATATATAAGGAAGAATTTCTTCACTGTGAGAGTCATGAGGCACTGGCACAGGTTTCACAGAGAAGTTGTGGATGCCCTATCCCTGAAAATGGTCAAGGCCAGCCTGGATGGGGCTTCAAGCAACCTGGTCTAGTGGAAGGTGTCTCTGCCCCTGGCAAGGGAGCTGGAACAAGATGGTCTTTGAGATCTTTTCCAACCCACACCTTTCCATGATTTTGTGAAATGCAGTGTGGGACATACCAGCCCTAGGAAGGAGGCACTGTCTTCATCAGAAACAGAAGGCAGTCAGTAGATGTACTTCACTAGGAGGAGGTGCAGGATACTCTATGGTCCAATACTAACTACTGAGTATATACAAAGGGGCTTTCTCCCATAATTCTAGCTTTTCCCACAACTGCAGACAAAACCCTTTAGTCTCATGGTCAGGAAACTCTTCCTTTTTTTCCAGAAAGAACAGCCATAGACCCCAGGCAAGTACTCCCTTAATGTTAGATAAACTCACATTGCATTGAAGGGGATCACAATTAGAAATGCAGGTCAGTAGTCCTTGGTTGCCCTCAGCACAGGGGAGAGCTGGTATTTCTGGCAATTTAGTAAATTGACCCCATTTACTGTCCCAAAAGTGAATATTGAGGCATCATGCAACCAAGTACCAACCCCTTCACCCAAAACGAAGGGAACTCATCCATAATGCCAGTATGGGAGATGCCCCTGGCCTGGACTACTTTGAATCACATCTGGGAACACATCTGTTGGCATAAGCCATGCCAGGAGTGTGCTACTCAAACAGCACACTTAGATGCAGGATAGGAGGGTAAGAGAGGTTTCCCTGCTGCAGGAGTGTTGGTCACTGGAAATGTAACCTCAAAAATGCTCTCCATCCCTTGCTGAATGTGGCACATGGTTGAGGGAAAAAAAAAACAAACAAAGGAGTGTTACCTTGGCTGCAGAGAAGGCCAGCACACCAAAGCACAGCAAGAAACGTAGGGTACGCATGTCCACAGTTCTGGCTAGAATGGAATTTATAGGAGAGAAATCAGAACATGGGGAAATAGAAACAAAATCAATATGTTTCACCAGCAGAGAATGGTGGCAGGTGAATTTGGGCTGCACTAGTGCCATTAAGAGTAGACTTTTACCCCAGAGCAGTGGGAGGGCCCTGACCTGCCAGGACCTGGGCTCCTCAGCCACATATGCTTCCCTGTTTCCCCACTCAGACAATGGATGCCTTTGTGCTTCCTGATGAGGAAAGCAAACTACCCTGTGCATGTCTGGCACCTGTGAAAACCACTTTCTCCCTAATCTGTTTGATCATGACAGATGCTGTGAGCTTTATTGGTTTAACGTCCTTTTAACTGAGTCGTATTAATCAAGCTATTGGATGAAACCAATTAATGTAGAATTGCATCACAAATAAGAGCGTCTCACAGAGTTAACACATGTCTTTGCAGGGGAACAGGAATGGTTTCCAGCTGCCTCCTTCAACTGGGAATGCTTTCTGAAGTGGAGAAGTGAAGAAGTTGAGAATGATTCTATGTGGCAAAGAAGTGGAGAGCTGTGTGCCAAGGGAGGTGCCAGAGACCGAGGGGTTTGTACAAGCTCTGCCACCTACCTGCTCCTCAGCAGGCTAACATCTCTCTGCTGGCTCTTTCCTATTGAGCCACGGTGCTCTTGGGACTCTGGCTGTCCTTGTGTCACACTTGCAGCAGGGAAGGGTGAACTGGTTCCCAAACAAAGGGACACATTGCTCATAATGGCTGCAAGACCTATATAGATGCAGCACATGGTGTCCAGGAGGGTGCTGGATTCACCCAGCAAATGCATCAGAAAACCACAGGTCTGAACACTGAGCACAGCAAGGGCTTATGTACAAAGCCTTCATCTGAGGGCATTTGGAACCCACCTCTGGCCCCGCAAAGGGTTTGGATTTATTGTTAATGACGAGCACGATGAACCCCAGTCTGCCCTCACCAGCTCCTCAGTTCTTGCCTACTCACTTGGCAGTGTAGACACGGTCGAAGGAGGAGGATCCCTGCCGCTGCAACCCCTTGCCGTTGCAGTGTCTACTTTCATGCTCCACTTTGTTAGCAAAAAAAGCTGTTAAAAAAACACAGAGTGTTCGGTCTGAGATGTCATCTGGAGATATTGCAGAAGCTTGGCTTTGTGGGGTCAGCTCTGTTCCCACGGGCATCCATGCTGGACAGATGTCAGGAGAAGACACAGGTGCATGGAGGTGCAGGATGTGGCAGCACGCTCACTCTGTCACCCAGGTTTAACCCAACTCTCTGTGCATCCCCACATGTCTGTATGTGACCAGTGGCAGACTCTCACCTCCAATGCCTGCTTCATCCCAACATTGTGCTTCAGGCAGCCTGCTGCAGAAGCACAGCCCTGACCTCATCCTTTGAGTTCCCAGTGGGAAAAGAGCTTTCCAGTCAGAGCTGCCAACCCCAAACCTTGCTCTCCAACAGAGCAGGGAGACAAGGGAGTCTATTCTCTTTTAGTGAAACCCACTTGCCAAACCAAGAGCATCCTGCAGGGCTGGTCCTTTTCCCAGAAAGGCCCATAGAAAGCCTGGTCTTAATGGCTGATCTGTGTATATCCTCCTTTCAAGGAACAGAGTTGTGTCAGAGTGTTAGCTGCTGCAAAAATGCGGCACCTCAAGATAATGTATCATGCTCTTGACAAACACGTTTTATCTGATGACACTAAACCAGAGACCATCAATCATATGTCTAAATACACCAGAGAGAGCTCTGGCAGGCTACAAGCTGCAAGCTTTCTGTTGTTGTGCACCCCATCTCAAGTACATCCAAATCATTCTGTGGCTTGGAATATTAACCGAATATACACATAAAAGATAGTCCATCAGGAAATACACTATGATAACAATTAAAATTTAACTAGATAAGCTGCAGGATTTCATCCCTGCAATCTGAAGAGTTGCCTCCTTTTTCCCCCTTCATTGATGCTCCAAATAGGTGTTTTGTACTTCCATTGTCTCTAATAAAAACTACAGAGTTTTTTGCTTTCCAGTATTGTGTGGTCCCCTGGGTACATACAGCCCTTCTGCAGAAAAACCTATGGTGTTTTAAGCCAGCATCCCTGCTGCAAGCCAGACTGCAGACTCTGCCACTGCCACCAGCACAGCACACTGGCCAGCCCCTGAGGGACCCAGACCAGACACCATCCAGTGGCACAGCCACCAGGAGTTCTCAGCACCTCCATCCACCTACCAGCCCAGCCTTTGGCAAGAGGTTATTACCCTGCCTACAGTGACTATGAGGACATAATTGAAGAGGACAGGGTTGATCAGCACTTTTTTGTCCAATGCTAAGCTGCAGTGATGGGAATCCCCTGTCTGCAGGTCTGGGACTGCATGGGCTCACTGCTAGCATACCTCCTCCCTTTCTTTTAGCATGCATGTGAAACCACTAGAAAATGCCACAGCTTCCGAGGAAGGCAAGCAAGCTATTTATTTCCCTCTCCACTGCTGCAGGTGCTGCCACTTCCCAAATATCAGCATGCTGCTGCAGAGAGGCTCCACGATGCAGGGAGGCGAGAAGGTGGTTTCACAAGCCAGCTTGAGACGAGTGAGCAGAGCAAAGCTGGAGTGGAGAGATTTAATTCTGCTCAGCTGTTCCAGGAGATAATGCCCTGAGGCTCCAAGGCTGCACAGACTGCGCAGAGCCTGAACTGTGGCAGTCCCACTCTGGTCAAGGTAATGTGCAAAAGTCCAGTGTAAGCCTGGTTGTTTCACAAGTCCATGCCAAGAGAAACTGGGAGCTGATGATCCAACTTAGCCAGTGTTTGCAAATATGCCTCTTTTTTCTCTCTACTTTGCTTCCTCCATCCTGATCTGCTCAGCAATGATTTACCCGGAAAGCTGCTGGATTGCAACATCTCTTGACAAAAGAACAAAACTTTAGGCTGCGTGCGTCACTCAGTAGTATGTAGCCATGAGTCATTCTGTAGGATGAGGAGATTTCCATCATGAACAAGAAGACAGTAAATGGACATCAGACTGGGGCAGCACCATAGCCTACCTCCATCTTTAGGAAGAACAGCATTCACCCAGGCTGTTTTCTAATCCTGCACCCTAAGCAGAGAAGCACGTAATCACAAATTTACATGGTATTGACTTCATGCACTTAGAGACAGTCAAGTAGATGCCCAAGGCCTTTGCTGAATGAGAGCCACAGCAAGAACTCAGTACAACTGATAGCCCTTGACAAACATTTCTGCTGCCTTAATTATTACATTCACTGCAAGACTGCATATCAGGTCTGGTCTTTCTAGACAGAAAGCCTGGGAAGAGGAAATCAGATGATGCAAGGCTTGAAATCATGGTTTAGGCCTGTCTGCCTCACGTGCTTGGCACACTCTGCCAAGCATCCTGCTTCCCCTTTGCAGAAGTTGGGTCAATAATCTCACAGACCTCACAGTCCATGAGGTAAAAGGACATGGATGGAGGTCTGATGTGTCTGAGAGAGAGTAAAAACGTGTATATAAAGTCATGTGATTAAATAGCAAGAAATGTGTATTTGACACATTTTCTTAATTATGGTATGTGCTCTGATCTTAACCTGCTATATTCAGGTGATGTCACATGCTGTGCAGTTACCAGAGAATAACATTGGGTTAAATGATGTGGCATTTAGTGCCTATGTTGAAACTAAACCAGTCTGCATCTCCTTTTTTTTTTTTTTTTTTTTTTTGCTCCTTGGCAGCTACGCTCCCACCACTTCCCCTCTCTGCAGCAGCCCAAGAATAGCCCATTTCCTAGGACTTTGTGTTCAGTGGGAATCTCCCATTTGTAATAAGAAGACTTCACTAAAGATTTCTGGAATTTTCACCAGCCTCCCATGCCACTGCTGAATCTCTTTGAACCTGGGAAAGCTTAGTGCAGCTGAGGCAAAACTCATTCCTTTCTTTGTATTCTGGGCAGAATTTCCTGCTAAAGTAAGTATTTGTAAGAGAGGATGATGAAGTTGAAATCAAATTTGCACAAGAGAGAAACTTGTTTTATTTTAAAAATCCTGAAGAATAATAAGGATTATACAAGGTCTGAATAAGAGCTAGAGAAGGAAACTTCACCATCTCAGAAAAGTGCAGTGTTCTTGGGACCACAGTTAATTGAGATTAGTTATACTGCAAGACTTGGAGATGCAGGAAGGCAGGAGAGCTGCCTGCCCACAAATAGCCCACACAGACCCCTCCAATTCTGTCCCCTTCACCCAGCTCCATGCAAAGGTCTGACCCATTGCAGCCCACCAGGGACTCTGTCCATGCCCATGGCAACAGGGCTCCAGCTTGAGAGCACCCCTGGCTGACCACAGCAGGGACCTAGGTCAGGAAAGGAGGTCTTAGTCATCAAATCAAAATGCGTATTGCCACGGGGTACCCCAGCATGTTAGTCCTTGCATTAGCTGAAATGTATAAAAAACTCACTCTTGAATATCACAGAGTAGGACCGTGTGACTGTCAGGCTACTGCCACAAGGGCACAAAATTCCATGCTTAGAAGACTATTTCTAAAGCCAAAGACATACCTAAGCACGCATGCACTTAAAACCAAAGATTATCTCTCCAAAGATCAGCTCAGCATATGTCATCCTGAACTTTCCTCAGTTCCCTTTTATCCCTTAAACAAATGTTTAGTTTCTCTTACCGTTCTGGACAACACTTATCAGGGTGACGATGGCAAGCAGGACAATGCTTCCCAGGGTCTCCTGGTCCATTTTGAGAGGGGGCTGTCAGGGTGGACGGTGCAGCCTCAGTGGCAGCTCAGTGCTACGAGCACAGAAGGAGGAAGTGAAGGTCTTATCTTGAATCATGAAACACTTCCTATGGCTTCACAGGAGAGTGGCAGCACCCTCTGCTCTGGTGCCTGTAAGACCAATAACTGCAGGCTCACTTACTCGTTGTATACAGATGAAGCCCAGGGAAACAAGAGATTACATGTCTGTGATCTGAGAGGATACATAATGTGGAAAGATATCTGTTGTCCTTCCTACACAGGAGCAAAATAGCAACCTGGATATCTGAAGTAGGTCTGAGCATTTGGCCAGCTGTGTGGAAGAGCAGAAGACTGGAAGAAACCAGTCAGGCTATCATGGCATTGTTGGCAAGTGCCTGACCACTCTACAAGTAGCTGAGAGGAGAAATAATGTTGGAGAGACTCAGTAATGCTGTTGCTCTCAGGCAGATGCTCTCCCTGGTCACATCTCCAGCAGTCTCACCAGTGAGGAGACCCCAGGCCTGCACACCACAAGCCAAAGCTCCTGATCCCCCTGGCATATTGGAAAAGGCAGTAATGCTGTGAGAATTGCTGGTAAGCACAGAAACATGTCTTTCATTACCAGGCATGGATCCTGCATCCTTCCCCCTACAAATAAGTCCTTGGCAGTCAGTGACAGCTATGAACATTCAGTATTTTACAGGCTCAGACTTCAGAGTTGTGCCCCAATTTAGTGCTTGAAGCCCAATATAGCTGAGCACAATTGATGCAGCATGCTCACAGCTCAGACCCGAGCTTGATGAAAGTGACACAGAAGCACAAGCTGTGGTGTTGGACAGAGTACTGGGTTGACTTTGGCTGAACATCAGGTGCCCACCAAAGCCACTCTATCTCTCCCCTCCTCAGCTGGATAGGGAAAAGAAGGCTAAGGGGCCAAGATAAGGGCAGGGAGTGATCACTCACCAGTTACTGTCACAGGCAAATCAGACTCGACTTGGGGAAATTAATTTAATTTATTGCCAATGAAATCAGAGCGGGATGATGAGAAGTAAAACTGTATCTTTAAACACCTTACCCACCCACATCCCCCCACCCCCACTCCCTTCCTCTTCCATGGTTTAACTTAATTTGCAATTTATCTCCCTCCTTCCTCCAGCAGCACAGGAAATGAGGAATGGGGATTATGGTCAGTTCATCACACATTGTCTCTGCCCATCCTTCATCTTCAGCAAGAGGACTTCTTGCACTCTTCCACTGGTCCAGCGGGGGGTGCCTCCCACGAGAGAGAGACCTCCATGAACTTCTCCAACAAGAATCCTTCCCATGAACTGCAGTTCTTCCTGAACTTCTCCAGTGTGAATCCCTTATGGGGTCACAAATCCTGCCAGCAAACATGCTCCAGTGTAGGCTCCTCTCTCCATGGGGCCACAGGTCCTGAGAGGAGCTCTCCCTCGCATGAGCTTTCCATGGAGCCACAGCCTCCTTTGGGCATCCATCTGTTCCTATGCCTGGAGCACCTCCTCCTCTTCCTTCTTCTTGGTGTCTGTAGAGCTGTTGCTCTCATATATCCTCACTCCTCTTTCCAGTTGCAATTTTCTCCAGCGCAATGATTTTCCCCTTCTTAAATCTCGTCCCAGAGGTGCTACCACCATCACTGATGGGCTCAGGCCTGACCAGCAGTGGGGCTGCTTGGAGCCAGCTGGCATTGGCTCTGCTGGACATGTGGGAAGCTTCTGACAGATGTTCACAGAAGCCACCCTCCTGTGGCCCTCCACTACTAAAACCTTGCCATGCAAACTCAACACAGACAGCTGCAGAAAGTCCCACAGCTTCTGTCAGATGGCTGGAAAGCATCCTCAAGCAAAATGCACATCTCTTGCTGACCCTAACTTCTCTGTTTACTTTTGCCCTTATCTGATGGGGAAAAGCCTTAAGGAGAATGCTTCCATTTAGCAGGAATTTAATACTAATAAAAAGTAGTATTTCCACTGGACTTCGCCCTGTAAAACTTCTGCCCCATCTCTCTGTCTGTCTCCATCAGGTGCTACTCAAGAGCTCTGAGTGCTGCCCAACACCCAAAACATGGCCAGAAAACTGATTACCTCCCTCTGGATGGAACACAGCAAGGCAGGAGTTCCCAGCAGGAGCCAACCTGCAAAACCCATCTTTTACAATGGGGACATATTTACCTACAACGGTGTTTTTATCCAGTCTCTCTATCATGAAAATTTTTATAATCTGTGCTATTAGATATGGAAAACGGTCATATACTTTGGGTATAAACAAATACACGGAAATGAACTGGCTGAGAGGTAGGTGATTACCACTGTGAGCTGTGACATACTGTTATCTTAATAGGAAAAGGCTGTCTTTCTGGTATACCTTCCCTACAGTCCACAGCGATATGACTACAAGAAGCAAGGCCATAAAGAGTATCTAGGTTTAGATTTGGCCTGTGATATTTTCTTCAGATTTTTAACTTTTTGCCAGATTTGCTTTAGGAAAAAACCCAAATCCAAGAACAAATAGAGAAGCACATCAGCTCTTTGAGAATGATTTTATTCAGGCTAAAGGTCTCTTTTTCCCCAGAATATGATATTTTCTTATTTGAACATCAATGTTTATGTTTTGTGATTTATTGAGCACAGGATTGTAGCTGGTATTTAGGGATGGTATTTAATGCTAAGCATCTACTAATCTTCTGAGAAGAAAAACCCATCACCTAAAAGCCGTTATGGAATTAAGTCAAAAGAGGAATATTGTCTAAGCAGAGACCAGTGTTATGACTGTAAAGAAAGGAGCTGTGCATGGCCATGGGCAAGCAGGAGGGAGTTGCTGACAGGAGAGGGCAAAAGGGACAGTACATGTCCTCGGGGCATCTGTGGTAGGAGGATTCCCAGTTATCCTCCTGCAGCAGGCATGAGCCTTCTCCTTCTGCTGCCTGTTTTATGCCGGTGCAAACCTACCAGGCAGCCTGCAGCTTGCTTTTGATTTACAAGTGGCAGTACAAGCACATGAGCCTGCTCCATCTTGCCAAGAAAACACACACACTTCCCTGCTATCAAAGACTTCCCAGAGGTGGCTTCTATGCAGAAGAACTCTCATATAAAATGTAGAAATCAGGCTTCTGAGGTGTAAAGTTGCCATAATGCAAAAAAACCCACAACACAGGAGGAGTTTATGCCAGCAGGCTTTCCAGCTGGCTGACCCAAGCTCCCATCTCTCGCCCTGTGTGCTGGCCAGGTCGTGAGAGCTGAGCTGTTGATGCCTGTTCTTTTCCTTGTCCTGCTCTTTGTTTTCCAGCTCTTAGCTTTGCTGCTGCTCAGTGCCTCTCACCACACACTCATCCCCACTTTCCTCTTCTGCTCTGCCCCTTCTGATTTCCCCTGTCCCCTGGCATTGCTTTGCCATTTTGGCACTTGACATCCCCAGCGCTTTTCTGGAAACCCAGTCTGTTCCCTCCTCTGACACAGGTTTGCTCCACAGCCATCCCACATTTGTGCGTGGAGGAAAGCTGGGTTTCACACTCCTCCCTGCAGTAAAAAAACCATGACATCAACTCCAGGGCTTGTTAAAATGATTTCTTGGTGTGCAGGGGAAAAAAAGCTTTGCCAGCAAGAAATTCTTTGCTATAGCTACCTTAAGAAATGAACTGCAGGGTTTTGTTTCGCTGGTTTTTTTGTTTGTTTGTCTTTGTTTTGTTTTGTTGGTTTGTTTGTTTGTTTTAAGTGCAGCATCACTCTGAGGGCTCTGCTAGAGGAAAAATGAGGAAATCAAGATGGCATGTGAGACATGGAAAAGTCCCTTTACCATGGCAAGGCAACACTGTTGTATAGCCAGATAGTGCAGAAACCCTTTGTGTGGAGATATATTACCTTTTTATACCCCTTGGCACCATAACAGCAGCAGAGTACAAGGTGATTCTGGCAATATTTTGCAATTTACCTTGGCAAGGGAGGGCAAAGATGGGGCTAAAATGACTCTGCAAACAGTTTCTTCCATATCTACACAGTAAATTGTTCCCTTTCACTGAAACTGGATCACTGTCTGGATAAGGCAAAGTTGGCACCAGTGGAAAACCCCATCCACCTGGGAGAAAAATCAGTGTAAGGCACCTCCATCATATCTCAATTGGCTGTTTGAAATAAGGGATTTATCCAAGCAGACAAAAAAAAGAAAAGTGGGGGGGGAGGGACACACACCTTGGGGAGCAGTGCCTGCATCCTCTGTAACCCCCAGCTGTGGTCAGACCTCTTCAGGCATTGGCAATTCTGTGCTTCAGCAGCTGCTGTCAGACCCCAGCCCTTTTGCTTGCTGCATGGCTATTTGACATCCACATCGTCCTGTGTGAGGGAGATAACCTTGACACAGTGAGCCATGAAGCTCACAAAAATGTGCAAAGCCAGCGAGCTTTTCCAGTTGTGCTGCGAGGCTTCCTGCACATTAATCTCCTCCTCTGGAATCTTGAACAGCCAGTCAAAATAATCCTTTTGTAGAATTGCTTTCATAGTGAAGAGGAAAGGACTGGGAACACAGATCTATAAATATCTTTTGGGATGTTCATCTCTCCTCTCCTCTCATGCACTCTGATCAGTGCTCAGCAGCAAGGACTCCAATGAAAGTGTGTCTCTTGATAAAATAAAAGCTGCTCATGTGAAGCTCCCATATATAAATGCCAGGTGACACCCAGCTGTCATGCTTTATCACAAATGCAATGGGACACAAGCCCCTTGGACTGGCTGGTTAATATTAGCCCTCTGCTTTGCAAACTCAAAGCGCCACAGCACCGTCAAATGTAGTGCACACACACGTGTGGGTGAATACCTGCCGTCACATCTGCCTGCCTCAGCATTGCATCCTTGCTGAACCCTGACAAAATCCCAGCAGTGCCTATGAACAGAGCTGGAAACGTGAAGTGCAGCACGAAGAAAAGGGCAATGCTGCAGTTTTTAAAACACTGTCTTCATTTTGCACAGCCAAGAGAATGACATTGCGGGAGCAGACAGAGGACTGCCTCAAAAACCCCTCCTTCTCCACATTTCACAGGCTTCTCCCTTTCACTTACTGACCTTGTATTCCATTTGTACAAATTCAGCTCAAAACACAGAGCTGAAAGACAGAACCTGTAGTCCCTCTGGGCCCCCTGGCACAGCCTCCTCCTCCTCACCCTCTGTGTCTCATTGTCAAGGTTTAATCCCAGTTGGCAACTCAGCCCCACGCAGCTGCTCCCTCACTCCCCACCAGTGAAATGGGGGAGAGACTCAGAAGGATAAAAGTGAGAAAAGGGTTAGGAAAAGCCCCACATGCAAGCAAAGAAAAACAAAAAATGCATTCACTGCTTCCCACAGGCAGACAGGTGTTCAGCCATTTCCAGGAAAGCCAGGCTCCATCACATATAATGGTTACTGTGGAAGACAACACTATCACTTCAAACATTCCCCTCTTTCTCCTTCATCCCCCAGCTTTATATGCTGAGCAGGAGGCCAAATGGTATGGGGTGATCCTTGGACCTGCTGGGGTCAGCTGTCCAAGCTGCGTCCCCTCACTGCTCTCTGTGCACCCTCAGCCTACTTGCTAGTGGGGTGAAGTGAGAGGTAGAAAAGGCCTCGATTTTGCATAAGCCCGGCTCAGCAGTGACTAAAACATCCCTTTATGATCAATACCGTTTCCAGCACAAATCCAGAACACAGCCACTTGCCAGCCTCTGGGAAGAAAATTAACTCTACCCACAGTATATCAGATGTGACCTCACCAGAGCTGAGCAGAGGAGCAGAATCACTTCTCTTGACCTGCTGGCAATGCTTTGTCTAATGTGACCCAGGGTACCATTCACCTTCTTGGCCACAAAAACCCATTGCTAGCTCATGTTCAACCTCTGTCCACCAGGACCCCCAAATTCCTTTCTGCCAGGTTGATTTCTAGATGGGTGCCCCCAGCATGTCCTGGTGCATGGCAGTTTTTTTTGTCTACAGCTGCAGGACTTTGCACTTCTCCTTGCTGAACTTCATGAGGTACCCACCAGCTCATTTCTCCAACCTGTCAAGGTCCCTCTGGATAGCAGCATCACCCTCTGCTCTGTCTGCCACTCCTCTAAGTTTGGTGCTGTCTACAAACTTGCTGAGGGTCATCTCTGGCCTATCGTCCAGATCATTAATGGAATGTTGCTCAGTATTGATCCCTGAGGCACACTGTTAGTTACTGGCATCCAGCTACATCATGCCACTGGTCACCACCCTATGGACACAACTGCTCAGCCACTTTTCAATCCACCTCGCTGGCTGTTTATCCAACTCATACATCAACAGCTTCTCTGCAAGGATCTCACAGGAAACAGTGTCAAAGGCCTCACTGAAGTCCAGGTAGACAATAGCCACTGACCTCCTCTCTTCTACCAGGCCAGTCACTTCACCATGGGAGTCTACCAAATTATCAAGCATGACTTCCCCTTTTTCTAGCCATACTGACCACTGCTGATGATTTCTGTGTCTTTGATGTGCCTGAAGATGGTTTCCAGAATTAGCTGATCCATCACCCTCCCAGGGACTGAGGTGAAGCTAACTAGCCTATAGTTCCTCTGGTCATCCTTCCTGCCCTTCTGGAAGATGGGGGTGATACTGCTTTACTCCCATCCTTGGGCATTTCCCCTCACTGCCATGACTGATCAAAGCTGATAGAGCTTGCAATGGATCTGCCATCTCCCTCAGCACCTGCGGGTATATCCTGCCAGGGCAAATGTACTTATGTACATGCAGGTTGCTTAAGTATTCCTGGACTTGACCCTCATTCATCTAGGGTATATCTTACTTGCTGATTTGGTTTCTACAAGTCATGTTTGCTGCCATTTTCACCTTATTACCTTTGAGGTGCTGCAATTTCATTAATAATTCATTTTACAGACCGTTTAGAGCTGAGATGAGGCTCCCTGGGCAGTACATTCCCAGGTCTTCCTCTCCACTCTGCTTTGAGAAGTCCCTTTTGCACCGTCTCGTTTCTGTCAGTGCTCCCACTTTCCATTAGCTCTTGCAAATAATTATCAAAGGTCTTTGAATCAAAGGTCACTCTGGGGTGAATTTCATGTTCTGTTCTTCAAGTCCCTGGTCACAACTAGTTCTTTTGGAAGGAAAGATGTTGGATCCTTTGACCGTGTTAATGATAGGGTGATGCTAATTTCTGCCTTCCTTGTCCTTGGCACGTACTCTCAGAGCTTCCTCTTGCCAGCTGGTCTGTCTCAGAGAGCAGCTTTCAGGCTCCTATCTGCAACTGTCCCACCAACAGGCAGAACTTAAACCACTATCTTTTTCTGCTTGTCTACTGTTTCCCAATCCCTCAGCAAAACAAACAAAAAATGCCACAGAAACAACAGAGAAAACAAAGAAAAGAAAAGGAAGGATCGTTCTTCAGATTAAAAAAGCCAACAGGCACCAAAGCTGGCGATTAAAAACCTCAACCCACGCACCCGCAGCCCCCCGAAGAGGCGAGGAGCTGCAGGGACGCAAAGGATCACAAAGCCCACGCCAGCCGCCGCGGGAATCAGGTGTGGCTCGGCGGTACACGTTTCCAGCGCGTCTCTGTGGCGCAATCGGTTAGCGCGTTCGGCTGTTAACCGAAAGGTTGGTGGTTCGAGCCCACCCAGGGACGAAGCGCAATTCTTTTGTGGTGCGCGGGTGTCTTTTTCCTGCCCTCTGCCAGACTGTAACCGGCTGTAACCGGCCGGCACCGCCTTTATACCGCTGAGAACTGCCGGAGACCCGCTTTTAATTCCGGGAGCTCGCTCTTCCTGCCTCGCTAAGAGGAGTTCCACCCATAACATATTCACGGTGGGGCTCCGTTTGATCGGTCAAGTGGGACTGCGGGAGCGGCTTATTTCAGCGGGAGTTTCCGTAGTGTAGTGGTTATCACGTTCGCCTAACACGCGAAAGGTCCCCGGTTCGAAACCGGGCGGAAACACCACGTTTTTTTCCCCCCCTTCCCGGGTCACCGCGGACGTCACTCTTCCTGGTTCCTCTTCTAGAACGCGCCAGCTGCCGCGTGGGGCACATTCCCCGCTCGGGAGTGGGAGAGGGAGAGCAGCCTCCTGAGCTGCGGCGGGGCCGGGAGGAAAGAGCAACGGTACGGCTGGGCTGGGGGTTGGCTGAAGCTATGCTGCATTCCCATGCACGAGCCCCTCGGCAAAAGCATTTTTTCCCTGGAAAGATGGCCGCGAGGAGGGGGAACGAGCCCCAGCTGAAACGGTCTGAACATCATCAGAAAACTTGGGACAAAAACTACAACCCCCTGCTTTGGGCATTACAGAAACCCCTCTAGACAGTAACCTACGTAGAAAGGGTAATATAGACACGTGTCCAGGGAGAAGCATGTCCTGGGTATTTCTTCAGCCTCTCTTGAAAACATAAGCTGGAGACATCTGGCTCCTGCTTCTTTACACTCCTTTCCCAGCATTTCTTCTCCTTTGTGAGCCCCTTGTCTCCACCGCGTTCTCCTGGGTTGTGCAGCTCCAGCATCCCTCTCCCAAACAACCCACACCTAGAACGCTGTTTGTACACAGCTGTGTAAAACTAAGCATACTTCACATTCCATCAGCCTTGTTATCCCAGTAACCTCTCTTGCTTTGTCTGTACCCTGTCTTAGATCTTTGCTGCTTTGTAAGTTCTTCCACTCTAAAGCCGAATCCTGGTGGACTTTAAAGCACAGCACACCTCTAAGGGCTGCATAAACTGCTCGAAAGGTAATATGCTTTGCTCAGAGCATGAAAGGGCTCACATCAAGAGCAGCTGTTTAGCTTTGCAAAAGGAACACAAGACAATTGCTCTCACTGATTTATTGTCAGAAAGGGAATAATTATTTAAGGTAAAAAAAAGTTACAGAAGACTAAATGGCAATAACCAGCCATGAAAAACATTAAGATCAAAATCAGATTTGTAACCAGCACTACAGTAGCTTTCTAGAACAGTGCTCCAACAGGTATACAGCTAAAAATCCATCCAGGCAGCTCCTTTGCAGATGTGTTGGTTTCTTGTAGGCACGATGTGAGAAGGCAGCCCTTTTTTCACCCTTTACGCTGTTATAAGAATTGTTTGACTGTATCATTGAGTAGTAAGATCTGAATCACAGTACCATCTCCACAGTGCTGACTCTGAACTCTAAGTGCCACAATTATGCTTTTGCCAAATCAGAAGATGCACACTCACAAGGCTCTGCATGTGATGTGGATGTGGACAGGCTGGATTGATGGGCCAAGGCCAATTGTATGAGGCTCAACAAGGCCAAGTTCTGAGTCTTGCACTTGGGTCACAACAACCCCATGGAGTGCTACAGGCTGGGTCCAGTGTCTGGAGAGCTGCCTGGCAGAAAAGGACCTGAGGGTGCTGGTGAACAGCAACTGAACTTGAGCCAGCTGTGCCCAGGTGGCCAAGAAGGCCAGTGGCATCCTGGCCTGGATCAGCAATAGTGCAGCCAGCAGTACCAGGGCAGTGATTGTCCCTCTGTACTGGACACTGGTGAGGCCACACCGCAAATCCTGTGTTCAGTTTTGGGCTCCTCACTACACAGACACCAAGCTGCTGGAGTGTGTCCAGAGAAGGGCAGTGGAGCTGGGGAAGGGTCTGAAGCACAAGGCTGATTAGGAGTGACTGAGGAAACTGGAAGTGTTTAGGCTGGAGAAAAGGAGGCTCAGAGGGACTTTATTGCTCTCTACAACTACTTGAAAAGAGTGTCGCCAGGTGGGGGTTGGCTTCTTCTCCCAGGTAATAAGCGACAGGATGGGAGGAAATGGTTTCAAGTTGTGCAGTGGGAGGTTAGATTGGATGTTAGGAAAAATCTCCTCTCTAGAAGGATGGCTAGGTACTGGAACAGGCTGCCTGAAGAAGTGGTAAAGTCACCATCCCTGGAAATGTTCAAAAAACACATATGTGGCATGTGGGGACATGGTTTAGTGGTGAAGGTGACAGTGCTCAAAGCCATTAGACTTTGGGAAATCCACCCTAGAACACTGATAAAACCTCCATAATACAATACCCAGCTTCTGATCACTACCTGTACTTGCTATATGCCCACCTAGTGCATTTGTGATTGACAGAAAACTACTGCAGTCCTTTGTATTCTCTTCACGGCAAATAAAAACCTGCATTTTAAAACTAGTCTTAATATAAAAATGTCCAGTAACATTCCTAATTCCAACCAGTTTCTTTGGTCATGGGGTTTTCATTCAACCTCAGCTGAATTCTCACTTGGATCAGAAGCAGTAAAACATTTATGGAAACAAACAAATCTGCACCTCATCATCTTCAGTTTTCTATTTCAGAAGAAAAGGCAGCCAGGGACATGCAGCACCAACAGATTTATTTTCATACCTAGTTTAATCTTAAGTGCTACTTGTTTGCTCTTGGAGCTTCTATATATACCTGCACCCACACTAAATCCCACGCAGCTGCAGACCAAGGACTCCCAACTTCAGTTTGTGGAGGGGGTGGCAGTGGTGACCAGAGGTCCTTGCTTCTGTCTAGGTGTATCTGCACAGCAGGTGTGCCCCTGCACCCTCCCTCCTCTGCTATTAACCTTATTAAAAACCTTTTCACTAGGACCTCCTCATCTTCTAGCAGGGTCTCTTCCTCCTGTTGCCTTGTGCATTCTGAATCACCAACCCTGGGCACGCTGCTGTATGCACCCCTGGGTCTGTGTTGTGTCCCAAGACAGTAGTGAAGGAGCTTCCATGTCACAGCTGCAGGTCACTGCAACCCATTCATGGATAAATCAAAATCTCATTTTGATCAGGGTTTTTTTTTGTTTGTTTGTTTTAATTAGGGAATTCACAAATGGGCAAACATTTCACCAGCAGCACACCAGCCCTTAACATTCAAAATCCATTCATTTTCTATTGTAACATTACCAATTACAGTATTATAAACAAAGAAGAACCTCAAGTCTTCACAAAAACTTGTATTTCAAGAATGAAACCATTCACTGCCTGAAGTACCACTTTGGTAACAATGTGCCCAATGGCAGCAGATATAAGTTGAATTCAGGGCCACTGATAGTTTTTCAAACACTTTTAAAAACTAGTTCAAACAATCCAAGACCATTAAAATCTGTAGCCATGCCTTGTAATAATATTATGTTCAACTGCATCTACTGGAAAAGTAAGACTGAGCACTTAATGTTTTGAACTTGGGATCTAAAACAATGAAAAAATGCACACCACCTCTAAAAATGCCTGATAGACTTGCTGATAAAGTCCTTTTTATTTCTGATTACAGCTAATCTAACTTGGCATATAATACCCTCAGATTTGTGTCTATGCATTTTAAAAAGACTCCCAGCTAACAAAATGAAAGCTATAGAAATGCAGAAACACCAAGGTGTGAATCCCTCTGCTTACTCACTGCAGTCTTGCCACATTTTTCCATTACTTTCTTCCTACTGACCTTGCCTCTCCTTGGCATCTCACATACGGACGGGGGTGCACTGCTTGAGTCATGAAAAACTCCAAGTGACAACAGTAATAAGCATTAACTTACAGTTAAATTAATTCTGAGAAACCTTTCTTTTATGAAATGGTTTTGCAGCTATGAATAACTAAAAGGTACATCTGGTATTCTTTCTTAGTGATGCAAACTCTGGACCGAATCTTACTAATTCTACTTAAAAAAACAACTTGGTGCAGAAGAGTATTCTGCCAAATTATATCCGCAGTTGCCCAGGATGAAAACTCAGTATGTGCTGTAACTTTAAATAGGAAAATTTCTACCATATATCCATCTTTTCTTGGATCCAATGGGTGTATACATCAGTATGAGCCTGTAGAACAGTAATTCTGTATGGAGTGGAATGCCAGCCTAACAGAATGCCAGCTGCAAGTTTACAATGTTACAAATTATCTTCATATCAGAGGATGCAAAATTCTCTAATTGCAGAAGGTACTTTTTTTTTTTTTAATATTGGACAAAATAACTTCAGGAATTGAGTGATCCTGTAAAATAAACCACTACTACATAAATAGTATTTCTTACACTATGACATCATCAAGATTACAGAATTATTTCTCAAACTCATTAGAGTATGGATGTTTTTCATATTAAAAGCAGCAAAAATTAAGACTCACAGGAGCTTTTAATTTAAAATCATCATCATATCTGACAGCTAAAATAACTGCTTCTCAGAAAAATAAAATTCATTAAACCCTGATTTGCTTGTTACAATAAAATGTTAAGGAAAAAATACCTCAAATGTAAATTGTTCAAGTACAGCCAGTGTGCAATTAAACTAGTTATAAAATATAATTTAGTAGTGCTTTGTTTCAAAATATACATAATACTGAGAAAATACTTAAACCGAAGAAACCGAGTATTTACCAAGTTTCAAACAGAGTTTCATCAAAATGAGGTAAATCTATGTCACCTGCCATTGAACTTGGTGCTGAAATGGAGAACAGGTCTTCAAGGATATCATCACTTGTAGGACTTTCAAAAGAAAGTTTTTTCACACTGTTTTTGCTTATTGCATCAAGCTCCAAATTAGCATCCTTTACAGGACTGTAATAATTGTGGTCCTCACTTGTCACTCCTGCCTGTGGCACACTGGAATTCTCATCAGACACAGTTGTTGCCACGCTGCTGTCCACCATTTCCATGTACATACACTCCTCTTCACTCTTTGGAGCCTCCAAGGAAGCGACAGTTGAAGCAGGGGACAGTAACTCTGCCAGTATTTCATCGGTGTTATTATGGCCAGTGCACCCTGGCACAGAGTTTGTATTAAATTCAGATTCATTACGTGTGACATCAATCTGATACTGCAGCTCCCTTAAAAAGCTCTGCAATAATTTACTGTCATTTTGAGATTCAGTCTGCAATGGAGTGCTTACATCTCCACTCACAGGCTTTTCCTGTTTCGTCAGTTCCACTGCTAATCTATCCAGTGAAGCTAATTTCTTCTTTTTAGCATTAAGTTTTTTTAACAATTTTAGGCGAAGCTTTTTTGTTTTGTCACTATCTGACTCCTCTGCCTTCCCGGAGTTATAGCCAGTTGAAGGTAACTGAGTCACTTTACCCGACACCCCCAACGTACTTCCTGACTTATTCCAAGTTGGACCTACAATAGTTGTATGATTTGCTGTTGGAAGACAACTGCTTTGAGAAAAGCCTTTGAAATTTGATAAAGGATGATTATTATTACTCTGAGGAGCCAGTAACTTTGGGGTCTCAGTTTTTTTCTTTGTACCTCTGCTTTGAAATCCATCAAAGTTACTTGCACCCTTAATTGGCAGCCGTATTTCACTTATTTTTTGCATTGAGGGAGTTTTGCAACTTCTCTCATTCTTGAGAGCTGAGGCACTTGAAGGCATAAAAGAAGTATTCTTGCCCGATAATTTCTTTACCCAGTTTCCTACAAATCCTCCTTTTTGGTCTTTGTGTGAAGGCTGAACTGAATTATTGGCAGCAGAAGAACTGCCAACTTGAGAAGTAACTACAGTTTTGCTTGCATCTTTCAAGTCAGGTGATTTTTGTATAGTATTTTCTACTCCTAACAACTTGTTGTTTAGCAGTAGTTCTGAATTTAATCCATATTCTCTTTTAGCTAAATTAGTTCTGTCATTTGTCTGAGAAGGTGATGAGGCAGATGAATCAGGGTCATGTTTTTTGGGCACACCAGGAGAAATATTTACTGGGTTCAGCTCTTCTAGAGGTAAGCAAATACTGGAATTTTCATAAAACATGGATTTATTGTTCATAGCTAGACTAGTTCCAGCAAACTCTTCTGCATATGGAGTGCTAAGTGAAAAAGCAGGTTCCTGCTGTTGTGGTGTGCCCCTTTCATCAATGAGGTTATTTCCCACCATCCGCCCATTCACCAGTGATTTATCATCTGAGTCAACTAGAACTTCTTCAAGCACCAGTGTTACAAGATCACCATCTGCCAGATTTTCTAAACCATGAGGAACAATACTTTCATCCTCAGCTACTTGCTGCTGTTTCTTCTCTGGAGTTCTCACAGAATCCTCTTTGTGGTGTTCTGCAGGTGTTTTGCCTACAGTGTTATCAGAACCACAGAGCAACACCACGGAATTTGACTGTACACTATTAAGAGGAAAATCTTCAGTATTTTTACTCTGGAACTGGGAACTCAGTTCTTCTGGCACATGGGATGCTTTCTTTTCCCAGATAACAATATGAATCTCTGAAGGAGGAACTTCAAATCTTTTACGTCTCTTGCAATACGGCCCCTTTAAATCATCACACTCAAGCCAAGTTCCTGAAAAACAGCAACCAGTGCAGAGACTCAGAGACTTTTAAAATTGAAGTCACTATCCTCACACTTGTCAAGTATTTTCATTAACCCATTCCCCTGACAAGCAGAAAATAGAGGGTTTTTTTTCCAGAGAGAACTGGGAGACTTCCACTGTAAAAAGATCAAACACAACCAGAACTTGCAGCAATATTATTACAGGTCAGAGCAGGTCAACCATAAAACAAAGCTAAGGGGTTTTTTGGCTGAAACATCTTGTCTGAAAATACTCTCACAGGTCTGAGGTAACCACCTCTCAAATTAAGTTTCTCTGTAGACCTTTTCATTGCCTGTGTGGGAAGCACAGAGGGTAAAAAGAAACTGTTCATTTTAATACTATTGTCTAATCCCCTGCAAACTGTTCATAGATCATGAAAGAATATTTTACAGCTTTAAGAATTTAAAAATAGATATATATGATGTATAGGAGGTTCTTAACTACTCATTTCCCAGCTGCTTCCTCTTCCCATTTCTTTTTAATCTCTAGCAGTATGACTTAGACAATTAATGTTGTCACAACACTTTGTAAGACTGCACTCCATGCTCTACACAGGGGCATGAATATCAAAATATCACCTTTTCACCTTATCTGATTACGGATCTTTCATCAGTGGTACAACCATCTTACCATTAGTAATGTTTCTAACATGGATTTGTGCCTCCCACCCCTGAGGTGCCATAAAGTTCAGAAATAAAAAATAACTTCATTAATTGCTCATAGTACCATAGGTTACCTCTCTTCCAGCCAACAATGGATAAATCACTGGTTTAAAAATAAACAATATTATTTGTTCAACAGTTAGGGTCAGACTGCATTTCTTAACTTTTACTAAGTTATGAAGGGAAAAAACTTTATAGCCAAATTGCTTTTTCCAGTAAATGCACTGTAGGACAGCACACTGCTGAACAAATCAGTTAAACCAAACCCTTCACTGTGAGAAAGAAGTTACCCCAGTTATTCGCAACATTTTAATATGAAGTTTAGAATGCAGACAAAATAAATCTTTGTTATTATATATCAATGGTTAAGACTACTGCAGTAACCCATAATACAGATTTTCATGCAGACTCATGACATCTTATGGTAGATAAGAACCATAAACTCTATCTTATCTCTCTCTTTTATGAGGAAAGGCTGAGAGACTTGGGCCTGTTCAGCCTTGAGAAAAGACAACTGAGAGGAGACCTCGTCAATGCCTGTCAGTATCTGAAGGGAGGTGTCAGAGGATGGAGCCAGGCTGTGCTCGGTGGTGCTGAGCACTAGGACAAGAGGCAATGGGCAGAAACTGATGCACAGGAAGTTCCACCTGAACATGAGGAAGAACTTAATTATGCAGTGACCATACACGGGAACAGGTTGCCCAGAGAGGGTGTGGAATTTCCCTCACCAGAGATATTTAAGAACCATCTGGACACAATCCTGTGCCTTGTGCTCTAGGATGGCCTTGCTTGAGCAGGGAAGTTGGACGAGATGACCCCATGTGGTCCCTTCCAACCTGATCCATTCTGTGATTCTTACCATCAGGATTCAAAGACCAGCTTATGAAGTGCTTCTTATCTGTTTGATACTGAATAACAGATGTTATTTGGTAGGTGTCTTCCTCCAACTGAAATGAATATTTCTCCGGGTTGTTATGTGGCAAGCCTTCCACAAAATGTAACATTAATATTGAGGGTACTCTGACAAAGAAACAATAAAGAACTAGTTTATTACAATAAAACAGTAGCAAAAGATTCTAATTAAAAAGTAAGGCATCTGTAAGAGTATGTGGTTCTGCCCTTACTATTCTACTTCCTCACAGGACTCTTCAGATTGCACAGCAAGTGCAAAGGGAAAAAAATATCACAACTAAATATTCCATTTCATTATAGATGAAGGAGAAAAAAAACAGCATCAAGTAAGGGATTCGGGGAGTGGGAAAAGTTGGAAAAAAACACTCCTGTGCCATTAACACAGTAGCAAGGGACATTATCCCCAAGTCAAATAAGTAAACAAATGATCAAACAACAGTTTTATCCACAGCAGGTGCTGTGGAAAGGCTGTCACTGGGCATCAGTTATCTGTATTTACTACCTGATAGTTAAGTATTTATGACCTAGCTCAAATACATGTGCTGGGCAGCATGTTAAACACTGCTCTGTTTCATGTTTAATAAACACAATTTGCCATTTCAGCTTTTAAGAATGATCTAAAATCTTTAAAAGTGACTATGTGTCAGAGTTTAAGGTTTAGAATCTCTGCAAAGCCACGGTAATAGCTAGTTTCAAAAGTCATACGTTCAATAAATGAAGTCTCAGAACTTTATGTATTTTATTTTCAAATTCACATATTCAAACTTACTTTTCCAAAATCATCTGTCGTCTTTGAGATGTATTACCACAGTTATTACATGGTCCAATATGAATAGCATTACGTGGATGCCAATCAGGGATTATATTTGTAAATGTTGTTAGTGTTTTCTTCACTCTGGACACACACACACACAAAAAGAGTAAGCTGAATTGGTGATCAGAAAACAATAAATACATATACTTTAGCAGGAGAAAAGAAGTTATAAAAACATTATGGCAAACCTAAATTCTATTTGTGTACATGCTATTTGTGTGGAATTCACTGTGACAGCATCACATCCAAGTCAGCCCTGAATTCAGTTCTGCCCAACAGCATCAGTCAAAATTGTTTTCAGCAGCCCTGTGGCCTTCAGTTTCACATTATTTGATTATTTGCTTTTTCTCCTTTTTCAAGTTATCTCTGTTTCCTTTCCAACATAAGACACAGCTTGTACCAGGATCTGCATAATTTACTAGCTAATATAGAATCTCAAGAAGAGAAGAAAGCAGCAACAAATTACCTGAGAATACATGTTATACAAGGTCTTGTTTTTAAAAACCCATGCATTCATCGCGGAGATTACACAGAGGTTACATTATAGGAAAATACAATGTACGGGATATTAAAGAGAAGTAACATAGTTTACTCATTCAACAGCCATAGAAAGGACTTCCTCTATATTCAGCCTAAACTAATTTTTTCAAATTTTAAAAAAGCCCAGTATGCAACAAAGGCTCTTGAAGCCATCCTATTAACTAGGGCTACGTATTAACTTTCAAGAGTAACATAGAGCATTAATCTCATTTCACTTGGGGATCTAGAATTTTATTATACAAACCTAAGATAGTGAAGAGAAACAGATGTTTTTCAAATTAAATGAGCTGTCTTCTAAAGGTGTATCTCCTAGCTGACTCTAAAAGGAACTTAAATTACTAGCTTGTACCTGCAGCTACACAGAACTAAATCAATTTTCAAGAAATTACTTCCCTGTAATACTAATTTAAAATAGATAAACTATATTAGAGGATCTCTTGTTCTTTATAATCCAGATGCATATTACAGCTATTCTTCAATAGCAAAAGTGTATTAGGCACATATTCTTTCAAACTAAAACAATTTGTATACACTCAGCAAAATATCAGAGTGAACATGGCCAGAGACACACAGTGTTACCTCTTGCTTCTT
Organism: Lichenostomus cassidix; assembly: GCF_008360975.1. NCBI lineage: Eukaryota > Metazoa > Chordata > Aves > Passeriformes > Meliphagidae > Lichenostomus > Lichenostomus cassidix. The sequence goes on from NC_139479.1 coordinate 67,632,059, forward strand.
TCTTAATTAATTGCTAGCAAGGTTTCCTAAGACATAGAATAGCAGTAAACTATTTGCAAATGAAAAAGCAGACCATGTAAAACTTCACCAACAAGCTTAAACTGTCTAAAACCTGGAAATCAGAAGAAAACCAACTATTACATACAGATTTTAAAATGTAAGGCAGAACAGTTATATAGAAGCTACTTAAATAAAAATCTCACCGGTCCTGGTATTTGTGGCCACAACATACACATTCAAACTTCCATGAAAATGAATGCAAGAATAGTTTCTCAGCTTGCTGATCCAGTTGTAAGAGTAGCTGAAGTGCAAAAACTGCATTCTCCGTATTACCTTCAAAAATGGGGCAGAAAGAAATGGTCACTGAATATTTGAAATCACCTTTCAGTACCTCAAAAAGGAAGAAGATAAGCTTATTACTATGATTTAAATTTCAGTTATTATTTCACGGCTCTATTTCTGATTCTCACAGCAAAGGGATTGATCCATGTTATTAGGTTGTTATCAATGACAATTTCATGACTACAGCATAATTACAAAGATTATCTGCTCTCTAAAGTCAAAATGGGCAAAGGATAAAGCAGCTGATCATACTGTAAAGTATGTTTACATCACCAATAGAAACATATGTATTTTCAAACTTTCTTTTATGCATAGATACACACATACTTTCATGTATGACATAAAAGGCTTTTCATCTAGGGTTTCCTGAAAGTAATTACTGAGATGCTGCACTAATTACTTACCCAATTCACACCTAAGCTGAGGCTGAAGTTGTGTAAACATTACGTTTCTGATTTCATTGAGATGAGATTCTGCTTTTGGAAGAACATCTAAAGGAAAGAATACATACGACTTCATGTATTTATGTGTATTTATGCCCCCATGTCTTTTCTCTCACACTTGTACCCCTAACATGCATTCCCTCTTTGCAAATGAATGCCTTTCACATTGACCCATACTTGCCTAAGACTTGTTGGCAGAACAGCCAGTTCTTGGTATTAATTGATTTGAAAATTAGAGAACAATTTACACAAGTTACTCACATTTTACTGCAGTCTTCTGAGCAAAAACTACTTGTTCTGACTTAAATTATGACTAAGAGCAGTGCACCAAAAGCTACATAGTAACAATTTTTAAGGACAGTGTGACCACACATTAGAAATCCTGAATATTCAGAGATTAAAAGAAAACTTTAAAATCTACAAAGATCAAGACTGAAAATTTGCTTACATGCTTTCTAATGTTATACAATTAAAATAATAAAACATTTAAATGCACTGTTTCAGATTAAATACCAATTTCCTAAGTGAGCCTTTAAAATAGTAAAAATAATTTTAAATTGAAAAACATTTTTTACTTTACATATCTTAGTATTTTCATTCTACAAGTTACGTTGTTTCAACACAAGCACACTCTTTAAGCACAAGCATGAACATAATTTCTACTACACAATCATGATCATAACCTGCAGAAGTTAAAGGAAATATATAGAATAGCTATTGAAACTGTCTATTACATATAAACTCTGTGTGTAGAAAAAAAAAGTTTCTTGCAGCTATATAGCTTTTGATTTTTTAAAAACAGCTGTATGCAAAAGACACTGTAAAACTGCACAGAAGAGCAGAATAAATTCTACACCTATTCTCCACAGCAATACTCTTCATCCAATCCCCTCTCCACTGCTACCCAAATAAACTAATTTGCTTTGCAGCAATTGAAATTGAAAGGTTTAAGTTCTCTCAAACAACACTGTATACCACCACTTACCCTGTTACTGCACACCAGAGCCCCTTTGCAAACACAGCCCAGCAAAGACAAACATCTCAGACAGGTTCTAGGATGGCAGAGGGCTTCCCAGTAACAACTGAACACCTAAACTCAAGCAGCCTGACTTTCTGGCAAGCACAGTAAATGAACTAGTTCAGAGTATTTTGGGTTTTTCCCCCCCGCTTTGTAATGTATTAAACCACTTTTGATACACATTATTTTTCCCATTAAAGATATGATATTCTTCAAGTTACCTGTTCTGTGACTGTGGTTTATATATTCAAACACACATAGTCCAACAGAATATCTATTGAAATTCATAAGAGGTACTGGCTAGCCAGAGAACTTTATTACTTCTGTAACAGATGATGTCTTAGAAGTTTAGACTTATGACACCAGTGGTCCAGTTCAAGAGAACTTAAAAACCATGACCTTAACTTAAGAACCTTAAACAGAATCCACAGAACAGAAAATGATCAAAGGGCACACCAGTATAGTGACACATCCTCCCGAGGACAGCTGTGCTGCCTCAAAGGCTCCCCCAGCTGCCCATCACAGCCCTGAGCTGGGAGGTCACAGGCCTCAAACCTGTTAAGCTGAGCTGACCTGTTAACCCCCTGTTAAGGGTTACTGAGCACTCACTAGCCCTTTCCAGACCGTATGATCCAGGTTAACGTGTTTGACTACTTCTGACTGAAGCAGGTTAGGAAGCACTGTCATCTACAGCAGAGCTTGCAAATCTCAGGGGAAGCATTCCTTCAGTGAGCACAGCTGGAGCCACAAAAGAACTTATGCTCCCAGCTTTACTATTTTTAGAGTGACAAGGCAACTGTCCATTTACACAAGGTTATAAACCACAACAGAAATTATTGTGAAGATCAAGATTAGAACAGTATCCTAATATGTTAACCAACAGAAGGGAAGGAAACAAAGTAAGGATGAATTACATAAATAATTCATAATACCTTTATGTTGGATATGACCAAAAAGATTTAAGAGATGCTTGGTATTTTATGCCTTCAAAGAGTGCATGTTTACCAGAATTCTGCTAGATAAAGCACGCTACTCTGCAAATTCAATTCAGGCTGTAACCCATTCTTTTGTGATCTTGAAATAGAACGGAGGCATATATAAGTGTGCTATACTAAATTACACATATTTTTAGCAGATCGGTCTGCCTATGAGAAAACAGCAGCTAAATTTACTCACCTTTTACTTTACTCCTTTTACAGGTATTCAGGAGAAGAGATGCTTGGTTATATTTTTTTAAGAGTTTCTGGACTAAACATTTTCCATCATTATATTCTTCTGCTAGAGCAAATTTTAATGTTTCTAAGTGTACCAGTGCTGACAAAATACAATCTAACCAACAAAGATTATGTTTGTTTCTCCACTGAAGACACAAATCTCTGTTATTAGAGGAGCCTTTATCCTCTTTGAGTGAAATCTCAGATGCTGTTGATAAAAGTTCAGAATTTGCCAAGAGTTGTGTTTTAGGACTAGAAGTCTTTGGTGGACTTTCTTGGTTGTTTTTCTTGGTGGTTGTTTCAAAATCCACCTTCTGCATGCAGGACCCCACACTGTTTCCAGAGTTTTGCTGGTCATTTTGTAATACATCAGGTAGGTTTGCCTTGGGAATACACAAACTATTCTGGTAGCATTTCACAACGGAGTTTGTATTAAGAGTGCCCTTAACATTTAGCACATTGTTAGTTCTTGCTTTTTTGGGATCTGATTCAACAGCAGAAAAGTCACTGGTATCACCCAATTTCCTTTTCTTGTGAGTAGGTGGAACTTGATGACTTTCTGAACCAGCAGAAGTAATAATGCTGTTTAATGGTTTATAACCAAGTGGGTAGATACACTAAGGGAGAGAAAGAAGGTTACAGTGAAATCTGCAAAGCAATTTCAGGTGAACAAGTGCTAAAGAAAGTACAAAACATACTTTTAAAATTGAATGTTGAATCATAGAATCATAAAATGGCTTGGTTTGGAAAGGACTTTACAGACCATCCAGTTCCAAACCCCCTGCCAAGGGCAGGGACACCTTCCACTAGACCAGGTTGCTTAGAGCCCCATCCAACCCAGCCTTAGGAACTTCTGTAAAGTGATGTTTTAATTAAATCACTACATATATTCAACATATGTATGACAGGAAGGGTATTGTACCCCACCACTGTCTTATAACCAACTGTGAATAACACTACTTTTCCAGTAAATTGTTTCAACCTCTGCAAACAACCTAATTTTGCTACGGAGAGTCATCTTGTCCTATTTTGCTAAATCCATTCCTTTAGGGTACAGATTTGATCATCTCATGCCTGAGACTACTGGTGCCCAGACTGGCAGGGTATCTTTCAGGCTAGCTCAATGACCAGGTGGTAACCAGAATATAGACAAATCCCTATTACCAATCTCCAGATGTATACTATGATTAGTTAAAAGCAGGAAAGAATGGGAAAAGCAACTTGGAGACCCATACCTAGTCTAGTTTCTACTAATTTAAGGGTACCAGTCTGTTTGGGATTGCTATACCCTCCCCACATAACACAGAGTAGTGAAGGGAAAGGCAGTAAAATCACAACTCAAATATTAAGAAGCACAGAAATCCAGCTAAGGTTAAAAAGGAAAAAAAAATAAAGAAAAACATTGTAATTGCAATTATAAACCTATTTGCGTTACCCAAACTTAAAGAAAGCAAAATGGGGGACTCACATCTGTTAGAGTTGTACACTAGTTACATGGATCATGAAACATTTACCTTCTATTCTGACTTGTACAAAAATTTATTTAGCACCACTTGCAGTCCCTTGTTACATAAAAAATCCTCTCCTTTACTTCATTTTAATTTACTCCTTTTAATCCTTTAGGGTTGCTACCTATGCCTAAACACTGCATATACAAAGGTTAGTTATATTTTTCCCTATATGCAAGCAAATATCCTATAGCATACAGACTCAAAGGGGTCCTATTTCAACAGTCTGCTTACCACCAACAAAATCATGAACTTAGTGAGGTGTAACTGCTGAAGGTAAAGGCCTCTGCATGATCAATAAAACTCTATTAGTGTAATACCTGAGGATTTTCACAAAGAAAAATGGACTCTTCAAAATTAAGGCGGTAAGTCCGTAAACCTTGGATCTGACCCTTCTCTTTGCAGACTGGACAATACTCATGTGCAGTTGTTTCCACAGGATTAGGGTTCTAAAATAAAAACAAACCAAGAAAGATAAAGCAGCATTAATTTATGTACTTCATACATATCAAGATACAAAATCAATGTGAAAATTCTAGATATAATACAATACAAAAAAGCAAACTACATTGGTTTCTTTTTTATTATTTTAATATATTTGTATGGTAGCATGTTTTAAATAAATTTATATTTAAATTTAAATATTCAAATTAGGTGTCTTTAACAACACAATTATGCACATTGTATTCTACTTGAACTAAACCACAGGACCCTTATTGCCAGGGAACACAAGCTCAGATCTTTGAAAGACAAATGACCCTTCATAGGAATGCAAACAGTTGTAAAAATAGTGCCAGTAAAAAAAAATAATAGGCACATATTTACTTAGAATAATCTTTCGCCATTGTTATAGATTTCCGTGGAAAATAATGTTGAGGTTTTTTTTTTTTTTGTAAAATTAAGACCAATTAAAAATCTCTCAAAACAGAGAAAAATATGAACTTTGCACAAATGTAAAACAAGTTTCAACTGACTTTTCCCAAATACCCCACCATGTGGAGTGTCGATTTCCCTATACCAGTCCCTTCTCCAATCACTTGCAAACCATTTGTAGTCTTCTGGGTATCCATCATTCTGAGCCACTGGCTAATTTATGTCACTTGTAACAATGTCATGACCACTAAGGATTTTTCAAAGACTCCTGAAAAATAAGAAGTGAATAAAACAATTAAAGAAAAATTAGAATGAAGTTTGGGGGGAAAAAAAGTACCAACAACAATGCATCTTGCATAATTTGTGGAAATTAATTCAGAAGAGTATTTCCTAAACTGAAAACACTTTTTTTTTGTTCTAGTACACACTGTGAACTCAAAACTATAAATTAAGAACTACAGGGACCCAATTCTGCTCCTTTTGACTTCCAATGAAACTAACTAGAATAAATATGTATCTCTTCAAGAGCCATGAGGTAGTTAAGGTAAGTTGAATTGCAAAGTGATTGATGTAGTATCTTTCCTTCAGCCACAACTGTTCCCTTTTCTTTAGTTCATTGAAAAGCATTCTCTCCCACACCATGATGTCCTTTCAACCCTTTCATACAGTACAGGTACAATGCCTTACCAAAAAAAAAAAAATCTCCAGGTATTGAGACTAGTGTAAATACTAGTTCAACCTAAATCTATTTATAATACTTGGCAAGGAAAGACCCTACAGAACTACATGGAATGCTAAAAACCAACAAAGCATGAATTTAAAAAGCACAGTAGAAAAACACAACCACCCATCTCAAATCAGACCCCAATGGCAAGTTAAGAGGGGGTCAAAGTGAGATTATGTCCTTCACACTTCCAATGTGTCCAGCAGCACTTTTCACATTTACCAGGCTGCAGCATGTAGAGACAGTATTCCCTGACTTACGAAACTAATGGTTGTAATAGAAGGCAAGAACATAAAAATATCAATCCATGTGCCTTAGAGCATGTTTAGTTTTCGAAGTAATGTTGAAGGGTGCACAAGAAACAGCATGGTCCTGAAACAGCATGTAAGGTGAAAATTAATTAATTAGCTCAAGGTATACAAGCTTGTTGGCATATGAAGGAAAGACAAGCACCCTAACTTTTCACACAGTGGCAACAGCACTATCACACTGCAACTCAACTCTATTATCATATATTTAGTCTAGCCAGGAAGTTGACTTTTGGATACAATTACAGGTTGTACAGATACCAACCAATATCACAGGTTATATCAGATATCATACTAAAACACAAAGCTTTACTCTTCAAGGGACTTTTACTCAATTCCTTGGCCTGAAGCAGTCTCAGCTTTCCAGAATAAATAAAAAACAGATCCCATGACAAAAACTTGTAAGAAATTTCTCGCCATAAAAATTCAACACACACTCCAAAGGTTAGTAACACTAACAACCTGCAGGTTATTCCTTTTTAAGAATGCCTTAGTTTTATAAAACATATTTATTTCTTTGCAAGGCCCTGTTTACTCTGTCAGCTGTCTCAAAAGGAAAGCAAGTTGGTTTTTTTTTCTGGTTATGTTCACTTTCTGTTACTTCTGCTGGTCTTTTTAAAGCTTAAATACTGAGATGTAAAAGATGTTCTGAGATGTACAACACCTCCCCCAGCTATAATCACCCAGCCAATAGAATCACAGTACTGGAGTAAAGACTTTTATTGCTCTTATGAATATAACAACATTTTTTTTAAATTAATTATCCTTTTAGTTCAAAGACAAGCACAACAAGCAAATAAAATGACTCTGCCAGTACTCTTCAGAGTTTCTAACATTACAGGAAGCTATTGGTGATCTTTGCACAATGTACCAAAATTGGGCATCAGATCAACACTGCCAAGAAAAACAGCCAAGTCAATGCAGCATACCTGCTGCATCGGGTACTGCAACAACTCATTGTAGTCATGTGCAAGAACTGCATTACAGATGGGAAAGTACACAGGAATGCACTTTCAAACTTACTGGGTTGTATTTGAAACAATTAATGCTACTTTCCTTCTCCAAGTCTGAATATTGAAAAATGTAATGCAAAATATAGTAAGCATGTGGCATAGTTATAATTATCTGTAGCTATGCTTCCTTGAGTAGATGAGTTGATCTATCAGCTCACTGCTGCACAATAGGGGCTTCTCTTTTCTCTTTTATTTTCCTCCCCTGCAACCTTCCCTGACAGCTCCCTGACCCTCATCAGACTTTCCATGAGCTAAATGAACTCACAAAATGTAAAAGCACATGTTTTTCTGTTATTCCAGAGAGTTAAACTGGCCTATGAAAATTCCAATGACCTAGGAAGGCAGAAGACAGAAAATAAGGAAAATATGAAGGACTGGAGAGATACGGGTTTGAAATCAAACTCTTAAATGGCAAAGGAATTGGCTGGATGGCCACATCCAAAGAGCTGGAGCTCAATGCTCAAAGCACAAACCAGTAATGAGTGGTGTCCCTCAGGGGCCCATATTGGGACCAATAGTACTTATTATCTTTAGCAATGAGACACACTGTGGGATCAGGTGGCCCTCAGTGAGTTTGTGGATGACATGAAGCCGAGTGGTGCAGCTGATAGACCGGAGGGAGGAGAAGATATTCAGAGGGATTTGGACAGGGAGGCCTGTGCCAATCACATGAAGTTCAACAAAGCCAAGTGCAAGGTGCTGCACCTGACTTGGGGCAACCCCCAGTATCAACACAGGCTGGACTGAGAGCAGGCCTGCAAAAGACTTGAGGATACTGGTGGATGAAAAGCTGGCCATGACCCAGCAACATGTAATTACAGCCCAGAAAGCCAACTATATCCTGGGCTGCATCAAGAGCAGTGTGGCTGGCATGGCAAGGGAGGGGATTTTTCCCCTCCACTCTGGTCTGGTGAGAACCTGCCTGAAGTGCTGGGAACTGAGTGATGATGTGGACCCACTGGAGTGAGTCCAGAGCTGGGCCTCTGACAAAGGTATCAGAGGGCAGGAGCACCTCTCCTATGGAGAAAGGCTGAGAGAATTGGGATTGTTCAGCCTGGAGAAGAGAAGGCTCTGGGGACACCTTACTGCAGCCTTTCAGTACTTAAAAAAGGCTTACAAGAAAGAGATAGAGACCTTCTACCGGGATCTGTAGTGATAGTACAAGGTGCAGTGGTTTTAAATTTAAAGAGGGCAGGTTTAGATAGCATGAAAGGAAGAAATTCTTTACAATCAGGATGGTGAGACACATGGGAAAGGTTGCTCAAGGAAGCTGTGGATGTCTCATCATTGGAAATGTTCAAGGTCAGGTTGGACAGAGCTTAGAGGAACCTGGTCTAGTGGAAGGTATCCCTGCCCACAGCGGGGGGGTTGGAACTAAAATATCTTTAAAGGTCCATTCCAGCCCAAACCATGGCTGGGACCTGGGCCTTTTGTGAATAGCTGTACCTTGTGAAACGGTACTTTATGAATTAAAATCAGTTACAAACTGCAAAAAAGCAACACTGATTACACTACAGTGAAGAGAACATCTCTTTGTTTAAAGGCTAAAAAGGACACTTTAAAATGACCTTTTGCAAATCACTTTACAAGTCTTGTTTCCTTCATCAAGGAGATATTGAAAAGATTAAAAGAAACAAAAGTGATGAAAAAAAAGTGTCGTTGGTTAGCTTTCCATTCTTTACACAAGAAATGAGAGTATTAAGGTTTTTTTCTTTATCTGAGGTCATAAAAACAAATACCCAAATCACAGTCCCTTCCTCAAAAGCTGAGTTTTGGCCACAAAATGTATTTCATTACATGCAGCAGTAACATCATTCCTGTGAGACAGCAACCCTCTCTACAGCACAGGCTGTAAGTACTGGGCAGAAATGTCCATGGTGTGGGAACAAACACAAAATCCTTTCCTGAAAATAGCCTAGCATAGACTAAACAAATAAAGATAAAAATGATGACATTGCTGGACAAACCAGCGTGCAACATCACTACTACACTGTTCTAAAAGTTTCTTCTAAAGTCAGACTTTTTTGAGACCTCCACACATCAAATGCTTTCATGGGTGTATGACAAGGGATGGGGACTACGTGTTGCGGACAAATCATTCCGTTTCTCTGAAACAAAAATGCGAATTAGTGTGGGAAAAACACAGCCTAAACTAGGTCAGTTTATTATCGCCGCAGCTAAGAGATGCAAGATTTCAGGAAGGCAGGCGATCTGTGTCCCAAGGCAGTATAAATGAGAGGCACAGGGGTGGGGATGCTACCAAAGCAGGGCTGGGCCGGCCCAGGGCTGCTGCCCTCCCTCCCAGATAAACCTATGGTTAAACTGCCTCCTGAGTTGTTTTTCCACATCCAGAGCGATCCACACGCTACGCTAAGACTGCAGAAGAAAGAAGCGTTCACGGAGTTAATGCTCACCGCGAGAGAGCCGCGCCAGGGCCGGATGTGTGCGAACACCCACACACACACACAGACACACACACACACACACGCGGTACCTGCCCGGAGCGCCCCTGCCCGGCGACGCGCCAAGGGCCCGCACCCTGCACCGCGCTGCTACTGACATGAAATACTCAGTCGGCATTTCGGAACCCCGAGACCGCCCCGCTCTCCGCCCGGCCGCACCGAAGGGTCCGGGACGGGCCGGGCCCGCCGCTCCCGGCGCCAGCCGCCCCCCGGCCCGCCGGGCTCAGCGGCCGCGCTCTCACCTGCAGCGGCCCCGCTCTCACCTGCGGCCGCCGCTCCCGGCTCCCGGCGCTGCCCCGCACTCCGCCGCGCGTGGCCTCCGCCGCTGCGCAGCTTCCGGCGCGCTCCCGCCGGCATGCGGGCCCGCTCCGCTCCGCCCCGCCCCGCCCAGCTCCCGACAGGCAGCGGAGGCGGAGCTGCCGCCGGGCGGGCTCTGGGCTGCGCCGAGCGGGGCCAGCGGCGCCCGAGGTATTTCCCGCTCCCTCCCTCTCACCCCCGCGCCCTTCCGCCCTGCGCCGTCACTCAGGCGGTGCGGTGGGAGGGCACGGCGGCGGGGCCGGTCCTGCGGCGCCTCCCCGGGCCGCCCGAGCGGCGAGGCTGCCGCACCTGCTCCCCCCGCCCGCCGCAGCCGCGGGGCGGGAGGCTGCGGCCCCGCAGAGCTGCCCCGGTGGCGGGAGGGGCCCCAGCTCCGCGCGGTGCCCGGGGCAGGGAGTTGATGATTAACCTGCGGCCCAGTGAATACCTGCCTAAAGTGGCGCCCAGGGTGGGGTTTAACCTTGTCCCAGGCTCGGTACCTCGCGTGTGACTGCCCGAGACCTTGCGGCGGCCAGTTGCGCTGCTGCCGCCGGAGCGCTGCGGGGATGCGCGGTTCCCTGTTGAAAATCTCTGCTCTAAATCTCAGCCTAGCGCTCGCCTCGCAGTCGGTTTTGGAGGTTTCAGGCTGAAGAGGTCGAGGTGATGCGGGGATCTCGGCGGGCGGGTCTGCGCCAGCAGCCTCGGGCTGCAGTTGCTCGAGTGCTTGTGGCTGGCGCTGGAATCCATGCTGGCCCCTTTTCCTCGAGCTGAGCCGCAAGGAGCTCAGCAGCTACGGCATTTAGGTCAGTGCTCCGCTTCTCTTGCGTCAGGAAAGCTGTCAGTGCGGCCCCAGCCAGCCTGCTCCCCGGGGCTGCAGGAGGGAGGGAGTGAGTCAGGAGATTGTTCTAGTGATAGCACAGAAAATACCTTCTTTCTTACTGCCTGCCTCGGCTTTCCTGACACCTTACTCCTGGCTGCGTTTTTAAAAAGCGTTTAGCGCTGTGCGATTTGCATTGTGAAATGATACATTACTGTGACAGGTCCGTTGTAACACCCGTAATCTAATTGTTTGCTGTAGTTACTCTAATTTGTGCAGCAGTGTTTTGAAGGTTGAATTAATGTTTGAGGGTATTGGAGGAAGTTTTTTGCCTGACTGGAGAAATACTGTAATGAAATTTGCTAAGAATTTTGTCAGGAGTACTTTTTTTTTCAGATTGTTCTTGGAGTGTGTTTCATTAGTGCTTTCATTGTGGAGAGTTTTTTTCTGTGTATGTTCATCAGGACTGTAAAGCCCTTTTGGGTACGTTGAGTAGGAGAAGGAACTCAGTTGCTCTACTATCATTGAGATGGGTGTTCCTACATACAAGCACTGCATTCGATATGTATTTAATCTCTTTTCCAGTGGCTCTGTTGAACTGCTAAAATTGGTCAAATAATGCAATCTGCTCAATAATATTGTATCGTGGTTTCACTGGGGAATTGTACTTATGCAGTGATTTTTCTCCTGGCGTTTTGGGACTCTCAGAGTATTGTGGTTTTAGCCCTAATAATACTTAAGATACAGTGTTTGGATGTATGCAAATTAATATGTTTTGTTTATTAGTATGAAAATTAGTATAAGGTCTGTTTATTAATATCAATAACTATTTTTTAGCTTATTGTCATTGTAGTGTAAGTTCTTATTTTTCCCAGGGGTGACTAAGGTTTGCTGTTTTGTTTTGGCCTTCCGCAAACTTGTTTCAAGTGTACAGCAGGCGAGATAATGTGAAAGGTGCTTGCTTGTGTGTGTTTGTGCTCTGGAAGGATTAAGTAGATATCTTTCTTGCTTGTTAGCATGGGCTGATTTTGAAAAAGCTCTAGTACTAGACCCCAGTTCTCTGATAAGTTAGAATTCATGCCTCGATATTGTTAAGGTTTTGTAAGCTAGCTAACGCCTCCATTCTCTGCTTTGTCTCCTCCTTCTCTCCCTCCTACCTTCCACCTTCTTTGGTAAATGAACTTATATTTGGGGACAGACATTTTAGCAGGGTCTAGGAAGGAATACTTTACAATGAGGGTGGCAAAACGCTGACAGGTTGCCAGAGAGGTGGTAGATGCCTCATCCCTGGAAACATTCAAGGTACTTTTGGTCAGGGCTCTGAGCAACCTGGTCTTGTTGAAGATGTTGCTGCTCATCGCACGAGGTTGAACTAGATAAGCATTAAAGGTCCTTTCCAACCCAAAGTATTCTATGATTTCAGGTATTTTCTATATACTGTTAAGTACCACACTAGGATTTACTGGTATCCTTTCTTTTTTCCTCCCTGACATTCAAGTTGAATAACGGAAAGCTTGTGCCAAAGACAGAATCCAGAACCTGACTTTTTTCATACGCTTGAGGAAGAAATTTTGTGTATTGGCAAAGAAACTGACGTTTTTCATCTCACAATGCAACAGAACTTCATTTTTCCTGAACAGAACAGTTCCAAAGTAATAGTTACTACATCATGCCAAATCCACAGTCACTAGGAATTTGAGTCTTCCAGATGTGGACTGGTAATGACTTTGGGATCTAGTTAGACTGCTGTTTGCTCAAATGAAGTTCTTCTCTTGCATGTTGTGTCAATTTGACTAGATTTGGTTTCCATTTAGCTAACAGTGTATGAGCACATGGCTTATTTCTCATTTTATTGATTTCCATCTACCTTTTGAAACTTTTTTCATAATATAAAAAGAATTAGGAGGGTTTTAAGATACAGTTTTTTGAAGCTCCTTTGGTTCAGACAAGTGCATGAACATGTCTGAATCAGGGAATCATCCTCTTGTTGCACTCTTTTCAAGCATAATTTGCCAACTTTGTGATTACACTGATAGTGAAGACTCAGAGTCTCCTCCCAAACCCCAAGATGAACTCTTGAAATGAGTGTTGTTTAAGGCTTGATATATATGGTGCTTTCAAAGAGTAACATATCTGTAGAAGAAACCATAATCTGGAGTATACTTAAGAATGTCAGGGAAACAATATTCAGGGCATATATTTAGAAAATTGTACTCAGGCTGAGAGCATATGCTATTCATGTGTGTCTTCTAAAAATATTTTCACATGCAAATTACACACCCGCTGGCTGCTTAGTTCTAACTGTGTTGTTGCTGCATGATGGTCCCTGAGAAACTGAGTATGGAGTGGGAGGTACCAGCTGAAAACTTTTGCTCTGAAGATTTTCCTTGGGTTTTACATTTGCTTGACTTTCCTTCTTCTTTTTCCAGAACCTAACGTAAGATTATTTCCAAAACAGCACTTTGCAAGTTTAAATTTAAATGTAAGAATAATAAAGTAACTAATTATATATGTACCTCTTTTTCTCTGTTTAATGCTTAAATATGTTCATTGTGTTCTGTTTTTCAAGTACAGGCCGCAAGAAAGCCATTGTCTCACTTAGATTTTTTTTTTGTCTATAAAGTCATGGTGACTGTGGTTGTAACCTTTCTTGCATTCCTCAACTATTTTTAAGCCCAGAAATTAGTAACATTACTGATTTTAATATGTATATGTAGTATCCTTTGGCTACTGCATTGCAGTATTTTAACCAAAGGGAGAAAGATAATTTTAAGACAGGTTCTAAAATCAATAGCTAAAATAAGAGACCAGGTGTTTTTGTCCACTATTACCTGTTTAAACCCTTTTTTTTCTAGAGTAAAAACCTCATATTTTTACGACTCCTTTTCAAAAGTACAGGAAAGAAAAAAGGAGTGCTGCATTCTTTCCCTTCTATGGTGCCTGTCGCCTTGACAGAACAGGAGAAATCTATATATTGCGCTGAGATAGACTTCTTTTTTCTTCCTGGATCTTATTTGAGTGCCTCTTATTTTTTTTGTCCTTAACAGGAGTGTGTTCTTTGCTGTGCAGAAAGAGAGAAGCTGAACACTTTAGACCTGATGCAGTGCTCTCTGAAATCCTTGCAAAGAGTTCAATTTGGGAATTGCAGCTGGCCTTCAAAAAACTTCCTGAATTTTCATTCTGTTCTTAAAGTTATTTAACTTCCATTTCCTAAAGCCTGTAGGTTTCTGACCCCATTCTAGTAGGGAACAATAACCAATACTTAACATAGTATCTCTTGTGTTTTCAGAAATGAATTATTTTTGGGAGTGTTTCTAGTGGGAAAGTATCAATGATGAAATGTTGCCTCAGAAACCCATATACAAAGATGGGTGAAGTCTGGTGTGATCATGGTGGTTGTGTCGTGCATTTGTGTCCTTAGAATTCTTCCATTACTTAGGTTATATTCCTGTGGCATTGGGTGTTGCATTGCTACTCTTGTGAAAGTCAGCAAAAATAGAAAATACAGTTTAAGATGGGACTCAGCATGGAGTAATAGAACAACAGTCAAACAAAATTTGTGTCTCTGTAGTGGCAAAGATATTGGCTAGCTTGATGTTAAGGACTTGAAAAACTGATGGCAAAGTTTGGAGTGGCAGTGGTTAAGAGACTCACAAAGTAAGAAGGATTACAGCAAGCTGAGTGTTTAGAAATTAAGTGAACAAATACATAGTATTTTCCCAGATGTGATATGTTGGTTTCTGGTTTCATACATGAATTGGTGTTGCCCTTTTAAGGCAGGTTATATTTGAATCTCCTTTTTGTTTGGCCTTTATACTGGTTTTCTCTTCCTCTGTATGAAAGTCTTGGATTTCTAAGTTAAACTTTCAGGTTTAACTGATTGACTTATGGCAGAATTCAAAAATGTGTTATCAGTAAGGTTTCATTCGTTCTGAGAATAGTGATTTTCAGCAATAGCAGCTGAAGACAGTATTTTACAGGACTTATGAAAATTGGGATGGTGTAAAAATATTTATAAAAGGGGAATTAATACCAAAATATATCTATGCAAGTAAACAATAGTTGATATAGACCATGACACTTCTAAAAAGACTCTTAATTGTTTCATTCTGTTTTCAAAACTTTGAAGGCTGTTTTGTCATCTTGAAAAAAGTGTTAATCAAACATATTAGTTAAAGGTGAACCCTTGTGAATCGTGGACAAAAATTCTAAGTATCTTGCCTGCAGAACCTGGTTCTGCAGAGCAGAAAATATTAAATAACGCACTCACTGTCCAAGAAATTGGCCTGTTCTTTTTGCACTCCATAATGTGCTTCAAGACGTTTTTTGTGTCTTCCAGTACTTTCAAAAGGAAAGAGTTTTTTCAAGTAAAGTGATTCTAAGTTTGTAAGATGTCAATCCATACTGAGAAAGGAAAAAGGAGCGATGATCCATTTTGTGAAGTTTAAAAGGGACAAACTCTCCATTCTTACTTATTTATTTAAACTTATACTGCTGTAGCGTTACCTGTCCATTAGAGACTTTCCCCTCTGGTCCTTGAAGCAGTTGAGCTACATTTTATCACCATTATCTTGTGGTTCTTTTTTTATTTACTCTTGGAGGTTTTTGCTTTCTGCACTCCCATTTGGTAAAACATTCTGTGTAAGGATGCTGGTGCTGTTACAGCCCCTTTGCACTATGCATGAACAGAGGCTCCAGCTTCTGGCATCTCTTTCTAGTAAGTGCTGTGTAAATGCAAAGACTGATGCTTATTCTGAAGAGTTTAAAATACCTGTCCCATCTCCTCTTTCTGAAATTATCAGCATATTGCATACTTCCCTGATTTTTCACAGAATTACATGGGTTTGTTAAAGTTGGTAGGACTAATTCTGGGTGAACTTAAAGCCTTTGCAAAATCTTTCCTGTTTCTGAATTATCCTTTGGGTTTTTTGTTAGTTTTTTTTTTTTTTAATTTCTGAAAAATGTATTTCTAAATTAAATAATTCATTAGGCAGGGCTAATGCAAGAAAATAATTGATTTTTATTAAAGTGTAGGACCCAGATATTTTTATATGACAGTTTTTACTTGCTGATGGTGCTGAAAAATCACATCATGATTGAGTTTTGTTATGCTGGTTGCTGTAAGAATGCATGTGGTTCTTCACCCTCAAAAAGGAGGCATTTCAGGCCTGGAGACCACTACCCTTTTCTAAATAAATTATTTTTTTAAATCCCCAAACTGTATTTCGAGCGTTTTTCTATAATTCTTTAATCCTGTGTTGGCAGGATTTTTTTTTAAATTTTGCTTGTTTTCTAGTTAAAGTTTTCGGGAAGGTAATTTAGCACCTTGGCCAAAACTCAAACCCAATCATCTGCTTTTTACAGCAGCAGCACCTAGCAAGGTGTGGGCATATCTGTCTTGGTAACACATCACTAGAGCATCTCCTTGCAATTTGTTTGCTCTTCCCTCAGACAGGGTGCCAGGGCATGGACTTGTTTCTTGGTAGTCTTGAACTTCTTTTCTCAGCTAGAATGCTATCCACTACACTCCTATAAAAGCTTGCAAACATGGAAATGCAGTTAGTTTTGTCACAAACAAATATCCTTTAGTAAATTTTTTCTTTCTAAAGTACAAATGCAATGTAGTTTGTTGTTGAAAGGGAACTTAAATATTTATTAGAATCAATTACCTTTATTAATCAGAAAAAATATTGAAGTGTCTTGACGTGAGTATGAAATAAAGTTGTCTGAGGTAGAAATTTGCTGGTGAAGATGATCTGTCAGTTTGAGCATCTGACTGACCTCTCATTTTTGGCTTTAGAATTGCTGGCTTGATTACTGTCTTTTGCTGCTTCCTACCTGTGTCTTTCAACCATGTCCCTTTCTTTCATGATTGTGGTTGATGCATGTGTACCATTCTGTGCCCTAACTTCTGCCACTTAAACACTGGTGGGAAATTCGACTATTTTTGTGGATATTTAAGAGAAAATTGTTGGAGTACCCTGTACTTTAAGAGCTAGTGTGTCAGGTCAAATAGGGACAGGCTGTCTATGCAACCTAGCAAACAGCAGTGGCTGTTAGGGGAAGGCATGTAAATAATGTCTGGAATGGTAGAATTTAAAAGGTTTTCAGTGTATTTAAAAATATGCCAGAACTTAGTGTTTTAAAAGGCCTTTAGGATAGTTCTAAGACCAAGATTAACAAAGCTGCTAAAGTATATTTTTTATACATATCCTGCTGCTATTTATTTCATATGCTGTTGGTACCACTAAAATAGTGCCTATATTGTTTACAGTAGTGTCCACAGTATTAATATTTGAAGTTACTTGCAGTAGTAGGTATTAAATCATTAGTTAGAAGATGAGCTTTTTTTTATTTAGTTTGTGTGGCAGGGTTTGTGTATTGCCACACCACATAGATAAACTGTTACTGTATTTCATGCTTCAAAACAGAGGACGTTACTGAACTAAAATAAGGCAAATTTATTTTGCAATTCAGCTTGTTTCCTTGGGTAATTATTGGTTTTGTAAAACATTTCAAGTTTTTTTTTGCTTATTTCCTGTGGCTTGTTTCACTGAGGGTTTGTTTTTTTTGTTTTTTTCTTTTTAATTAACAGTGCTCTACCATATATCATGCATGAAATAAAGATGCAAACTTAAATACAAATCCAAAATGGAGGTCCCTATCAGAGCAGAACTAGAGGAAAAAAGCAAAATGGCAGTCCTAAAGCAGAGGTTCCCAAATTTACTCTGCTGAAATTTGGTCACTGACATTGATATCTAAAGGACTATTGGTGCCAGTGGTGTTAATTTCTCTGGTTTTGTAGGTATCTCTCTGAGCAGGACCTCTACCCTACATCCGTCAGCCTGTGAAGCACCTGAAACCATTACCCAGCCCTGTCTGTGCTTCTGCCTCACTTAGGGGTTCATTCCCCCCTACTTCACTCCATCATTTTTCCATCTGTCAAAATCTACCCTGGCACAGCAGGTCCCCTTGGAAAACTGCTCTCATAACAGTACTAATTTAAAGTGAAATGCAAGTGTTACATGCATTTAAGTGCTATAATGTTTCATGCTTAGGAATAATGTGTGGGAAGTAACTGGTCCCACAAACCCTTCTGCAGATAAGTAATCCTATCAAAGGCAGTTGAGTGCATTTGATTAAGGATTACATGCGATTAGTGGTCTGCAAGGTTAAGAGTACAACTTGTGTCATTAATGAGTATTCACATATTAATGCTGCTTTGAGCAGAGATTGAACTAGATGACCTCTGAGGCCAGTTCCAACTAGAATGATTTTTTGATTACCACACTTGTATTATGCAAATAGATACTTCACTTATAAAAAATCCATTAGTTGGATAACCTAAACTCTAGTAATGCACTGTTATTTTACCTATCGCATCATGTTGTGGCATGGAGGTGCAAATTTGACCGAAGTTTAAGATTTAAAACAGTAAGAGAAATTCACCCATGCCCTTTTTGTGTATTGTTTCAAATTCCTTGTTAAGTTTTGTATCAGATTGAATTCTTTGTATAGGAATTCCTTCCTAGCATATAGTTGACTTGTTTCCCGTTCTGGAACTAGGCCAGTGTAGAGTGCCTGAAAATTTGATACCTTATGTGCAGTTAAGGTGTGTGAATGGATTTAAGCTTACTCTGCCTAATTCAGATACCAATAGTGCTGAGACTACAGTGACAAAGGCAGGTTAGCAGCCTTAGAAAGGCTTGAAGCCCTAAAAACTTTCTGAAGCAAGGACTCAGAATGTGAGAGGGCATTACTATATTTTTTTTAAAAATCACAAACCCACCGCAACACACTACCACCCCAGCAAACCTGCCCACTGTTAGAATATACTATGTAGATTCTGAATGAAGGTAGATATTGAGACACATCTGGTTGAGTTTAATAAACAATAGTATGATCCTTCTCATGTGCAGGGAGTCACATCGATTTTCTTCCTGTGTTTGGATAAAATTTGTACCCATGGATACTTTATAACTGTTCTCATTTAGTATTGTTAATTACTTACTTTCAAGCAAGAAGTTGGTGATAAGAGAGGAAATCTCCAAATTACAGCCTGTAAAAGGCCAATCACTTTCACATTCACGCAATTAAAAATGTTTTTATGTAACATTTTAACCCTCCCAATATGTGAATTAATCTCAGTAACAGCGTATAGTTGTTGTCATGTCTTATTAGTAGCAGTGTATTTTAGGGAAACACTTGATTGTATGCTTTTATTTAAAAACGCAAGGAGGATGGTAACATCATAAGTAATGTGTTAAGGACCTGGCAAGTCTCTTGGCCTTTTAGGGAGTATAGAAAACAATTAAAAGGAATAAGAGGTGCTAGGAAGGAATGGAGTTAATTCTTTGTGCTACTCATCACCATAAGGATGTTGTGGGCATTTTATTCTTTTCAAATAATGTTGATTGGATGTTATCTGATTATGGGATTAGAGAAGCAAAAGACTGAATGCTAGAATAAAGTGCTAAAGACTCCTAAGTCACAAGGACTCGATGCTATTCATTCATTTAGTGGTTCTAAAGGATGAAGTGGCTGATCTGCTAAGAAGAATGCATCTCGTTAGGATGAGATGCTGTGCCAAAGACCGGAAGCTGTCAAGTGTTGTACATACCGTACTTTTAAACTGAATACATGGAGCAGAGCTGGAATTTGCAGACCAAGGACTCTAATTTTAATGCCACTTAAGTAGATTTGAATTCTGCATGGATAGTCAAGTAGTTATGTGAGCACAAGATACAACAGCTTTCTATGTAGTTGTATCTTAGAGGTAATGAAAAAATACCAGCTGCATCTGGGGTACTTGTAATGTGTCTCTTGCTTATGTGTTTGTTCCCTAATAACACAGGCATAGGCTGCAGTCTGTACTTCAGCTTGGTTAGTTTGTGGGTTGGTCTTCTATATCCACTTGTCCAGTACTTGGATTTTGGAAACCTCTGAATTCTTATTAAACTGCAAATGACTGTCAAATTTTCCTTTTTGATAAAGTTTGAAATCAGATAGTGGATTCAAAAGCTACAAAAGGCCAGGTCTAATCTAAGCAGACATGTTAAACAGCATTAATGTCTTCTGTGTTTAGCAATCGAAACAATTATCTAAGTTGTTCCTGTTGGTAGTAGAAGAGAGATGGACGCACATATTCATACACTCATGCACTCTGTGTAGTTCATCCCACCTTGAACTTGGAGTTTATGGCCTTTGGCAGTAAATTGTACCCCAGGCAATTTTGGTGTGGCTCTACAAGTAATCATTTTTGGTGCCATTGTGGGGATGATGAAAGGTGATGCGGAGATGGAACTGAAAGTTAAAGCAGTCCAATGGTATACTATACTGCTTTCAGTGGCAAAGCTGTGATTTACCTTGTAATTTACACTCAGGTGACAACAGCAGTTTCTTAAGTGCTGACATTTGTAGCTGCAATTAGCTATTTGGTCTTGTTCCCTCACTTTCCCTCCTGTTGTATTAGCACAGTGATTTGTGCCATCATGCAGTAACTTGAATCAGAGAATTGGTACTGACTTCAAGAGGAATCTGTGGCAAGCAGCAATTTCTAACCCAAGCTAGTTCCTCACTGTGGTCTAGTGGGTGGCTCCACCAGGAGATGGGATCATGACACAAGGATGAGAACAAGCAGCAGGAGGGTCCTCTCTCTTTGAACTGGCCTTTTACCAGAATAGATGCTCATCAGATTATGCCTCTAGAATCTGTCTTAGATGTGACTTGTCTTTCCCTCAAATTAGCACCCCAAGAAAAATACTGCATACATTCTGTAAAATCAGAGGAAGTTGTGAGAAACTTGAGGGCAGCCTTCTAAAGCTGGCTGCATTAGCATGATGGTGGTAGATGACATTTGGTGTTTGTAGCTACAAAATAATTCATGCTGGAAGGAGTAACTTGAACTACTTGAAGATAATTCTATATTACAAGCAAATGTTCTGCAAAAATACATGTGTCATTACAGATACATGTGAAAGGTGAAAGCTTCTTTGCAGAGAAGAAATGTACAAGAAACAGCCCTAAAATGTATTGAAATGGTGCTCTGCAGTAGAATTAAATGGAAGTTCCTTATCTGAGCATATCTGCTCAGATGAACTGTCCATCCAGTTTGATAAATTCATTTATACTTTATCAATCACTGCATATACGTATCCTTTATGTGTTTTAAATGCTATTGATAAGTAACAAGTTCTTGAAAACTAAGTAAAATATTTTCAGTAGGTTTACACAACATAAAGTCACTGTATTTCTTGCTTTCAGTTCAATTCCTTCATATGATCTGTAAATTTTCAATAATGGCAATACATTCATTCTGCCATTTGGAGGAGCCTGTGCCACAGAATAATGATCTGAAGAAAGCTCACTTATTTGCAAGGAAGAGTCGTCATTTGGGAACTGATACAACTCATTCTGATACAACTCAGAAGTGCTTTTTAAAGTCAAGGTAAGTTTTCTTAAATCATAGTTACTTGAATTTGGTACGCTGGCATTTCATTTAAATTAGCATATATGCTGTGTCCTGTCAGAGGCTTTGTGTTGGTCATCTGACATATGAAGTATCTTGAAATTAAAAGGCACAGGTAGGAGTACACATAATTATGAGATGAGTGGATGGAAATTGTCTGGAAAATAAGTTTAGCACCATTTATTATCTCAGGAGAAGCTGTTGATGGAGGTTATGATCATAATAACACAATTCCCTTTTGCTGTGTGCTTTTTCAAAATTTTCTTATGTGTTTATTATATAAATTCAATATTTTGCTGAGCCAGAGTTGTTTTGGGTCAAAATGTTAGTTGTTAAGTCTCAAGTCATTCAGATGAAGTAAAAAGAAAGTCACAGCTAGATTTTCATAACTTGGAAAATTTTCTACTTAAAATCATCTTTGGAATTTTCTGCCAGTCAGATTTTATATTATTTTCTAAAGTGGATCCGTAAATCTTGGCATTGTAACACTGAATCAGGATTTAATTTTAGATGAATGGTTACTGTACCTAGTGTTTAATTTTCTCAAGACATCCAATTCTTTTTATAACTTATTAATGACTTCACAGCACGAGTTGGTTTCTAGTCATATTCTGTATGGGAAATTTATATAACATTCAATAATAAGTATTAGCACTAGATTAATAAAATAATTGTGACTGTTTAAATACATGCTTGAATTTCTTGTGTTCTCATTGCAAACTACAGGGATTCTCTAACTGGCAATGAGTTTGGTGTTCCAACCAGCAGCCAAATAAATGATAATTTGGAAGAAAACCCCAAACAGCCAAATGCTTCTTTTCAGCCAGAGTATGGTTTGTCAGCCTTTTCAGTGGTACACAAATCAAGACTATTTTAATGATACCTGTCTACATTGTTGGATAAATTACTAACTAAATTACTGGATCGCTTGCATCTTTATAGATGCATATATGATCTGAGAAGCCTTAATAATACCATTTGTCTTGCTAAAAATCCTACAGAATTAAATGTACTTGATTTCTCAAATGCATTCCTATGGTATCTTTTGGGTCTCAACAGAGGCTCCTGTTCTGCATGTTTTTGTGCACATATTTGACTTTTTATCAGTGCCTTCCTGTTAGAGTACTGATGCTAAGAACTTCAGTGACGTAGAAAGAGCATCACTTTTTTTGTGTAAGCCTTTAGTTTAGTCCCCTCATACTTGTAGGAAACATGAAGGTATCGTTTTAAATAAATGCTTTATAAATGTAATGGATAATTAAGAATCAGAAACAAGTTAAGAAAAGCTTTTAAACTGTTAGCGTACTCCAAACAGGAACAGCAGTAGTGAAGCTGTTGCTTCAGTGAACCTCTAAAAATTGAAATGCATTTCAATAAAATTGTCACAAAACAGAATTCATTCTGGAGATAGTGCTTATATTTTCTGGTCTTATTTTTTCAGTATGAATGCTATGAATAGTGTCCACCAGATACAATTTTAAAATATTTTTTAAAAAATGCAACAATTATAAAAACTGAGGGCTTTGGTGTATCCAACTTTATTTTTAATGTGGTTGAAATAGTTGAAGAACAATATTTATTCTTAAGTCTATTAGGTTTTCCTGTTGGTGAGAATCAGTTCTGGCTGCACATGAAGTCAAACTTCGATGGAACACAGTTCCATTGAACCCAAAACAGGACAAGAGTAAAACAGAAGCCAAGTTCAGTATTATTTATAGTAATGCCTATGATGTCTCTAATGTGGATATTGAGAGCAGCAAGTGTATTTTTTCTCAGACTCTTTCATCAGAACTGTTATTTTCCTAGCACAAGCCCTGATACAAGGATAAAATTGGGTTTCCTTCAAAGAACAGAGTCCTGTAAATGAAGAGTGAGAAGGTAAGCTACTTGAGATTGCATCATTTCAGCAAGCAGTTAACAATAATTTCAGTTACTTGTAATGCACACAACTATACAAAAATACACGATTCATCATGCTTCAAGAAGACTCAAACATTTTATATCAGTTCCTTTTTGCTGGTTGGGTTTTTTTTCCCCCTTTTTATCTCATGGGTGGAATTTCTGAAAGTATTTAGCTCTGCTTTCTAAATGCGTTTTCTGTGAAATCAATGAGTTGACCTGAGTGGGAATAAAGGTTGGTTTATCTTTGGTGAGACAGTTAAGTTGTCAATAACTGATGTTGGAATCCCATCCTTGAAATGCTAGGTCCTTGACATTCAGTGGGATGAGAATCTCGGAACTGACTACTGGGGACTCCCAAGTTACAGATCAGGTAAAATAGCTTCTTTGGAGGAGGAAATTAAAGGTGTCTTCTTTTTAAAATTATGATAATTAAGTAGCAAAATGTGCAACTTAAACTATAAATATTTTCCACTTAACATTTAATTTAAAATAGACATGTCTATATTTGAGAGAGAGTTAGTTGCAGTTTGAGCCTTATATAATTATCTAACATTTCAGCAGTACTGTTTCTAAAGAGGACTTCTGTACTGACACAGAACATGAATGTCTAGTTCTAATCCCGTTTTCCAACATGTACCTGTGTGTGGCTGGTCCAACTCCTGTGGTCTCCGTTTTGCGAAGACAGAGATGTCTTTTGTTAATGAATGTATAATTTAGAAGTAACAGCTTCCATAATAGAGTAAGTGATAGGCACTCTGTTCAGATCATGGTACTAACTTAGTTTGTTTCCTGCTTCAGCTGGTCCCCACTTTGTCTGAGGATAGGGTAGCTCAGTTGTTTGTGTTGTTACAGCTCAGTATAGTTTGTAACAGAGAGCCTTTAAGTCACCCAGCAATGGCAGCAGGAACTGTTATGGCCATCTCCAGTAACTTGTCCTAGTTTATCATCCAGGGTCCTCTTTCACTCTGCTTTTTGGAGGGATGCAGAGGAAAAGGTGGAAAATATTACCGTAATTGTTAGAAAAAAACAATAAATTTTCCTGGTTAAAAACGAAAAAGTTTTTCTTCTGTCATAGTGTTTCAAAGAGAAAACATTACAGATTTAGGTATTTGTTTTTAAGACTTATCCAATTTCAACTATAGACTCACTTCCTTGCCACCTTCAAAACCAGAAGGGTAATATAAAAGGATCAGTATTGTGAGATCAAGATCAAGAATAAAAATTGAAAGTATTTTAAGATAAAAGATTACAACAAATCAAAGAAATGCATGTATTACCTTTTAAGATATTTAAGTTCAATGGACTGATAACATCAATGAGATATATTTAGGGGTTTCTATGTTCAGTTCTATAGGCAGTATAGAATGTGAGAGAAACAGCTGGATCTGAAGTAGATCATCTTTTATGAAAGGAAGCACCTATTCCTGCCAAGCAATTGGTTAAAAAAAAACGTAGTAAAATCCAAGTGGTTTTATAGTAGCTTCCTAATTAATTTAAGTAAGAAGAAGGAGTATCACATGCTTGTAATAAGTTGTGTGTTCACAAGTGGTGAAGAATACAGGATTTGGGGTTTTTTCCCCTATAAGAAATGAGTAATCCCTGTAATTCTTGCCACAGGAAATACTAAACAACAGGGGGCAAATTTCTGCATCTTTTGAACTTGTAAAGTTATAGAAAATCTGAGCAACAGTTACTAAAGATTCTGTATAATTAAAAAACCCAATCATGTAGCACATAGCACATTCAATCTTAGAGAACTGAGGCATTTTAAGAGACAGTTCATACCACTGTAGGTAAGTTTGTGCCATTAGCACTTTAAGAGAGGAGCGTCTGAGCAATACATAAGCTGTGCACATACCTCTCTCTGCAGGTAACCCCTTGATGTGTTGGTTTTATGGAATATCTGTGTTCCACTGTTCTTTGGAACACAATTAGTATCCTGCCCCTTTAGAAAGACGTATCTTAACTTGTTCTTGGGACTTGTGCTCCAGGAATGTCTGAGAGAGGGCTCATGTGGTAGCTGATGTATAGCTTACCTTAGGGCTTAACAACAATGGCAGGACTGGATACCACCCAAAATGCTACACTGATTTTGGGTCCCAGCATCATGACATTCTTTTGAGAGCAGGCCCAGGCCCATCAAAAAGAGCAGTGCAGTTAATTTATAAGTAGTAGATTTCAGTATTGCATCCTTCAAGACACTTTCTGTAAGTTAAAAGTATTTTAGATTAATTAAGTTTTTTGCAGAATTTCATAGTATTGAGAAATTATATTTTCTGTATATGATAGACTACATTCACTGGCAGGTCCTTAAAGTGCTCTGTTAACTATTTGCAGTGAGATAATTTTTCTAAATAGACATATCATGTTTGTTTAACAAGATTTTCTATATAAGTATGCCCTTCCCATTAATTTATGATAGGATGTTATGTAACAATTGTAGTGTTGATTTTTATTTTCTTTTTTTTCCTTCTTTTTACTGAGATTGATCAGGTAGCAAGCAAAAATCCCGAACTTTTAAGCACCTCGCTCTTCAACACAGATCCATCTCTAAGATGAGAACATTTATGCTATAAAAAGTAAACATTTTTTTTTAGTAACTAGTATATGTATCAGTATATGTTCTACATTATGATTGCTGCAGTTCTTATTCTTAATGAAGCCCATACAGTTTACCTTTGATAAGTAAGTTACAATTACAGATATTTCACTTTATCCAAAGATTCCTAAGAGCAGAGGTCTTATTTTAGGGGGAAGTGGACATAGGGAGACAAAAACAATGCATATATGCATCTCTCTTGAGTCTGGTTTGGATGCTGTTGTAAAGAAGTCACAAGTAAAGAGGAAAACACATTTTTGTTTTGTCAGGTGATGCTGGTGTCTCAACTCAGGTGTCTGGGAGTTAACATTCATAGTCCCGGGGACAACACAATGGTTAAAACATCTTCTTTGATTTGTTTTCTCCTTTAAAGAAGACTTGGATAAATAATTAAATTTTGTTCCTTTAGAACAAAAAAAGTTAGTTTGCTTTTTGTTGTTTAACAGCACAGCTTGAATTGGCAGATGCTGTTTCAAACAACCAAATAAAGTACAGGTAGTGTGGAAGTACTATTGTGCAGCTGAACTAAAGGTATTTTGCTGAATAGCTGCTTGCATGTTATTGTCATTGGCAAGCCAGAGGTAATTTCCAAAACTGTAGTCTGGCAGAGGAGTAATTGCTTTTATGTGTATTTTCAAGCCAAGAGACACACTTTGCTTTTACCAGTGTTTTTACAAAGATTCAAAACTACCACAACATTGTTACTGAAAAAACCCCTAGTTCATTTTAATAGAAAAAGTGATATGAAAAGAATAGTGACACCTGAGTGGCACAGAGAAAACTTTTGTCAGATGAACTCCTGACAGAATCTGGCAGAAATTCAAAGTCTGGTTTGTCTCTAGTAATTTCATTAGCATTTCAAAGGTTGGTGATGTTCAGGGAATTACACAGGAGGGATTATTTTTAAAGTTAGGAATTAGTACTCTGAAGTGTTGCCTGCACTAGAAATATTGTTGCTATCTTGCAATAGGTAAATGGACTATATCTGAGACAGTTTTTTATCAGACATTTCTCTACTTTATCTGTACTGGCATAATTAAAGTATCAGCCACCTTTCCCCAGTGTGAATAGAGCTGTATCAGTACAAAACTGTATCTGTTGGTAGCTTATTTCCGCATCGAAGGAAACAACCTAGGAGGGCTGGCCCAGTTCCAGAAATTGTTTTTAATTATATTGCAGTTGCTATGCCTGTATAAACTATTTCTGTTGGAGATCTTGCACCAGATGAAAGTTACTTCAGTCTAGTTTATTTGCCCTTATCCATGCAGCCCCATAAAAAATTACACCACTTCAGTTTCATAGGTTCAATTTGCCTTTGTAGGCAAACTTGCTCTTTACACTGAGTTATCTCCGTTTATGCTAAAGAATGTCAACAACGAATGTTTTGACAATGTAAATGCATCTTCGATTCTGATATAAACCTAATCTATTCAGTTAATGTTAGAACAAGTATGGTTTACTGTGAAGGTTAGAATATTTCCATCTGGCTGTATGCACCAGAGCTTATAAAGCAGCTGTCCCCATCCTCAATCCTAACAACTCTGTTACTCAACATGAAGTACAATGTTTTATGTACTCTTATCAATTTTCAACTACTGTTTTATAGATCAGTGTCTTGCATCACTTTTCTGCTGTCCAGTGTGTGTTACCTAAGAAAGAATTTGGAAGGTTGAAATCAGAATATCAGAACTTGGATCACTTGCAAATAGGGCTGATCTGCATGTGCTTCTTCTATACAGATACTGTTGAGCAGATTCAGATCATCTTTGTTTTAAAGCCATGAGTGAGGGCGAGATCTTCAATCCCATCTTAAAAGGTGGGGAGGGGATTGTGTTGGCAAAAAGACTGAAAATAAGTATAAAATAAGTATATCACTGTAAGCCTGGGAGCAGTAAAGAAAGGATCTCACCAGAGACTAACTCACAGGAACAGAAAGAGCCAAAAGCCCAGGGACCTTTGACCATTCAGAGAACATTCACTGGCTTTGATTAGCTGTTCCCTTACTGACATGCTTACTGACTCTTGCTTCCATCCTCTTGCTGTCCATTCTACCTCTTCACTTCTGCTTCCTTTCTGCTTACTACCTATGCTTCCCCCCACCCAATGTGCCCTCCTTACCTGTACCTCCTTCTGTGTTCTTTGCAAGTAAAAGCCACTTGCAAAGTAGAAATACCGTTGCATTTACTACAGTCCTGCTGTTTGTGCTGTGTGTGGACTTTTCCCTTGTGCTGTCTTAGCTGTTTAGACTCGTTTTTTGTGTGGTCAGGGACCTTTAACTGTTCTGTGTATTTGCTCTATCCAGCATTATGGAACTTCAATTTTTTTAAGTCCTTAAAAGACCCTAAATATGGTTTAGAATAATGTTCCTTTATCCTATTCTTTTACAGAAATCATTTATAGGCAAATAACCACCCTTAATGAGATGAGATATGAGATTCCATGGGATAAAAAGGAATTTTGCTCTTGCGGTTTTTTAATAGGTGAACCAGTGATTTAAAAGTATAATGTTACAACTGTGGTTATATTAGTGTCCAGCATAATAGGATGAACGTTTGAGAATGAATTTGCTATTGACTGTGTTTGCATTGTACTTGCAGTGGTTTGCAAATTGCTGGTTTGTTTTCCATGTCTTACAGCTATATAATTTGCTTTCTAGAAACCATTTTGGTAGGTGTGGGTTGCTTGTCAGAAATCCATTCTGAAGCCTGAGTGCAAAGGAAGCAGGGTACTAACGATGAATAAGAATGGATGTCTTGAGGATAACAATGGATATGGCATCTTCAAAAGCAGTGGCATTCTGGTAAGAATTTACATGTAATTTATTAAACACTACGTGATAGTTCTCAGTAAAATGTGTTTGTGTCTCTCTCTCTCTGAAGATTTGTCTGATGAAATTTTCTTCTGAGATGTGAAAAGTAGGAGGATCGCTCTGTATCATGCAGTATTTTAAATTCTGAAGCAGTGTACAACAACTTTACTTAGCAGTGACTTCTTGCATATAAAAACAGTGAAAGCATCTTTTTAGAAAAGTAAGTTATTTTAGAGAGGCAGTTAGTGGCCATTTATGGTTCACTGTTTGTGAGCCTGTTTCTCTGAATATTTAGAACTGAATATTTTTAAACTGTCATTTAAAAAAAAACCCAACTTTTTTTCACTCAGAGTATAACTAATCTCTCATGGCATATTTCACCACTACGCATGTGAATGTTCTACCAGGCATTGCATCCAACTTTGCAGGGGATATGAAACCTGTAGTTGTTGACAAACTAATCATAGCTGGAAAGTTTCAATCCTTGTATTGGTCAAAAAAATACGGCAGCATGCTAAGTTACTATACTGGTACTACTTTGGAAGTTTCACGCTATTTAAATAATGTACACAAGTAGAAAATTCAAGTAAAAACGCAAATGAAACTTCTACTTTAACTATGGTATAGTACAAGTGGTTCCTTTAAATTTAGTATTTGCAATAATTTAGGCTAACAATTGCCTAAGCGAAAATGCTTGTTTTCACAAAGCCAAGTATGTTCTTAGCTGTGTATATACTGTCTTGATGAAATTAACAAAGACTTTGTGTCTCTTTCTTTCCTGCTCTTTGAATCCCACTGGTGGTTGATACTGCAGTGGAACTGTTGTGGTAGCAGCTGGCAGTTCTTAAAGCTTCGTGGTAAGGGTATTTTGAGGTGCTGGATGTATATATGCTCTGTTGTGAAGAGCAGCACAGACACTGAGCATTCTTCTGATGAACCAGTTGCATAGCTAAGATAGCTGTTCCAGAGTGTGCTACTTCCAGTGAAATTAGGGTTTTGACACACCTCAGGAGCTCTTAATTTTGTCATGCCATGCAGAAAGCAGCGGTGGCTCAGGAGCTGATTCACAAGCAGATTAGGCTTTAATCGGATAGACTGTGTTGGTCAGAGGGGTAGTGGTTAATGTCTGAGAGTGGTAACTGCCTGTCAGAGGCCTTAGCCCTGTCGAAAGGCAAGGATAAGGAGCTCAGACACATCTTTCTGCTAACATAGAAACATCCCATGAGCACACAGTGAGAGCAGGAAAACAGGGGTGTATCCTCATGGGGGTGAGTACCAGCCAAGCTGACAGAACCCAGTTGCACTGGAGTCAGTGGCACAGTACAGATGTACATCATAACAGGTACCCAGGGCAGCATTAATTAAAACAGAGCATCCTCACTAAGATACTGGGAGAGGAGGAACAGAGAATGCCTGGTAGGTGAGCTCCTGAGAGGTCTGTGGCTGCACTCCAAAGGTTTGATATAAGTATGTAAGTTAGACCTAAAAGGATTAACGTAAGCAGTCTCCTTATTTGAAATTAGATTGGCAACGAAGGTGACTAATAGTGACAGTTATTTAATATACCTTTCTGTTACACTCAGTTTTTCATTTTTGCTTTCGAGGTGGGAGGGAGATAAAATCTGACCCTCAAAGTACTATGTACTCTTTCCAGTGCCAAAATACGAAATACAAATCAGCAGCTTTAATTCAGGGATTTAGGGGCATACTGAGTTCCCTTAACTGCACTGGACAAATATGCACGTTAGATATATGAATGTAAGCTTAGATACCTGCTTCGATGTACTTATAAATGTTTTTCTTAACTGCTGTGATTCTGTGAGCTAATGTAGTAAGAAACTAATGTAGAGGAAGTCAGGCTAATCTTTCACTCAGGTTCATTGCATGGCAAGTGTTTGGTTAATTATTTTATCTTTTTCCATTTTAAACTGACCTTTTTTTGGCAGGGGGAAGAGGGGGTTAAGGGAGCACTGATAAGTTCTTAGTTTTAAATTCCCACAAATTCTGAAGGAGGATATCAATGAAGAAAAACCTAGTTTGCAATTCCATGTCATAGAGGTATCTTATCTATAATTGCAGTAGTTATAAAAGTCAAGTATTGGGTGTCTTTTTCTGTTGATCTTAGTTCTAAGATGACCGTAATGACTGGTATGGTTTCAAATTAAAACAGTTAAGTGATTGACTTGTAAAAGAGTTGACTGTCATTTACTGCATAATTCCTCTTTGGCTGAATCATTTCTGTGATATTAACTTTATTTGTGACACTTTAGTAGGTGCAGGCCTGGAGGGAAGAATGTTATAGTTCTTTCACAATTCATTAGTTTGTGGATATTTTTGTTATGTTGTTTCCACACTGAATGACTCATATGTTAAATGAACATGCCAGCCTCAAGGCATGCCCTTGCAGCCCACAGTGAAACTTGATGCCATTGCACATAAAAATGTGGAAGACACTCATATCCGTTTGAATCCTTGGGAAGTTTTGTGCACTTTGGACGTGTGTGCTAGCAATTACTCAGCATACATTCTTTAAAAATGCTGTTTTACCGTGTCTGATTGCTCTTTTTCACACTGTTGATTTGCTGAGTTTGTAAATTACATCTGTCTTGTGAGCCTAAGTTGGAACTGAGAAATAGTGATTTTTATTTGTTGTTTTGGTTTCTTTTTTTAACAAGGTGATACAGTTTCACTGTAATAATTTCTAGACTATTTGATGAGAGACTAGAAGTATCTGATTTGCATTGTCACCTGTGTATTTTTCCAAGTATTTAGACAGATTCAGAAATTGTTTTATTTGGGAAGATGATAGCACAGATCTAATGCTCTCCACATTGTGAAAATGCTAATTAGTACTAGATTGAACCAGCTGGCCTCTGGTTATCTTAGCGCTCGAATTTTGGCATTCTTACCCATTTAATTTTTCATTTTTTAATAAGAATGTGAAAGACAAGATAGAT
The DNA here is from genome assembly GCF_008360975.1 of Lichenostomus cassidix. Classification (NCBI taxonomy): domain Eukaryota; kingdom Metazoa; phylum Chordata; class Aves; order Passeriformes; family Meliphagidae; genus Lichenostomus; species Lichenostomus cassidix. Next base: position 67,663,810 of record NC_139479.1, read on the forward strand.
TTACCTATTGATAAAATCACACAAATGATCACTTACATTACAGAAACTTCACACCAAAATGTCTCAAGAAGCAGGTCCTTTAGTATCTGTAATAGGGAGAGAGATGTGCACTCACAGCAGTGAGAGGAAAGGCTTGGAAAAGTATATGAAGTAAAACTTCTCTGATACTGTTTTAGTACTCAAAAGATCTTTAAGATCTTTAGGCTTTTTTTCATGTGCCATATAGTGGTGTTAATTCTAAGCCTGCATTGATTCATATATTGACAGTATGTGTATGGCTCCAGAATTTTTGCTCTGTGGTTGTCTTGTGGTTTTGATAGGAGCAAGACAGATTGTTGTGACAGGATAGATACAACATATCACAAGCCAGGTATTTTGGCTTTTAAATAATGGTCCTGTTCTGTCATGCATAGCACGTAGTGGAGGAGTTTACGCCAAAGTGAACAGATACATTTACAGGAAGACCACTCTTTAATATAAATTTTTCACTTAACACTACTCATGGCTCTACATTGGGTACAACTTTTTCTATGTCCCTGCTCCTATTTGGGAGGAGGTTGTCACTGCTCGCCTAACTCTACTTTCACTGATGTGGAGCTTGTCTGTCCCATCCCTTGTCAGGTTTGGCAGCAAGACTAGGCACATAAATGAAAACTATGTGCAACTGTTAACAAACTTGATCACCATTTCCACAAGAAACACTGGAAAGCAATAAAAGCAACTGTTGCAATCCTGTTTGCAGTTCTAGCACCCCCAGACCAAGCCATCTCAGGTCATTTAAGGATGTCTCACTAAAATGGTATGAAACATATAAAGTTATAACAATTCTACTATTTAATCTTCAAGTGGTGTTGATGTATAGGCAAAGAAGAAGGAGGTAGCAAAGTGAAAGTACATCAGAAATTACTGCTCTGGCCAGGCTGATGTGTTTGAAAGAACTGTGTGTAGGTGCAGAGGGTGGTAATCTTGTACAGCTGCGTTTGCCCATAATAGTCCATGGTAACAACAGCAAGGCAGAAAGCAGGCATGCTGGTGTATTCCACATTTACAGGTGTAAAAGCTGCCTCACTGGACTTCTTGCAATCTCCTCTGTTCCTAGTCTTTGGCTTGTCAAGAACCTTCCTTTGTTTGCCAGGAGAGGTCCTGGAATTGTGTCTGTTACAGCATGTACAGTTTTAGTCCTGCTCTCTCACTTTCCCACGTGTTTCAGAGCATTTTTTCTGTTCTTGTCATGTGTGATGAAGATGAGCAGCTCTCAGATAAAGTTTGGGGGCTGAGTTTTGACGAACAAATCAGGGTTTCTTATAAGCACAGAAGGTGCATCGATGTCAGGGGCTGCTGGCACCATCCTCTTCCCTTGGAATCCTTCAGTGCTTTTCTCTCGGGGCGCTGGTTTCTTTCACCCGTGGCTGTGCTCAGCTCTGCCGGTTACCGGCACACGGACCGTGTTGCACATTCTCGGTGAGATCTGCCATCGAGCCAGCGCGGCCAGAACTTTCTAAACCATTGGGATGGTGTGGGCATCGCCTTGGGGGCTGAGCACTGCGGGCGCCAGGCGAGAGGCTCCTGCCCGGGCTCGGCGGCGTTAGGACCCGGCGGGTTCTGCCTCCGTCTCTCCCTCCTCCCTCCCTAGGTCCCTCGGGCAGTCCCGGGGAGCAGCAGCCGCCTGCAGCCAGCCGAGGCCGCGGCTGGAGGGACCTTTGCCCGCCGGCCCAGCCGCTGCTCCACGCTGGCTTTTTGTCAGGTTTCTTGTGTTCATTTACAGCAGAAACTTACATCTTCGTTCGGTGGTTATACAGGGGTTCGTGGCGTGTGTTCACGTTGCATGTTCACATTGGCTAATGTTAAAATACATCGAATTTAATGCATACATGATATTCACACTACAAGACTCTTATGGCAACTACTGTGTATCCTGCTGAACTCTTTGTAGTATAATATTTGAAACCAGACGTTAAGAATAAGAGTTCTGAGCATTAAATTAGAATTAGAGTGGAGCAGAAGTTGATATATTATCTGACACTTGGCTTCTGTAGTGCCTGTCACAGAGTAATGGCTCTCTTAAACTGTACATTAATCATCAACAACAAGTTCAGAAATGTCTGTTTCAGTCCAGAAACTCTTATTACCAAATAAATAGCTTTGGTACTGTTGCAATGAGCAAAGAGACATTCTTAAAAAGAAATTCCTTTACATCTAAATGAAGTTTACACCTTTTCTCCCATGAGTTTAGTTTATTGCTATTGCCCACCTTCTACTTAAAAGGAAAAAAGCATGGGGCAACTTTGCAGGTAAAGGTCCAGTGAGGTACATTTCAAGCTACGTACATTCGGAACATACTATCAAGCATGTAATAGCTTTAGAAAACAAAAATATACCTTTTATTTTAGAAAGTGACAATATTTGTCAGTGGGTTGTGTTATTAAAATGATCACAGGCAGGAACTGTACAACTGAAAGGTAAATCTTCCAAGTGACAGTTCTTTCACTCAAATACACAGCCTGTGAAAACAGCAAAACAGAGTAAGTTACCCAAGGAGAATATTTTTTATGTTCCTGTAATATCCTGGTGATGAATGGTCTGCTGCTTTCAGAACATAGATGATGTTGCTTTTGGGTTCCGAATTTTTATACTGCCTTTCTCCAACCTGTTGCTTTGCTTTTATTCCAGACAGCTTTCCTGCCATTGCAGGCAGTAAGGTCTTCTCAGACCCACGGCTGCCCATGGTCTGAAATTCCCTTCTCTACCAGAACCAGTATCCAAGCTTACACTCAAGTATCACCACATGAAGTTTTTGTAGCTCTTTAAATCTCTCAGTTTCTTGTGTCCTAGTACAAGCTGTATTCTCTCTATCCGAGGAGTTCTCAGGCAATCTTTCTGGTTCTTTATGCTCTCTATAGTATTGACATTTTGAGTCTTCACTTGCACAGTCTATTGTACTGTGTGATGCTTCAGCCTTTTACTTCTGCCCTGTTTACCTGACCCAGCCCCTGCCTAAGCCATGAAGTCCCAACATTGCCTTGACAGTGCTGGCAGCCTCTCCTGCTCCCCCACCTCCAGACAATATAATATTGTCTTTACCTTCCCAGATATGATGGGAAAAAATCAAAATATATGAAGCCACATCCTTATGATCTCTTTCATTTTTACCATGCTTATCTTAATAAAATGAAGACTCTGCTCTTCGAGAAAAAAATGTTATATATTTTATTTGTTATTTATATTATATAGATTATAATGTTATATATGTTTTTGTAATTGCTAATACAGCAGGACAATGTGGATCTTAGTACATGCAGTGACAATGTGCATTTCAAACTAAACCAGGATTATCTAATCAAGATAACCAAGCAGTATAGTTGTGGCATACTAAGGATTCAGTGCTTAAGCTAATTCTAGCTTGCTTGTCTGTGGGTGAACAGTAAGTAGTCAGGTTTTGGGTGCTTGTTAGCAAGATCTGTGATAAGAATACTTGTTAAAATAATCCTTTAAAAAAGTGGTAAAAGGAAAACTGTTCAATATCAGGTCTTTGAAAAATAGACAAGTCCTAAGAAATGGGCTGTGATTGGAAATCAGGGAAAAATATATTTTAGGTAGAACCTGCAGTGATGGAGAAAACAAGTTTATAATCATGCTAGTTTTAATTTTTCATGCATTTGCATTTACTGCTTACATAAAAGCTTAATGTGTCCAAACTTCAGTTGTTTCAAAATCCTCTAACGACAACTCCTGTTGTTAATGAGCTATTAATAGTATTTAATGCAAACTGTAGGAAAAGTTACTGTGAGATGGTGAATAAAATTTCAATAATGAAATCAAGTTGCTATTCCTTTTTTTTAATTGATGTTTTTACATAGGGATTATCATATTTGCTTAAACCATAATACAGTTTCCCATTTCATTAGTAAATATCTTCTAATGCTTCAGTTGATGTTAACCCCAAATAAATTGCTTCCTGATTTCTTTATGTAGTAACTGGTTTCATCTGTACTATCATTGATTGATAGGGATATTATGTGTTAGATTAATAACTGAATTTCCATTATAATCAATATGAATGGATTACATATGATGTGAAAAAACATTTCTTCTGCTCAGTTTTGAATTTTCCACACTTTCAGTGCTTCTTTGTGTTGTAACATAGCAAGCATAGAATTATCTGATCTGACCTCTCTACAGCAATTACTTTGCATGTCTGTGCATAATATTCTCAGTTTGAAACTTCATTATTTCTCTTCATAGGATATTTTCTATGTTTATTATTGTTCCCATTTGAACCCTATCTGTATCTTTAGTATCCTTTTGGAGAAGGAGTGACCTGTTCCTCATATGGGATTTTTTTTTTCTGGTGAGGTCACAGCCCTGATTTTTATAATCCTATTACACTGGTTTTCTTCTAATTGTCTTCCCTTATTTAAGCTGTTTTATTATTTTTATATTGATTGTAGTAGTGTGTTGAGCAGAGATTTTTCACTGAACTGCTGAAGTGGGCCCTTATTCCTTCCTGAGGCCAAAGCAACTGGCATGCTTTCCCATTACGGGCTAACTGATCTAATGATTGACTTCCATTAAACAGATGCAATCCTACCACCCCCTTGCACCTGACACTGGCATGTAGTGATAGGACAAGGGTTAATGGCTTCAAAGTGAAAGGAGATATAGTTGGATTAGATGTTAGGAAGTAATTCTTTACTGTGAGGGTGGTGAGGCACTGCAAGAGGTTTCCCAGAGAAGCTGTGGATGCCCCATCCCTGGAGGCGTTCAAGGCCGGGTTGGGTGGGGCTTTGAGCACCTGGTCCAGTGGAAGGTGTTCCTGTCCATGGCAGGGGGGATTGGAACCAGGTGATCTTTAAGGTCCCTTCCAAACCAAACCATTGTATGATTCCATTACTTGTCTGCCCAAGTGATTTGGGGTGGATTTTTCTCTTGGTTTCTCCCTGAGCTTAGCAGTGATGGCTGTTGCCGTTGTTGCAAGGAGAACGGAGAGGAGCATATGACAAGGGCGGGAGGAGGTAAAAGCGTGGAAGGTGTACTTTCCATAGCAATCTGCATCAGATACTATTTTATCTAGCATAGAACTATGCAGAATTGTAACATAGGTATTAAGATTGGTATAAATGCAGGATGGATGAAAATGTTTGTGTAAGCAGAAGGTGAAAGAGTGAAACAAAGGGTTAAAGGAATTACCTCGACTGATAGGACACAATTTCCGGGACTCCATTCCCAACAGTACCTCTGTGCCACAGGACAAATGACTTTCCAGCAGATCTTGCATCCTAACAGCAGGAGGATGGCAACAAGGTTGTAGTACATCACTTACACAGTTCTTTTTTCCCCTTAGCCAAACAGGAGAAGCGACTGCAAACACATATTCCAGACCTGTATTCCGAACAAGAAAAAACAGACAATAGGCAGCAACATGACTTAAGATTTATGGAAAGTGAGGTAAGCCAGACCTGGGGGCAAAGAAATACCTTGTCCCAGCTGAAGATTCGTGAAGGATACCTTAAAGAATCTGTTCAAAAAACTATTGATAATTAAAACAACTCCTGAAATGGGGTGAGGCCGTCATAGCTGATGGTCGGTGCTTGTGAGTAAGACTGTGAGTGAATTAAATCTATGGTAGAATAAATGTCAGTGACTAACATCAATTTATCTGGAGATTTTGTAGGTAACTATTACCTTCCTCTTGCCTAACACATTGAATTTTATGGCATTAGTTTCTTACAGTTGGAACTATATATATATATATATATATATATCGTGTATGTGTGTGTGTATATAAACTATATATATATATATATATATATATGTTTATTTTCATTTGTGTCTGTTATCTATCATCATTTAAACCTGATTTAGTGTTTCTGGGGTCCACTTACTAATTTTGGTTAGATTAATAATTTTCGTTGATTGTGAGTAACTGAAATAACTGCAGATTTTATGCCATGGTACTCACCCCAGTTTCTGAATTATTAACGACTGTACAAAAACACAGGACCAAATGTGTCCTTTTGTGAATTTTGTGGTTAACTTTTTGCTATTAATGAAATTTATTATAATGAAATCAAATCATTTAATTCAGTATTTTTCCCTGGTTAGATTTTGATCAGATTTTCATCTATGGCTGACTGTGTCCTCATTTTTTGGTTTGTTTGCTTTAGGAGGCAAATTTTTCTCTTACTTTGGACTTTGAAAGAACTTATTTTCTGTTATGTGGAGCAACAACTAGATCATCACAGTAGCAGTTGTTCTATTCTGTTTCTTTTTTACATGGTCCCTGGTATGACTTTTGATTATTGTTTATGCAGCCCATTCTACTATCTAATCACCCTTTCTGTGAAGAAGTTCTTCCTGATATCCTAATTCTTCCTAATGTTTCTATTCTCCGCTCTCTTCTTACTTTGCTATGTTGATTTGTCTTGAGGATTTGCCCATGATTCACACTGGGGAGAAAAAAGCTGGTGCCAGCCATGAGCACATTCCAGGTCTTTGTTATAGGATTGAGGAATTTAGTAAATATCAGAGTTGAAGTTGGTGCATAGAGCTGTGCATCATCTACCAGGCATGTGTATAATGCTATGATAACTAACTATGATGAGGTTCTGTTTAATAAAATAGTGTATAGCATTGTTAGACTGTTTTTGTATAATTTTAAAATACCTAGTTCCTATGATGCTAGACACTACGCAGACATGGGCTGGAAAGATTATCTGCAATTTTAAATCTTAGCAGTGTAAATATAATACAGTTAAAAGTGGAAAATATACACAGATGAGAAGGGAAATGCAAGTAGTCAGGGGGAACATTCATACTTTAGGGATCCAACTCATGTAAACTAAATCAAAAGACTGATATCCTTAGGCCATTTCCACATCTTATGCAGACTCCTTCAGATAATCTTTTGCAGTGTTTCAGGAGTTCCTTCCACCAAATCGCTCTCAAGGAGCCTCTCTCTGTTTACCGTAGGTAGGATCTGTCTCCTACATCCTGCTCTTGCTTACTTTGGACATTTGAAAACAGGTGAGGTGTGTATAACTACTTACCACACATTTTGCTCATAGGGCTGTAGGGGCATGTTAGTTAGCTGAATTTCAGAGAAAGCTTTGAACAACAGCAATGCAATACGTTTTCAAATATTTAAGGGAGGTTCTGTAAAGTGTAAGGTGTAAGACAGGAAAAGGCACAAGAGGTTCGTTGGAAAATACACCATGTGGGTATGAGAGGAGCTGGAAACTGGACTCCTGTCACCGAATGGCAGGTAAGAGATAGGAAGGGAAGATATACAAGAAGCATCCCTGAATTTTACTTTTTTCTCAGTAAAAAGTGGAGGGTTTTGAAAGTGTTTTAGCCAAATACAACATGATAATCAAATTAGACAGTATGATCTAATGGTCTTTTCAGCTTTGTGTTTATGAAAATTGGTCCAGCTTCAAACCTGGGCAAACCACAGCTGTCTTCCTGACAGTGATTAAGGAGCAATAGGTGTGATGGTGATTAACAAGGATGGGCCTTGAAAGGGAAGACAATAGATGTTGCAGAAGTAGTCGGGGATAACTGTGGAGAGAGTGATGTGTTCTCCAAGTGATTGACTAAATAAAGGGTCTTTGCAGCAGTTTTCTGAGTGAATGTGTGTGATATTAGGCTGTGCTTCTCAAAAGCAAAGAGAAAATGTTGCTGAATCAAAAAGCAGAGAGCAAAATCTTGCTGAATCAAAACATGATGATGATGATTAACCTGATTGAATACTTTAGCTGATTGGGAGGATTAAGAAAAATACCATCTTGGAAATGTTGCATTGAAAGAATCTGCAAATTATGAATATGAATCTTGGGATTTGGAGTGTCTTTGGGATCTGAGGTGATGCTAGAGTTATATGTCTGAAAAATAGTCAGGATGATGGTGTAGCTGTACAGCTTTGTGTATGTCACCAACAGTTAAGTAATTCATAGGAAAACCGTAAAGATCTGTCCTCAGATAGAATTACATTATTTGTTTTTTGAAGTTCTTCACTCCTGCTACTGCTTCCCACATAATATTGCTTAGAATATTTCCCCACCTGCCACAAAAGTCTGGGCATTAATTGTAATGTTTGATTTGTAATGTCACAGTGGAATGCCTAGCGTGAAAAGATGTATTTTCATTTGGTGGGAAGGCACTGTTCTTTTCATTTGGTTTATAGTAATAGTGAACACAGATACACTAATTTCTTTACAATTAAATTATGAAACCAAGTCTTCTAATAACTATCCTCCATAGCACTTCAGTAATAATTAATTGGTTCCATTCCATTTTCTGATTCTGCCTGATGATATAAGAATTTCCCCCAGGAAGAGGAAGCTTTCAGTTTGCTTGAGAATAATTTAGCCAGGTCCCATACCAGCCACAGTCATCTTTTCTTCCCCCTTCAGCATGTACCATAACTCACAGCCTGAGAATGGACAGAGGAAATAATGTGTCTTGGCTAATTTTCCAATGGGTGTGTAGTTGTGTGGGCATGGTAGCCAACAGGTGTGAATTAGAATTGTTTCTAGGCTTTTCTCCCTTAAACCAGAGATGAGGCAACTTTAGTATCAAGGAGACATAACCTGAAGAAAAAAATCCAAACAGCTTTTTTTTTTCTTCTTATTTCCAGCAGGTATGGAAATCTAAACTAATGTATGTTTGCAAGAGCAAGAAGAAAGGTTGTCTTAGGTGTCGAGTAGTTATGTGTCCAGATTAATAAGATAAAGCTTGTAGTATGCTTCAGGAAGGGAAATTAAAATCTGCCTTTCCTCAGAAATGTAACTCTGGCAATGATTTCAATATTAATAGCCCATCAATAGTTTCAGGTTATTCAGAGAAACAGTGATAGCCAGATAAGGCAGTAAATTACTCTTTGCTTACTAAAATTTGTGAAATCATAAATTCATGAGCAAACGTGCTCCACTGTTACACTGGGCCCTGGGACTGGGTCCTCTGCCTGCACAGAGTAAGGCTGAGCCCTGCTGGATGCATTTTCCCCCCAAACTCCAGTGTGCCTACAGAGTGACCCCCAGGTCGGAGGCTGTAACTCTCGAGATAAAATAACCAAAATCTGACACTGTATTTGAAATCCAGTGTTACACATTCTTTACCATGAGCCAGTTTCAGACATACATGTGGTATATTACTGGGAATTCAACATTAAAATGGCAGTAGGGATGTTGATATCTATCTTGAGCTAATACCAACTCTAAAAAGACAGAGCTATTTCCTTTCTTCACAAATTTGGGAAATCTCATCTACCTTGCATATCTATAAGTTGCTTGATACATTAAGTGGTCTAAGTAAAGTCAGTGTCTCATCTCAGCAAAAAGGGCTTCTTGGTGTCCATGTGCATGGAAAAGTTTGTATATAATATTATTTTTTCCCCATCTAGAAATAATAACAGTTTGAGCCCTTATCTCTCCATCAGTGCTATAGGCAAATCAATGTTTCAGTGACTTTAAGGTGTTCATGTCCTCATGTATATTAAGGTATTTTTTTAAATTACTATTTTTTTTTAATATAAAGGATCGTGCTGCAGCTTAAGCCATCCTGTAGGAGATACAAAAATAATCAGAGATAGTTGATTGTCTTGAACGGTTTTTTGGGTAGAAGGTGTATTTATATTGATTTGTCCGGTTACATGTTGATGTCTGAAGGCATAACTCTGCTATAGTAATAGGAAGAATGATATCCTAGTATTAGACCACCTCATTGCTGTCATGCTAGAGGTCATGCTAGAGAAGGTGCAAGGTGCAGTAACATTTACGGCTGAGGTGGCCCTTACAGCCTCCCAAACTGAGAGATAGCCATGGGAATGTCATAGGTAGAGAGGTAGAAGATACATGTCCTGCAGCGTCTTCGCTGCTGCTGTCACACCTGTTGTATTACAGGCTGTATTTCAGTGGGTAAACCTCATTATGAGGTAGGCATTTTTTTACTACTACATAGTAAAAAAATAGACTACAGTCTATTTTTTCATTAGCAGTTATATGATGATAGGTACATGCTACCTGGGGGTTTCACTGAAACCTTAGGGAGACACACTGCCAAGCTAGAACTTCTCACAACCTTCAGATAGGCATCACAATGACACTTCTTATAGAAATATTATTACTTTCTGTCAGTTTTACAGTGTTTTAAAATATGAGGAGATTATCTCATTTTAATTTTGGCCACCATGTTACTAAGAGGCTGAAAATCTACATGTCTAGAAATGAAGAGTTGATGAAGATAAATATATCACCTTTATTGATTTTAGACCACTCTATTTTATTAAAAATAATAAAACAAATTACATAGAACTACGAAAAAGTAGCAGCACACAGGAGGTGAGCAAACACACTGCAGATACTTGTGTTTGCCTGAAGGGGAATGTGCTGTGATCAATTAATGCTCTATAAATCTCTTGTTGTGAGATATCACTGTAGCCTTTTCTGTAGCTGCAGCATTTTATGGTAAAAATATAGATTTTGTCATGGTCTCGGCACTCAGATTACTTTTCTGTGATTAGTTTGGTGTCTCTTTAATTAAAGCTGTGTGCTGTGTTACCTGATTTCATCCTTTTTCTCCTTACATATTTAGGTCCTAATCCTGCAACTGAATTTGTTCAAATGGACCTCGATAGCCTGGGGGCCTGACGAAATCCATGGGACTCCAGATGACTGCAAGTTCTCACTCTGAAGATCTGATTGTAGGCCTGAACCTAAATTTCTATTCTGTTCCACTGCCTATTTGCTTCTAAATAATGAAAATTACCCTTTTAAGTGGTGCTGTCTTTGAGTCTCATGTACATCCACTGTAGTAGCGTTCAGACACCATGTGCTTGGGATGTTGTCAGACACTGTTAAAATATTTTTGTTCTGTCATGTGTCTAAACCTCATGATTGCTCTGATTATTGTGTTATATTTTTACATTTAGTGGCTTTCCACCTAAAATGGAAGAGATCATCATCTATGTTTTCAATCATTGTGGTATTTCTCTTAACTCAGATTTTTAAGTCAGAGTAAGTGGTCTAAGTAAAGTCTATCTATCCTGAAAGTCTATAACCTGAAACTATCCAGGTTATTTTTAAAGCTGTAGGTAGATTTGTTTGTTTCTCACTGGACACAAAGTATAATATTTTATTTTGCAAACCTGGTAGCCTACTATTACTGAAAGCTTTCAATATGATGATACTCTGATATAATAAAATAAGTAGGAAAATACATTACCTTTTACTAGCTCTCCTGTTGCTTGTCTATTTCTGTGGCTGTGGTTACACAACATACAACTGAGAGTTTATTTTTTGTGAGCCAGTGAATATCTTTTGTTGACAATTAGTGCTGTTCCCTGTCCTATTCCATATGACCACATTGCAGGTTTACTGAATACTAAAGTTACAGCCCTGGTAGAAACTGGAAAGGATTTTGCAAAATCACATTAAAAATAGAGTTTGACTGGAAAAACAAATATGTTCTTCTATCTCTATGTATGTTAGTATTTATAGTGTATATTTTTTGAAGCTGTATATGATAATTAACAGATTAAAAGATCCAAAACTTCCTTTGTATATAGAGAATCAGAAAAACTTTTTTTTGTTTTTGTAGGCTTATTACAATGATATTTAAGAGCTTCACAGTATTCGATGAATTTTTGCTTATTCCCAGAACGACAGAAAAGCACCACTGTCCTGTTTGACCAAGGAGAAAACTGAGCCACTCATTTAGGCAGTAGTAAAGTCAATGATATAAATTGGATTCTCCTGCCTTTTAACCTTGTGCCTCCAGCTCCATTTTTCCCTCAAGAGCCAAACCTTCCATTATCATCATCTGCTTTGCATTCCTACATAAAAGGCCCAAGGTGTTTCTGTTTGGACTCCCAGAAAACGAGGAAGACAAGGTTGGTGGCCACCTGCCAAAGTGCATGGTCTGACTCGCTCCTCGCTCAGAGGGGCTGTAGGCGAAGGCAGAGGCAGAACTGAGTGTTGTGTGGCATTCAACTGCCTTAACCACATGCCCATCACTCTCTTCCTGTAGTTGTCTGTCCTGTTCTTGCCAAAACTCCTAGAGACAACACATATTACCAACCTATAAATAATCTAATTTGATGCACAGCCCTGATTCACTTCCTGAGCTGTGTCCTGCACACACAGGGCAGCCACAGTCCCATGGAAAAATTCAGCAGAATGCACGAGGCCAAATATTAAGACTGTTAAGTGTTTAAACTTTGCAATGAAATGGAATTCTTTTTTTGTCGCTTGTTATAGCTATAGCTTGAAGTATTTTTATCAAGGAACAAGAGAAAAATGAAGGCTTTTAGAGCTGGTTGTAAGCGATTCCCTGTCTAGCATGTGGACGTGAATATCCAGCTCAGTGAAACACAGAGCATCAGCCGGCAGGAGGAGGCTGGCCACCTCCAGGGAGGAAGGGAAGGAAGAAGGCTGGGGACTTAACACCATGGGTATACCCAGTTTGCTTCCAAGTCTCAGGGACTATTTGTGTAGTGTTGACCCCAGCTCTTTAGTTTTTGTTTTCTCTTCAGCATTCCCACCCAAAAAAATTAGCTCCTCCAGAGCTTCTCAGTGCAATAGACATTGCAGGTGTTGCTGTAATGTGCTAATAATTTAAATGAAGAAACAGAAATCAAAGGTGGGGTTTTCTCTTGTTTTTCTGTTGGAAAATACGAGAAGATGCTCCCAGCTCTCTCCACAATGAATTTCAGAGGCTATCCTTCTGATCCATGATCTCGCAAATAGATGGCAAAAACTTCAATAATAGAAAATGCTGCTTTTGGCTTACCCGTTTAATCTTCCTGGTCAAACCGTAGTGGCCTGCTGTGTTTGTAAGCTACCAAGGGTGGTGTGTGGGCTCCAGTGCCAGAGTGATTTTGTTGCAAACACAAGCTCATCTTGTTATCTTTTATGTTAGAATTTGGTTGGATATTAGGTTTTTTTCGGAGAAATCTTGCCAGACCAGGGTCTAGGTTTCAGTTGCTTTTAATGTCTACTCTATCTATGGATGGTTCTTGAGATTTGATCACCAAGCGTGGTGATTTGTTATGAGGAAAATAAAACAATCTCATACTTTGCTTTTGCATATTTTCTCTGGGATATGCAGTCTCTTCCCACAAGTAAAGCAGCAAGTTCTTATGAAAAAGAATCAGTGGGAATACTGTTAGAGAAAATTTGGTCAACCCATTCAGTGAAATTCATAAAAATCAAAATACTTGCAAAAATACAATTTTGCTGTCATTTCATTGCAAAGAAAAAAAGAAAAACCTGATTTTAACATTATTTTTTTGGTTTTTTTTTTAAATAAAGATCAATTTTCAACATTATGGGAACTGGATGAAACCATCTTGATATGCAGAATCACCTTAAGTCTGTATCTCAACTCAACACTTTGTATCGTGAAACCATGGCCTGAAACTGCTGCCTGTCATATCAGATAATATTATCACTGATTTATTTTGTTACTTCATCTTACTGTTTTTTGTAACCTTTTGGCAGGGATCAGGGCTTTTTCCTGTGTTTTAGGTGTCTTCTTTTGGTTTCGGGTTTGGGTTTTATTTGTTTCTTTTTTAGGTGGTGGGGTTTTTTGGGGTGGTTTTTTTTGTTTGTTTGTTTTGTTTTAGTTGTTGTTGTTGTTTGGGGGGGTTGGGTGTTTTTGGATTTTTGTTGGGTTTTTTTTTTACCAGCACCTAATATTGCCCTGATCCATGACTTGGCTTCTAGGTACTAGGATAATACAAGTAGTAATCATGCCTGCTGCTAAAAATTTTCTCCCTTATTTCATTTGCATTTGTTTGCCTTCAGCTTCCAGTCATTGATTCTTGTTATGCCTTCTCTGTTGGATTAAAGAGCTCTTTAGGACTCACTATTTTCTCCCCAGGAAGGTGCTTTTACCCTGTAATCAAGTTACTTCTCTCTTCTTTTGTTGTTGTTGTTGTTTGTTTTAAGAAACAGCTAAACAGATTGAGCTTTTTAGGGTTTTCATTATTTTTTCACATTCTTGGATGATTTTTGTGGCTCTTTTCTATCCATAAAACTGTATGTTACTAGTCACATACACAGAAGTAAAATTACTTCTCTAGTTACTCTTGTGTTAATATAGTTAGAAATTTATGTTTTTGCAAGGTCAGATAAAAAAAGCTCTACCTAATATGACTTCTACACATCTGAGTGTAGTTATTAGAGGACAGAAAAGAATGGATGATTTTAAAAACATTTAAAAGTTTTTAAGTGATCCACAAATCAGCAAGAGTGGGTGTGCAGGAGGGATGCAAAAATATTTGTGTTGAGGTTTTTAAGGAGCTAGATGTGAAAATAAAAATAATAATTTTAATGTAGAGTAACAATAATACATCAAAACTTAAGTGCCGTGTTTAGCATAGTAATACATACTTGCAGAAATTTTGTAGGATTGAATGAAAAATGTTTGCTATTAACACACTGTTGGGGGCAACTGGAAATAAGAGACAGTGAGTGGATGTGAATATATATATCCCTTACATCCATTTAATCCTATAAGTAGCCTCTTGCTTATATTTGGAAACCCAAGAACAGTTATATGATCTGTTATGCTGTACTAGAAGAAATAACACAGTATTAAGAATTCTGTTTGTTATAAAAGTTGTCACTGTTAAGTCATAGAAAAGTTCAAACAATCAAAATCCACAGCTTCACAGAAGCTCTTGAAAGTTGTCCTGCTTCAGTATTTCTTTCCAAAGGAGTGGCTATTTATTTTGATTCGCATTCATACTTTAGGACAAGGTTAAGTTAAATTTACATGAAGGAGACTAGTCTTATGCCTGTCTGGTCAAAACATCTCAGTCTACCCAATGACTTTTATGCATGTCATGCATATCAGCATCTGAATTGAATCTGCACTCCCAGCCCCACACCTGCCCCTCCCGGAAACCATCAGATTTTCATTAAATTCAACTACAGACTGTTTAAACTCTTGGTGCTGCACATTAGTTTAATGCAAGTTTGTCTAATGTTGCGTCTGACAAAACTTTGAGGTCACCACGTTGACTTTCTGTCTAAACTGACTTGAGTTTTGACTTTAAAAATAAAGTGTCTTTCCATTGTGGCAGCAATGTGAAATTTGGGGCATATTCCATAAGGGTCTTTATTTGTTTCAGCAATGGTAAGTTCATGGAAACATGGTAAATGAGGAAGAAATGAGATTTAAAGTAATGCAAAAGACTTAGAATCCTCTCAAACTCCTGGAAAAAAGTAAAGGCAAACAAGAACTGAATAGAAAGACAAGTGGCGTCTAGTTAAGAAAGTACTAAGCTAAATAGATTTAGGCTATACATTTGTGTGTGTTAATGAAAAAGTTATTACTAATATTTTGGTAATACTTGGTGACTTGGGGTAGAAGTTGTTCCCCTGCAATGATGAGTTCTCAGAGTCCTTTTCAAAACAACTACCTGCTGTTGCAAAAGACAAGAAAAGTGGGCATTCCCTTGAATGTTTTTCGGTATCACAGGCTTAGTCAAGTGTAAAGTATGTGATTTCTTACATCCTAGGTTGCCTCAGTTTCTTCTCCCGAGTCTCAGAAATCCTGGAATAGAACATTAAATAAAAGGAGATGACATCACTGGGGAAGAAGATTGTAGAAGAAACAGGATGATTATGATAGAAGCTGGAAACAGTCTCTGTGAGAATGCTTGCGTGACTTCATTTCTCTGAACAGCCATTTAAGAAGTGATCCTCCTTCCTGATCCAGTAATAAATTGGGATGGCTGCATGTAATGGTAGGTGTTTGACCAATGCAGCACGCAGTGCAGTGCAGTACATACTGGAAAAGCATTCTGGTTGTGGGGGAGGGGGGATCTGGCTAGAAAATTACTTTCCCATTAAATAATGCTACTAATGACTATTTGGTGAGCAGGTAAAGCTGCTCACCAAATAGTCATGAATGCATTTTTCAGCTTATCTTTGCACAGTAGAGTGGACAAAAGAAGAGAAGAAAAAGAGGACAGAAAGGAGAGATGGAGAAAGATAACAGGTTTTTGTGGGCTGCTTCTGCTGTTCCAGGATATGTTCTTTGCTCTCCATAGTGAGTGGTGTATGCTGATAACTTGAGTACTTGAGCACCATATCTCTTTGAGACGTTCTCAAGTTTATGTAGTTCCCTGAGTATGTGGACAATTCCTCAAATGAATGAGAAGCACTCCAATGTGTTGTAAGGGATGAGACAGACACTACTCAGTGACACCCATGTGCACTTGGCTGTATTCAGCAAAAGGGTAAGACTGACAAAGTCCTGTCAAACTATGCAAGTTCCCTTTCTGAAGTTGTGAGCAAATGGTTGATTCCTCTAGCAGTTCCTGTAACTGCTTGTATGCACTTTACATCACAGCAGGTCCTGTGTAGTTACTAGATAAAGTGATGTGTGCTGCATCCCGTTTCTTTAGACATCAGCATTCCATAAATTCACATTATTTTCCTGGTTTCTGGAAATAAGACTGTGCTAGGATTTCTAGTATCAGGGACTGTGTGGGTGTTAAGAGGTCATCTTCATATCCAGAAGCAGATGGTTTAGTCTGTCTTGCAGTCCGGTATAAAGGATCAGAGTACAGGTCACGTGATGTTTATATATTGTGAATTTTCAGAAAACATGTAGATAAGGGAATAGTCACTCTGTCCCAGCACTATACTTAGCTCTGGGAATCTTTCCAATTGGACATGTAGCATTGAGGTCTGTCTAATGGAGTCCTAGCTGTGAGACAGCATATCTTGTTCAGTCTCCTGGGCTGGATAAAATAGGAAGGAAGGAAATCTCAGGTATTTTTTATCAGCTTAGGCCTGGTTGGATTCTGCCTGTTCAGGTGTAGAAGTCTAACACTGATGTCAGCATCAGAAGCTTACCTGCCTCTAGACTGGAGCGAGGGAGACTGAGTACTAACACCTTTAGAGCAGTGTCTGTAAAGGTGGACAGCAGCATTCTGGGTTTATTAGAAGCAGCTGGTAACTCTTATCTCGGTGGTAGGCTTCAGTGTACAATATATAAATAATCTGGAGATTTTGGAGGGGACTGAATACTTGATGCCATGTTTCCAGAAAGTTGAAGAGATAAATGGATGTTGCACTGCATGTTGTGTTCTCAGCAAAGCAAGCATCTCAGCAGGTCAGCGATTTCAGAAATAGTGCAGTCCTGAAAGAACATTTTTTGAACTCCTTTTTGCTGTTGAAGCTGAACACAGTTCCATCTGTCTGAAACTGCACATTGAGAGCTTCACAGAGGCACTTAAAAAAGTTATGTACTTCTGCCTAAGGAATAAGATGCTAAAGGAATCATATTTCATAAGAGTAAATCTATTAACCTTACCATAAAATGATTATTTTCTATACACATAATCACTGTAAAAATTTTTCACAGTATACTGATAATCAGAAGTCCATATTGATGTATCTTCACCATTTTTGCCCACTTTCTGAGCTGAATGGTATATGCTTTTGCTATATGAAAATCTGTTTACTTGGATACTTTGCCATATATCTGTTAATTCCACAAAAAGTGTGGAAATTTTCATATTATTCATTTTGTGGGTGAAAGCACTGTGTAAGTACTGACCCTGATTTAAGAATGTATTTGCTCTAGAAATGATGGAATTGTCTTCAGGGCTCGCATGTCAACAAAAATCAGCTGGTTCACACATGAAGCTTGGCGAGGAAATCACTGCAGCAGTACCGATGTCATCCCTGCTCCATGCCTGCCTCTCCCAGACCACTGCCTTTAGACAGCCGAGGTTACCTTGCCTGTCTGCCACTCTTCCACAGTTACCACTTACTTACATACCTGGGTGATCCAGCCACTTATCCTTGGGGAGTGGACAAACAGCCTTCTGAAACCCTACTCACTGATAGAAGAGGGACAGCAACATATGCAGGTTACTCAACACAATGTGGGAAAATCCAGACAGAAAGGTAAAGCAAAGCAGGTTCCATGCATTGGTACTGTTTGCAGACATGCTAAGTCTCATTCCTTTGAATGAAATCCTTCTCTTCCAGAAATGATTTTAAGGAAGTATTTAAAGTATCTCCTGATGATTTCAAATAAGACACCAGAGGAAAAGATTGGCTGCAAATCTGCATCTGATAAGCAACTGAGAATTGTGTTCATCTGGGCTGTGCACAGCCTGGCACTGCAGCCTCAGGAAAAAGGCAAATATGGCCAGGGCTTTTTTTCAAATACACTGTGAAAACCTTCCCCGCTGTAGGGCTGGAAGTGTTTGAAAGCAACAGTGACAATCTACATTACCAGCAGCTCCATGAGAAGTTCATGTGCCCAGGTGCCCTGTCTCTGCAGATGTTTTGCTCTCGTTTTGAGCTGAAAATGTAACATTTTTGTTGAGAAAGGCTTTCAGATCTCGTTAAAAATAGCCTAATAGTAGGTTTAAATTTGACTGACAAGCTAGTTGTTACTCTACCATTTTCACTGTAAGAGTATCATAATTTTGACCCAAAGAAACAATTATCTCATTCCTTGAGAGGGAGGACAGTGACAAAATCTGGAGGTCCTGTGACGACACTGAATCTCTTCACTGTCAAAATAAGCTATGAAATTATCTGCTTTCCAGCCAAACCCACCGGGGAGTAAGCAGTGTCCTTCACAGAACACACATTTAGCAGGAGAACATGGGGGCATGGAAGAACTACCTTCTTGCCCCCTGGGAGGTGTGCTGCCCCATACCCTGTGACTTCTGGAATTGATGCAAGTGTGTTTTCCCACCTCTGGTTGTCAGCAACCACAGCACTAAAGTGGACAGAAACTTTCCAAGGTTCTTCATATACTGTGACTTCATGAAAAATTCTGCTGGAGTAGTCTCACCAAGATGCTTCACAGTTATTTTGGGAGTTGGGGAGAATGATACCTCTGCATCTCTCTCTCAGTCAGGCTCCACTGCCAGCCGGGTAGTCTGTGCTTCTTGGGATTCTCCATCCTTGTTTTTGTTTGCTAAAGTGTTTGGTTGTGAGCTTACATAGGGGATGATATGAAGTGAGAAGAAAATTTTAGTAGAACTTTTCTCATTATTCAGTTAGAACTTTTCTGTTCCTACTCAGCAATACATTGTTAAGAACAATTCTGGTTTTGGAGAGGCCTTTCTCTCTTATCTCTAAAGAAAACTGGAAAACAAAAGGATGCTTTAAAAAAAGATGGATAATGTATAGCTGATGTTTCCATTCAAGTTCAGCTTGCCTTACATGGAAAAGGAGTTGAACCAAAAGGCTCCCTACAAACATTCCTACTAGTTTCCAAGTAAGTAGCTACAAAGAGTATAGTAAAACGTGAAGTATTTGAAAACACATATCTAATAGAAATCATAGTTTTACTCTTGCTTTGCAATATGACATCCAATCCCTGTGTCTTTTCCTAAAGTATACTCTAGTTTGCAAAACACCAAAATTACTAAACAGGGGTTTTGAAACTTCCTCTGCAGCTACATCTTCTTTTTTTCCCCCTGGAGCAGTCATACTGGGCTGTTGTGACCCAAATGTTCTGTGGGCAAAGCTGCTGTGCAAGAAATCAAAGGTGTCTTGTGTTATCCAGGTGATCACAGTGACTGCACCTGTCTAGTGGAGTGTAATTTAAAACAGATTTGAACTTCAATGAAGTTTGCAGAAGAAGGCATGTTTGTGAAGTATCAGAAGGGATGTGGCACAGCATGAACAAGACAAGAAACATATACTGCTTCTGTAAAAAAACACTACTGTCTGCAACTGATGAGTAAATTCTTACGTATTTTTGTCATCATGGGTTGCAGAAGAAACCCACTGGAATATGCAAACCTGTACAAGCCTGAGCATATAACTAGCAGAGATGAAGGAAAACCATTACAGGAGTATGTAATGTAATCAAATCCTCCTCATCACTTGCATTTTACTAAAGTTTTGGCTCTAGACAATAGCAAGGAATAAAAGGTTTCTTTAGCCTTCCTTTCAGGTCTGGTTTTCACAGAAAAAATCTTTAAAAGTTCAGTATGTGCAAAGCTGTCAGCTTCTGCACACTAGACCACATAAAAACTGGTGATTTTTACAGTTTTCTTCTGTTCCATATAAAGGTATAAACTTTAAGATGCAAATCAGAGAAAATCCCCTCAAACCACAAAAACTTTTCTTGTGACAGAAACACTATTATTCCTTCCTATTAATGTATTTTTGCATTATTTCAGGTACCAGAATCACTATCTTCATACGTCCCCCAGCGCTTCTTCGCAAATGAGGCAGTTTTAGAATTAGGATTATTATTTAGAAGGATCTTTGACTTCCATGCCTTGCCCAACACTTGCTATCCCTTGTGTCACAGGGTCCTTGCTATCCCTTGGACCACAGACCGATCCAAAACTTCATGGATCGATTTTGAGAGAGCATAGTAATTAAGCAATTATCAAAATCAGCTATTTACACACGAATATTTGCGGCCAATGCACACCTCTCTTCACTCAAGTTTCTGTTACTACAGTACGTGCGCTGACATTGCCTTTCGAGGCAGAGCAGTGGTTTTGGATTTTTCACAGCAGCGCTCCTCCCAGCGTTGTTTGCACCAATAAAGTAGATGTAAACAGCGAAGTTGCTGTTAAGGGGTATTTCTCCTGTTCGCTAGTCCTGCACAGCTGCCTCGTGCAGTGCAAGTGACAGTAAAAAAGCAGAGAGACGAGCGGCAGCGAAGGACAGGTGAGATGTGGCTCAGCGCGCCCCCGGCACCGGGATGCGCGGGACAGCGCCGGGCCACCGCTGCACGGTTGCTGAGACCCTGGGGGGAGCTGCCTGACCACTGCGGACTGCTCCTTGTCACCCGGCAGGTTACGGAGAAAGCCAGCACCTTCTGACTGTTGTTCATACAGGTGATGAAGCCATTTCTAGAAAAAGAAAAAAAAAACCCCAAACCCTACGAAATAACAAAGCAAAGCAAAGGCCCCCCAACCTCGGGGAAGGAGCAGAGCCGCGCACGCAGCCGCGGCAGCGGAGCGGAGCCCTGTGCGCCGGCTGGAGCTGGGCGAGAGGAGCCGAGACACGCGGGCTCGGCTGGGCTCCCTGCTGAGCCCCGGTTTCCGCGCCTGGGCGGTGCGGCCGCAGGGGCGGGGGTGCGGCGGCGCCAACTGCCTCCCGCAAGGCGGCCGCGACGGTCCCCCCGGGGCGGCGGGGGCGGCTGCGGGGGCGGCGGGGCCCGCACCCCTCGCAGGCGGCAGCGTAGCGCCGAGCGGCCACCGCCGCTCTCCGGGCCCTGCCGCCGCCCGGCTCCCTGCGCTCACTTTTATATTTGCGCGCCCTTTCCATGCTCGGTGACGTGTCCCGCGGCGCGCCCAACCCGCGGCGCGCTCTGGTCAGGACAATGGGAGCGACTGGGCCAATCGGCGCGGCGCTCGGCTTGGCGGCGGCCAATGGGCGCGGGGCTGTGCAGAGAGTAATGTTACCAGCGCCGCGAGTGTGAGGAGGCTGCGTATCGATCCCGCGCTCAGCCATTGCGGTGCACCGGGCTGCACAGCGACCCAGCCAGCGCTGGGGCCGGGCGGGCGGCCGCGGGAGCGTCTCTGGGGCTCGGGGCCGAGCGAGGGCTGCGTGCCGACTCTGTCTGACACGGGTGAGTACGCGCCGGGGGCCGCTGGGCCGGCCGGGCGCGCTCGCCTGCCCGCCCGCCCGCTCGCAGCCGGGTGGTGAGCCGGCGGTGGCCGTCGTGCCGCCGCCGCTGCATGACCGCGGAGCGCGGGGCAGCGCCGGCTCGGACGCCCGCACACAAAGGCGAGCGGGGCTGTGCCCGAGAAACCCTTTCCCGGGCGGTGAGCCCCCCGGCCGGGGCGGGGCGGGGGCGGCGGGCGACTTCGGGGAAGCGGGGCGGCGGGAGGCGAGGAGCGAGGTGGGGAGCGACAGGCGGGCGAAAGGAGCCGGGCGAGCGGCCGGGGGTCGCCCGCCGCGGGGGGCGAGGGCCGCGCTGTGCCCCGCCGTAAGCCGCTTACACGGTGCCTCGCCGTAGCCATCGCCGTGACGGCGGGATAGGCGGCGGGGCGGCGAGGGCTCCGGGCGGGCCGTGCCGCACCGCCGGGGCGGTGGGGAGCGCGGGGAAACGGGGCACGGGCCGGGGCGCCGCTGGCCCCGCGGCCGCCCGGCTGTAACATGGCTGACGGGAGCCGCGAGCGAGAAAACAAGGCGAGCGGCGCGGAGCAGCAGAGGAGGCGCTCGGGCGGGCGGGGGCGCAGTTCGGGGGAACTTTTTTCTCCAGCAGCCGCCGCTCGCCCAGGCGCGGGGCCCGCGGCCCCGGGGCCGCACAGCTCGGCGGGGCGCGGGGGCGAGCGGGGGGTGCCCGCCGGGGCTTCGTCCGCGCTGCCGAGGCTCGGGCAGGCGCTGAAAGCGTGCTAGTTCCCCCCATCTTCTTCCCCCCCGCTCCCACCCACCTCCCCCCGTCTCCCGCCCGCCCTCCCCCGGCTGCAATGGCTGAGCGTGTGCGCCAGGGTAGCGGCGCGCTCACACAAAGGGAAGGGAGGAAGGAGCCATGTTCTCTGCGCGGCGGCAGCAGCGGGCGACGCCACAGCGGCCATTCCGCGCCGCTCGGGCTGCGCTGCCACCGCCGCCCCCGCGGGCGGGGGTCGCCGCCCGGCCCTGCCGCGGCCCCTCTCGGCGGGGGTCCCGCCGCCCGGCTCGCCGCCCCGCCCGGCCGCGGGGGGTGTGGTGGCGGCGGGGGGGTGGGGAGCGGCCGGCTCTGCTCCTCAGCGCACAAAATGGAAGGAGGCTCGGCGGCGGGTGACCTCCTCCGCCAGGAGCCTGCGCCATGGCGGCCGCTCCCGCCGACACCGCCGCTGCGGCGGCGCGGCCGGCAGGGAGGGAGGGAGCGAGCGCAGGCCGGGGCTGCCTCGCCTCATGGCGGCCGGAGCGGGCAGGGCTGGGCACGGGGACGCCCTCCCCCCGCCGCGGGGGGACGGGGGCGGCGGCGGGAGAGCGCTTTGTCCCGCCGGGGCGGGGGTCGCCGCCTGCGGGCAGCCGCACCCCGGAGGGTGTCGGGCTCCCGGGCATGTGCTCGCCCCTGCGAGCCGTAGCCTGAAAGCCGAATAAAACTCACACATGTTCTCCCTAATAACGGGACTCCTTTTTAAAAAAGAAAATTTTTATTCCCCCATCCCCTTTTTTTTCTTTTTTTTTTTCCTTTTTCTCTCACCCCCAGCAGGTCTCTTGAGGGACTTCTGAAGTTTCCCTCTGCTCCCCTCGCAGGGGAAGCGTCCAAAATGGCGGGAAGGAGGAGGCTTTTAAACGCCAGCCCTCGGGTCGCAGTGCCGAGTGGTGCCCGCCGCCACCCCGTGTCCCCGGAGCCCCCTGTCCCCAGAGCCGCCTGCCCTGCCGCAGCGGGCACTGCCCCGGCCCGGCCGAGCCCCCCGCCCGTCTGGCGCTGCCAGCGTCTCCATGGCAGGCAGGAGCGGCTCCGGGCTCTTCAGCCCTCTTGTTTACTTGATAGAAACTTCAAACCGGACGTGTTTAGTCACAGAGCAGAAATCTGTTTCTGTCTATCCGCCAAACCGATAGGAAATTCAGCTTCTGTGGCAATACGGGCAGGCACTGCCGGCCCCTTTTTTTTTCCCTTTCACACTTTTTTTTTTTTTTCTCCTTTCTTTTAATTTGTGCTGAAAAGCAGAGCTTGTCAGGCTGCGAGTGACTTTTTCCAGGGAGCTATGGAGAAATACTCTGAATGTCTGACTTGGGTGTGAAAGTTCCAGGAAGGTATTTTTCAGTCCCTAAAAGTATCAGATAGTGCTCTTGGTGAGCACGGTTCTGCTGGCCATATGTAAATGTACTTCTCCCTGTGTAGGTCATGACATGTTTGACCAAGTGAGGTGTTTCATTCCTATATTTCTAGGTACACTGGCAAAGAGGGAGTAGGTTTTTGCAGTACACTTAAAGAAGAGTGCTAATATATGGCATAGAAAATAATAAAAAATATGTTTTGTAAATGAGCACCCAGGGCCTATAGGGGAAGAAGTAGAAACACAGGCTGCAAAAGGAAAGAATGCAGTAATCCAGAAGGCCACTGAGATAGGATACTTGAATGCTTCTGCTCTCCTTTTAACAGAATTTATTTCTCCCAAGCACATGATTAATACACCAGTAATAATCATGGTGTGTAGTCTCCGCTGCAGTACTTGCCTTCAGATTGCTTGGAAGGATAGTTCTTACTTGCAGGAGACCATAATTGCACATTTTGAAGGCCTTTTGAGATTTCAGATTGCTTACATCCAGGTCACCTCAGACAGGGATGACAGTAATCTTCAGTAAATTTTCCAGAAGGGAATTTTCTTCCCATTGTGTGATTTCAGAATACTGCTCCAGCAGGTCTTGTTTGGCATGATCCTTGGTTGTGACTTACTTCTTGCCTTGGCTTGTTGAAAGTACAAGTTTTAAAGGTATCTCTTTTGCTTTATTACAGAAAATCAGCAAAAATGGGCAAAGGTGATCCTAAGAAGCCGAGAGGTAAAATGTCTTCATACGCCTTCTTTGTGCAAACCTGTCGGGAGGAGCACAAGAAGAAACATCCAGATGCATCAGTGAACTTCTCAGAGTTCTCAAAAAAATGCTCAGAACGATGGAAGGTAGGAATACCTGCTTTTAAAACCCTTACAAAACCTGAAATGACTGCTTGGTGTGAAATACCATTTGAGATTATAAATTATTTCTTTAGAAGTTCATATTTTGGGTAAGTATGAAGTGCATTTGTAAAATAAGTGGTAACTATTCATTCTCCTTGTCTTACCTTTAGCTTCCCCAGCTGAAATTTTGGAATGGACTTTAGTATGTTTCAGAATCTTAAAATACTGTTTCAATCCTTATGTGTCCCTTCTGAGGTATTCTGTGATTCTAATTGCCTTCCAGACTATGTCTTCTAAGGAGAAAGGGAAGTTTGAAGATATGGCAAAGGCTGACAAGCTTCGTTACGAAAAAGAAATGAAAAACTATGTACCACCTAAGGGTGAAACAAAAAAGAAGTTCAAGGATCCAAATGCACCGAAGAGGCCTCCGTAAGTAGATTCCTAGTTTCAGGTTGTCTTCTTCAGTTCCATCACGCTGGTGTGTATCTATAAAATGATAATCTTACCCAGGAGCTTCAGAAAGACAAGACTATGTGATTTTCGTGACAAGTGGTGTGAAGATAGGTTGAAATTTTAGTTGAGAATGGTAAGCTTTTATTTTCAGACAGGCTGTCCCACTATCAAAGTTGGAGTAATGGCAGCCTTTCAAAGTAGATGCAGAAACTTACTATGTGTGATTCTGACTGATTTTTTAAATTTCTGTTAAGAGGGTAATTCCAGTGTAATATGGCAGTAAAGTACTGCAGGCCCTGCTCTCATCACCTGTTGGCCTGAGCAGAATTTTTGATTGGCAGTCAGTTTAAAGTCAGAGGCTTTTGCTCAGAACATATTAGAGGGATGATCTTGCTCAAAACCAGCTTGGAAAATTAAAACTTAAGCCACTGCATAATGACAACTGGCTTCAAGTTCATCTGCTATTAGACACCAGTACTTTATTATGTGTGTTTTAAATGGAGCTAATACTGAAAGGAGCAGGGAAGTTCCTTTATAATCTAGTGTTCTTGTTTGTGCTGGTGCTGTTGTATGGAAATCCTACTTTCATAACAAATATTGCAGCCTCCCACCTCTTAACAGTTGTGATGCAACATTTGCTACCCTAGTATCATTCCCTTATTCTTATTTTCTAAAGATCTTCTCTGTGTATGGTATATAAAATCTGCCTTTCTGGGGATCCTGCCAAAAATGGGACCAGATGTGCAGCATTATGTAGGAGACAAGGGTGCACTGAGTTTGCAAAGTGGCTCGTTCAGTTCTGATACCTTCCTTTGTAATCATTGTCTGTTTCACTTTTAGGTGCTTTTCCCAAAATGCTGTTAAGGAACAGTAACAGTAAAGGTCACAAAAGTTGCTGCTGCAGTGAAGTCTAAAATTTAAGTAATCTTCTTTTACTTTTCCTCCGTAGTTCGGCTTTTTTCTTGTTTTGCTCTGAGTTTCGTCCAAAAATCAAAGGAGAACATCCTGGTCTGTCCATTGGAGATGTTGCAAAGAAATTGGGAGAGATGTGGAACAACACCGCTGCAGACGATAAACAGCCTTATGAAAAGAAGGCTGCTAAGCTGAAGGAGAAGTATGAAAAGGTAACAGTGACATTTAGGGAGATGCTTTGTGGAGGTCAAGCCTCAGTTTAGATATTTTTTCCTTATTGTGTACTCTAACACCTGATGTTGAAAATTATAATACGCTAATGACATAATTCATTATATTTGTTGAAAAAATGTTGCCTAGAAGGGCAAATGGTTCATTGCCATAACACTAAATTGGAGTCCTTTATGTTGAACTGTTTGCATTTTTTGGGCTGTTGCTGGTGGTTTAATAAATACCATGGGTTCTGTATCATTACTAAATCCACAGGTCACAGCAGTATTTGAGCTGAGTTGGCAGCACTAAATAATGCTATTAAAGAATGAATTTGTTCTCTAATTCGGGCATACTGATGAGCATCCATGAATGTTAGGGTAATTGATACACATAGATGATTTTTAAAATTTATTCTTGGGATAATGACAAAACACAAAGGAGATGCTCGTTTCAGGCATGTGTTTTTCCTGGACCTTCTTTGTGTCCATCTCCTTTCTAGTAATTAACTTGTTTAATTATGCATAAGAAGCATCTTGTCATACAATTTTTTAAATTATTAAGGCTAAATCCTGCTGTCATAATTTGAGTTGTAGCATTCTGATGTGTACACAGGATTGTACCACATGTGATTTTATTTCAGGAAATCAAGGGAAGAGAGGGATGCACATAGTAGTGATAATACTTCACAAGGGCTCAGCGACCACCTATAGCTGACACATAGTACCTGTGTCAGTAGTGTGCTGTCACCTTCCTCTGGGTATTTCTCCTGGTGGCAAACAAATCCACTTCAAAGTTTTCTACATTGTAGTGTGCGAGGTGGAACCTTTGAGCCTTGTTTATGTGCTGGAGAGGAGTTGCAGGTCTGGGAGATTTCCCCCATGGTGCTCTCTGTACAGCTTCTTAGTAATTGCTTGCACACACAGCCAAGGCAAGTCAGACTTCTTTTAAATGGTAAAATTATTAATCTTTATTTGCAGATATTATTTGAATTTTCACTGGTAATGTCTTTATTTCTTGCACTTACAAATGGGGTTTTAAGGTGTAGTAATTTTCAGTATTTTGCTGCCTGGCCTTTGACTTAGTACATATCATTTCTTCTCGACATTTCCTGCTCAGCTTTAAGAAGTCCAAGTGAACACTAAGATTTAGTAGTGTAGTGTTTATTAGGTGGGGAATATTTGAAGATTTGGACCATCTGTGTAAATGTGTTGATGTTTCTCCGTAGCTGGTATGTGTACATTTTGTAGATCAATTCTCCTACCTAATTGTTTTATTGTTTTGACACAAAGTTGGGAAGTCTTAACTGCTTTTATGACTTCGCCTTCCAGGTGAAGTTTTGACTTCCCCGTAACAGGAACTGAATTTTGTGCATTTCAAACGACTAGAACAAATTTACTGTATGCAGAAGGTGGCACTGTCTACCCTTTAATCAAGTTCTAATACCTTTTATTTTGTAAACTTGAGTTAGGCAGAGTTCAGTATAACTGCACTTTGCTGAGGCATAACATTGCAGCTGTTGGGTTGGGTCGTTTTGGGTGGCTGATCACAGTTTTGTGCCTCAAACAAGGGTTTTCTTGTGCATTTCTTCAGGCGTTGTAGGAGGTAGGGTTAGAAAGGGACCTTAAGAGGTCTCCCTACTTCATTTCCTTATGGGATAGTGGGCTCAGCTGTGCCTTTACTGTCAGAGGCAGCAGCTTTTCCAGCCTGTTCCCAGAAGCCTAACAGTGGAGATTGCTTAGCAGCCATAAGCAGTGTGTTCTAGCTTGCCAGTGTACTTTCTGTGTTAGAGGGTTCCCCTTTCTTTGGCACTGGGCTTCAGTTCACCATGGAGCTGAAGCCGCAGCTCCTGGTCCTACCCCAGTGCTTGTGGAGAAAGGGCAGGTATGTGGGCGACTGCTTTCACAAGTGCTGTTTGGGAGCTGCTCAGACCTCTTGGCTGGTTAAATCTTTGAGAGATTCTTCCTGCTTTCTTCTCCAAGGATATTGCTGCATACCGGGCCAAAGGGAAGGTTGATGGAGGCAAAAAAGTAGTTGCCAAGGCTGAGAAGAGCAAGAAGAAGAAGGAAGAGGAGGAGGATGAGGACGAAGATGAAGAGGATGAAGATGATGAAGAGGAGGAAGAGGAGGAGGATGAAGATGATGATGATGATGAATAAGTCTCTTTTAGAGCAATTTCTTTCTTGTCTATAAAGCATTTAACCCCCCTGTACACAACTCACTCCTTTTAAAGAAAAAAAAATTGAAATGTAAGGCTGTGTAAGATTTGTTTTTAAACTGTACAGTGTCTCTTTTTTTGTATAGTTAACACACTACCGAATGTGTCTTTAGATAGCCCTGTCCTTAGTGGTATTTCAATGGCCACTAACCTTGCCTGGTACAGTGTGGGGGTTGTAAATTGGCATGGGAGTTATAAAGCAGGTTCTTGTTGGTGCACAGCACAAATTTAGTTATAATTTGGGGATGTAGTTCATTTCTCATCTTCAGTTGTCTCTGATGCATCATAAAAATAATTGTTGTTCTGTTAACTGAATACCACTCTGTAATTGCAAAAAGGAAGAAAAAAAGTTGCAGCTGTTTTGTTGACATTCTGAATGCTTCTAAGTAAATACAATTTTTTTTATTAGTATTGTTGTCCTTTTAATAGGTGCCCTTGAGAATCATACTTTTTTTTCTTTTCTCTTTTTTTTTTTCTTTTTTTTTTTTTTTCTTTTGAGGGGAACTCATCTTTTGCTTTATTGAATGCCCGTATGGGATCACGGGAATATTACAGTTTTCATCTTTCATATAACCAGCTGATAAACAAAGCTTTGATCTGCATACCCTGCATTATCATGATAGGGTAAGAAAAGAAATATATAGGCATATGATGAAAATATTCTTCCATAACTGGAAACAAAATGAAAAATTCAATCTCAACAAACGGATACTTGTTCAGATTCTTGTGAAATGTAATATTCTAATGAGTTGCATGAGTTTACCAGTCTTGGAGAGTTGAGAAGTATAGAGTTCAATTTTACAGAAACTAAATACTTTGGGGGGTGGGGAGGGAGGGAATGTTAAATTCTGTCCTAGAAGGACCCATAGGAAGAGTGTATGTCCATCCGGTGTAGAGAAATTTACACGTGTGACTCCGTTACCATGTAATGGAAGTTATATTTGTAAATCTCTGAACACCTGGGAGCGATGAGCGCACCTAAAATGTGTAAAGTTAAAAGCATGAAATGACCATATTATTTTTTGGTGACAGGTCTGGTGATGGCCACGGGCTTTATACCATGAGACTCCTGGTAGCAAAGGGCCCACAAGAAATGATTTTTCTTTCTAAGATTTCTATAAATGGTACCATTATTATTTGTTAAATCTATGTAAATTCATATTTGTATTCTTGAAATTCTAGTTTTAGCCCTTTAAACAAAGTTGTATATTGTCTCAAATTGAAAATGAGATAAGATGTATTTTTCCTGTTAGGTTTTATACCGCACTCTTGATGTTTGCCCATTTTTAAGTTAAATATAGTTGTATGGAAAAGTACATTTTATTAAATTTTGCATTAAAAAGTTAAATGTTTATGGTATACCAACAATGTCTAATTTGGTCAAATACAGTTCTCTTCCAAAACCAAAGCTAAGGGGTTTTTTGCATATTTAGTAAAACTTCAAGTGCTGGCAGCTGTAACTATTTTCACATATACCTGCTTACCAGTTTGGGGGACAATTCGGCAATTTTGTGGTTACAAAATTATGGTTCTCTTAAGTGCCAGTGTTTAAAAACAAAAAAAAAGCATTCTTGTAATTTTACACGCTTTTGTGATGGAGTATTGTTTTGTTATACAATTTTGACTTTCAGATTCTTATTTCAATTTGCATTTATGTATAACTTCAGGAGAAATATTGAACATCTGAAATCCTGGATGATACTAATAAACTAATAATTGCAGAGGTTTTAAATACTTAGTTAAATGATTCACTTAATA
Organism: Lichenostomus cassidix; assembly: GCF_008360975.1. Lineage (NCBI taxonomy): Eukaryota > Metazoa > Chordata > Aves > Passeriformes > Meliphagidae > Lichenostomus > Lichenostomus cassidix. The sequence continues at coordinate 67,693,929 of NC_139479.1, forward strand.
CCCTAAGGATTTGGGGGTTTTTGTGTGTGTTGGTGTTCTCAGATACATACATCCCTGCTTTCTGTTTCAAGCAGAAGAATGATGCTGTTTGCAAGGTCTGGATTTAGAAAGCTTAGGACAGGCAGACTTATTTTTCTCCTTAAACTGGATATTACACATTCAAATGCTCATAACTGATGACAAATTTTCTGTGCTGAAGGGTTTTTTTGTTTCCCCAGGTCATCAGAGGAAAGTAGACCCATTTCTTGTTCTTGGAACAAGCATGCTAAATGAGATCCCTCTAATCTTGTGCCTTTGTTCTTGGTGCTTGATGTTGACAGAAGTAACCTAGAGGATTCAGCTGAACTTAAAAGATGAGTAGCGAGCGCTTCCCTGGCAGCCAGGCACGGCCTTTGCCTTGCCTTTGACTTTAGCACATTGGTAACAAACAGAGGGTAGGTAATGTAATTATCAGTGCTGCTTACTGAGGAAAAGAACCCTCTGTATCTCACTGCAGAGGCTGGTGTTGGGTGGGGGATGCACCAAAGCTTCCCCAGCTCTCCAGAGTGGCCATGGTTTTCTCAGGAGCACTTGGTATGTGTCTGCAATAAAACTGTTTTGAAACTAGAGTGTTCTTTGATGAAGAGGAGTACCATAGGTAGATTAATTCCCCTTTTTTAAAAGAAGAGCTGCTGAGGGTTGTTGCTGGAAAGGACCTCCGTGTTCCGCAGCTGTGCTCCCCGGCAAGCTCCAGCAGTTAAATAATCCTCTTGGTCAAAATTGTCTGCACTGATGGGTCTGACTTGACCACTCCAAGATTACTTGATCTGAGGTCAGTTACTGCTGACACTTCAGCTTGAATCTGCCTCCCCTTGATCTTTAAAAGTGGATGCTTGCTTTAAAAGAGGGATAATGAGAGGTGAAATAGCAAGTTTAGCTAGTGGTTCCCTACAAGGGAACTGACAGCATTGGCATCACTATCAAAAAGCACCTCCTAGGGCTTTAACCTTCACATAAATGCTTGTTGTTGAGGTTAAAAAAGACTTTTCCTGTTCTAAACAACAAAAGATTGTTTGGTCTGGAGAGAGCTTGAATGTTGATATGTGGTAGTTATAATACCTTGGATGCCAAATGAAGCCAGACTGATTTTATGGTTGTGTATCTCAAGTTGGTCCTGAAAGGAGCTGCAGTTGCAGCCACCTCGATGTGCTCAGTATGCTCTGTAATTTTAAGCTGGTTTAACTAAATGTATGGACAGCATTCATCCGCTCAGCTGAGCTTTCAGTGATCACACCAGCTCTAGCGAAAAGTTGAGCTTATTTAACAAAATGTTTCTGTCCAGGCAAACAGGCCCCTAGAAACTCGAACTAACGGGTGTGAAGAGGCCGATTTCTGCAGCTTAATTAGGGCTCTGCTGACAGCCTCTTTACAGCTGCTTTTATCAGTGTAACCAGCCCATCCTGGAGGAGGAAAGGCTGAGTAATAGCTGGGACTAGGCTTGCTAGAAAGTGGGAAGATGCATTTGTGTAACTCCAGAAGAGGCGCCAGGCGGACTGCAGCCACAGCGTTAGGTTCTCTAGATGGGTGACAAGCCGAACTTGGAAAAAACCTCTCCTAAATCTTGCTAGCCTAAGGGTTAGACCTGCTAGCTAGAATAAACATTCCCATTCTGCCTTCCCAGCTATGCCTGACAGGAGATTAAAGGAATAAAGGCAATGTGCTGCGTTGGGTTATAATGCGTTATTCAATACACAGCCTGTAACGGAGACATGGCAAAATACAAAGATAGTGTTTAATGCAACACATTTGAGTCCTAAAAGGACTCAAATGTATCAATTATTTCATTAATAACAGTAAAATGCCAAATATTTTCAAACATTCTTCTGTTATATTCTTTAGTTTATGAGTCTCTATTTGACTACAGATCACATCATTTTGAGGCTGCTTTAGCAGAAAATAACAGTGTGTGACATTTTCCTTTGGCAGGCTGCAGCAGACATTATTTTAGCACCTGAAATATATTAAGGGACATTTTACAAAGTGCTAAATCCAACGGAGTGCCTAAATGTGGATGTATATTGATAAACTTTTCCCCAGACTTTGCTACTGGATTGCAATCTACATCTGAAAACCGCTTTGAGGTGGTCTTAATTTAGTCTAGAATAGATCCACTTTAAATTAACACCAGCCTTTATTCCAAAACAATGTACTTGCAGACAAGCTGTCATAGTTTATTCCAATGTTTGAGTAAGAAAAAGCAGGAAAAGTAGAGTTTTTTATAATTTTGCTGAAGTTGTCTTGTATTTTTATTTTGTATATGTTGTGCCCTGGCTTTTCTTTTGACAGTACTTCAAGCTGAAAAACAAAGATGGATTTTTTTCCCCAGTGAATTTATTATGAAGAATGAAGGTCAGACTCCTCTTACGGCTGCTTTGTGCTATTGAAAAATACAGTGTGGCTTCTGCTTCGAGAGCACCTAATTTTGAAATCCATCTTGCTGAAGCAATTGCTATTAGAGGTGACCCGCGAGAGAGACGAGCCTTCCCTTTTGCCACTCTGTGATGGAATAAAAGACTTGAGCGATAAATTAGCTTAGTTTACCTGTTTGCCACATCAGAAGCTCAAGCTTTCCCTGCAGCAGGAGTGCTCGAGATCAAGCTAAGCAGCAAGAGGCACAGCACCATGGATCAGGGAGGACAGACAGGCAAATGTGGGGTTTTTTACTGCACCTTCTAAAATTTTGCTTCTATTGTTCAAAAGTGTTGGACTTAAATGATGGTCGTTTGGCACAGAGGAAGTTTATCCCCGTGCTTCCAGCAGCCTTTCACCTATTAAGGCAGCAAAAGCTCAATTCATGTATTTCTGACCTCCCAAAAGTTCCTCAGTAAAAACAGGAAAGACCAAGCACTACAGCTTGAATGCCTGGAAAGGACCCATCTCCCTGCACATCTTACAGCAGCAAGAGGTCACCATTTAAATGTTTTTTCCAAGAAGCCATTCAAAAAAATCAGGCTTACGGAGGGGAAACCGAGGACGTGTGCTGCTGTGTTTGGCGGGGGCATTTGTTACCAAGAATGAAAACAGTTTGGAAGAAATGTCTGGGAAGACATCCCTGACCCCTCCCGCTCCTTCCCAAACTGAAACATAAGAAAACAATGAAAATAGCACCTTTTTGGGAAAAAGTCTCCCTTGCCAAAATGCTGGGGTTGACCACACTCTTCCTCATCCTGGCCATGGGGAAAAATGCCCATCCCCTAAACTAACACTGGCCTGCAGCACTACAGATGGCATGAGGGCACTGATGGCAACTGGGGGGTCAGTCCTGGCAGCCCTCTCCTTGCTGCCAGCTCACCCCTGGCACTGGGGAGACACTGGTCGTGAAAACTGCTGGGAGGAGTGTCAGGTCATGGATCATGCCAGGGCTGAGTGCCTCATGCCTGGCTTTGAAACACAGATGGAGAGGGAGTGCAGTGGGCTGCAAGTAGGGATAGCAGAAACCGGCCATCTGAAGACAGCCGCAGTGTTAAAATCAGGGTGCTCTTTTAAAAAACTCTCAAATTTGTGTGGTGGTGACTCTTAGAAGATATAACTTTTCTTGCAAAATGTGCGCTGGTAAATGATTGAATAACAGTGACTCATGTTTTATTATCAGACTTGACTGTAGCGGTGCTTACGCTCGCTTCAGATTTGTTGACACACATTTCTCCTGACGCCTGCCAATGAGGAAGATGCTGTGAACCAGCACTGTAATGTAAAACACACTGGAAAACGTAGGGTAGGGCTGATCACAGCCTGAGCCCCCCCGGCACAGAGCAGCTTTTGGGGACAGAGGAGTTGGTTTTGCTATATCAGCCACCGGTGCAAAGTGCCGGTGGGTTTCTGCTCAGGGGCGCTGAGAGGCACGGCACCCACGTGGGTTGTCGGGGCGTTTCGCAGGACTAATCCTTTGGATGCTGCCTGGGACTGATGGCCGGTTCCAGAGTCACACCCCAGAATGCGTGAGTGGCTCCCAGTGGGAGGCTGCCAGTGAAAGAGACCCCTCCTTGCACCAGCCCTGCTGTGTCTGAGATGGAAAAAGGAAATTATCTGGTTTTGGGGAGCATTTGTACGAGGTGTTCAGTGATGGCAACAGTGTCTCTATCACTGCGTGCTCTGCCTCTGCACAGGAGCACCCGCGCTCTGCCTCCCTGCCTCTTCCTCCCGCCCCGCATGACATCCAGGGCTGGCAGCCCTGCTCCGGCAGGAAGCAGTGAGTTCACCTCCCCCCAGGATCCCCCTGGATCTGCGCCCCCCAGGTAGGACAGAAGGGTTGTCCTGCTGCCTCACTACTCCCAGACAATCGATGCCATTCCCGTGGTGCCAGGGGTGCTCAGGGACACCCCGAATACCAGGAGCAGCACTTGCTTTCTACAGACCCACAGCACAGAGGGATAAACCTTAATGTTTGTTGCTGCTGTCACAGGGTGCAACATTCTCAGTATGTGCTGCTGCCTGGGATCGATGTCCCTGCTTTGCTAGCCTCAACACTCATCTTTGAGTCCCCTGTTCCTACTGACGTGGGTTTTTCTTTTCATCTGAATCATTCAATATGACTTTGGAGCACAATGGAGCTGTGATTTTTTTCGAAGCCGCCAGCCTGCAGGAAACAGAAGGTCTCTGAATAAAAGGGAGGCTCTTGTTACAACTTCCCTCTTATTTACTGTTCCCAGTAGCAGAGAAGTAAAAAGACAATGAATGAAATGGAGGATTAATCATGCGTAGCACTGAAATATAAACAAGGAGCGCTGCTCCAAGCAGTGGCTCGTGCCTGCAGCTTGCAGAAATCTCATCTCTGTGATCTCCAGGATTTTATGAAAAAGGGCAAAAGGCAGAGGAGGCTCCATGTGTGGTTTTTCAAAAGTAAACTTGCAAACTGAGAACTTTACATGGACTTTTCTCTGTTCAGTGCTCTCAAAATTTGAGTTCAAGTTGATATCCCCTGTGCTTAATCACTGGTCCGTGACTTTTGCAGCGGAAACTCCCTATTTTCCTTTTTTTCTACATTAATTTTAAAACAATAAAAGTTCAGGACAACTCCTTTGTCCCACAGAAGACTTTTAAAAATGCTTCAGAGAACCTACTGTGCTGCACAGTGTGTAACTCTGCTCCTAAAAGGGGGATGTGGTCATTAGCCTTGCTCCTTTTTTGACTTGCTTTTGGGTTGGTATCCAGACACCAAAGGATTACTAATCATGTTCCTTATTTATTTTTTTTAATCAGATATTTACCTGTATTTGATTTCCAGCTATAGATTTTGATCATTCACACCAGCCTGTGCAAAGGTGTTGAGTTCCTCAAGTTAATTGGTAATAAATTAATCTTGGGAGGTGGTTTGTGTGAGGCAGGTTACGTGCATGCAACTTTGTGAAGGTTTTTAGTGGAGCAAAACATAGGAAAGAAAGGTGGAAACAGGGATGCATAACACAATTCAAATTGCCTGAAATGCCTGTAATAAATAGTTGGTTTGTGTATCTGAATATCTGCATCTGACAGGTAAGTACTGTTGATTTTTTTGGCATTGAGATGATGCATTTAATGTGAGGGTTGAGGCAAAGTGGAGTAGGTAGTTGTAAAACTGATAGGGAAGCTGCTCCCTCCGCATCCTTATTCAAAAGCTCCCACAGACCTCTTAACTGTTCATTTTACAGTTCTCTTTAGAAAATACACATGAAAAACCAAATGAAAGTTTATTTGGGCCACCTGCAATAATAAAATTCAAGTGACCCAAGTCTGAAAATACCACCATATGTCTCAAAGTGAGTATAAAAAGCCAGAGTATGGGATATATTTAAGCTAAAAGCCAAACCCAACCCATGTGTGCTAACACAAGACTTGGAGGATTATGTGAATGCAAGTATAGGTGGCCAAAGAGGTGGTGCATCTTAAATAATCCCTGCTGTAAGCTTCTGCCCAGCCTTTGCCTGGGCCAGGGAGGCTGGGGCAGGCACTGGGCAGGCAGGAGCCCTGCCAGACGCTCCTCCTGGCCTGGTCTCCCTGCCCGCCGGTGGCTTTCCAGCTTGCACTTGGTTTCACTTTCTCTTTCTGCTGTGCAGGGCTGCCCTGGAAGGGTTGCTACATCGTCTGTAGATTATTTACACTGTTAGCATGGAAATCATGACAAAATATATACTCCTTTTAATATTAGGATTATCTTTTTCTTAAAACTACTAAAGCCATGATGGTGCTGCATTAAACTAGTCAGTGATACTCTTAAATGCCCTTTCTGAATACTTTTTAAGAGGGGAATTGCATTAACCTCTCAGCTGCAGCTTGCTTGTTTACACACGGCAGAAGGACTGCCAGCCCGAACCTGCCTTGTCAGGAGGAGAAGGGTGACTTCTGTGGGTCCCACCACCCTCATCCCCTGGCACTTGCAGCCTCCAGGTGACATTATTTGCCAGTGGTTGCCTGGTGAGGAAGAGGAGGTGGGGAAGAGCTGCCTGGGGTCTTTGGTCACGGTACGAGTGCTTCCCAGACAGGTGCTTCTTTGCTTACCTTCGGTTTTAACTATTTTAGGGTAATTAATAATAGAGAGCTCCTGAGCAACCCAAATCTAGATAGTCTTTGGAAATTCAGATAAAAAAATTCTGGGAAGAGTCTGTGTTTTTTGTCCTTCTACCTGCTACAGCAGAGGTTGGAGGATCTCAAGCCAGGATGGGGGTTTGCCACTCTGCCCTGCTGGGTCCCCTCTCCAGTTGCAGCTTCCAGGGTTGGCAACTCTACCACTTCCCTGGGAAGCCTGTCCCACTGCTTGACAAAATGCTAATAAATGGTTTGCTGAAATTTTTTCTCTTTCCCCATAACTTTCTATTTTCAGCACTCTACTAACAGAAACTCAATGAATCTTCATGATAAGAAGATTCCCAAAGTTTATAGGGCTCTGCTTGCTTTTGGACTTGGTTTTGACTACTCCAGCAAGTCACCTGGAATTTTATAAAATTGCCACTCTACAACAGATTGAAATAAATAGATTATATATTGTTACAAGGTCTGAGGGCCTGTCCTTGCCAGGGTCCATCCCTGCCAGGTTCCTCTCAGGCTTTAGTCTCTCTGCCAAGGCTTTTGGGTGCAGGGTCCATGGCCAGGAGCCTTAAATCTCAACCCTCAAAATTAAGGGAAATTTCTAAAAGGAAAGGTGTGTGCTCCATGTCTCACCCAGCCACGGCGAGGAGGAGCACAGGGAGAGGGCTGCAGGGTGCTATCCCCTGCCCCAGACCCCTGTGCCTCTCTCCTCTTGTGTCCCCTGGGGTGCTGCAAGTAATAGGAGCTGCACGAGGTGGTGACAAGCCCCCAGCATTCCGGGTATTTGATCCGAGGAAATCGCCAGTGAGCCAGGAAATGTCAAGATTACATCACATGCATAATCTTGTAAAGCCCTGAAAAGGAGCTTGTTAAAATCTGTGTCCCTGCAGTGTGATCCCAGCTCCTTTCGTTTTTGCTTTGCACTTCCACTTTACAGGGACAGGCAGGCAAATCCTCCCCCCAGATATCACTTTACTGTTCCCTCTCTTTGATTTACAGCCCTTTTTTTTGCCTTGGCCTAGCCACTCCCAGGGGCTGGAGGAGCAAGTGTGCACTTTGCTGGGCTCCCAAAGGGAAGATGCTGGGATGCCCATGGGCCACATGGCACAGCCCATGGCTCCAGCACCCAAAGCCCTGGGCTCATGGTGATGCAGTTACAGCACAGCTTATCTTCCCTGGGAAAGAAGAGAGAGGATGTGGGAGTGGAGCTACCACCCCTTCCCATTGCTTGTGTTCCGGGTGGGCACCCTGGGCAGCCCAACAGAGCTGCAGGGAGGTGCCAAAACTTCATAGAGCAAAACTGCACCTCCTTATTCCACTGATTTTGCAAAACTATTAAGGAGCGTCCAGCAGAGTATGTGACCCACACAAGTTTAATTTCTTTTATAGTTTCTGTTTTGATATATGCTGGATGTGTTTTTATAAAACAAAGATTTATTGGAACCTGGAATTTTATGACTTTAAGGTTCACTTGAATCCAGATTGTGAGTTTCTCTTTTTGGAAGAGGAGGAGAAGGTTTAAAAGGGCCCATCTGCCTGTGGCACTTATGAAACTTTAGGCCAAGGATGACACCTTTTCCCTTAACTTCTACTATAATGCCAAACAAAAATTTACCACAAAATATTATGCCTTCCATATGGAATGCCCTGCTGTAGATATGGATCACTGCAATTGTGTTGGGCTTCTTTCTTTCAAGTTTTTATCTGTGCCATAAGGAAGTCAGGACTCAGTGTAGGGTCCAAGGAGGAGGGGCAAGACAGGAAAAACCCAAACCATATATAATTAATGACAATGTGCCTTCACGTCTGCTCTTGATTTTTCTTGTAAGAGCACAAGGCTGAAGAAAGCAGTGTATTTTTAAAACACAGTGCCAGTGTCAGACAGCTCCAAGTGGTCTGGTAGGAAACAACCAGCATCCAAGGAAGCAGAGCCTGAGTCCAGCTCTCTGGTTACCACGACATAAGTAAACAAACAAGTTTGTCACAAGTAATGAGGGCATTGTGCCAGTTTCAGTTAAAATAATGAAATAAATAAAAAAGAAATCAACCCCAAACCAACAAATCATTACAGCATGAGGAAAGTCCTGAATGAAATTGATTGTTCGTGCCAACACCAGAAATATATCTTGTCATAAACTCGGGCCTCCACATCTGCTTCAGCACCAGCGGATTCTTTATAAACAGCCTCTTTAATTTTATCTAACAGCCTGTTAGCAGACATGCAGTCCGAAAATACATCTCCTTTTCTTCCTCACACTATCCTGAGCTTGGCAGGGCACCAAACATGAGGTTCAGCTCCTAGTTCAAAAAAGCCCTTCTTTAAGCATCGACTGAGCTTGATTTAATAAAAACTCTGTCCAGCTTCCTCCGGGCAGCCCTAATGGGATGCAGAGCCTGGTGCTTCTCAGGGGCTGCTCCAAACCTGCTATGTGTTGGCCAGTGAGATTTTTTTGTGGTGAAACAATATTGCTCTGCGGTGCAGCTGGGGAACTGGCTGGTGTTCTCCAGAACATCTGCCCCGAGTGGTGCACAGCTTCACTTTCAGCTGTGCCACCCTCTGAAAATGGGGTGAGCAGGCAGCACTGTAAAAGCAAAGCAGAACCACAGCACAGGATGTCCTGGTGCCCCTAGCACCCCCAGGGCTGCTCCAGTGCCGCTGGTACCCTGCCCCCCCTCCCACTGACACTGCCTTCTCCAGAGGAAAGAGAGAAAAGCATCAAAGCCCCTAAAATTACTTCCAACTCCCAAGTTCCCCTGGTGGGGAGATCTATCCACACCGATCTATCCACTCGGTGTGGCACTGCCGAGTGCTTGTAGGTGCTCCTGGAGGAAAGACTGGACATTCACTGAAATAGAGGGAGCTTTGTGCTGGGGCTGCTTCCCAGAGGGTAGCCCCGACACCAGTGGCAGGACAACCACCTTCACACTTCCTGACGCTGATGTTCCCAAGCACAACACTGATTTTCTGGCTGCTGATTGCCTGGGAGAGCTGGAAGAGACATTGGCTGACTTTTAATGCTGGGACAAGAGTGGCTGACGTCACCTTAGAAGATGAAACACATCCCTGCTGTGAGGACTGCACCAAATTGCAGGCCCAAATTTCCCAAGAAATCATCACACAACATCCCATTCACTGCAACACAGGAACTCATTAGCTGGATAGTTGAAAACGTTAATAATTATCCCATTTAACAAACCAAGGTGTGGATTTCAACCCTCAAAGTTTGCTGTGCTAAAGAAAAATTAATGGTCTGGCATGTCATGATGTCCAGGGGAAAAGGATGTTTAATAGTTTCTCCTCATGGCTCAGTTGTTTATTTAAATTACTTGGAAACAAAACCAGCAGCAAACATAACTACTGCTGTTGTGAGGTGTGGTTAACAATAAGTAGATTTTATTTAGCATTACAGCAAAAGATAAAATGGAATGAAATAAAGAAAATGGAAGTTTCATGAGTGGTCAGCGAGCCAGATCCCAATGCCAAGACATGGAGGAGGATCAACAGAAATCCTGCAGAGCCCATCCTGTCAGTTGGTCATGCTGACAGAGGCAAATGAGCAGCACAGTTGTCAATGAAAGAGAACTACTCCATTTGGCAAAGGATGCTGCAGGTCTATAATGATGGAGGGACTTTGTTGGCTGGTGTGGGGGATGCTGTTGGCACCCTGGGGTTTTTCATCACCTCCTTCAAGGGGTTTTCTGACTGGTCCTTGGTGGTTGTGCCAGGGAGGTTTGAGAACCTTGTGCTGCTTGGCTGTCAATCCTCAGCAGCACTGGGCCCCACAACAGGGAAGGATCAGGAATTTGCTGGGGGTTTTGTGGTCCCTCCAGTCAGGTACCAAATTTCACTTTACAAAGAGCACAAACATTCATCCAGTGATACCTTGCTGATCTGAACATGGCTGATGCCCTTCAGCTGAATTTCAGCTGAATATTTAGGAGAAACAAGTCGAAGGCAGACAATTCAACAGCCCAGCTGTGAGCTGCAGTACCCCAATCCTTCCTCTTATGTGCTACTACCACGTGTTATTCAATCTTAAATTATTGAAAATCTTGATGTTTTGTAAATCCCATATCAGCAGGTATTGTATTTTATTTATACAAACATCCAGTCAATTAGCAGTATCAAAATGCTGACAGTACCTGTGCACACTCTGCAGGAGTTCCTGTCAGAACTACATTTCACATCTCCCTAGCATGGGCTCAAATAACCCCAGCTGAGGGGTACACATAGGTCTTCTTGGCAGCTCTTTTTCTGTCCAGTCCTATGACTGGTGAAGTCAAATGGAAAAGCCACTTCAGAGTGAAGAGGCCTAGAAGGGATATGGTGTGCAGGGGAGCAGAATGTTGGGCAGGGGAGCAGAATGTTGGCAAGCACGGGCACCTCTACTCAGATGGTGGCTCTGCCATCTTTGGAGATTTCCCAAAGCTGGCTTGATGAAGCTCTGGAAAACCCCATCTCTCTCCAAAGTCCTTTTAGCCTTGCTCACTCCCCCTGGAGCTTGCAGGCAGTGACACTCTGCCTCTAGCATTCTCTGAGCATTGTCCCTAAAAGCTTCTAAAACCTTTCTCCCAGTAAAGGCTGGAGGAGGTGATGCTGCAGTAGGAAGGAGGGTAAGTAGGAGGCTTGAAAAGGTCACATAAAGGCTGCAATTTCCAAATGAGTGTGAAGGAACTGGATGCTTTAACACCCTCCAACTTAAACACTCAGTCTGGGCTGTTACTGGAGTGTGCCATAAAACTGCATTTTCTTTACCTATTCAAGGAGAATTAGTGGGAGAGACCTGTGAATATCCAGGAGAAACCTTTTTTGGCTGTGAAGGCTGTTCTTCCCCACAGGAAGGTTGCTGGCAGAAAATAACGGCTTGTGGACAAACCAAGTCAGAGTGGCTGCAACAGCAGCAAAAGTGGAGGAAGGAAAATGCAGCCTCAGATGAAACTGAGACAGTAAAAAGAGAAATAACCAGTTTGAGGCATCCATAGGTTTCCTGGACTCAGAGTCAGCCCCCCTTTTCCTGCATTTTGATGAGCACTATAGCAATATTCCAGCCATTATTACATTAAGAAGTTTTTGGCTTTTCTGCCTGCAAAAATAGTCATCACTTGTAAATTGAAGGCATCACTCTCTTATCTGGTCTGCAGCCAGAAGGGCTGGAAGCAATAGAAGAAGTGTGAACTTTCTCCTTCATCTCAGAGAACATTAACTTCAAAGCCTAGCCATAAACTTTCAGATGTAATGACTATTTGTCCGAAAGAGAAACACATCAGCTTGATCAATGAGTGAAAGGTATAAAACACAGAGGTTACATTTGCTAAACACTTGGGAAAAACGTGTGGTTATACTTGGGTGTGTGGAGGGGGGAGTTGTTACTGAGTTATTTGGACAGGCAGGCAGGCCCAAGGGGCAGCTTCAGGGTTGTCGTGGGTGGTTGTAGGCCCAGCACTGAGTGGTTTCTGTCCCAGAGGAGGCTGGGCTGCCATGTCAGAGTGTGCTCCAACACGCCCTTGGGTGCAGACCTTCATCACCGAGTGGGGACTTTGTGACTGTGTTGGCAGCTACGCTACTCTGCTTTTCCAATAAACTGTGGGAGAAAACATCTCTCCTTTCAGCTGCTCAAACAAAGAATTCAGGACCACCAGGACTTTCTCCTGTGTCCTTGCTCCAGCTGTGTGAATGCTGACTGGAGAAAAATCCCCCATGGGTGCAGCTGCCTGGTGTCCTGAGCATCACTGAGCTCCAGGGCACAGGGAACAGCAGTGCTAACACAGCTGGGCAGGTGTGCTCAGAGATTTCAGACACTGAAATGTGGGTGATACTGCCCACATCCTTCTTCCTTTTTCTTTAACATGCTTTCCATTTTTCTGATGTAAGTTCCAGGGAAATAGAGAGTAAGGATGTCTTTTTGAAATAGAGAGTATGGATGTCTTTGTTTCTGTGGCTTGCATATGAGGACTCTAGAGAGAAGAAAATTTATGCCACTTTTTTCCTGAGGATAACCATTGCCCTTCCGGATAACATCCCTTCTCCCCTCACCTGTTGGGGCTTGCAGGAGGAGCCTGGGCCCCATCCTCTCCCTGGGCAGTGGTGCATGATCCTTGTGCATGACACATGGTGCTCAGGGAGGGCATTTTCTAGTTTTAATCAACTATTTGGTGAAAGTGTTTTTAAAAAGACAGCTTGCTGCTGGACACCAGCTTCTGCTTGCTGGGGCTCCAGGGCTGGGGAATGAGGTCCAGACCTGTGCAATTCCTGTCTGAGGATGGAGAGGAGGAAGTGCCAGAGTATGAAGAGAGATTTTGAAAGGTCTGTAACATCTTCTGCCAACATCTTTTTTGAATCAGCCCTGCGTGAACAAGTGAGAGCCCAGAAGAGCCGTGTCATCCTTGAGGACAGCTGGGCTTGCTGGGGGGCAACTCCATTTGGGATGGGAGGCAGAGGGTTGCTGCCACTGCTGGGGGGAAGGAGATGTTTTGGGGTTGCTGGCTGCTCCACAGGCTTCGACAGCACCCTGATTTCCCCCTGTGCTGTGCTTACCTGTCCCCCAACTCCCCTAACTCTAGTGTCAAACAGCCTCTCTAGGGAACCAGAGAGCAAACCTGAGCCCTTCTTGCTCACCACACATTTTTGTGTCCCCATATCCCTGTTGGAGTGAATGAAGCTGGTGGGGTGCACCCAGGTTTCCTGCCATAGAGGTAGTGTTGAGAGGAGATGGTGGCTCAGCTCTTGAAGTCTCTACCTGACCCTAGATATGCTCTGGCCTCCAGGAGGGGAGTTACCAAGACGCCTTCTCCAGGCCTTGTCCCCTCTACCCTCCTGCATTCCAAACTGAGCTCCTCCCAGCATCCTGGGGAACAAGCCATGGGGATGGCCATGAAATGTCGAAGCTGGGGGTGGCAGTGGGGGTTGAGATAACATTCTGGAAATGTGAAGAACAACTGTTTGCTGAATCCATCTGGTTGCCCTCCTCCTCATGGTATATCACCTGCCCCACCTTGGTCCCAGTGGAGATTCCAAGGACGAGGGCAGGTAATAGTGGGTAGAAGTAGGACAAAGGGAGCAACAGGAGGACAGTTAAGTAATTTATTTTAAGGGGCACCTGGCTTTACCCAGGTAAAACCAGTGCAATGCCAGCAGGCCCCACATTCAGCAGATCTCCAAGGGTGTTGGTAGAGCAGTGCTCAGCTTCCCCTGCAACAGCTCTGTTTGAGAGAGGCACCTGCATGCTGGGCTCCTTTTCCACTGAGAAACTCTACCTGTGCTTTGTAGGTGTGCTGTGTATTTAAATCCGGCCTTTGCGAAGGGATCCACTACAGCAATCCCCTTTACGTGCCTGGAGTTCCATTTTCTACCTCCACTGGATCAAGTTCTGGGCTTCAAAGCATGCAGGGAGCAGTGACCTGTTTTATTACACAATCATCAAGTAATGGCCCTTCTTTGTTCCTGTATGAATAATAGTAGAATTGTAGTTATATTATATTTTTACATGGAGGCTTGCCAGAGGCTTTTTTTTTTTTTTTTTTTTAGCATGAGACTTGAGATTTAGTCTGAAAAAAAGGAATAGGAAAACAAGAATCCTGGCAGCTTTCTACCTGGCTGTGCAGCTGTGCTGAGAGAGGTGCCCTGCAGATCAAAGGAAACCCGCTCCTGTTCTCCCCAGGTGCTGCAGGGTTTTCCCTATTAGAGCAGATATTGGTTATCAGGCAGCAGTGCTATGAACAGCACAAATGTGCACTTTGCTCTCCAGAGGTTATGGGAGCCAGAAGGATGCCAGATTAGATTTAGGAAAGCACATATGGATGTATTGCCTTCTTCAGCCTTGCACCATTCCTTGAAATCCTCTGTTGCTCTGGAAGAAGACAGAAAGTGCAGCTGTGGATGATCACAGCTGTAGAGGCATAATTGCAATTGCTGTTTGAGAGCTGCTTAGTGCTTCTGATAATCCTTGAGGCCTTCAGTGAGTGACTACAGGATGAAGGGAGAGCATTTTGGAGCAGGGATACAGCATAGGAACAACTCTGCAGAAGGACTGGAAAAAAACCACCTCTAGTTTACATTTCACTGAGGGTAAAGGTGCTCTGAGGCAGAACAAGCATCAGTTCAGACTGAAACCCAGACTTCCTGCTCTGGGATTTCAGATGTTTGGAAAAAGTCCTTGACACAAAGCTTTATACCATGTCTTGCCCTAAAGGCTGAGATGCCACCATAGCTCATCTCTCAACCCAGTCACTGGCCAGAACTACAGCACTTGTCCACCAACAGCAAATCCCACCAGTTCACTTCATATATTCACAGGGGTGTCTAGCTTCTGAGGAGGTAAATGGGAAGGTGACAGGAGTGAAGTCTCATTTCAATGTTGGGATCAACTGTGCTTCAGCAAAACCTCCCTCTAAGCCCCATACACTGCGTAACAGATGGCACATCTGTTTCTATTTCCAGGGTGATCTCACTAATCACTTTTTAAGAATCCAGCATGCAGGGTTAATCAACACGAGCTGAATTACAGTAAAGGTTCCTACAGCAGTGGAAAAATCCTGTGCAACTCCCTTTCCTCGTGTTATCCTCTTGGATAGTGGGGTTTATCCTCTGCCTGAATTCTGCCCAAATCCTCATGATCCATACAAAACCAAGGCCTCTTTCCAAAGAGCTTCTGCCTCTCCAGGCCTTTGTCTGTTTGACAAGGCAGATCTTCCAATAGTTGATTTTCTATTTGGCAGTCAAACTATAGGCTAAAAAAGCATGATACAGGTCAATCCCCAAACCCTCAAAAGAATGGAAAGGGAGATTCCCAAGGAGACTTTGTCCTCAGCCACAAGGCCTATGAAGAGAAGGTGTCACCCACTATAATCCACTGGCTATAACACAGCCTCAGGGCACACAAGATGCAAGTTCAAACCCCTTCTGTTTCTCATAGAGAAAAATATTTTTAAAAAGGTTTCCTAGAAGCAGCACCACATCCAGTGTGCCAGGCAGCACCAGAGGCACGTTGAGATGGAGCACAGTGAGGCAGGAGACATGCTACACCTGGCTGTGCCTACCCTGCTCAAAACAAAGGCCAGGGCAGAGTGGCACTGCTGGGCTCACAGGCACTGTGCCTAGAGCTCGCTTCACAAGGAGAACATTTATCTTGGAAACAGCTACTTGGAGTGATCCAAACCAGAGCTTCAGAGTTAGTGGAGAGCCCAGCAGAGAATGTTCTTTGGACCGGCACAAGCAGCTCCCTCTGGCTGCCAAGCTGTGCTGCTCTGGGCATGGATACTCCTGGGACAACTTTCAAGAGCCACATGGACAAGCTCTGTTTCCCTTCCCTTGTGATGCTCGTCCAGCATGGTCCCACCAGCCTTTCCATCCTTCAGCTCTCCTGAACACTCTCATGCCTCAGTACAAGGCATGTCACACACACTATGGAATCCCAGCACTGGTGAGCTACAGCATCGTCTTCGTTATCCTGGGCATTTGATGCTGGGGTTAAAAAAACCTCAAAACCTACAAAAATACTAGTTTGCTCTTAGGTCCATAGGCACAACACACAGGGCCAAGCTAAGCTGGGGTCAAGTGCCACGGCATGCAGTCAAGACCAATCTCCTTTTTGTTGGCTGGCCCTGCTCTGAAACACCTGCTCTCATCCACTACCTACCAGATCCCAGGCCAGTTTTTTGGGGCAGGCAGTTTAGTCTTGCAGATACTCCTTCTCTATCTGGTCCAATAAATAGTGTAAATAATTATCCTCCGAGCAAGAGGATTAAGACAGCCCCATTGCAGGCCGTCCCATAGCCTGTGGTTTGGCCACACTCTGAAGATACAAGACATTGGGTTAATCCTCGCTCCAGCTGATGCTTCCTTTTGAGATCAGTTTCAAAAAAAGTAAAAAAAAAAAAATCAAACTAACAAATTAAGCCATTTTGATGTTTCTAATTTTTGCAGTTAATTCTGATGAATGGTTGCACATCAATTGGCAGATTGCTTTGGTCAACCAGAAAATGTGCTTTTCAGTGGATAAGCTGTTCTTCAGAAATCATTGGCTCATCTTGTACTCCCTTCCCATTACCACAGGAGAGGGAAGAGATGGTGCAGATACTGCTTCATGTATGATCATCTCTGCTCTGGCTCTAATGTAGCTACCAGATGGTCTCACCCTCTGCCTGTTCTTCTGCTTGGAGACATTAAGGATCTTCAGCAGTTTCCTTCTCTTGCTCTGGGCAGCTTCTTCCTCAGCTGCACCTTTCCCACTGCTGTCAGAATGGCCATGTCAAGAGTTGCTTACTAAATTTCCATATTGAGGATTTTTGGCTACTATAATTGGTGTTTCTATGTCCTCCTTTCCAGACGCAAATCTTTATGATCCCATCAGGTTATGCCATCTGTTTTCTGTTACAATTTAAACACCTTCTTAGGGACAGGTACACACACAGTGATTCTGTTTGCTATCAGGACATGGCAGTGGGGCTCCACAGGTGACGTAGCTGAGAATGGCCACAAGTCACAGCATCATAGAACTGCTTGAGTTGGAAGGGACCTTAAAGACCATCTAGTTCCAACCCCACATTGTGGCCATGGATGCCACCCACTAGACCAGGCTGCTCATAGACCTGGGATGTCCTCTGAGGACAAACCACTCAGCCCTGATTTTTTGCTGTGTCCATCACCATACCCACCAGCATCTCCCAGAGCCCACTGGAGCCATTACAGGCTGACAAAAGGGCAGCTGTGGCACCTGTAGGGCGAGCACAGCCTGTAGGGGTGACAGATGTGTTTGTGGAGGTGCTTCTCTGAAAGCTGATTTATTTTGGCAGGACTTTTACAGTAGCTGGCAGTGGTATCCAGCAGACCTGTGTCCAGACTCTGGTTAGAGACTGAGAAGGAAACTCCAGGGCCGGCAATGAGCTCCTGGAATCCTTTGGGGACCACCTGGCTAACCCTGCTTTGGCTGACCCTGCTCAAGCAGAGGACTTGGCTTTGGCAATCTCCAGAGGCGCCTTCCAACCTCAATCTGTCAGTGAGACTTATTTAAACCTCTGGCATAAAGCACAAATTGGATATTCAGGTATATATATTCAAGTATTCAATAAATTCTCAGCTTTGTATAGGAAATCTGGCTTTCAAATCCAACAGCACATTGAACCTTTACCAGACTGTAAGGCCAGAGTTTCACGAGAGTTTTAACAACCTAACAAACCAAAGAAGTATGAAGTGTGCCATGCGAGTCAGATGTTTCTATGCAACAACCATACGGTTGAAAGTTTCTCAAACAAAACCATTTGATGTCAGGACAGAGAGGAGCCAAGTCAGTGTGAATCAAGTTTTTAGAGTCAATTTTGTAAAATGCCAGAAGGAGTTACTTAGTGCCACCCAGTGTTGGCAGCTAGAAAAAGGAAGGTTAAATATGGTTACAACTGGGTGTAGCCCAGTGAAACAGGAAAAAAAAACAGCTCTTGCTTTCTGTATCAGAGGTGAGTAATGTCACAGAAGCTGGGCAGCACCAGCATTCAGGAGATAGGTCCCCCAGAGCTGAAATGAAGCTTAGCCATCTTGTTTAAAAAAAAAACCACCTGCTTTTTATATTCACTTTTCAAAGCAGGTAATCAATTTGAGATGCAGATGGCCTCTTTTGTCACAAGACTCCCCTAGTCTGGCATCCATCTAGTGAGAAAGTTGCACTGACTTTTCTGGTTAGATGTTCAGGAATTTAGATGAGACACAACTATATAAAATGTGCCTCTTTCCTAGAATAGAGTACAGTTAAACATTACCCTTTCCCCCTTCCTGCCTTTGTCTCAGGTACTGCATATGACTTGCCTTTTCCTTGAAGCCTTTAAAATTATACAGGATCTCATGTAGATCAGGCAGGGAAATACTCTCCCAGTTATGATCTTTGGATGGCTGAATAATTGCATGCATGCTTTTGTCCTTCAAAGGACTATATCAAATCACAAAATGAGTTGCGTTGGGAAGGGCCCTTAAGATCATCCAGTTCCAATCCCCCTGCCATGGGCAAAGACACCTTTCATCATGCCAGGCTGCTCAGAGCCCCATCCAACCTGGCCTTGAAGACCTCCGTATAAAGTTGATTGAGTGTTATGGTGCCATGTAACAGACGTGGAAAGTGAGATGCCGAGCAGGCATTCCCATCCCTATCACAGCCCCATCCTAGGAGAGCTGGGGCCTTGCCAAGATGGGCAGGAGGAGATCTGGAGCCAAGAACCCAACTGGGAAAGAGAGGAAGGGGAAAGTAAGGCCCCGAGATACCTCAAATCCACCAGGTGTTAGCAGGGTGAGGGCACCCCACGCTGTGGCTTCACCTGTGGTGGCCATGACAGAGAAATCCTCCCTCTACCATTTTGGGCTCCTTCACTCTGCCCTCAAGTATTCTCATTGCCCAGAGAGAAAAAAAAAGACAACAGTTTTTTGAGTGGTTCTCGGCTGGTTCTTTATTTCATCCCTAGAAGATGAGGGCCAAGGAGAGACTGACACAGGGGTTTATCTCAGATTGATACAACAAAAAAGCAACAGTGAAGTGAAGGGTGGCTGCCCTCTGAAATGACTTATTTCCATGAGCTGCCATGCTGGTGATCCATGCTTCTGGTGGGAAGACAAGCATTTTTACTTTTTTCTCCTACCCATGGAGCCATCTATTTCCCTGTCACACAGCTTATCCCTTGGATTTGTGCTTGCTGACAAAAAGTCTCCTTTCTCACTTACCTTTCACTGACCTCTGGGAAACAGACCAGGCACTGTGGATACAGATCATGAGCAAAAAGCTCCTCTTCTGGGGCCAACACACTCAGGGTGGTTTTTTCCTTTCTCACCAGTCCTGTGAGGTTCCTGAAGGACCTCTGAGCTGGACTAGCTCTTCTGGTTTTTGTTGGAAGACCTCCATGGTCACTAATTGCATCTGCATGTCTCACCAGGGCCCTACATGTCCTAGGTGCTCTCCACAGCTGTAAGAATCTCAGTCTTCCTCCCAACAGAGCTCACAGTTTAAAACCCAAGGTGGGAAATCACTAATTCCTTCGACGGCTGCTAAGCCTTTGCCTCAGGAATTCATCAAAAAGAGAATTTTCTCTAAGAGGGCCACAGGACACAGTGTGCCCAGAAAAAGTTGGTAGAGGAAGCAGACGAGACAAATACAGCATTCATGAAAAAAATAGTATCAGTGTGTAACCCCCCAGTCAGGAAGGTTTACAAAGTAGCTTCACAATGAGAGACAGTGCCTGCTCCGAAGGTTTTACAGAAATCAAAACGAAAGACCAGGAAGGGAAACGGCAGAAGCAGGAGACCTGTGAGTCCCTGCCTTACACGGAGGAACTCTGCTCAGTTTGCAGGTCCGAGGCATTTTTAAGCCTATAAATAAACTGGGGACGTTAATGATGCCATTAATCTCCGCTGGCCGCCATCCCAGCTATTTTCAGTGGCGAGGTTACCTTGCCTCTCCCAGCAGAAGTAGGTCTCGAGGGGAGGGTCAGGCGAGCAGCGGGGACAGATGCCGTGTGCCCAGGGCCGGGGACACCGCCCTCGGCGGGAGGACACTGCCACCGTCCTTGGCAGCCCACCAGGAGGAGGTGTCCCAAGCGCCGGCAGCAGCCTGGAGGGAAACACACAAAAACAGACGTCAGACTTATAATAAGGGACGGGAAAAAGCCGAGTGCTGCCGGCTGCAGAGGGAGGCGAGTGACTGCTCCTGCCTGCAGGCCCTACGGCAGAGATGCCTTCTTCATCTCCTACGAGGAGATACGCCCTGCTGCTCGGGAGCAGCTGGGAGCCTGCTCCCCCACCTCTGTCTTTCCAAGGACAGAAAGTGGCAGAGCTCGGAGCTACAGAATAGAGGGAGTGCTTGGGAGGGGCAGGCCAGGGCACCGCACCATACAATTCTAGGGAAGGGAATGGCTGGGGTGCAGGTCCCTGCGGAGAACAAGGTCTGCCCTGAGACAGCTTCTTGCCCAACACACCAACAGTCAGTGCTTCCCTCACAGAAGGAGGGGGAGAAGAGCTCCCTCTCCTATCCACCCGGGGGAGAAGGAATATCATACACTTCCATGGCAACAGGTGCTTTTTCTCCTTCCTCCTGCAAGGAGAGAAGCCGCAGGACAGTCTCTGCTAGGGAGAAGAGCAGCCCAGCATTTGCCCTCAGCACTCACATCACACCCAGAGCTGGTTTGCCTGAGGGTGGGACAGCCCTGAGGTTCGTCTTACAAAGGTACCTCTAACAAATGCTTACCTCATCTTACAAAGTATACCATGCTTTTATTTTAGTATTTCTGTTACCATATGCCAGGAAAAAAATTATTCCTAACAGTAAATGACGTTCAGACTCACTGGAAATAGGTGTCTTTGGGAACCATGTCTGCACATTGCTTTCCTTTGGCCTGCCCCCTCAGATACCCAAGATGGTCACACACCACCATACAAGGTTAAAGAAATTAATATTCCTGTACCACCAGAAAATAACACTGGCCAGCTTTTTCTTTTCTATTCTGCAATAAACTCAAGATGTTGAGACATTCACCAAATAATATTACAAAAGAATTGTTTATGCTCTCGTCCCAGGTGACATTTGGCTACTGTAGCTATTAGGACTTATTCTCCTGAAGCATTCAGTCCAGTGGCACAGGACTCAGTTTCCCAATCTTCTAGCAAATACACACTGTTGTCTGTTCTTTGTGTTGCTTAGTGATGTTTCCTGAATTTTTAATATCTATAGTGGTCTGACTGCCACTTGCAGGTAATGTACCAACTACAAAGATTTAAGAGATATTTGGATGTTTTTCTCATCTTAATGTTATTTTGGGGCCAAAGGCAGCAAATTCTCTGTGGAAGATCCAGCCTACCTGACCTGGCTTGCAGCTCACAAACAGCACAACCTGTTCTCTCTCAGGAACTGCTAAGAAATGCATTTAATGTAATTGAGTTTTGCTATTTTTTCTCAACTACATCTAGTGGACACTCTGAAGGGACTACTGATGCTACAGCTTCTCTGCTGCAATTGCTCTCTGGTCTCTTTTAGGGATCATGCAGGCTACAACCATTTGAAGGTCTCTGGAGGCCTGGGTGGCTTGTGCATGGCATAAGGTGGCAAGGTTTAGTTCTGTCTACAGCCACTTTGGCAAGCAGCGACACACTTGGGTCCTGCACTGTGCGTTGGCTCTGTGAAGCAGAGCTATGGACTCACATGTTAGTGGCAATCTGAGACACCAACCCCAGTGACAATGGACAGGAAGTTTCTTTCCTATTTTAATGAGTCTATGCAGTGCTAAGCCATTGTTTTGCAAAGCTTTCACAAAGTTTGCTGTCTGATCCCTACTGCCTGTAACTTTGGGGAGCCCATCAGCCCCATCGCTGTCTCAAGATGCAGTTCTTCCAAACCTGCTGATGAAGAGCAGGAAGGAGAAGGCACTGCAGCAATTCTTTGGCTCCACAGAAGTGTCTGTTGGTCACATCCCCAGCAGCTTTGGCAGATGTGGTGCAGTTGTTATTAACTCCTGACCTCTACTTGAAGACTTTTTTGGGTAGTGGCCAGGATGAGAATTTTCTTTATCAATGGAATTTCATCAGCTGGGTTTGCTTACCATCCATTAGCTTGTCAAATTCAGAGATAATGCCATCTAAATATTATTGGTATAAACTGCAGCAACACCACTCTCAGTAGGAAAGTGGGGGGGAAAAGCCCTCAAAGTTATTCTGTGTCTGGAAAACAGCATGTGCAATAAGAAACCAGCTAGCAACTGCAATCTTGCACAAAACACAGATACTCCAGACAGGCTTAACATTCACCTTGACAAAGTAATCAGCTTGTCAAGCAAAGGAATTCATTGTGGCCAGAATGGTCATGGAAGGTAACTAATACTCTCCATCTGCAGCATCAGTCAAATAAGGATTTAAAATATTAAAAGAGAGGAGATCTGAAATGTTAGAGAAGAAAATATATACACAGGAGTGAAGACTCCTTCAGGCATGTGAAGGCCAAAAAATGGAAAATGAATGCTAGAAATATTTCATATTGACCCAAATAAGTAACAACCTCAAATGAAGTGGTTTAGGCTTTTTTCATATGGTAAAGCTATAGGCTAGCCAGGTCTCAGGCTGGTAATCTGCTCTTCCTAGAGCAAGGAAAAAAAAAGGCAGCTGTTTATCTTGGCTGTGAAAATGTCCTTGTCAGATGTTAGCTGAGGTCTCTCTGGGCAGTTCACTTACCTCCTCCCAGCCTCAGAGGAGACCCATAAACCACTGCCCCCCAAACACAATGCATCTGTGCATCCTGAGCAGTTAATCCTCCTCTTCTTAGGAGCACTGAGCTGCCCGAGTGATCTCAGAAGGCACAGACCTTCCTTCTCTATGCCTTAAAAACCTGCTAGAGAAAAATGTGACTGCTAGTAGCAGTGTCACTGGAAGACATTCCTGTAGTTCCCTGAAGCCTCACCCAAACAGAATCACTCAGTGGGGACAAGTTACATTAAAAGTGCCTTTCATGGCAATACCAGCTACAATAATTCCTTCTTGCTGACCCTGCTGTTCACCCACCCCAGAGAGCATGGCTCCTGCTGGCACAGCCCTTCCTGGCACCAGGAGGGAAGTGACAAGGATCAGCACCCAGAATGAGCCAGTCATAAACAAAATCCAGCAAAACCTTGTTGCTGCTTAGTAAAGTCACCAAACAAAGAAAAAACCCAACTCATGGAATTCCCTGCTTGGCACACCAATGCTGAGGCTGCTGCTCAGAGGTAGGAGGGAGCAGCTAGAGCAGGGGTGGGCATTGCTTACAAAGGTAAGCCTCAAGCTATGGCCAGTGTTTCCACATTTCCACAAGGATGGAGAGAAGGGTGACAGCGTCTCTGATTGGCAATAGCTGGAGTGAGGTGGAGCTGAGCCCTGCACCAAGGCTTGAGTGAACCCAGTGCATGCAACCCCTGGCAGCACTGGTGTCTCCAGTGAGGTCTGAGGACTCACACTGATCTGCACATTTAGGAGAGCAAGCAAAGTAGTGATTCATCAGATCAGTCATAGAAATGTGAATTTCTCTCCTGTTAATGTTGACAATTTACTCTTGTATTTGCCTGGGAAAATGGGCTCTGGTGCCTTTCCTCTGGGATGCTCAGATATGCAGCACTGGAAGCCCATTGTTGCCTTCTGTAGGACCAGGATGATGCTGTGCTGGCAGGCAAGAAAATGATGTGACTTCTCTGGATCTAAGTGAGTGCTGAGCAGGAAACAAGAACACTAGAAATGCCCCCAGCAACATAAATTTGGTACTCTATCACTGAAGCAGAAGAGTCTTCTCCTGCTGCTGCTCTGAGCGGACTGTGTTCACTGGTTTGGGTTTCTCAGAATCCTGGAGGAGACGTTAGCTGCTTGTGAGATTCAGTCTCTAATTAGGTCCCTGTAGTGGTGAGACTGCTTCCTTTATAATCACTCAGTGGGAACTGGTACTTTATCCTCTGTACTCAAATTTTTATGTCTTTCACCCTCATTTTCTCTCCAGTGCCTGGAGTCTCCAGTCCACTGGATGACAGCTGCAAAAGCCTCTGACATTCGCTTTAAGGATGATTCTTTTCAGTTGCCTCACATTTTCCTTTTGACAAGCTCTTCCAGTGATATTTACTGCAACTAATGAATTAACTCACAGCTGGACCACTTGCTTGCCTTTTCAATTCAGAGCTGTTTTAAATCTTGGTTAGCTGGTATGATTTGTAAATCTCATAGAACTGCTAAGTCCAAGCTGTCCTGTCTCACACTGTGATCAGGAGACAGTTCCCAGTCATGCAGAGCAGCAGTACACAGGCATTAGGCATTGAGGGGCACCCTACCTCTGCAGCAGGTAGCAAAACAGTATATTATCCAGAGAAAGTAGTTCAATTCACAAGAAAGTTATTTGGATAGCTGGAAAAAAAGTGTCTTACTATTTTAAGCATGTGTGAAAAAATATGCAATGCAACACATACTACATTTCACAAGCATCTTGCACAAGGGATATTACACAAACGCACCTTTCTCCACATTATTTTCCAGATCCTCTTTTCTGTTTCTAGCTTCGGAGCACATCCTGAGCAATGAACAGCAGCCTAACATTTCAAATTAGGATCCTTATTTGAGTTCCTACACAAAAGTAGTCTGATTTGAGTAGATTCTGCCCTTTCAAGTCCCAAGGCACTTACAGGGTCAGCAGGTGTTCAGCTGTCAGGTCATTTGTATTTTGGCAACCAACTGTGCATTTAGATGTCTGATTTTCAGTGATTTGAATTCCAATTCTAAAATTCTGGCCTGGAGATAAGCAGCAAACTGGTATTGGTAGCCCAGAGCCTGGGAACAGACTAGCCATGTAGTTGCCTAAGTTCAGGCTGAAAAGGCAGGCTGAAAAGGAATCTTTTCACTTATCAGAAGACTTAGAGAAAAACAGGAAGTTATTAATATCAGAGCCCAAACTGACTTGAGAGTCAAACAATATCAAACAGAAGGTGTCTCCCCTTTTTCCTGTTTATCTCTTGCAAGCTCAGAAGACAGGGGAGATGAAGAGGCAAAGAGTTTCTTAATTTGGTGCTACAAGGCAGTGAAATTGAACCAGCAGGCTGTACATCATTACAGTAAATATATGGCATCACTTTCCTCAAGTCTTTAAAGCTTTTGCCGTACTTTTAAACAAACAGAGAACCTATTTTGAAATGATGGGGTGGAACATGACAAAATAATGCAGTGCAATGGCATGCAGGAGTTTAGACAAAGTGAGCAATAAATGAAACTACAGGGGAGGTTAATAGGCTGCCTTGGTATAATTATCTTAAGAAAACACTGGAACTAAAGAACTTTCTCTTGAGAAAGTGTCATTTGATTTTTTAAATAACACAGGTCATTAGAACTACAGTTCCATGTCGTGTCTGCATGATGGTTTATCAAAGAAAGATCAAATTACTGGCAGGGTCCTGGGTGGAAGCTCCTGGGTAAAGGAAAAATACTGTACACAGCAGCTTACCACCAGACAATGCCGAAAAGATAAAAACTTGCTGGACTCGTAGCCCAGCTCCATCTCAACAGCACAGCACATACCAGACTGCATTTAGCTCTCTATTTTCTCTGCTGCCCACCACGGTATTTTCTTTCAAACAAGGACAATTTTAAAAATCGCCCTTTCTAAAAGGCAACTGGACACAGTCCCTCCTTTAAAGACAATATTGAGCAGGAAACCCTGCACTGAGAACAGCTAGCAAGGTCAAAAATGGAGTGCCAACCTGTTGGGATGTGGAGTCATCGGTTGTCTGCGCTCTTACGTGCTTTGTCATCCACTGTGGAGGTAACAGGGCCAGGAGCTGCCTCCTTGGCCTTCATATTTGCAGAGAATTTATGAAAAGACTCGTGTTGGGCAGACAAAAACTGGCACTGAGCAGGCAAAAAGTAAACCCCACGAATATTTATTTGTTTTGACTTATGATTGGGCAGGTCGTACTTCCTAGTGTAACTTGGCTGTTCTCTAAAAAAAAAAACACAAAACACTGTAAGTAGGTGTCAGCTCCCTGGGAAAGGTTTCCTTTCTTTTGGAGAAACAGGAGATTTCATGTGAGGACTTGTTCACTGGGTGCTTTCACTCTTTCAGTTATCTTGAAGTTTGGGCCTCTTTCTTTTCTTCCCATCCTATCTTGCTGAGCCACTCACAGCCACATGAAATAAATTCCTAGAAAGAGATCACTCCCACAGAGCCTAACACCTCTCAATTTACACTAGAAAAACACAGTTTGTACCTGCAGAAGATTAAAAAAATAGAGGTGCATCTTTTTTTCTGTCCTTGATAAGGTTTCAGTTGCAAACACAAGGCAAGACTCACGCTTTCCTTCCATCAAGGTTGCAGATGTCAAACTAAAAACATCACAAATTTCATTGCTGTCTAAAGGAGATCTGCTGTACATAACTTGCAAGAACTACTACCTCTGACAAGACTTGTTACCCACAGTACTGGTGTACACAGTGTAATCCTCAGGGGAAGGCCCAGCAGTCAGCTGTCCCCCAAAAAAGGCCTCTTTTCTTCACTCAGGCCACTTTAGGGGGTGCTGGGTAAAGAGGGGTACAACAAGCAGCTGCCAGGCTTCCAGACAGGTACTTTTGTGATCTCCTGAGCTCATGGATGAGGAGGAGGAGGAAGGGAGGAAGCACAGTATCAGATGAAATGGAACTAGACAAGACAAAAGAGTGGTTACTAGCAAAAGAAAAATAATTCTATAAATAAAGATATGAATAGTTTTCATGTTTAAGCAAGAAATGTGAGAGGTATGAAATGAAGCAGAATTAAGAGAAAGATTTCTGCAGAGTGAAGCAGAGAGATTTATAGCACTACATCAGTTCCCTGTGCAGCTCAGGTCAAACATTGCTTTGCATTTGAAGGTCACCTACACCAAGGGCTCGGAAGGATCCCCTTTGCTGTCCATTGCCTACAGTAAAAATGTAATGCAGACCAAACCACTTCAGGGTCTGATGGGACTCTCTCTCATACTGTACCTGATTTCCTCACAGGTATTAATCTCCTACACCTCAGGGGTATGGAAGCACGTTCTTCCTTAGAGAATGAGGGGAGAAAGGCAGAAGGATGGGAGCAGCTTACCCAAGGGAGTCGCTGGCAAGGCAGAAAACTGGATGCAGATCATCCAAGTCCCAAGCTAGCATCTGAACTTCCAGACACACCCTCTTCTCGTCCAAAATGTGAGAAAAGAAGAAACAAAACCACACCACAGTGGTATGAGTCATTTGAGAGTCCTGGCTGCAACCTCCCACACAGCGATCACCACACAATCCTGGCTCCTTTCACCACTACCATCTTACCTTTCCTTCTCAGGCTTTCTGTTGCATTCTGACATAAACTGGGAGCTGCCTGAGGCAGAAGCTGTTTAAGTTTCCCCTTTATTTTGCATGTAGCATGAAGTATCATGGGTTATCTCACAAGTTGTGAATCTGAATTTTTTGAGAGAGAGTCAAATTACTTAATGTCACTTGGGTCTGCCTTCTGAAGCTTTTCCACACCTAGGAGCAGCTGGCAGAAGCAGTGGAAGTGAGCAAGAGCCATCTGTGCATATCTCTCAGGTTTTACCATTTCTGCTCATTCTGAGATTTTTGGTATCAGGGCAATTATTTAGGCTGCAGGAGATAGCTATTGAGGGCAACAAGGATCTGGCTAGTGAGTCTGTCCTTAGGCCAGGCAAACTGAAAGGGTGGGCATGCAGCAGAGGCCGCTTTGTAGGAATTGCTGTGAAGGATTTATGCAATTGACTATGTGTTCCTGTTCCACTATTAACTATTCCTATGTGTGTCCTCTCTCACTGCCCTTCAAAGCTTTGCTCTGAATGTAGAGATGCATGCTGTTCCTGAGGAGCCTTGGGAGAGAATGTAGACAGCATAGATTTGCTTCAAAGCAGACCTTCAAACATCTGTTTGCACTTATAGCACGAATATTCAGCACACTACAGCACATAGCTGCCTGTAGCTTCAAGGCAAACACAAATGCTAAGAGGTATTAAACACTCATGAATATAAACAAGCTAGCCTGGAGCAGCTTATCAGTTAGGCGGTAATGGGTGGGGAAAGGCTCATTGTATATTTAAGGCCCAGGCATTTTCCCACTGATTTTTGCCATATTAGTCATGGGCATGGGAGAGGAAAACTTTCATGTGTTTTAGCTGGGAAATATTGCTCAGGTGAGTCAGTCCTAACTCTCTCCTGCTGTGGTTCCTGCTTGCTGCTGCACCAGGGTGCAAGGGCAGTCTCTGGCCAGACCCCCTCTGAGCCAGGAGAGGAAAGAGACAAACGCACATGCCAGCTCCATTCCTGACAGCTGGACCACCACTACAGCAGGTTACCCCTGTAGCAGAACAGAGGTTCTAGCTGAAAGATAAAGGACTTCTCTGACAGCAGAGCCATGCTAGCTGGCCACACAGGAGCATCAGGGGAAAGCTCTGGCCCCAGATTATTGTTTGGTTGGAAACAAATGAGCAGATGAAGACACTGTCACCTGCTGTTGCTTGATACCACACTACCATCACAGGCTAGAGTGGCAATGAGACACAATGACACTTTTACCATTACCTGAGAGATAGGTATCATGATTAATCTGATAGAAGTTGGTGGTGTTTCAGTCACCTCCACATCTTGAGCTAAGTAAGAAGAAAATTTGGCTGGCTTGAAGTCCCTATAACATTTTGTATTAAGATCAGAAGACTGTCAGTTCTAGTGTAAAGAAGGGGACAGAAACATGGGGCAGAACTGTTCTAGGTGGGCATAAACCATTAAGGGCAACATCTCAGTATCTCTAGTTCACAGTCTTCTGTTTAGTTTAATCCCACTTCCTTGAAAATTTCAACTCGATGCCATTTGGAGTGGCTCTACCCTGAGTATATGTTGTCTTCTGCCAACTCCACTGCAGGGACTGTAATCTTTGCCAGCAGAGCAGTAAAAAGCAGCTGGGTGGGTCAGCTCTTCAGTCACCTCACCATCATTTGTTAGAGCTCATTTGTCAGAGTCCTAAATCACAACACAAACACTAGAAATCATCCCAAAATGGATATGACTAGACCACAAGACCTGAAAATTCTCTAAAAACGTACAATCTAGCTCAATTAATAGTAACTTCCTCAGGAGAGACAATTTTGGGTTCTCCAAGCCAAACAGTGTAGAAAAGCATTTAACACCAATATTTTTGGCAGTACAGTAACATGCCTGTATATTACACAGTACTTACTACAAGGGCAGAAGCTTCCAATATAGATCCACATTCACTTTTGCATTTCTGGAGGTGAAGAGGGGTTTTCAATCATGTTGAGCTAATGCAACTGAGCCAACAGGAATTAAAGCTATGCCCTTTCCTGCCTGTTGAGACATGGTGAAAGAAAGCAGCTACCTTAAATCAAAGGGTCCAGATTCAGGGAGGTACTCCAGCTAGAAATCAGAAGGCAGTTTACAGATACTTTGATAACTTGAGCTTTTATCATTCCACGGGCCCCCAAGATCAGTTGGTGAGGGCTGAGTGAGTTTCCTCATATGGTATTTGAAGGCAATCTACATTTGCTTCCCACAGGCAAGCCCAGGCAGCTAGAGCTTGTTATAAAAAGAGGAGATTAAACGCAAGTTTTGTAGCACTACTGTATGAAAAGATACAATCGGTTCTATCATTAGAAGCTTAGGAGTTAGGTTTTTAAATCTGATGTAGGCACCTTTGAAGCACCAGTTTTGTCAAGAATATCCCATGCTTTGTCCTATCTTGAAAACTGAATTGTTTAGCTATTAAAAGAGATTAATGTAATCTCTGTGTCTATGAAATTGGATTTTGAAACTGTTTGCTTACTGTACTATCTCCAGTGCAGTGAATGAGACCTCTGCTGCTTTTCACATTGCTATAATTACAGGTCACACCTTGTTTGAGCCCAGCGTGTGCTGGCATCGTCAGCAGGACAAAGAGCCTGGCAGACTACAGGAGGAGTCACGTAGCTGGCAGGGAGAGGGAAGCCTCTGTTCTGCAGAGGCCACTAGTGACGTACCATGTTGCTTTGGACCCCTCAGTGTGAGCAGGGCCAGTTAGAGGGGTACTGAGATGGCTGGGGCAGAGTGTATGAGCTGACAGCAGAGGCTGAGGCAGCTGGGTGGGTTTAGTCCAGGGACAGAGAGGTGGAGGTGTGATCCAGCAGGAGCCTATTGCAAATCACACCTCCCTCAAGAGAAGACTGACAGACACCAATCCCTCCTGCAAGCAACAGGTAGACAAATGAAGGGCAACAAACCCAGGGTGGAGCTTGGGAGAAGAGAATGGATATAAAAGAAAAACATGTCCCAGAGAAGGGAGACTCTCCACTCTCCATCCTTGGAGGCTTTCAAGGCTTGGCTAGACAATGCCAAAGCTGACCTGACTTAGAGTGATAGTCCTGTGCTAAGCAGGAGCCTGGATGACCTTGGGCCTTCAGAGGACTCATCCAACCAACTGTGTTGCTTTGCTTTTCCTAGTGAAGGAAATGAACACTCTTCAGCTCCATGGATATGTGTCTTTTTATGCTAACTAAGGAGCTGGTCCTGCAGTCTTTCTTCCAAGAAGTTAACAGTAAAGGCTGAGGAGCCCTAGCCTTCTCCACCATGTTACCTCCTTCTCCCACAGCCAGCACTGTGTTGTGCCCTCCTCCAGTCTCCACTTTGCTGCAGAAACATGGCTTGTGGTCCTGTGAACATGGTCTAGCCATGAGTGTTTAAAGTCCAGTTGCTTCACTCAGGATTGAATGGTAGAAGAAGAGATATTCCAGGGCAGGAGGGAATTGCTGCTGGGATTTCTGCTTGTCATCAACTAACCCAGACTACATCTCCTTGCAGCAGATTCTGTTCACTTGAGGATCCTGGCATAGTTACTTTACTGCTGCTTCCATCCAAGCACACCACAGACACTCCAGCAGGCTCCTTTTCTGCTAACAGGAGTATGAAGCATCTTCTGGCCACCTGAAGCAACTTCTCTCTCTAGCCAGCAATCCACAACTCCGTGCCCCAATCTTCGCAATGTTTGCTAGCCCTTTGCATCCTCTGGATGTCCTCTTCCAAATTCCCATCTCTTGGGAAAAGGGGAGTTATTTTCTGAGGTTTTATTTACTCATCATGGCAGACAAACTTCTGACAAGCCATGGGTAGTGGGTAAAAATAAAAACATAGGGTTTTAAAATGGTCATTCTTTCCTTTTTGCCACAGATGAAAAATATAACTTGCTTTCTCTTTCCCAGAAGTAATCTTCAATGCAGTGGCTTGAGAACGCCCCTGGCAGTTGCAAGGTTCTCGTTAATGACCAGGGCAGGGAATGATTTGGTGCTCTGATACAGGGAGAAGAGCAGAAGAGAAAGCAGTCAAATGAGTGGATGCCTGTAGTTGTTATGCTTCTCCTGATGCACCTGGCAGAGACTGCAGAAATGGCTGTGTGACTAATGGAAGTGCTTGTGTAATATGGGGATCCCCATACCCCAAAACACTGCAGGCACAGACTGTGTCATCACCAGCAGCAAGCTGGCCAACACTGGTGGAAGGGACAAAGAACCAGCATCTGTGTCCTCTGCTCTCAGACATAAAAGAAATATTTTGTATTTCTCTTTCTTTTGGACTTTGTAAACAGTTCTAGAGACTATTTATATACAACTTGTTTTGTCCAGTTGGATACATCTGGGTTACTTGCTTTGTCTGTTCTCTTCAGTTTTAAGCACCTCCTCACTAATTGCTGCTTCTTTGACCAAGCTTTACTTTTGCCTTCTGAATTCCATAATGAATCAACAGCATACACATACACAGCTCCAATACCACCCTCAATGCCTCCTAGGGCTCTGAGATGCCCTCAAGGCCAGATCCAAACCTCTAACTGAAGATATGGCACAAAAGTGCTGCCTCAGGGATTCTCTCCACCCACGAGTGTTCTGGCAGCCGAGTGCCTGTGCTAGCCTTTTCACCCCAAACTGTATTCAGCCCACAATGACTTGCTCCCAGCAGCTCCGTTAGTTCTCCTCACCTGGCAGGCAGCAGCCCCACAACCTCTGCTCATGTGCCAGGTACAAACAGGGCCAGTCATCCTGGGGAGCTCCTCAGCAGCAGTATTGTGGTACTAGGATGAACCTAATTAAAACAAATTGAATGGAGACAGAAGCAAAGGCAAAGATGGCATCACAGTTACAGTTACCTCAGTTACAGTTCCCTCAGAGCTGCACTAGCACCAAACACTGGACCTTGCTGAAATGTGCTGCCACTAGAAAGTCCACCTGCATTGTACCACATTTTCAAGTTTCAGGGAGACTGGCACAAGGTCTACTTATGTGGGGCTGTATGCATTGTCTGAAGCTGGAGGAGTACCCAGTAAGTGCTAGAAACAGACATTTTATATGTACACACAACTTTACATGGTCTTATTGATATCTGAACATTTGCAACTGCTCAAAAGATAAAACAGTTCTGACCTACCTAAAGAGAGAGTCTTGGGTATTGATTTTAAAGGCACGTGCATAGGCCAGAATGCAGCAATAGAATAATTTATGTTGGAAAAGAGTTATAAGAACATTGAGTCCAACTATTAGCCCAGCAGCACCAAGTCCACCACTAAACCATGTCCCTCAGTGCCACACCTACATGTCTCTTAAATACCTCCAGGGATAGTACTCCACTGCTTCCCTGGTCAGTCTGTTCCAGTGCTTGACAAATGCTTCAGTGAAAAAATTTTCCTAAGATTCAGTGCAAAGATCTGTTTCTCCTTCTGAGACAGGTATGCTCCATCTGTCACCAGCAGCCCTGTCACCTGCTGCCATGTAAACTGATCCATGATCAAAACCACCCAAATTTTGTGGGTGACGCTAGGCTCAAAGCCAGGTATCTACTGGCTATTCCTACTTCTTTCCTCATCATTCCCTGCAATTGGAAGGATAAGAGAGAACACTGCCTGTGGTCCTGATCCCTTAACCAGTTGTCCCAAAGCCCTGAAGTCTTTCCCGATTGCCCTTGGATTTCTTGATGCAATTTCATTGCTGCCTACCTGAAAATCAATAATGGAGAATAATCTGAGGGCTGTATACAGGAAGAAGCTTTCTCTTCTCTTCTTTTACCCAGGCCCCAGGGAGGCAGCAGACTTCCCTAAAAAGTGGTTTCAGCCAGCATATTGGGCCTTCTGCTCCCTTCAGAAGGGAATTTCCCATGGCAGTGATCTGTCTTTTCTCCATGGAAGCAGTCTTGACACAGGCTGACTTAACCTCAGTGACAGCTCCATGCAAGATGAGCCACTGTCCTCACTATTGCTCAGTTCCACTTGCAGAGCTTTGTACCCACATCTGCTCATGGCTCTACATGATCCTGCCTGTATCCATCCACTTTTTCTTGCAGTCAACTGCTTTGGAGCATGTATGTCTTGCTCCTTGTTGAGAGTCCGATGTAGCATGATCCTGGTTATAAGCATTGGCTCTCAGGAGCTGTGACATAATACCTGGTTATATTGTTAATAAAAGCCAACCATGTATCTATGGAATTATTAGTTCATGTTGCTCTCTCTTTGGCTAGTGTAGCATAGCTAGGTTATAAAGACAGGTTTGCATTGATAAGGTTTCCAGAACAGAGTTAGATTATATTTGCCATCAGCAATGTGTTGCTAAAAGTATAAACTGAAAACTCACCTAGTCACCAACCTGCAACATTGCCTGAGCACCAGACAACACGGAAAAGTTCTTGACTCTGGCCCAGTAGGGCTGCCACTTAGATATTTTTGAAATTTAATTAAGCAAATGTCATCATTCCTAACAAAAAACATCTTGTGGTGAGCATGCTTTTGAGTGCTCAAAGCAAAGCAGAAAGGAGCACTGGAACCCTGAGGAGTTAGGAATTATTCCCATATTAGGTACTATTTCCACAATAAACTGCATTCCCAGTTTATCCATTTTCATGATGCCAATTTATTGTATTTATGTACTAGGGATGTGTGTTTAGATTAAAACCTCATTTCTGTAGGTGCTACGTGAACAAGTTGTGAGACAGTCCCTGCTCCTGCAGACTCCAATGTACTGCCACAGTGACCTGGAAGCAGAGGATAAAGGACATAGCCAGTGGGGAGAATTTGCAAATTGATGTGTCCAGCAAAAAAGCACATTTGTCAGAGTAGGAAAAATTTTGCTTTTCAGGAGAAAAATTGTACAGCATTAACATGGGCTATGCAGACATGTCATTTATATTTAAGGGTGGGTGTAGTGCTTATGAAATGAGACAAATAAAAAGTCTGAGAAATTTCAGTCTTCTTCTTCTAGAGAACAAATGTATCAGGTACTTCCACAGTGATCTGCCAAGCCTAAATTTAAAAGGATCTGGGAAGAAGAGGGCTCTGTACCCATCGAAACTTTCTCTCTGTGTTCCCGCTTCCATCAACAACACGATCTTCACCACTGCCATCTCCCCATCCTTGGAAAAAGGGCTAAGAGAACTAATACTTGCAGACCTCAGATGTAAATCCAGTAAATCCACCCACTGTCTGCAATGATTTATAACAGCAACCTGTATTTTCCAAAGAGATCTTGGCATGGAGGAGCCTAAGTGTAATTGTAAATGTGTGGCTGTCTCAGGTAAATGAGTCTGTTTTGAAAACAGGGCTCAACCATGTAGCTAGAAAGCCATGAAGGACTTCAGGATATATCTCCACTGCACCAAGTGAAGGTGGTCTGCAGAGCCCAAGGTGCCCCCAGGGCTAGAATCAGCGTAGCCAGGTTGGCCATGGCCTGGCTGAACAAGCTTTGCTCTTTTGCTGCCATGTAACCCAGTGCTAATACAGATATACTCCCATTCCTACCCTCACAACACCCCTGCATGGCATTGCACAGCAGCACATGGTGATACCAGCTGGGAGCAGCTGCTGTGGGTGGGGGGTGGACACATCTGCAAGTGCTCATGTCCCTCTGTCAATGCTGGGACCTTGGTCACTCCTCACTTCTCAGAGATGGCCTCAGTATCTGTTTCATAGGAGCTGGCAGGACCCAAGGGGCAGGTGGGGCACCCAAAATAGCTTTAAATCCAGTGAGGAGACAAAGGCAGCTGAGAGACGGAGCAGTGGTGAGACCAGACACTGGAATCGGAAGGTATAGGCAGCAGATTATGAATGAAGAGGCTTGTTTAAGTGTCTTGGTAATGTGGCAGTGAGAAACCTTGTTATTACTGCTTTCAGCAAAGAGTGCATATGTAGCATGGTACTGTGAAATGTTGAAATCTTTGTACACAAATATAGTCAGGAGAAGAAAAAAAGGAAAACTTGGCCATATTTCTAAATATACTCTTCTTCTGAAAATAATGTTGACACAGCCAGAACAGGCCTGCTATATTCAATTCTCATGGACATGTCCTCATACCTGGCTTAATAATCATAATGAACTATGACGGGAAGGTAAATAGTCTTCATTCCACATCTCTGAGGATAATAGTAAGAAGGAAGAGATTTCAAACGTTGGTAATGACTTGTAGAGAAGCACATTGCTTTAAACATTGACTACATGCCAAGAAATACCCCTCAAGGCTGCAATCATAAACAGTTTTTGGCTCTGTGCTGTGAACAGAAACTTTGTTTGATCAACAGAGTTATTGCAACAGACTTGCTGTTGAGAGTCTGGAAGCTCATCTCTAATGTGGCACTGCAGCTAAAGTTCCTGCATGGCAAAGCTCGGGGCTCATGAAATGTAGCTCTGGCTCACAGCTTCAGGTTAAATGTGATGACTGAGGAGAGTCTTAATGCTTTTCTCTTGGCTGGCATAGAAGTCTGTGTAACTTTTCATGGGGAAATGAGAGAGATCTGAGACTGGCAAAAGTACTCTTCTCTGTTTTTCTGAGTGGTTGTTGAGTTGGGAAAATGAAATCAGCTGAACTGGTTTGTGTGAAGAGCTTCAGCCTATTGCCCTCAGCAGCTGAACAAGTACTGGGGCAATCCCTGACCTATAGGCCTTGCCAGGCTAAGAAGAAAATAAGTGTGTGTGGGCAGCCCTCTTGGCCAGAAAAAACACCCACCTGCCAGAGAATACTGGGCAGGGAGAAAAGGAAGGAACTGAAAATGATTTTTCAGCAGAGTATCTCAGAAAATGACAGACCACCTCAATATATTTCAGACTTTTTTTTTTTTTAATGAGAAAAGTAGACATTTTAGTTGACATCTGGAAAACTGAAGATCTATCATTCCTATAAATATCTGCCATTGGAAATGTGCTTCCTGCTGGCATCACTAAGGAAAAAAAAAGAGTTTTGAGAAGAGAGGTGGTTGTTAATAGCAGAAAGTAATTTTCAACAAGAAACAAGAAGCTATACTGATCTGAGAAGACCAAAATATGATACTGCATACTCCTGAATACCACACGTTGAACCCTATCCAACTAATTGCTTAGGGACCTATGGATAACTGGCTGATGGTTTGGTGATCCAGTAAAAGAGAAGATTCTCAAAGCATGGGAATAAAATTTAAAAAAATAAATAACAGGTTCCTCTTCAGCAAAAAGAAACAAGTGGTGCACAAAAACCTCAACCTGTGTCAGAGACACAAGAGCTCTGATGCAAACCAGATGTGCACTGCCTAAGATCTTTGGGAGAGAAGAAGGAATTTCAGACTAGCATGAATAGAATAGCATGCCATAGGAGAGAGCCATAGAAGGAGTTTAGAGCCCAGAGAAGCAACTGGGTGCTCACACAGGCCATGACCAAAAGGGCCAGAATACAGAAAAACTAAACAAGCTAGAAATAGACGTATTTTGGGGGTATGATGTAGGCTGACTGACACCCAAACACTGAAACAGCTTGCCCATAGAAGCGGATGTCCCATCACCGGAAATGTTAAAAGTCAGGTTGGATGATGCAGTGAAAGATGTTCCTGTCCATAGCAGTAGAGGTGGACCAGATGATCTTTGAAGGTCTCTTCCAACCCAAACAAAATTATCATTTTTATGATTTCTCACTTCAGCACAGAAAGCCTAACATTTTCTGGTTCTGACAGTCTGAACTTCCATTAAAAAGAATGTGCTTTTTCCAAATATCATTTTTTTTCAAACAGAAGAGCACTAACATCATTATTTTTTTACCAAAGAATGGGGGAACTCAGGGAGTTTGCCATGAGTTTTAGAGATTGTGACTTTCTTATTCAAATCCAGGCAATACAAAAAGAGGGCATGATAAATTGTCATGTTCAAAGATTTACCTTTCCAACAAGAGGGAAGATAAGTGGCAAAGTACAGAAGATGGGAAGCACTGGGGGAGGGGAAAAGCAAGCATGTGTCCAGTGTTGCCTTCAGGCTTTATGTTTGACAGAAATAAAATAACAAGAAACAAACAACAACTATTTTCCTATAGGAAAAGAGAATATTTTTCTGTGTGGGGGAGATTCTATGACTGTTACACCTGATTCCTACTTCAAAACCCATGCAGTGTCTCCACTGCATGGCTGCAGGTAGAAACATCTACAGCAATTTAACACCAGTGAGTCCTGAGGAAAAAGTGGAGGTGAAACCCCAGGCTGCAGGAACAACTGTGTGAGCAGTTAAAGCCCATGAGGAATGTTGTACCTACTACTGTGAACAAAAAGCTCATCTGTAATTAAAAGCAAATCCCAAGATGAATGTGTTGCATCAACTGGAAGCACACATGGATTTGGGGCAAACTGGGGAGATCTCTAATGTTAACACTCGTATCTTGTGTCGCCTGCCTCAATATACCAGAGAGGTGTCTAAACACCGTCCTGTGCCATGTGCTCTGGGATGGCCCTGCTTGAGCAGGGAGGTTGGCCCAGATGACCCACTGTGGTCTATTCCAACCTCTCCCATCCTGCGATTCTGTGATCCTGTGGTACTCAGGAATTACCACTGAGGTAGACACAGGCATTTCACACCCCTGTGCTTCCTCGGCAGGATGCTGAGGACAAGTGGTGCAGCACTGGTTCCCACACATGCGTCTGTGTAACCTTGGACTCGTGGCTGGACTCCAGGTTTGTAAATACAACACCTGAGCTCAGGTGCTGGCCTGGTCCCTGGCCAACTCTAGCAGCAGAGAGCTGCATAGGTGTCTCAAAGTCTTTCTCAAAGGCAGTCACTGATGCAGAGGCTCCCCTCATTATCCACAGGAGCTACTGAGACCTGAGAAGTGCTGCAAGGTGGCCCAATGCATTGCACACTGGTGACAGAGAGACACCACAAGCAGGGCCATGGTTATTTCTACTCCCTCAGGAAAAGGGTGTCCCCATGCTTTCCTTACACTGGCTCTGCATGGCCCCCTCAATCCCTCAGAGTTCCTGCCTGCCAAGGATGGAAAGGGGCCTGATGACAACACAATGGCTCCCTAGCATGGGTAACATTTGATTGTTCAGGAGAGCTGGGAGCAAAAACCAGGCTTGAAGCAAACAGCCTCATCCTATCCAGCCACACAACATGACTCAACAGATCCACACAGGCAGGGCTGTGCAGGCTGTGAGCGGAAACCAAACACAGAGCATGCAGTGGGCTGGCAAGCTGGGCCTTTTTTCTTTTTTCTTCTTTTTTTTTTTTTTTCTTTGTGGAGTCTTATCCTTCTCTTGTATTTAAGCAACACTTCCAAGAGGAAGAAAGGCTGGAAGAAACTACAGCTTCATCACAGGGGCCTCTCACTAAGGTCTGCAGTGCAGCTAAGAGGGATTTTGCCTGTTTTCCTAAAAATGTGCACAACTGGTGCCTTTGCAAAAGGACGGAGAGGAGGAGCCACATGTGCAGGGAGAAGGCTGATATATGCAGGATAGCCTGTGGCAGAGAGAAGCTCCTCAGCTTGTGTAACTTGCCAGGGTAGAGAATTGCTCTGACAAGTTACACAGGCTTCTACAGCAGCTATGAATTTGATCCTATAAAAAAACAAGTATCAACAACTTAATCACATGCCTGGGTCACATGGAAGCAAGGACAACAGGCAGGAGCAAATGCTGACTTTTTTTCTCTGGTTCTTTTGAGTTTGTTTTTTAACATGAAGTGGGAGTGAGGAGTGAGATTTGGGTGGGGCTTTCTACTATTCACTGGGAGGAAATAGAACGTGTTTGCAACAGCTCCTGCCTTGTTTTGCTCTCCCTCAAGAGCACGGGGCTCTGCCGGCTCTGCCGGGCTGGTAATAACGCAGTTTTTCCAGGACTCGGAGACCCCAGGTTGTTCTGCAGCCCAGAGGAGCCCTGATACTGTCTCACTAGGACTCATCGACTGAGCTGAGCTGGCGTGGGCTAAGGGCAGGAGCTTTGGCGGAGTGCCTGGCACAGCCGTGAGCGGCTGGCAGCAGCGCTTGGCAGCGCTGTCTTTGGAACAAGATGACGGTATCCAGAGTGGGCGATGTCAGGATCGCGGCCTGGGGAGGGACGCGGGGAGGAGGCTGTGCAGGGCAGCTGAGTCATGAGGATCAGCGCGCCTGTGCAGCGGGGCAGCTCTCCGGACCTGGCTGCGGCCGGGAACACGGGCCTGGTGAGGCGGCACACAGCTCCCAGGGCTCCCATCAACACCTGCCCCTTCCCAGCAGCGCTAGGAAAGCAATCCTGGCTGGCAGGCGTGTGCCGCAGGCAGGCAGGCCTCTCTGGAGACAGGCCTCTCTCTCACACACAGCTCTGCCTCATACCCAGACACCGCCTGGGCCGATTTTACTGGGCACTGGGGGTTATTTTTTCTCCAAAGACACATGTCAAAATCATCTTGTCTGAAAGTGTCTCAAAGTGAAACAGTTTGTTTTAACTCACAGAAACCACTGGGTTTCATACTGTTCTGTCTCCACCTCTCTTCAGAGACCCCAGAGACTCAAATCAACCAACAAACCACTTTTTTTTCCTTTACAGTTTTCAAATGAAAATCCTGTCTTTTCTTTACCTACTTCTGTCATGCAATATCTAGTTACAGATCTGCAGGTCTCACACTTGTGGTCCCTTTCCAACAATCCTGTTCCCATTGGGAACAGATTATTGCAATAGGCCAAAGTAACAGCAGGTGGGTCAATGGTCTACCCGCGCCATCCATCTCAGGGAGCGCAGCAAAACAGCTTTCCCAAAGCTTTGCTGTCTTACTCCATGAGGGCTTTATGTAGGTGCAGCTATTTTGGCAAAGCTTTACCGATGAATCTCGTGTGCACGTATGTAAAACAGCCCAAGGGTGCCTACCTGATGCTGAGAGAGCTGCATGGAGCCAGGCTTCTGCCTCCTCACACTGCTGCTCATGCAGCTCGACCAGCAACCGGCTGTGGGACATGCTTGGCTCAGTTCTTTCCTTCTAACTCCTCTGGTACAATTAAAGCAGCATAGACTCAAGTGTGGCTGCAGTGATGCTGCTATAAAAATACAGGAAGGGAAACTAGGTTTAACAGAGCATGACCCTTCATACTTGCATAACTGTTCACACTGGTAGTTGTACCAGCATCAATCTCCTTGTGAAAATGTAAATTACATCCCCAGCTTAAAGTCCTGCACAGGCACAGATGCTGTGGGAAGATAAGACCCATGTGCTACTCAGTGGGAACAGTTTGTGTCTTGCAAAGTATCCTTCTGGTTTAGAGGAGCCAGAAATATAAAGGAGAATATTTGCTTTTCTTTTAAAAATAGCTTGTTCTTAGGAATGTCTTTTTCAACGATGAAGTGATACAAGCTGGAAGGGATACAGGACCTAATAACCCACCTGGAAATACTTTGTATGGAAAAGCAGTTCAGCCAGTTTGGGGATTGTGCCAAAGAATTATCAGATAGGCCTTGCTTGATATGATTTGGGTTTGTGGCAGCTTATACAGCCCAGCAGGATTTCCCAAAGCTGAGGTGCTTTAAAGCTGCCCGTGTATGTGTCTGGCCCTTATTGCAGTCCTGGCTTTTGGCCAAAGTGATTTCTGTTTGTGAGGGAGTGAACAAGTGAGGATCATTACAACTTGGAAGGAGCTCAGTTCTTGCTCAATGAGAACTCTGGAGACATAGAATGGGACAAAACAAGTAGAGAAATGTATCACAGTGTGGGAGCTGATAAGGAGATGGCATGCTCCTGCAAATTTCAGCTGTTTAGGACATGGTATGCAGGCTATGGGACAACTCTTAGGGAGAACTAGGTGAACCTGGATGCAGGCGAATAAAAGGTTTTCTATCTGTGTGTATATCCCACTTTGAGGCAATCGCACATCAGCAGATCTGTATTCTGATCATGGAGGGGTGGCTTCTCCATGGCTGTGATTCTGCTCCTCATCCTTCACAGTCAGGAGTGACCATACAGCCTCAGGAGCAGCAGCACAGTATTAAAAATGGTTCAGAACTCTACAGCAGAACCTCTGCTGCACTCTCTTCAGGATGAGGGAGAAGCAGTTCAGTGAAAAGATGGGACACTCCCTAATCCTCCTTGTCCCCCCAAGTATTTTTTCAAGGTACAAAAGGACTTCTAATGAAACTATCCCACCACCTGAAGGACAGAACAATTGAACTCTGAAATCCATGAGGCACCCCAGATAGCATTCCCAAATGAAAATTTATGGGATTTTTAGGAATCTTATTTGGGGTGAGTGGAAAGAGAGGATGAAAGAAGAAAAGTAAGTTCCATGGAAAGCTGCCATTCTTCATTGAATCTAAAATAGAACTTCTTGGAAGTTTACCAACCAGGCATTTTTGTGTGGAAAACACTAACTGTGCAGATTGGGCACTGTCCAAGTTAAAATACACACCAGTTCTGGATGGGAATAGCGTTAGGGGTCTAGATGAAATACTCTGAAATACCTGCCAAAGAGTCCTTGCTATGGTAGGACATGGGACCTCACAGCAGCTGTTCATTTTCTTACAGCACGTTATAGGTCTGGCTTTGGGTCTCCAACTGTGCATCCTCAGAGTTTCTGGGAGGTATCAGTGAGTTCTGGAGTGTAGTTTGCCCTGTACAGTCAGTGGAGACTCAGTAAATTCACTAACTGGAGTCCTGGGAGATTGGGTTTTTTATTCTGTGTTTGACACCTGCATTTGGAGAGATGACTTATGCCCAGCACTGCACTTGCAGCAAGGGAATGGGAGGGAAGGGATATCGGATTGCGGTTTTTCAGGAGTGGTAACAGGACTGTTTAGTTCAGTACAAGTGTC
Organism: Lichenostomus cassidix; assembly: GCF_008360975.1. NCBI lineage: Eukaryota > Metazoa > Chordata > Aves > Passeriformes > Meliphagidae > Lichenostomus > Lichenostomus cassidix. The sequence continues at coordinate 67,736,009 of NC_139479.1, forward strand.
TTTTTTTTGAAGAATAAATCCACATCTAGCATGAATCAAGGCACGGAAGGAGCAGGAAACCAGCTTGGAAACTGGACATCCCCTGGACTGTGATAGAATTTGTCATTTGCTAGAATTTAAGAATTGTTATATGGATATCTACTAGGGTTGATGTTTTGCATTATATTGATGCTTGCCATGAGTCTTTGGGCATTGGATGAGGACAGGAAACAGGAGCACAGTTTTTAGCTTGGGAAGTTTCCTCCTCCCACTGAAAAGACCCAGACTTCACCTTGCTGTACAATTGATCTCATGCGTGATAAGGAGAATTTTGAGGATTTTTTTCTAGCCCTCTTCAAACTCTTCCTCTTTCTTCAATGCTTGCCATGATAGTATTGAAGCACCCACCTTTTCCACCTGCTCTGCAAACACCTGCCCATGCAACTTCTCTGTGCTTCGCCTTGTGCTGAACCTGATGCTGTTCTTAGTGAGTCAAATCCAATGAGGCATTGAGATGATCTGACCTTGAGATGAGATGACCTTGGGAAAGCATGGTGCTGAAACTTTTCTTTCATTTTGCATCATGGGGAAACCCTTAATCCAAATGAGGATATGTTCCCCTGCTTCAGCTGTCCCCAGTCTCACAGTGTTGTCCTTGGAGGCACACACTTCATGTACCTCAGTGAGCAGGGCTTTGCCACCTGGGGCTGCTCTGAGAATACTTGATTGTTTCACGGTAATTTGGAGGGAGAGGGCTGTGTTCATATTCTTGCCTGGGGTGTAGCACAGCTCTTGAGCAGGACTTGTATTTCTGGTTTCTTCACAATACCAACTTTATCAGCCAGATGAAAGCTCAACTCCAGTTTTTCCAAAGAGGGTCACAACAAGCACAGAACACAGCCACTGGTTCAAGCAGTCTCTCTCTCTCATAAACACATGCAGCACCTCAGTATCTTCTTGTTTCTCTACTTTCATGCTCCAGTTGCTCAGAATGATGCCAGGAATGAGACAGGATTCAGTAGAGCCAGTATATATGTATTTCTGTGTAGGTACCTGCGTATGAAAGGTGGGCTAAGCCCAGTTCTTGCTTTTGGATGGTGTAAAGCTAGCATTTTTGCCGGTGGTAACTTCCAAAGGGTAAAGAGAAGGCACAGCAGAGCTGATGCCACACGATGTCATCACAGATGGGGCAGGAGAACTGGCCTCAGTTATACTGTTAGCAGCTCAAAGCTGCATTCCCTGGTGGAAGCCAAGTGAAAGGTTATGTGTCTGTTTGGCAGCCTGTCATTTAGATAGGGATAAGCTCAAGACTAACCCAGAAGCTAATGAGAGGGAGGAGACTGGGAATGTATTGAAAAATGCTCTGAGAGGAGAGGCAGATGACACAGAAGAGCCAAGCCTGTCTCTCTGTCCAAGTACTGAAGTACTCAAGCTTGCAAGGACAGGGAGTCATGTGATCTGTGCTGGAGTACAGGCACCTCTCCTGCAGAGAGGGCAGATGCTGCACTAGGTCAGAATGTCTCATGGAGAGAGGCTGACTGCTGGGAGAAGGATGGGAAGTTTTCAAGGAGCAGTACAACCCCTAGCTCTGAGAGGCAGGGTCTGGCATGAAAGTGAGCAGACTGGGGTTTTAGTTGCTCTGGAAGAGCTAGAACAAAACAGCTGAGCAGAAAACTAAGTGGTTTTTATCCACCGAGAAAGTCCTGGAAGGTGGGGGCTGACCCTTGGGAATAGGGTAGGTGAGCCAGAGAGCAGCTGTGATAAGGGAGTGGAGGTGCTGTTGATGCACTCTCTCAAGGCTGGACACATGCTCCCTTGTGTCTGTGTGTCTAAACTTAGGGAGCTGATTCTCTCTTGGTTTTTTAAGGCTGGCAACTTGTGCTGGTGTCAATGTTGTAACATCTGTCTCAATGTTGTAAGGGTGGCAGATGAGTTTTCTGAGAAATGGGGAGTAGGAAAGAGGTTTCTGAAGTGGCCCATCCATTTCTGAGGTGTGAGGATAAGTAAGAGGCATCTGGGAACAGGTGTTATGGTTTGGGGATCCCTGGGTGGGTAGAAGGTTGGGAGGACATCAATGGAGTTTTGAATGATTCCTGGCAGGTAGCTCTGGGTGAAGGAGGCATCTGTGCAAGGTGGTCTTGCAATACTGCAGGGGCAGAGATGACCAAGCAATCTGAGGTTGATGTGAAGAGGGGCATAACAGGATAGTGGGGAGGTGGTCTGGCACATGCCTACACAACCCCCAAATTAGCCAGGTCTATACTCCTCAAGGGACTTACTGTAACTCAAAGGAGGATTATTGATGAAGACCACCTTTTTTTTTTTCCTTTTAAAAGAAAAATTGGTGCTTCATCAAAAGACAGTGTAAAGCAAATGGACAAAATAAAGTCACAGTGCCAGGAAATACAGACCAAACTGACATCCCATGAGAACTAGCCTGCTTGTAGCTTTGCATCCAAAATTATTAGTCCATTTATTGCCCACTAAAAATTCTTTTTGTCTCTTCTCAGTTGTGAGATGCTTGAGATCTTAAGGATGACACTGTCAGTCCTTAAAGCAATATTTGACATCAATTTACTCATTAACTTTCAAATGCAGGACACTGAAAACCTTTTCCTAAGGGCATCTTTGTGTTTGAGAGAGTTACTGTTGTTTTCCCACCTCCCCTGAAGGGTTGTTTACAATACCATCTCTCCCTTTTAATCCTCTTTTCCTTTCATGTCTAACAAACAGTGTTAAACAGAACACAGGGGGGAAAAGCAGATCTCACACATTATAATTATGTATACTTAACTGAAGAAATGGTTCACAATTAGAGGTCTCATTTTGTAAATTAATGCTCAAGAAGATTTTTCCCATGTTATTCCAGATAAAAACTCTGTTTTTTCAATCTCAAGGTTTGTACATACAGTAAGTCAGATAAAGGGGTTCTGAGTTGATGTGCATTCTGTGCAGAGACTGAGCTGCTATAAACAAGATTTTCCTTATGAGATCCTGTGCAGAGGGATGTCTTGAGATGTACACACAAGAATGTCAGCAGTACCAAGATGCTGAAACATGACAGAATACAATACATTTCAAAACTGGCTGCTCTTTCTGCTGGCTATTTTTACAGTTTCCCTTAATTTCTCTAGCTCTTTTTGCCCTGTATCTGAGCACTTTTAGACTGTGAATATATTTATAGTCACAATTTTTCCGTGGGGTGGTGTGGAACTCCGCATTATATAGATCTGAGAGGCTATCATTTGATGAGCACTTCTTTAAGCAGCAGCAGCACCAACATAAGCATTCCCTGATTTCCCCTTCCCCTCTCCCACCACTCACTCACCCCTCATCTGTGCCAGTTTCTGTGCTGTGTGGGAAACAAATCACAGAACACATCCAGGTTAAAAATAGCTGGAAAAGAGAGAGAGAGGGGGAAATGAATTCCAGAACCTGGACTAATGTCCTATATGTATATCCAAAGCCAATACAACAGAACCTTTTTAGCTCAGATTCCATCCATCTGTCCAGCTGCATCAATAATTTGTACCTGATTTCACACAGGACTGAAAGGTAGAAATTTCAAAAGCTACCGATTTCCTCTCTAAATTTTGTGCAAACTGATGGCTTTGTGAGGGGTAGGGACCTCAATTAAAGAAGTGCAGCTAGCAGTCACCTGGCTAGTGAGTATGTGCATGCTGGCTGGCCATATACACATTAGCTGGTCAGCCAGCATATATGGACCTGAAATATGCAGCCCAGGAAGGGGTCTTAGAGCATGTAGTGAGGGAAGAGTGGGGCTTGTTGCAGCCATTTTATTTTAGAAGGAGGGGAGAGAAGGGAGGTGACTATGAAGGAGGGGTCAGAGACCCACAGGAAACCAAGAGCCATTTGTTCCACTTCTCACAAAGCAATTTGTTTCAAAAAGGCCTGAAAATCTATAAAATAAGACTTCTTCTGCACATGAGCCTGTAAATCAAGTGAGCCGGCAAATCATACAATTTGGGAGGAAACTGAGAGCTCAGCCTCACATTCCTGCTCAGACTTCAGCAATCACTTCTGTTTTTAGCGCTCCCAACACCAGTAGAAGCCACGGATACTGATTTCTTTCCCATACTCAAATGTCACTTAAAACCCTTGTTTCTCCTGAATAACTCTTTTAAGCATTTGCTTCATCTTTGTTCCTACCTGCCTCGTTTCTAATCTACAACAGCTTGCCAAGAGCTCTGCTCCATTCTCTTCTTTTGTATCCTTCATGCCTCCCCTCTCACCAATGAATGGCCACAAATTTATTACAGGGCAGTACACAAAATATTCAGCAACTTGTACCTGAATATGATGAGTATTTTGATGCAAACCACAGCTGCCTCATCCTGCCCACCTCTTCTCAGGGAAAAGAGACCTTGGGTCTCCACACCACTTTTGCTGACCTGCAGAGAGGACTGAGTGGGATGGGAGCCACAGGGTGGAACAGTAGCTGTGAGATACCCTGTGAGCGATGGCTGTAGTCCATGTGCAGAAATGGAAGGGTCTTTCTGTTCCTATTCTGAGGTGCTCTTTTCAGCATCTGGTTGCACATGCAGGATGCAAGTGAAGCTGTGTGGCTGCTCACCTCTCTTTTTGGAAAGTGAGTAGTGGACTGTGTCTCAGAAGCACACACCACCTTTGGCATGGGAGCTTCCTGCTTCTATCAGAACAAGTCTCTGATAGAAACCGGGTCTATTCCTACCATTTGTGGCTTTCTCCAATAAGAGAAGTTAACATAACCATAGCCAGGTCTTGGGTTTCTCCAGGTGGGAAACCAGAGGTTTTGGGTAGTTGGGGATTTTCCTGGTGTGGGAAATCCCTGGGTGGCAGTAATTGGGCTGTGTGCCATCCCTGCTGCAGACACCCAGGAATATTACTGGGAGTTGCACCTGATGTGATCTGTTTGCAGATACTCTAGTCTCACCACAGGTATGGAGCAAGGTGTGATGGGAAAAGCCTGAGAAGACGTCCAGGGAATCTGCCTGCATTAATTGCCTTGTCATTGCATACCTCTATGTCTGCTCCAGTCTGCACACTGGGGCAGCTGCTAGAGCTCAGCTCAGCTCCTGCAAGAGAAGCCTCTTCACAGACTTTCCTAGTATTGACTCCACTTCCGGAACTAGTTTCTGTAGGGAATTTTCTTTCCCCAAATGGAAGAATATAGCCATTTTGCAAAGGTGCCACTGGGGACCTGTAAAGGAGATCTAAAGCAGAAGCCTGGGCTGCCTTGCTGGAAGGGAGTGCTGGAAGATTCCATCCCCTCATTCTCAGCAGACACAGGAGCATGGGAGGTGCTGGTGAATCTTTAGCAACATAGAGAAGCTTCATGTGGAGTGGAGTGGAGTGGCCCTTACATTGCTGTAAGTGATGTTAGGATCTTGCTTTATCCTTGGGCAACTACAGAATTTGGGGAAGTGGTGGCAGGGGAGAATGATCAGAAAGCTGGCAGAAATTGTGTAATTGGTGTACCAAAGGTCTTTTTAGTCTCCTCCAGTCACATTTTAACAGTACCCTATTTTATTCTACGTGTCAGTAAACAACAAAATTGTTACTGATAAAACTTGCCTTAAGCAACAAGACACATGTGAACAATAAAGCACGAAGAGCCACATTTTCAAAAGTGTATGTGCAGAAATGTCTATTGTACAATGTATAAGCAGCATGTGGTCTGGATGTGGCAAGCAGCAACGGGAGAGGAAAAGGGGAACAGATGGAACCTGTACATGAGTGACAAGAGCGGACGTAGGCTCAGATCAAGTTTTGTACTGTGCAGAGGCTGAGCTTTTGAAAAAGCCTTAAATAACAACCACATTTTAAGGAGGACTGCACTAATGGGGCATGCAGATAAGCGCGCCAAATGGTGCAACTGCAGAGCACACAGCACTGCAGACAGTGATATATACAGAGCATATGAGAAGTTCGGTCTGACATGCCAGCCATGCGTACAATCAAAGGTGTGCACGTTTTAGAAACATCAGCCTCCCTGAAACCTCAATGACTTAGCAATAAAACATCAGGAAACGATAAGTCAGGGTCAGAAGGGTCTGAGAATTCCACACAGCTGAAATAAAGATTGAGCAAGAGGAATTAGCATCAAGAAATCAGATTCAGATGTTTAAAGCTGATTGTCTGAACCAAGTTAATATAATGCACCATGTGTCACTTCAAAACGTTTGGATCGTGCAGCTGGGAAGCCCTTCCCATGGTTGTGAAATGCAGCAGTTCACTGTATCTGAGAAGGCTGGGATGGATATGTCTGCTTTGACACGAGCAAGCTAAAAATGATGAATTGGGATTACAGCCTTTACTGTCCCAGTCCAGTTTTACCAGTTCCCCAAACCACTAGCATAGAAAACAAGCCCTGCAGCAAGGCCGTATGAAGATTCTACCGTCTCATATTCTGGACTTGATCTCTGTCTCCATTCATCTCCCCATGGACTGAAAATACTCACACTTCTTTTTCCAACTGTGAAGCACCCTGATGATCAGCACCCCTTGCTCTCTTACTTTTACCCTGTTTAAAAGAACCCCTATTCAGCTACCCAGTCTTTTTGAGGAAAATGATCCTCTCTCTCTGTCCATTCTCCCAAGTCTAGAGTTTGTGGCTCTGGAAAACTATGGAAAACTATGTTTTCAAACTGTCAATACTATGGGACAATCACATTTTTACTCATCCTCACACATGCACAGAAGGAAGCCTTTCCCCATAAGAATGCAGACCAGCACAGCAACCACTTGCGTGGGAGACTGTATGTCTGCAAAACTTGCACACTTTCACTGCTAATTCTTTTATTCTCAGATGGCTTTATATCAAGTCACAGATTCACATGTATTGCGTATGCTCCTTAAGCCTAGCAAAGTAATCCAAGAATCCAACACTGCCCACCTGAAAACCACACCTTGCAGGAAATGAGAATTCCACAGGTATGAGGGTTTTGCAGGATGGCAACTTGTTTGTTATGTGGATTTGGGAAATTATATGGCTGGTGGGAATGGCTCTTTCCTAGGAAGAAATCACACACTCATCAGTCCTTGAGTGAGAAACTAATTAAGTGGAGATCAGCATCAGAACTAATTAAGTGAAGATACAGAGAAATTCTGTACTCTTCCATGCACTGTTTGTAGTGCCCAATTCTGGACTGGGGTGATCATATATACACAGAAATATTTGACAATACAGATAATAGGTTCTCATATCATGTATCTTTTCCCCTGATCTATTCATATTCATTTTCATGGCAGCTGGACATGCATTATACAGTTATGGACTAAAACTCTGCCTGGTACATCTCTAGTGAAGCTAAAGACAAATGTGACACTGTGATTTATGTTGTGAACAAGACAGACCAGGGTGTGTTGTCTCCCCTATCAGCAAGTAGCACAGCAGAGCTTTTACGTACAGCAGGCTCCTCTCCCACAGCCACCTTCAAACAAAAAAGGGTAGCCTAAGGAACAGCATCTCAGGGAGGGCTCAGAGGCAACAGGCAGAGCTATGCCAAGGGATGCTGGAACCTGGACCCTCTCCTGGGGCAGGTACAACCAAGACAAAGCCATTTCTTTCACTCTATCTCCAGCACTTGATGATTTCAGAAAACTAAAATTCAGCATCTTCTGTCACTTGAAGCTGAAGTGCACTGCCTGGGTTTTACGCCCATGCTATGGGCAGTTGGTTGGGGTTTGCTCTGTTGCTGACAGCTTAAATTTCCATTTGCAGCTCCTTCCTGTTTCCTTTTCAGACATGCATCATACAAACCCAGAGAGGCTGCATGAATGTACCAGAACGGTGAGAAGAGAGGACATTCCTTACCACAATGAAGCTTTTAGCGTGCCTAGTCAACACTGAAGCAGCAGAGGCAAACCTGGGCAGGCATTACACATACCCACATCCTGCAGATGCATACCTTGATGCTGATGGCTACCTGAAGCCCATGTCCGCAGCTCCCATCCCACCTGGGATGCCAGCCAGCATACTCAGACATCAGAACTTAGGGACTGGGAAGGCTGCTGGGGTATTTTTTTTTACTTAAAACTTGCAGCATCATTGCTGCTTCATAGAGAGTTGGGTCATTTACTGCTAGTGGTGAAAGGGACTGTGTGCATGCTGGGGTGGCCTACATCCCCTGTGTCCTCAGCATGGGATGGGAACTCTAGGAGAGATCACTTGGGTATAGATATACCAAACATATCCCTGATTACATATGTAGGCCATATGGGAAGGCAGGACTTGGTGCCTGGAGTCCATACCTGCCCACAAGCGCCCCAGTCCTGAGACCCCCATGCCACATGGCACCTAACTATGTCTGGGGACCTCCTAGCCATACAGAACCTCACCGTATCTGGCAGGGAGCTGGTAGAGCCCATGGCACTCTCCCACCCTGCTACAGCTATGCACAAGAGCTTTGGTTGTCCCCAATGTCTCTTCATCTCACCCCATCCACACAGAGAGTGAAGTGAGGTGCACATTGTGGGGAGCGGGAGATGAGGTATCTAAAACAAGGGAGGGACTTTAACCCCCATTTGCTTTCCCTTGGTCCCACCCATATTGCACCTGCCACTAGAATGGCCAAAATTATCCGGTGACATCATTCACCACCCACAGAAAAGTGCAAACCAGGCAAATTCCCCATGGAATTTTTCTGAGGAAACAGGCTTTCTAGGCTCTCAATGCCTAGAAGAACATCTCTGACCGGTTACTTCTCTCCCAGGCATTTTATCAGGAGCTGAAGCTCATCGAATCAGTGATTCACTCCCTACTCAGCACTGGCTGACTGCATTTTTCATGCCTTGGGATAAGAATCACGTTATTCTTTGCTCACGTCCAGGATGCCTCTGATATGTGCTAGAATATCTCTGGCTTGTTACAATTAAAATTATTCCAAATCATGGGAGAGGCATTTTCCTGTGTTGCCTTTTTACAGGGGACTTCAGCAGGGTCCACCCAAACCACCATATCAACAACACAAAGAAATCAATAAACACTTTAGCATGGTGCTTTCCTTGCCTATGTTTGTATCAAGCTTGTTTACAGCCAGCAGGCCAGGAGAAAAAGGTCATTTATAGCATGTGCTGTGGCACTGCTTGCCTGAATTTTAGGAGTCAGCAACTTTGATAAACTTTTGACGCAGCTTGCAGACACAGTTAAGAATGTCTCTTCCGCCTACTGCAGGAAGCTGGTCAATGTATCAAAGATCAAACTTGCTCACACCAACGCAAGAAGGTTATATACAAGCAAAAAGTAACTACATATGGTTGGGTTTGCGTTGTATTGATCTCTAAATTTGACCATAAATTGCTTGAATCGATTAAAAAAAAACCCAAACAGTTGCTGCAGCACCACCCAGATTACTCACAGGCTAATCCTCCTGTTGCAGGGACAAGATGCTCTGTTGTCAAGATGTTTGATATGACTTTGAAAAGATGAGTTTATTGAAAATCGTATGAGAGACCTATTTAGAGAATGCAATGACCTTATGTGGCTGTGCTTTAAAAGGGCTAACAAAAGAGAATGTAACCTGAAATCGGCATATATTGCAGGGAAGTCACTTCCCTCTGCTACACACACAGCACCTGCAGAACTTACCAGGAACTGAAGCTCATAAAATCAGTTAAGTTTTTTTAAAAATAAACTAACAGATTTTTAAAAATATATTTCAAAAAATTACAGAGGTAGTCATGGTCTTTTTCAGATGTTCTTCCTGAAATAAGCGTCCCTGAGATAAAACATGGCCAGGAATTACTCTTGAGAAACTTTTGGTCAGCTCTGGCAGTTTTGATGCAAACCTGACTGCTGCTGGAGACACTGCTGCAGGACTGCAGTAGGAGCAAAGACTGGCAGGGGAATTCAATCTAGGACGTCTGGCCTCTCTTCTCCTCTCTTCTCCTCTCTTCTCTATTACAGAATAAGAAATCAGAGAAAAGATAAATAAGCCTGATTTTTGATTCATTTCTGTGGATCTAGTGGGCTCTTGCATGCAAACAGGATTCAGGAGCATTTTGGGTTGATTTCCTTTCAATTTTGCATTGCTACTCTGTTCTGGCTTACTGTACTCCAGCTCCCTGTACAAACAGGATCTTTCCTCAACAATGTTCTGCCACATCATCTTCCTTCCTTTGTATACAGGCTGCTCCTGCCTGTCACACACCATGTGGCTTCCTAAGGCACCTTGTTTCTCAATGCTAGCAAAAACAGGAACCAAAAGCAAACCAGCAATAAAATGCTAAATTCTCACTGCAGTTAAAAATGAAATCTTGAAAGTTTCTGATTCAAGATGACTTTTCTGTCAACTGATTATTTTTCTAGTTTAGTGCTCTGCAGTAGATGTGCAAATGAGGTGCTTGTAGTATTTATCAGATTCAAATGTCTCTCCAGCGAGGTTTGCAACACTGACCCATGCTTTTCCTCCTTTTTTATTGGTGTTGAAAAGTGAACCCAGCTGAGCAGAGTGCACATTGCTTCAGTGTTCACCTCTTTTCTGCTGTCTTTTAAGGCTTTGCCGTGTGATGTTTTGCTCCAGGGAGGTTCAACAGCATGTGTACAGGGACAAGAGAAAACCACAGGCCACAGTACATGTTGCACAAATGCTGTTATTATTCTGAGGCCTGAAGAAACAAGGAAGGAAGCTTGAGGCTGGTGGTTTGGCAGGTGTGAGGCCTTTTTTACACAGACATCTGTTTTAAGTGGTAGCTCTGGGCTCGAGGATGAGCAGGGAACACCTGCCACTCCCAGCCATTCTCTGTGTCACAGCACAAGGGGGTTTGGGCTCCTGATGAAGCCATGTCACCTCCTTGCTCAATCTGTGCTTCGAGACTCTGCTCTCTTGTATTTGTGGGGCAGATCTGCAAAGTGAGGGAATTCCCCCCTCCAAACTGCTTGAGACAGAGATCTGCTGCTGCTGCTGCTGCTGCTGCTGCTGCACCAGCGCACACAAAATGGATGGGGTTAGAGTACAAAATGGGTGAACAGCAACATGTGCGCAAGATCAACAAGCCCAAGCTCCATGTAAACACCTGATGAAAACCGTTTGGATGCTACCATGTACCCCACATCAAAGTGAGCTTTTCTAATCCCACTAGATTATTTCTAGTGTTTTGGGCAGCACTGATAGTGATCCCATCACAGTTTTGAATAGACTGCTTCATTTGGCAGGATGTTACAGCACACTCTCTGTAATGCCTTGTACCATATTTGAAGGAAATAATTTGTGTTTGATGGTTAATTATCTATGCAACAATGTATCTGGGATTCCACCTTAGAAACAATCTAGGAAAAAACCTGCAGTTACTAGGGCTGCATCCTGCTCTACTAAACAGGTGTGTAGGGAGGGAAAAAAGGGTTTGCATAATATCCTCCCCGGCAGGGATTCTTTGGGACAAGTTAGCTTTGAGCCACATTGTTATTTTAAATGACAATAGGTTCTTTCTCTTGTAGTTCACGGCCAACTTTAATGAACATGTAGCAACTTAATTATCTTTAAGACTGCTACTCCTCTGTTACAGATTGCTGGCATTGGTCAGTGAATTCAGAAGTTACTGGGGGAAGGGCAGATATGCAGAAAAGCAGAGACTGAGATATATGTATACAGCTGCCCTCATTTCCATAAGAAATCAAGCTGAAGCCATTTCAAGGTGAGGGACAGTGGTTAATCCCTCCCAACACACTCATTAATACATCTCATAACAAGTCTCCTTGTCCACCGGCAAGGAGAGTCAATCAAGCACCACTTTAGTCTGGGCAGAAGAAAGGCTACAGTTTCATGGGGACTACTGGGTTTTATGGCTTCTTTGGAGGTTTCGAGCTGTGCTGTGCTGTGCTGATGTGCCTTCATTCAGAACTGAGCAAGGGGTAGGTGATGTGATGGGAGAACTCAGCTCCTGTCTTTGCTTCATGTTGCAAAATGAAGCAACATATACTTACAAAATGAAGCGACAGATACTGATGTCCACATCAGAACAGGCAAAATCCTGGCAAAATGAAAGGCTAGGCAGCATTTTGTCATTCTTGAAAAGGAAGGCAGAATTCCTGACACAAAGCATCCTGACATCTAGAGATCACGCTAAGTATGGTCTCTAGAACCACCATGGCATCTGTAGTGGTCACTTGTGAGGAGCACCATTGAAGCACTCAGAGAAATCTAATAAACTTTGGAGTTGGACTGCAAGAAAAATATTATTTTGTCCTGAGGATTAAAAGAAAAAGTAAGAAAAGCAAGCCACACACAAGGAAGCCTTATGTTCCAGCTTTGGTATTATAATTTTTTTCTTTTTCCTATCTGACAAATATCAGCATGACGGCAAACAGAACTCTCCTAGTTCACATGGAGGTGCAGCTTAACTGTGCTGGTAAGTAGTGAATTGGCTCTTCACTCTAGCATGGCCCTAAATAGTACCATTAACATGTGGTTATAGTCAGAGAGCACATTTGGTAGGAAATGACACCTTGTTACTTCCCAGATTATCTGCTTTCTATGGGGTAAATATTTTAAACATTGTGCCATGTTTTAGCAGCAACATCCGTATTAAAGTAAATGGGATCTGAGTGAGGGTAAATCCAAGCACGCAGTGCTGGGACAGTACACTTATAAATCTTCTGTGTCTTATGCTCTGTGCTTTATTCGCTGACGAAAGACAAGTGTTTGCTGCTTTCATAAGGTTCCTAAAGCACAAAGGGAGGGTGTGTGCTCAGCATTACTTCCTGTAGCATTGGCTACAGCTACAGCACGACAGTCCGAAGCAGGAAGGACACAGGGATTCCTCAGCTCCGAAGCGCAGGCTGCAGCCACACCAGTGGGAGGAATGTGGCTTTCAAGGGGCAAGGAGTTCAGTTCACTCTGGGCTGCAGTTACACAGTGATAAAATTAGTTTTGAAACAGCATCTACCTTTGAGCCAGGAAGTATTTTAGGCAACAGATACCTTATAGGCCTCTTTAAGCTTACTGAATATGTATTATGCAACTTTTGTGTAAATTTTGTCTTCTGCTCATATGAATCCCATCACAGTACTAGTTGATAAGTACCAAGGTTACACAACATCAAAGGCTAGGAAAGACCCTTTCCTTAGGGTAGGTACCTTAAAACAAATAACTGGAGTTTGAAAAAAAGAGCCTGTTCTCTCCAGTAGGCATCGTTTCATGGCTTAATATGATAATTGTAGCCTACATGTGCTCGATATGTCTGGCAGCATTCTTTGTTACTTCACTAGATGGCGTGTGATGGTGCCTGGCAGGGGGGAGAGAAGGGAGAAGAATTAATTCAGTGTGTAACTGGCTGTGCTGCACTCCTGCCTCTGATGTGCCTTTAACAGTGTGGGTCTATGAGTTAATGTTTCAAGGGTGAGAACTGAATTTCCAGCTGAAATTTCCAGCCTGAAGAGTACCCTTAAATCAGCAGTGCGGCAAGACCAGTGGAAAAGAGGTTTATTAGACCAACTTATTTCCTATGCAAAACATGCTTTCAGAGATATAAGTTCTTCAAATCTAAAACAGGCCTGAAGAAGTGCTTATGTGTCTGCTTACTACAACATGGTCAGCTGGTAGACCTTATCTCTTTCTATAAATTCTGTCATGCTTATAGCCTCACACCATCACTACTGCTACACTACTGTAAAAATGTCCAAAACTTTGTGTGGTTCTTCAAAAGGCAAGCCATAAGGTTAATTTGTGCTCTCACTTTCCCTGGTGTATACCCTGGCGTAGCTGTCGTCTTTTGTTCTTCTATTACCTATTTATGCCTCCCTCTTTGCAAAAGAATGAGACCCAGCTCTGCCCTGAGGCACTTCCTCTAGCGGGATAACAGGAAGAAATCACCCTCAAAGGGCACTCACAGTGCACGTGCAGTAAGAATCTGCTCTTTTCTTTCTTGGGAAGATAGGCATTAAATCTTCAAGGCCTCAGACATGAATCGCGGAAGTGGCTGGATCCATTAGGGATATTCCAGGCTCCCTAACACAAACACTGACAGCAAAACTCTTCACGGCGAGGTTTGTTGGTGAGCACGCCTGCTCTCTCGGCAGCACGGGGGCTGTGCAGTTTCACAACTGGCCTAAGCTGACCTACAGCTGGGCTCCTGCCAAAAGGCAGCTCTCCCCCTCTGCTGACTCTTGTGCTCCTTTGGCTGTAGGGTCTGTGGTGCCAGGGGCTGATTGGTCTCGGTGCAATCCTCCCCTCCTGATTTTTCCCTTTTGGTAGGGTTATTTTTCACTTGGCTCGGTTTGCTGAATTGGCCGACTGGTTGGGTAGACACTGGGGCTGGCACAAGGAGATGGTCAGGGGTGCCGAGGAGGAAAGTGCAAGACTGGCCGTTCTGCCATCAGTGTGGCCTGAGCCACCAGAAGTCAGAGGGCTGTGCACCACAGCTCCTGCCGTGCCCACAAACTGCCCCAAATGCTGTGGGAGATCAGGGCAGACCACTGCCTTAGGATGGGATGCAAACATTCCTCTGCTCCTTTGCACACAGAGAAAAGGGGATTAAAAACCATCTGTTAAAGAATGGTGCCATGAGGAAAACACATCTGATATACATGCAAGTGTGGGGTTTTCCTGTGGTATTTATGCCTGAGGTGTTTACTGATTTACCATCCAGCTATGCAGCCAAGCTGCAAATGCGTTCAGTGCAACCCATGCACTAGATTTAACAACTCCTGCACTATGGTTATAAATACAACAGCGGCCTATGCCCTGGCTGAATCAGCCACCAATGCCACATCATGGGCAACACACCCTCCAAAGAACAAAATTACATCCAAAATCAAGTGTCTTTCTTTGTTGGTTATGGCTGGTGGCTGTTGCTGATGGGAGAGTCTATTTGGTAGGTGCCTGGCTTGGGGGAGAGCATCTGGTGAAATGCCAGTGCTGCAGCTGTGTGGGGAGCTGTGCAGAAAAGGACCTAGTCCTCACACTGACTAGGGGAGATGGGGCAAACACTGACAACCAGCTGAACAAGAGGCCCCTCGGCATTCCCTGAGGACAGAATTCATACTTCCTTTGTGAATCAGGTTTGTGTGGCCTCTGTAAGATGAAGCTGCACAGTAAGACAAGTTCTGCCAGGGTTAAGCCACTGCAGCCTCTCCACTAGCCTTCCCGTGAAAAAAAAGAGATTTAAGTTGTTAATGGGAGAGGAAAACCAGGGCCACTGGATGGATGGTTTATAATCAGTTCTGTAGGAGAGGCAAGTCACTATTCAACTTTCTTCTGTATTTCCATGAAATGCACCTCCTGTCTTAGATCACCTCACTCAGCTACCTCAGCCTCCAAGTGCAGTTGTCTTAGCTAACTCATTTGGTTCACATTTTCCCATGCCATCACTCACATTTAGTAAGTTGAAACATCTGGATGAACCCAGAAAAAGCTGCAAGAGCTATCCTTACTTTATCTATTCCAAATAGCCTGTGCCTTGAAAATCACTGTACATGCAACACTTCTCTGCACATAGCCACCAGTATCCTCTCAGCTCAGGCTCCCAGTTCAGGGTTCCACTCTGCTATTCCTTCACTCAGTCCCTATAGTCTCCCAGGGTTTAAACCTGTCCTACTGTCGGTATCTTGCGTTTGAATTACAGAGAGAGATGTTCATTTACATCTCTCCCTCTAGTAAACTTACAGCTAAGAGTAAAGATCCTCATAAGAACTAACTGTTTGGGCTATAGAGAAATGCTGCCAACTACTGTAACAGGAAAACATTACAGCTCCCTTTTGCCCCAAAAATAACATTTTCTTGCTGTGGATAAATAGCTATTTCAGTTCTTCTGGGAGCAATAATCATGGCCCTCTCTTTCTCCAAAAGCAGCATGCAGTCCTCCATCCCGGAGAGAAGCTCATTTCCACAAGACATGTCCAGACAGTATCGGCATCTGCCCGGGAGTGAGGGTAGTGAAGGATGAGAAGAATGGCAGAGAGGGATTTTTCAAGGAAGTCACTCATGCACATGACAGGAACTAAAAAAGCATTCCCCACCAGAATGGCACTCAAAGGATTTAATCTGAGCTCTTCTCTGCCTGGGAAGGGATCTCACTTAGCTTCTATCCCCCTCTACTCCATACTTGTAATTCTGAAAGTGAGTTAATGTCTACAGAGACCCTGATGGCTGTGTTTCATGCCATGCTATCTCATTTCTGTACCTTGAGGCAAGTCCCCTTGCCTCTGCCATGTCCTTGCCTGGGTTTAATGCATCTGTTGGTCAGGAAGGTCATGGGGTCCTAAACTGTGTGTTCAGAGCACCTAGTGAGCAACAGTTCACTGGGATTAGCTGACATTTCCAAGTACAAAATAAAATAACTGTAAACCAAGGGAAGTAATGATGTTTATCAAACTCAGCTATACCACAAAGAGCAGATAAATAGATACCAAAATCAGAAGTTAGTCTTCTACCTATTAGTCTGATTTTATTTTGTGTGAGTTTTGCCCTGAGGACCTGTTTCCTCACCAAAATGCACAGGTCTTGATCTTCCTGACATTATTGAGGTATCAACCTGTAGTAATTTCCAAGCAGCCACTCCAGTTCCATTAGTATTGATCTAATTTGAGATGAACATTGGTGGTGTTAGGCTTTACTTTGCTTCCTGCCCCACTGTTCATCAGTGAAGTGTTGGCTGAGATAACACCTGAGAAACAATGCTGGTGCTTAGAGCAAAAAATCAGGACAAGTGAATCCAGTCCTAGCTCTGCCACTGACAGGAGAAAAATCCATGTCCCTTTTGTTTTAATTTTTCCTGTCTGTAGTGGGAGTAATACTGAAATCTCTTACGGCAGAGGTACAACTGCTTGTTTGTAGAACACTTTGAGATGGTGAGATCTCAACAGGAGTAAAAAGTGCCGCTGGTGTTTCTAAAGTGTGTGATGTGTGTCCTAAACTAACCCTTCCTGATTGCCATACATCAGATCCCCTATCACATCTCTACTATAAAATAAGCTATAATTTGGGTGAATTGTTTATGAAATATGCAACTTTAAAAGACTTTCAAGAGAGTGCTTGTTTTTAAAAAACTGCATATTGCAGATTTGAGCTAACTTGAGAAAAGCAAATATATGGCCACAAGAAGAGTTCATAAAAGATGCTCCAACCCTTCTATAGGTATGCATCATGCTAATGCAATATAGCCTAGATCTTTAGGGTTTCTGCAGGCCAATAAGCTGTGAAAGGTCTTTTGATCCTGACAACAGCATGAACAAGTTGGTTACATAACTGACGAGCTAGTCACATCTTGGTAGGCATAAAAGCATTTATTTTCTTGTCACCTAGCAATATGACAACAGATTATACCTGCTTCTTGCAAGCCTTGCTGCAATACGTGTTTTGTCTGTGGATGCTCATCCAGCCACAAAGGCTGTACTGCAGAAGGGTACATGGCTCTGGATTCCTACCATAAGACCCTGACTCTGGGGCTGCAGATTGTTGCTGTCAGAAACAAACTCATTTAAGGTATACCCACCTCCCTTCATAGTCCAGGCTGTGCATTCCCATGTTTTGCTGAACCCAACCTCTATCATGCTCTTTCTCCGCTGCATCACTTCAGCAAAGTGACAGGATCTCCATCACAAAGCAGGTCAGGCCTGGGATGGGTGTATTTGCACAGGTCTTCAGCACTATCTGCTCTATAGCATCATGGGGTGCCATGCAGTGTGCACTGATCCTTATCGCTGACATGGCAGTGACCATGGAGAACTTCCATACAAGTCCTCACACATGTGGGGTCCTGGGCATAGGATCCAATTCCCCTTCTCCTGCAGATGTGACTGCATTTATCCTAGGTCTTCAAGATATATAGAAAGTGTGTATACTGATCCTAGCAGACAATGCTGAAGCAGGAAATGCCTTAAATATATATCTGGCCTTGCACCACGCAATAGCAGAGCCACAGCTGTCTGCAGCACATAGAGATACATATATCCTCTGCTCATCCAGAACTGCCCCATGCTGTCTCTGCACATTACAGCCCAGCCTCTCCAGGGAATGCTGTGTTTGCTGTTACATTTGCACACCAGCCAGCATTTTGCTTCCTGGTTTATGAATGGTTTGTCCAGAAATTGGCTGCTACACTGGTGCATTTCAGGGAAGATAATGCTGTCCTTTTCCCTGCTGTTTATTGTAACCCTAATTTCTGACAAACAAAAGAGGCAAATTCTGGGCAATTTACCAATAATCAAGTGCAGTGTGAGCAAGATGGCTTTACAATATCTATAGCCCTGTAAATAGGGCTCAACAAAGTCCTCCAATACTGGGTAGCTCACTTGCACCAGGCCCTTAAGACTGATGCTTAGTGATAACAGCAGCAAACTTTGTCTGCCCTGCTAATTGCAGCCAGAGATAATAAAACTTCCAAACTAGCAACACAACAGCATGGGAAGCCTATGACATTAAATACATGAAAGGGATGCCTTGGGACTATGAGAAGAAATTGAGTACCTTCAGCACAGAATGGGTAATCCTCAGAGGACTGTTTAAAACTCATTGACTCATTATGCCTACACATAGCTTTGTCAGTCAACAGAGACGTGAGAAATTTGTGCAGGTGAAGTTTACTCAGTAGAAGAGCAGAGCAAGACGTTCCTTTTTGATTAGTTGCCTGGCTCTGCCCTTGGGGCAGAAATCCATCAGAGATCTCTTGGGGTTTCTTTTGATTGGTTTGCCTCTGACATATGAGTGGAGCTGTATGGCTGAGGCAGGGTGGTATTACCAGATGCAGGTAGGATGTGTGTGGCAGGGCTCATTTCATGCCAGAGACATAACACACAGCATGCTCCCTCTACCTGCAGTGCAGCCCAGGATCCAGGTGGAGAACTTGGGTGATCTACTCCTCAGCTGCCTTACACACGCAGAGCTCAGGACTGCAAACTGCACTGCCCTGAAGATGCCCAAGAGATAGACTGGGCTGCCATTACTCTGCATATAAAGCATCCTGGCCCTTCCTTACACTGCATTGCTTCCTTCCCTCCACCAGCCTCCTTCATTTCCATTCTGTGGTGTCCCCCATCCCTCCCTCTTTATTGATAGCCATTCTTCAGCCCCCAAACCTGATTGGAGGGGTGATATAACACATGGCTGTCAGCATAATGCAGAGGAACGGTGGCATGAAAGAGAAGAGGCTATGACAAGGTAAACACTCTGCACACTCTAGCCCTCTTGTTACTGTTGGGACATTAACTGGACTCTTCCAACTAATTCATCTTAGTCCTAGATACATGTTACATGAAAGCAGGGACTGAAAACAGCAGAAAAACCTCTAATACACAGTTTGCACTGGGGTAATGTCAGTTGTGTGGGTAGAGTTCATTGAACATATGTAGATGTTTAAGCAGTAGGTGTCCATTTGTGAGTTAGTCACCTTAGGATGCTGTTTTAAGTCAGAAAGAAATAGACACTTTTGGCATAAGATAGAAATTTACACTCAGTTGAGTTCAATTGTCCCTCATGAGCTCCTGCTGCTTCCCTCTGAGAACACATGGAGTCAGGCATAGCCAGCTCCCAGGTAAATGTCTGCACGACACACACCAAATGACAGGCAAGATAAATCACATTTTGTATGGCCGTGTTTTGACACAGAGATGCTTCGTGTTATGGGGCTGCAGAAAGGGGCTTTACAGGGTGCCTGGAAGAGCACACTCTGGCACGTAACTGCAGAGGCCAGGAAGCCAGATTCAGAGGAACAGAGACACAGTGACAGACACAGCAAAACCCTCTGGGAACGTGGCTGCTGAAGCAACCATGACTTCATTATACTTGCTCAAGATGCCCTCTAGCCTAGACCTTTCACCTCATTTAATGGTTTTTTGGCCTCAATCCCTTATAATTCTGAAATGGAAAAAAAAATCTCTTTTGACTCCTGTTTTCAAGGCAGGGCTGTTTGATTTGGAACGCTGCATTGAAGTCTGTACTACTGATTGATTTCAGGTTTATTATATTTTCCCCTTTGAAAAATGCTACAGTAAAAAAAACCTCACTTTGTCGTTTTTCATGTAACCCCCCTCCCTTTTTTTTTTTTTTTTCAGTCTTAGCAAATGCTCAGTCTTTTCCACTTCAATAGCTTGAAATTCTCCCCTGGGAGCCCTAAGCTCTTTAAATATTTTTAGGTTGCCAGATTTCTTATGTTCTCTCTCCAGGAAGCCAATTTTGTTTCTAAGCTCTTGAGAATAGTCCAGCTTCATCTTTTGCGCACTCACTGCATCACAATAAAATGCTGCCTAATTGCTGCCTCAGCCGAGTCCCAAAGGTGCTGGAGTTTGTCTCTAGGCTACAGTTGTGGACAATAAACTCTTCTCAGACTGGAGTTAAGCCTTTTTATTATTTAAATCTGAGTCATGTAAAATTAGTTTACTAGCAAGTTACCCACAAAGATCTAGTATGGAAAGAAACTCCCACATATTGTTTTCCAACACAATGAGAGAATGATCAGATATAAAGATTTGCAAGTGGCTTGTAATACAAGATGTGTATAAAACCACCAACATTTAATTTCACCAAAAAGACATGAAAATGTTTCTGTGAGCCTAGAAGTTACTCTCAGACCTGGTCTGTTGGTGTTCTCTACATTCAAATTGAAACTGGTGGTATGAAAAACTTTCTTTTTTCCTCTAACTTATCCATGACCTGAAATACCTATGAAAGAGGAAAGGCAGCTGAAGATAACAAATACCAGATGGGCAAGAGCTTTCTGTTCTCAGTCTAGCACAACAGCAAGAGGACTTAGTGATCATTTTGCTTGAAAATAAACAAGAATATACTAAGACTGGGTAGCTGCACCTCCATCAAGCCTGAGCAGACCCCTGCAGCAAGGGACAAATGGTCAGTACAGGGAGTGAGAATGAACATATACTCTTTTTTGCATCAGGACCATATTCATCTATCCTCAATAGCAGAAGACATCCAAGTATACAGCATTTTGTCTCTTTGTGTTCCTTTTTACAACCTATATTTTAAAGTGTTTATATTTCTGTTGTACAATATGGCTCTGATGAAAGTACATACTACACAGACATTATATAAAAAGACTTAATGATAACTGTTTTGAGATTCTAATTCCTTAAGACAACAGTTTCTTTGGATGCATTTGGTGCTGCATGCCCAAATCCGCAGTCTTAATTAAGCAAAAATGAAGCTGAAAGAGATTGTTAGATTTTCTCAAAATGCTTAGTCTGTCCTTTAATTAAAAAGGTCAGACATGACAACAGAGACCTGACATGGTCTTTGTGGTGGTGTCAGCAGCACATTTGCAACCTGGGACACTCATGAGCAAGGACAGCACACATCCAGGTCGGGGCAAGCCTGTCCAAGAGGCTCTTGATAGGGCTCCTTTTGTCAGCATAGTGAACATGCAGGCAGATGGAGGGATCTGCAGTGACTGCAGGGAGACTGTTAACCACACAATCACTGTGCAGAGACCCCCTCCTGTTGCTGGGGTCTCTCATTCCTCATTTAGACTTGTCTTGATCAATTCTTAAGGGGGAAATGGCAGGCATGGTGTGGCAGGCATGGTGTGACAGAACCTTACTAACAGTGACACAGAAGACAGGAAGGATGCACAGGTCTGAAGCCGACTCTGGCAGGCAACAGCTTGAAAAGCTAGGACAAAATTTCACCCTTATTCAGATCAATGGGAACTTAGCCACCGATGTCAGTGGAATGAAGACTCCGCTCTACATGTCTGCTTGTAATCTGAGAACATGTATTCTGCACATCCTGGAGACTCAGTGAAAACTGGACCCCACAGAGTTCACCTTAGATTCACTGTCTCAAATAAAACTATGTGGATTCTTTGTGCCCCTTTTAGTTTTCTGTAAAACAAGTATGATAATGCTTTGAGTGCTAAACAATACAATGTGTGTAGGAAGACAGTATCTTTTATTAGGCCAACCGAAATAGTTGGGGAAAAACAGACAAGCTTTGAGGCTTGTCTGAAATGCTTTGAGATGCTCTGATGAAAGGTGTTTGAGCTGTGCAAGGGATCATTAAATTACATTCTTCCTCTCTCTGGAAACCATTTAGTGATATTTCAAAGGAAAGATGCTGTACAGAAATAACTGATTTCTATTGCAAGTGCTGTCTGGAGCTAAATATCTTCCTTCCTCTCTCTTTATGAACTAATCTAAAGAAAAATATGTTTTAAATTAGCATGTTAAGAACAATTTTGTGGTATAATGTACAGTTCTGTGAAATGTTCTGTGTGAAGCGTAACTCACAAGATCCTTAAGCATATTTCAGCACACTCAAACAAAATGGCTGGATATCTGTTGCATAGTTTGTGGAAATTCTGAAAGTATCACTGTAAAGAAATTAGAAAGCATGGAAGGCTGGTGAAAATAGTCAAAAGAAAAGAAAAAGGCAGATACGAGTGAAAAACTACATTAAGCTTGTAAATCCTGGCTAACAAGCCTCCAGACTGTCACTTTTGAGCGTGGACATCATGCCTTGGAAAGCTGTGAACCAGCTAATGTCCATAAAAGAGCGACAACCAAACACATGACCCTCTCCCCTCCCTGATTTACCAGGAAGGAGCTGAGAGTGCTCACTTGAAATCAGCCAGGGCTGAGAGACCAACAGGATGGTGGTGTCACAACTGTGAGTGCAGCAAGACATATCAGTGCCATCATGGAGTCTGTGCACCACTGAGGTTACTGGGGCCATGAAGGGGTAGCGGAGGGAAGGTGTAAGTGTACATAAATCCTACTAATATCACTTTACTAGTACTTTAGTTCAGTGTCAAGACACAAATGATGTCAAGAACAAAGAAAACTGGGGGTGGGGGAATCTTTAAATATGTGAAAAGTACTTGTGAAAAAGGATAAAATAAACTTGTTTGTGTCTATTAGAACAAGAAGCAATAGGGATAAATTGCAGCAAAGGAGATTTACATTAAACCACTAGACAACAGTCCAGTATTAAGGAAAATTAAGCATTGGTATATACTGCTTAGAAAAACGTGAAACTTTCATCACTGGAACATAAAAAAAAAGGCTTAAATAAACATCAACAAAAGTTTCACTATGGATGATCATTCACTGAAGCAGAGAAGATTTGGAGATTCATCTGAGAAAGGTTACAATGTGTGACCAGGTCTTCCTGGATGTGTTCTCTTTTTCCCCCCAGAAAGCTGTTGTTGGAGATTTTCTGTTTGTGTGAGATTTTGAGATGCTGTCCTCTGAAAATATTTGTCTAAGAGAGGAGGGACCATTTATCTTCTGAAGTCTCTGTTCCTCTCCACTGATCACAGATGCAGTCACAGATGACTGGCTTAGTATGGACACCTACTTATTGAATCTTCAAAGTGAGATGAGACAATTACCATCCTTAATGACAAATTGTGTCCTTCCTAATATATTCCTAGATATAATACTCAAATCTCCATTACTCATTCCAACTATAATTACTTGTTGTGCACATATGAGGTGGCACCCATAACACATAATCATAATGTTATTTATTGTCCTGCATTAGTAATTTAGCACATTATATTTAGATGCCATATGGCCTGATGAAAAATATAATGAAGTCTTCCTATGCAGTGGATAGAAAGCTCCTAGACAACAATTAATATTATCTATTCCTCTTTTGCACTGCATTTCTACTAAGAATATCACTGAAGTGTAGGCTATCTCAGGAAGGAAAATATTATTTTTAGATCTAAGACCCAGGCAAAGCTCTGCTGAGTTGCAGGTAGAGCTAATAAATAGGAATGTAAGTGGTTTAATTTCAGCAGTATGTATGAAAGAATAAGGTGCTTCCGATATTTGGTATCACCCACTTGTGTTTCCAAAATCTGCATACAACACATGTGCTCAGCTAATCTATATGAATGCGTGTGTTTATATTGGACTCAGCCCTCCACAGGACTAAAACTGGGCACTTAGGACATATCACCACTATGTCCCACACTGAGGTCATGGGAGAAAGCCTGAGCACCCAGCTGTCTCCTCTGCTGAATTGTTAGCTCTCTCCTTGGGGACCTGTTCAGTTACATCCCATGCATTCAGGATAAGGCATGAATCTTGAGTAGTTCGATCTTGAGATTCCCCCCAAATGGCAACAGGCCCAATAACATTATATTTCGCTCCCCCAGACCCATGTTGTCTTCCAACACTATTCCTGCAGAGAAGGGCAGAGAGGAACACCACAGGATATATACATATGAGCTCTAGGGTACAGGGCTGTGTGGCATGAACAGAGCAGTCTGGAGTATCCTGAAGTACCCTGGGTGTGCATCAGCACACACCACTGAGCCTTGGGATGGAAAACTACTCTCTCTTGCGTGGATACAGACTTTGGAGACACTTGAAAATAATGGCATAGGTTGTCTGCCCATATCAGGCAGCACTGCACTGAACAGTGGTGTTGGAGACTGCTTTCATCAGGTAGAAAAGTCCCAAGAACTATCTCAGTAGGAGGGGGATGTTTTGGTATCTCAGCAAAACAGAAACCCAGAAAAAAAATGGTAAATGTGACAAGGAGAAAGAGCACAGGATCACCTTCCCCATCCTGAGAAATCTGAAGAATATTATTCTCCTGTGCACTTGGGACAACTTCTTTTAATAACCTTTTGTTCTTTTTTTGTAACCTGTAATTCAGCTGTGCTTCCTTGTGGATTTTAGCTTCTTCCTGACTTGATTCTTTAGGAATGTTTTCATTCTTACTTGCATGGAGAAGGACCAGAAAGAGGTGAGTACTTCAGCTAAAAGAAGCAATTAGGTAGGTCAAGCTATGGAGGGTCACAGATAAATATAATTAAAAAATCTCTTCACAGGTTATTAAGATGCCTACCTGATGACTACTGAACTTTAGAAAGCAGCTCAAGATGCCATGCAAAACTATTAAAAACTACCAACAGTTCTCTCACCTCACTGGGTTTGTGGCTAGCATTCCTAATACATGCTTGTTTTAAAAGAACACTGTTTTATAATACGATGGTTAATTCTGTAACAACATGAAATACCTTAACTGCAAGAGACTGGGAAAGTGTCCCAGTGGTGGACACCAGTAGCATTAAGTCTGTCTGAACTGGAATGAGTTTTAATAATCTGAAAATGAAGCTCTCATGATATACTAGCAGCTGATCCTGGGTAGTTTTAGAGGTCAGCATACAAGGTAGTTGAACCTCGCTCCTTGTAGTCAGCAGTGCTCTATGTACAAGGAGCAGCTGCTCAGGCTGGAAGTGGGATTCAGCTGGCCAAACATAGGTATTACACATGTGAGTATCTTATACAGGTCATATAAAACATCGTCTAAAAGGCCAGATTTTCTATTGATTTTGAAAAAAATTTAAGACTAGTTTATGAGCAGATGCCTGCACTGTAAACCATTCAAGGTAGATACATTGCATCCAGCATGTCTGCTGAAACATTGGCAGCCCTTGGCTGATGGGTGGGGAACTTAAGCTACTTAAACTTGACTGCAGCTACTCTATGCTAGTGCCAACACCATGCTTCCAGGCTTATTTATAAAGTCTGGCATACCTTTCCATGGTACATTTGTAAATCCTATAAATAATTCTGTTTAAATTATGGCCACTTTTTACACAGATAACAGAGATACATGGCTAGATTATATCTTTCTTACAGTGATGCAAATACTAATAAACTTCCATGACATTTTAGAAACTGTAATGGTATAAAAATCATGTGCTAGAACAGAATGATGCTTAGTTACAAGACTCAGTCTCCTTAAGTTACATCTCAAAGATAAACACATCTTCTTCTTGGTGGCACACTTGGCAAACAGGTTCCTGAGGTCAACAGTGCATTGCTGTCCCTTGCTAAAGCTCATCCCTTCCTCAGGCCTGTTTACTAGGTCATGCAATAAAGAAAACCAGAGACATGACCTCGGTTAAAAGTTACACCTTCTTTCGCAGGGTTCCTTTTAACCCAGATGATTTCACCAACCTAGTTGGCAAAGCCACCACATCAACCCCTGTACTAGCCCAAGAGACAGAGCGATACATAAAGTAGAAGACAAGAACAAGTGCTGAGGGGTGGGGAACATTTAAGTCAGTTTAGTTGCCAAGGAAAAGATGCAAAGAATAGCACAGAAAGGCATTCAAAGTTGAAGAGGCTCCTCTAGATGATAATTCAGAGCAGAAGACTAACTAACAGTCTGAACTGCTCTCTGGAGGAGCCTCTCTCCCTCCTTCAACTATGTAAGGCATCTAGGGAGACAAGCCTCCTAATTTAGGCATCTAAGTTAGATGTTTAAACGTAGGCAGTGAATATTCCCCTTGAGAATGTGAATGGGATGTTTTAATAGTTTAAAACATGTTTCACCAGAGCTGTGATACCAATGTCTGTTCTTTTATAAGATACTGTTCTTTGTGCCACCGATTCTGTACTGACAGAACCATGTTTCTCATTTATTAGATAAATGAACAACATTAACAAAATGCACATTGTTCAACGATGGTCCAAATTCTGAAGTTAAAAAAAGATTCCCATTTTTACTCCCAAAATACGAACCAGATTAAGTTGTTCACATGGAAACCACTGCAAATTCCCAGTAGTAACTGTGTTAGGGGACCAGAAAGGGAAAAGAGATTCTTCACAATGATCACCAGCATATATTTAACTTTATTGCTCTCCTCAAAGTTTTTTTTTAAATTTTTCCATTAGGAACATTGATCTGTAATTACATCTTGACTACATTGCTCCTATCTACTCAGAACTTTTTACATATTCAGTGATGGGGGCTCAGAAGTTATCAATAAACAACAGAAGTTGTGAAGTTGTTCTTTCAGTGCAGATGCATGGCTTACCTCCTGCCCTGCAAAATCCTGATACTTAGGCACACACCTGAACACCAATTTTCAGTGCATCTTTCTCCAGTGTAAACACCCTGACTGGCATTGATCACAGCAATACTCAAAGGACTGTTTGAGACAGTTGTGGAAGGAATGCTCTTTAAATGTAGTTATCTTCTCTCCTGGATGAATATGTTTACAGGAGTGGATTGTTGAAACCAATTCATTTTCTAGTGTCTCACGCTGCAGAACTGGAACTAACATGCCTAAGAAATCAAAAATGCTGGGCAAGCCATTAATATGTATTAGACTGTGCCTTGTTTATTCTAGTGGTTTCAGCATCTAAACAGTGTGTGCAAAAAGCTGCCCAACAGCTCCTTTATTTGAAACCACCACTGCTATGTAAAAAAAAAAAAAATCTATGGGGGAATAATATATACAAGCATGACTTAAAATTAATGGCTGTGCCCAAGTTAGTGGGCTCATCTGATGTAACTGGTTCACACATCAAAGCCTACTATCCTATGGTTTTGTATCCATTTTCACTTACCCTCATCCCTGCAAGAAACCTATCAATGGATCATACATGGTATTGCAACTTGTGCAGAGAAGTAGGTGCTTCAAGTATCCTTAAGTGGGGAGCTGTCAGTCATTTTATGTGGGCAGACTGGGCAGTGCTGCCAGATGACATCTAGAACAGCCCAGTTCTGCCTGCCTTGTGCTCAGCAGAAGCACCAGCTGAGTCCATCTTTTCTACTGTGCTACTTATTACAAAACTAAAAGGAACTTGGTTAGACCTCCATCCTTTTGCAAACGTAGTAGAAACTGGCCAGTGAGCTTCAAACTTATTGCAGTGGGACAGACATTGCAACTCCAGAAGTGTCACATCTTTAGAAAAACAGCTTAAAATTCACACTCTACCATGAAAGAATTGTACCACCAAACAAAAGCACATCATGAGAGATTTTCTCTCAGCTGTCAGCCCCAGCAGACAGATTAAGGGAACTTTGCCACTTGATACTGTCTAGTGGTCTGCCACAAGACTGAGATGCTGTGAATAAACTTTCTTTCCTGGCCCAGGTTTTCATGTAACAGTTGCTGACACACAGCTCCCTGGACTGACTCTACTTTCACTAAGGTTTCTGTCCAAGTCATCCTCTCTCTCTTTGTTTTGACTGCTGTAAACTACTTTCTTACTCCTTCTCCAGAGTAATATTCCAACATATGCAAAATGCTTCTGCATGTTAAGTTTATACATAAAAGAGACACAATATCCCAGTTCCTGTTTATTTTTCTAATTTCTGTCCACAGGCTCAAAGCAGAACAGGTGGGGTTTTTTTCAGTGTGCTGTGGGCTTTTTTCAACCCATCTCAAAGATCTTTCTTCTCTTCCACCTGTGCTGTCCATTAGTGTGACACTGGTCTGTTCTTCATCATTTTAATCAACCTACTCAAAACTGTCGTGACAGCTTTCCCACTCCATGCCTCTAACAATGCAACGCATTGGGTGGGACTACTCTCACCTACTTTAGGCATTTACAGTGCAAACACTTACACTGATCAGCTAGGTCTGCTATAAGCACTGGAAAAAATTAAGCACATTCAGGGCACAATCCACCTTGGTCTAAGCAGGAATTCTATCCCTAAAGTCTTCATTCAGAGGGAAGGGTTTACAAGACAGATGTACATTGCAAGACAGATTACATTGACCAGATAAATGAAAACATCCTTGTCTATTCGTACTCTCACCTTCTGGCTTAATTGAAATCCCATTTGAAAATTAACTGCTTTTCTTTACGCTGTTCTCTATTAACAATTCACAGTACTTTGAGATGTGCCTTGTGGGAAGGATGTTAACTAAATCCTTCTCAAGGCTCAGACTCTGAGGTTCTTTTCTAGGAGAGAAATTGGTGGATGTGTCATACTGGTAAATATCATTCCATAAAAATATCTAGGCAGAAGAGCAATTACTATGTGTGTATGAAAATTAACAATCTACTGATGCCTTTACTGACTTGTGCATAACTTCCCTTGGAAGGTTAATGCCCATGAATATGTAACATGCACCTTCTTCTCCCTGCTGCTTCCTGATTGTTCTTCACTTTTCATTATTACAGCATTTCTCCTTACGGCCTCTAAGACCTTTAGTAAAGAGTTATGTTTGCATGTGAGCATTAAAGATTATTATGAAAGCACAATAATTCCTGTAGTCTAGTTAGATATAATTGCCAGGGGAAGGGAAGACAGAAGCAAAGGGCAGTTCATAATTCATACTTCTCACATGATTTCAACCTTCTCCTTGCAGAACTTTGTAGGTGGGAGGATGTTACAGATGAAGCTCTCTGCTACTTTGTGCTAAAAGCCTGTGCCAGCCTTCTAGTCAATGAAATTTATATAATGATAACCAAATAAATTCAGAAACCAGTTTTGTTAATCTGACAGAGACCCTAAGAGTGCACAGCTTTAAACTTCTCTGACAGCGTCTGCAATTACTCTAGCTGAACAGACACTTCTGAACCAAATCTAATGTTCATGGCAAAAGAGTTACATTAATTTATATCAGCTTCTGATCGAACTGACTAGAATAAATCACAGTGAGCGGGTACACAATCAGCTCTGCTGGCAGATTTGCAGATTGCTGGAAAGGGACACAATAAGTCTCTGGGGTCTGGCTGTGAGTAATGCTCTCCTCCACCAGCACAGCTGGATCCTGCCTAGCCACAGTTGCTGACAGCCACCAACATCATGTCTTATCCAGAACTGCTAGGTTTATAGCCTCTATCAAAAAATAAAAAGTTGTAAACCATGAGAATATACTCAGAATAGAACAAGCTTCAGTAGCTTAAGGTGTCACCGCCTCTCCCAGCAATTTCTTACCTTCTATTTGCCTGAGATTACTGCCTCTTGGCAGAAGCGGTGGCATGAAACAAGCACTAGTCCCAGCTGCTTCAACACAAAGTCCAGCAAATTAGCCTGAACTGTGCATAAAATGACTTCAACATCATATTCTGCATCAGAAAGGATTAGAAACATTAATGTTTTCCAATCCAGTTGTGCAGGCAGGAACCTTCAGTAAGGTCAGGGAAGCAGTATTTTTTGCAGCACACCAGCCAGATTTGCTCGAATTTGACCCAGCAATAGGAAAGACAATGAAACTTCACACTTAGAGCTATCATTCTTATGCCTCACTAACTGGTTTGTGAACTTCTGATTGTCTGGCTCCATGAGCTGACCTTCTGAGGTCCTCTCCAACATGAATTACCCTATATACCTGGCATGCATGGCTAGGAACATGAAGACATGGTTCTTCCTGCTGACCCAGTCAGCATATCTTGGCAAACTGTGGAGATCCATGCTCACCAAACTTTCCCTCAGAGGGGTCAAAGCAGGTTGACACTGGTGTTGTTCTGGTGTTGAGCAACTGCTTTTCAAAGGGGAAGTCAGCTGCAGTATGGGGACCCTCTGCCACTAGGAAGCAGCCCCAGTTGAGCCAATCACTGCTAAAAACAGCAATGGGGGGAAAATCCCCAACCAGACAAACAGAGATTACGACCAAACAACCAACCTTCTCTGTGTCACAATTTCCTAGCTGGGGTATACAATCCTCAGACAAAGCAGTTAACGTGCTGCCTAATGTGATAAGAGGTACGTTGTCTCGTGGGAAGGAGTATTATGGAAGTGCTGGGATGAGGCTGCTAATCATCTGTTCTCCCCTAGAAGCACTGAACTCTGTAAGGTCTGCACAGCATCTATGCTTTTGGGTATGTGAAAAACCAGCAGGAATTGATGTCATGGGTAGGCAAGTTTGAAGAAATCTGGAAGAGGGGGAAGCCAGAGTTGCAGCTGTTATGAATTCATCACGATTTTGGCTCCAGTTCCAAAATCCTCACAAAGACATAAGAATCTCCACATGATTTTGAGGGAGGCAAGGTCTGTAGATATATGAGTGACACATTCACGCATGCTGTATTGTTTAAGAGGCATACTGGGCTTTTAGTTTCAATCCCTGCTCTTTCACTTGAGTCAGTTAGCATTTCGCAGAACCATATTGTAAGATACAACCTCATGCTGCTACCTTAAAGTAACTACAATAGAAATTTCCCAGAGAAATTTCCACAGAAATTTCACGTACTACTATCGGGTGTGATCACAAGATCATCATCACTGGGACACTCTTAGAGCTGTCACAAGGCAGTTCCAGCAGTAAAGGCTCACTGCAGTGGTGCAGCTGCACACAGAAACACAACTCAGATCCGCTGGGATCTCAATGGGCTGCTCCTGCCTCCACATCTCTGCTGCCTTTATTGTGCCTGCAGCAGCTCTACAGACTCAGCTAATTTGGGATCTTTGTCCAGCTGAACTCGGTTAATTTTTTGGAGGAGCATAACTGGCTCTCCACCAGATCAGATCCCAGGCTTGCCTTGCCAGATGGCATCATCAGTGTTACTGCGGTGTAAATAACAAACAGGAAGGCATGGCCATGATCAGAGAGGAATGCAGGACTGCCCCTTTTGGTGGCAATACGGATACAGGCTGGCTTGCATTAACTGTGAAATTACGTCTTTAGAAAGGTTTATAACTGCATGGCTCCCCTCGCAGGACACCAGGCGGCTCGTTTGAACTGTGAGCTGCATGATTCAGAAACGCTAGGTAACATTCACCCTCAGGAGACACAAACTGGGTGGTGCCGCCCTATGAGGCTGCCTGTGATCACCAAATACCACTTTGGTCCAGGAACAGGGCAAATCCCTAAATCTGTTCCTTTACTGTACTATAAAAGCATCTTAAAGTGCTATAGGAAAGATGGTCCAGTGCCCTTCTGTGTGCCCATGCAGGACAAACGTATGTTCTGCATTTCCTAGACACTCCCACAGCCGAGATGGAGGCAGATGAAGTTTGCATTCAGAGTGTGAATGAGCTCTAATGTGAATTCAGAGCTCTTCTGGGTGGTTCCAGCTACAAGGACACGACGCAAGGGCAGAAACTGATGCACAGGAAGTTCCAGCTGAACATGAGGAAGAACTTCTTTACTGTGGAGTGACCGAGCACTGGAACAGATTATCCAGAGAGGGTGTGGAGTCTCCCTTACTGGAGCGATTCAAGAAAGATCTGGACGCAATCCTGTGCCATGCGTTCCAGGATGACCCTGCTTGAGCAGGGAGTTTGGACCAGATGACCCCCTGTGGTCCCGTCCAGCCCGACGCATCCTTGTGACTCTCTTTTCAGCCTCCCCAGCCCGAGCACTGACGCAGCACAGCGCAGAGCACGGCCGTGACCCAGCAGCCAGCCTGCTTTGCTCCGGCTCTCCCTCCCTCCTGCCCCGCCGGCCACTGCGCTGCTCCAGCTCCCGCAGCGAGCGGGACGCTCTCCGCCCGCCTCCGCCCGGGATGCTCAGCGCGCAGCTCTGCCGAGGGCTGCAACGCGCGGGCTGGGCGGCGGTGTCCGCAGCCATCGCCGGCGGTGCCGCGGGGTTTTCCTTTAGGAAAATCCCTTTCCCCCGCCGCCAGGACAAGGCGGAGGCGCTCCGGAGGCCTGAGTGGCGGTGCCGTCCCCTCCCCGCGCCCGCCGCCGCCGCCATGGCAACCGCCCGTCGCCGCGCGCGCGCACCCCCTTCCCCGCCCGCCCCCCCGCGCCTCTCCCCCCCCCGGCCCCGCTCTGACAGAGCAGCAGCGCTGCGCCCCCTCCCCGCGCCGCTCCCGCCCGCGGACACGCACCCCCGGCTCTCCCAGGTAACGGCAGGGCCCGGGAACGGGGCAGCCCCTCACGGCGCTGCTGCCCCCGGCGGGCGGCGGCTCGGACCCCGCCACGCTGAGAGAGGCGGCGGGGATGGGGGGGGAACCAGCGGTAGAGGCTGGCAGAGGGCGGGGGGGCGGCCAGCTCTCGCGGAGCGTGCCGGGAAGTGTAGTCCGCGCCCCCCCGCCGGGCGCTGGGCGCTGCCGGGAGAGGCGGTGGGAGGGAACTACAGCCCCCAGCGCCCTCGACGGAGAGGGGGGAGATGGGTGCTGCGGAGGAGACCCCTGTGGGGACGGGAGGCTCATTCTGAATGAGGACACTGAGGCGGCTCTTCCCTCCGGAACAGCGAGGGAGAGAAGCCCCTGTGTCGCTGCGGGGCGGGAGGGGCTGGAGGGAGGGGCGGTGCGGCAGGGCCGGCTGGGGGGAGTGGGCGCAGGGGCGGTGCGGGAGGGAGGCGGAGGGGTGCGCGCTGCGTGTGCGGCTGCGGAGGGGAGGCGAGAGGCAGGGCAGGGAACGGGGGGTGCGTGCGGGAGAAACACGGGGGATGCCTGCGGTGAGGGGACGTGTGGATGCCAGTGGGGGAGAGAAAGAATACAAGGAAAGGGGCGCATGGGGCCATAGGGGGATGGATGGATGGATGGATGGATGGATGGATGGATGGATGGATGGATGGATGGAAGGGGAGAGATGTGCTCGAGGAGGAGCGATGGAGCAGATGGACGGGGAGGGCCGTGCAGAAGGCAGAGCAGACCGGGGGCTGAGAATGGGTACAAAGGAGGCAGTGGTCTGAGGGAGCCCTGGGAAGTTAACCCAACCAGTTTGTGTTTCTAGTTTCCAGTTTCATGCCTTTCACCACGCTTAGGCTCTGTTGAGCGTGTTGCACTAGGTGGTCTAGACACACTGTTACTTTTCAGAAATTATTTTGCTACATTTCTATTTTTTCCCCAGAAATTTCTGTCATGATGTCAGTATTGGCATTTGTCCTTTTTCTGTCTCCATTTCCTCTGATGTCAGTTCTAGTGTTATTCTTTACCTTTTATTCTCCAGCAACCATGAGGGGGAATAAAATTACAGTTTCTCTACATATCATACTTAAAATACACGTTTATGATTAGTATATAAGGGAGTGTCATTTTTTCTTCCTGTATCTTAAAAGCATCAGTGCATTAGTACTCCCTTGTATATGAATATTGAATGTCTATTCCTACCACAGTTTCATATTTCACAGAGACAGGTTTCTTTCCAATGGATGCTGGATTTTTATTGCAGTTGCAGATTGTTGAGCAGTTTCTTTTTTCTTCCTTTTCCCCCCACCCCTGTGTCAGCTATATCCTAATCAGGCTTCAGCTTCTTGCAGCTCCTGGTACTTGCCAGACTGCAGAAGTCAGCATTGCAACTGCAGCATGCTTCCAGGGTGCTTGGCTTTTGGATGTTTGGGCTTTTGAGCAGCTAATGGGGAGACATGGATCCTGGCCTGACCTAATCCTAATCAAAAGACAGAAAAGTAAATGGAAGACAAGAAAATAATAGGCCTTTATCTGGTTTTCTGTGTAATTAATTTAGAAAAAAAAAAAGCTGATTCTTCTGGGGATAAGCTGAGAAATCTGAAGACTTGATGTCTGCAGCACTAACAGCAATATGCATATAAATGTATATAAAAATATATATACTATTCTACTTAAGTAATACATATCCTTAGTCCTAAAGAGCCAATTCTTTGAAATTCAGAGTAGGGTTCAAAAGGTGGAAAAGTATTCTTACCAAAATTCTGACCTTACTGTCAGGGTTATAAACACATGTGTGAGTCTATTAATCCTGCAATTATTCATGGGAAGCTTATCTGGGTTGCAGACTGGCTGAGCTGGGAATGTAGCAGCAGCACTGAGACTTTGCGGAGCTGACTGTGGTCTGGCAGGCTCCTGGGCTGCAGCACGGGGGGAACATGGGTGTGCTGTCTCCAGGGCCAGGTGCAGGAACAGTTTCACTGCCTTTCTTGGCACAGAGCCTGACCTGTGAAACACTCTGAACTGGCTGGCTCTGCGCAGACCCATCCTGGGAGCCTTTGATGGCATGTTTGCTCTACCAGAAGTGCTTACACACATGATATGCAGAGAAGGAAGTGGCTCCACAAAGGACCAGAGGCATTATTGATTTGGGCCAAGTTCCACTTTGCTGAGCTCCAGACAGGCCCTGCAGAGTCCTTCAGGGCCCTGCATCCTGTCAGAGGAGGTGTTGACCAATCCACCTCAGGGCTGGTTCCACCTGAACACAGGCTTGGATTTGATGTGATACTAATGCCAGGAGCCCTGGAGGCTGTGCTGGAGAGGAGAGAGATGTGTGGAGCCAGCCTGGGTCCAGCAGGGCTAAGATGCAACAGAAGCTGGCAACCCTCCCTCTGCCTGACCAGTGTGTGTATGGAGTTATGCTCCCCAGAGTGCCCCACAGCATTTGTTTTAGCTCTTTTTGTTATCCAGCCTTGCTGATGAACACCTCATCACCCCAAATAATGGTGATGTGACCATATGGATGTGTCTGAAGCTGTTGTATGAGGTGCCTGGAGAAGGATACAGTTCACAATCAGTTTTAGGAATAGCACAGCCGTCTCTGATTCTCCTCTTTCTGCAACTTCAGAAAACTGTAATTCAAAGGCTCTGCAAATGGCCATTTCATTCTCCAGGATGCTTTCTGTTTGGTTCACCAAACTAATGAAATCTCTAATTTAAGTCTCTAAATTAATTAAAACACTGACCACCTATTTAGTGTTTTCTTATGTTTGCTTTTAACTTGTGGTGCATGTCTTTACTTCATTTGAAGATTGTTTTTTTTCACTTGTATTCAGAGTAACTCTCTGTTTCAAGTTAAGTCTCAGAAGAATGCACACAAAAATAGTTTGAGGCCTGCATGCATGCTTCTTCTCCTTCCCACTTCCATACACGTTTCCCCATTAACTCCATGTCTGCTATTGCAAGCAGAGTTTCAGTGCACAAAGGCCAAAAACCAGTTAGCAGAAAGCAGTTGGCTGAACTGAGAGATCCCTTGGTGCTTGGTTTCCTGGACTATGGTATGTGTGTGTGTGTTTTACCTGGCCTGTGTGCTGCTTTGAAGAATGACATCACCTGCTGCAACCCTGATGCTGCTGCTGCCATTCTAGCCAGTCGTGTCATTGCTAATGCACACAGCAGAAGGAAAAAACAGCACTGGCATAGCACATTTCTCATCTTTGATTCATTTACATATAGTTTAAATTCAACTGAGCCATGTCCTTACTTATAGATGTTTTTAACAGGAGTTGTGATCCTGTGAGGTCATGATCGTTAGTTTCCACACCAGACCATGGGACCACAGCTGCATGTTTAAACAAAGCCATGTTAACAGGGAAAGATGGATTTGGCTATGGAACTTGGCAAGCCTTTTGTTTGTTTGTATTTTATCTGACAATGATCAGTTAAAATGTTGTTTTTGTCATGCAAAAGTAATGCCTGATAACTGTCTGCAGCATCAGCGATTGCTTCTGAACAGGGACAGTTAATTATTAGAAATGAAGATCAGTTGTTCTGCACCCAAGACCAAAACAAAAGAGATAATCTTTATGATAAAGCAGGAAATACTTATAATTTTTAAATATTATTGCAATTTTTAATAACTTATTCTTAAAAAATAAAATGCATCAAGCACATGAAAGATATAGTCTATTTCAGTCAGAAATTGATTTCTGTAGGCTTCTAGTAGGAATCACATGTCATGTGAGGAAAACCACTTTTTTTTAACCTCTGGCCATGTTTCAGTTAGTGTTGCTGTTTATGCACTTTCAGGTAGAGCATGGTCATATTGTTACGTCTTTTTTTTAACAACTTTTAAGTTTGAAGAGAAGACTGAAAATCAGATCATTGTGCTATTTCAAGGGAAGACATAATTGAGGGAGAGGAAGCTGTTTGAAACTGGTCAAAGCTGACTTACAAAACCAATATGGCCTTAACCTAAGAAGGGCAGGTTTCAATTAACTGTAACAAAAGGCTTCCAAGCAGTAAGAGGAGTTTGAGCAAAGAACAACTTCAGTGTCTTGGTTAGACTCTGGTAATGGAAATGGGTACACGTGAAAAGTGGATGAATCCAAAAATCAAAACCTCTTAATGCCGGAATTCTCTGCTTTGCTTTGTTCTGTGTGGCAATTGACCTGTTCTGGAATTGTGTGGTGGCAGAGAGTCATCCTGGCTCTGCCTTGTAGAAGTGGAAAATGTACAGTCATACCTCAGCACTGTATTCAGAAGATGGTGCCTAACAGTGTGACTCTCTGTCTTGTGACATTAGTGGTAACTCTTACATTGCATTTCGGGATGCCCAATATCATGCATGGCTGGTTTACAGAAAATGAGGAACAGAATTAGTAACCAATATTCATCAGCATATGTCCAGGCCTTTCCAGATGTTCAGCTGTCCAGTCAGCAGTACTGAAGGGCTGCTATGACGTGAGAGCATATGTCCAGCAATCTCAGGGAGCTGTGGAATGTTTTTGTTTTGCCTGGGTAAAATTTTGGTCAGAGAAACACACGTCCAGAAAAAGCCAGGTATGGTATAGCTCTCTCAGTGAGGAATTAACAGTTGATTTGGAGACGAGTCTGATTAGTAGGTATTAAATAAGGCTTGATGTGACTATTGAAGCAGTGAGAGTAAAGCAAAAGTGAGTAATGGCTCATTTAATTAGAGTCATACATCCTCGGCAAGAGTCAAGGGCTTGTGGAGACAATGAGATGCAGTTGTGTCAGTGGTTGTGCCAAAACACATGAGACATGTAACGGTAGAAGATGCCTTCCATTTTGGCACTTGCAGAGTGAATGTTCAGGATCAAGCAAGAGGGAAAGCCCTGCTGCAGAGGTGCAGGGCTCCGCCTCCTCTGTAGAGGAGGGCATTTACTGCCTCTGGTAGCATTGTGGTGAGATAATGCTGAGGGAGATGGGTTGAAAGGGGTCAGTCCTGTATCCATTCCCACTGGTGTTGCACGCAAGTTTGGAGTACTGTGCTAAGCAAGCTGTCCCTCTTTGCCTGTCATTCACACAGTCACTGTATCTGCCCATGGATAGGTTTCTGTGTGTATAAAGCTTTAATGTTAAAATAGAGACTGTCTTTTGGATCTTGCTCAATTGTGCGTTGCTTTAGTTCTGGGAGAAAAATTCTTTTCTGACCCCAGATAAGGATCAGCTCAGCTTATGCTCCAAAGAATAGAGATTAATATCCCCTGTGACCTTTTAGCCTGGCTGCTGCAGGGTTTTTAACAAGTGGGCTTAAGACCCCATGTGTGGCAGCTATGCCGACATGAATGTCTGTAATGTCTCTTCTTGTCAATGATCCGTGAACTAAGGAATCTCCGAGGATATCTTGACATGCAGTGGAGCTGTTTTGGTCTAGCGCAGGAGAGAAACACACAATGATGGAATGAAAAGCTGATGTCACAAGTAATGTGTAAATTGTTCTAAATGTACTTGACAACAGTTGTCCCTGGCTGTATATTTTCTTAAAAGATATGGCTGTGGTGTGGTAGGAAAATTAAGTAGCTAAACAAAGCCTCAAGTAACAAACAACAAAATGCTCTATTTACGATTTCTGTATTTCTGGTTCCTTGGACGTTTCTGATGTTGTATGAATTCTGTGATATATGTAGAACAGATAATAAAGACTGAGTACATAACATGACAAAGCCTCCACCTAGTTCTAGTTACTTCTCCCCTCCCCATCCCTGACACTGAAGAGTGGGATGTCCAGAAAACAACACAGGAGGTAATTCCTTCCTAAAAATATTTTTTCCTTGATTTTGGACTTACTTGTTTTGATTTGCTTTGGTTATTCTGAAGTAATATTACCATCACTGGTGTGCATAAGAGGCTTGTAGTTTGTTTAAACCATTTTTAGCATTAGTTTTAAATAGCAGTAGAATCTCAGAGAACTGCTTGGGATTCCAGGAAAACACTGTTTTAGGACTGAGGCCTACAGCTGCTGTTTCAAATATGGCTCAGGTGCATGGGTGATATTATGTTCATCTTTTCAAGCTATATGACCTGCTTTGGTGTCTAGGGTAGGTGATAAATAAAAATGAAAGTGCCTGAATTCATAAGAAAGATCCAGAGGCTTTTGTCAGCTTAGCTATGAAGGTATTGACCACTCAGTGGGTACACAGGTGTACATCCACCAGCCTCTCTCCATGCTCCAAGTTTCAGTGCCTGCCAATGTTTTATAAGTTCTCCACCAGGAGACATACCAGGCATCAAGTTCAAGCTTAAGCTTTGGCATCACCAGCATGAGGCTAGAAACCTACAGATTCTTGGTAGCTGGAGGAAATGGGAGAATCTTGTTTGATTTGCTTCTGCAGGTTTAAAACCATGTAAATTTTTCTGTGTCCTGCTTCTCATCTTCGTTGTCTAACCACTGTCCTGAAGTGGGCACATGTTTACATGGCTCCTATGGCTTGCCTCCTGCCTGTGGATTGACCCAGCGTCCATCACCGAGAGAGATGAGGAGGTTGTCTCCTCTTGTGAACAGGGTACTCTTCTGGAATTAAGTGGAGGTAGATGTGTCAGCCTTCTTAAGGCTGAAGGGAGTTAAATATGCCCAGAGAGTGGGAACTAGCTGTAATAAAGAGGCATGAGAGGTTGTAAAGCAAGTAGGTGTTCTGTTTAATGGATTTCTAGGAACTGAATTCAGCAGTTCCTTAGAAATGCTTTATTTACTCTCTCTCTTTCAATACGTGTGGGGAAAACCTCCAGAGATTTGAGGAATATTTTCCTTAACGGCAACAGGCTAATTGTGAAGCAGATCCTAACCTGGATGTGTGTGAAGACAGGTCAATGGATTCTGCCTCAAATGGTGATCTGTTCATTTATAAGTTGACTCGTGAGATCTGAATGGGTTATAACCTATCTTCAGTTCCTACCATTTTATCCATTTCCAGTGCAATGTGAGTGACATCACTGTTTTTTTCCTATTAGTTTTGATCTTCTGTATTTAAAAATTAAATGGTCTTAGTTGCCTCAGATCTAGATCTCAGTAATGATGGCTATGTTAGGAAACAAAATTTGGGTTGTCGCCCTTTCCTTAGATTTTCTCCTGTCCAGGAGTTTACAACAGCTGGTGGGAATCACATGCAAGCTGAAATGTGCAGCACAACATGAGGACAGGTAAAGCCCCAGCATGTCCTGCTGTGCTTGGTGGAGTGTTAGGCATGAGGCAGCAGCATGTTCTTGCCATCAAAGTATTCAGCCACATGGAAGCTGTGTGACCTGTGGGTTTAAGTGAGGGTGGCAGGTTTCCATGGCTTTGTTGCAGGGAGCAAGAGTGACGAGGTGGTGGAGCAGACCTGGTGTGCAGCTGCAGGCAGCAGTGAGGACCATCAGTGTGGCACCGCTGGGAGGTGGAGTGTGTCTTTGCTCAGGGCAGAACGAATGTCATGTGGACATCTGTTTAAATTGCCTTGGGGTTGAATTTTGCTCAGCACGAGGGAATACAAAAGCATAAGACACATCCTCCTTAATGCCATCTTGCTCTTGTCTGTTTATAAAACCTATATATATAAAACCTATTAATATTTTTATAACGCACTAGGATGGCTTCTGTCACCTGTTCCTTCTGTGTGCACCCCTGTACCACTGGCAGATTTCAGCTGTGCAGCCTGAACTGTCTGTATCACTCCTTCCCTCTTTCTTCTCCACCTCCTTGGTTTTGTCAATCCCTTCATTCAGCTAGTGGGCAGCCCTCCGGAGATGGCTTGCTCCCTCTTGGTCAATACCACTCTGCATTGCATAGCTATGAATTGCAATTTTTTATTTTTCATTTCCAGAGGTTTATAGCTGAGTGAATGTCAGGGACTCCACATACACTGAGTCAGAGAACAAGGGAAAGGAACTGATTCTCTTTTAGTGTGGTAAGGACCTAAACTTTGTGTCCCAGGAGATTCATATAAAAGGGCAAGCACTGCTTCAGTCTTGAACTTTAAATACAAACTTCACTGTACAACAGAGCTTAATTCTGAATGTCTGGTTTATGGCTTTCCTGAATGGTTACTGGGAAAAGCTGGGCTATGGGTTTGCCTTAAAGTCATGCTGCAATTTTAGGGCTAGGGCAGGGTTGTAATTTGGGAATCACTGTTCTAAGGCATGTTAAATTTGGATTACTAACTCTGCCATAAATTCCAAAGTGACATGTTAAATTTAATGAAAAAATTCAAGTCAGCATGATGATGTTGGAGTACTTTGAAAGAATATTTAAACAGAATGAGGCTCTCAACTTCATCTATAGTAGAGCAGTCATTCAACCATATCATAATCTCATTAGGGTGAGGGCTCTTGAAAGTGTGAAGTGCAGACATCCCTGATGCTGGTTGGCACATTTAGGCATGTATGTAATACAACAGTATAAAAAGCAATTTAATGCCTCGTGGGGTTTGTGATTCATGGGTTGATGGCTGCTAATATATTGTGGTGATCTACAAATTAAAGTTTAGTTTGTTAGGTTCAGTGTGGGCAGGGCATTTAATTTTCTTGCATTAATTTAACAGGACTAGGGCCAAGGGCAGCAATGAAGTTGTGGTTTTTATCACTATAAAAGAGTTATGGTTCATGATCTGAAACCTTAGGCTAGTAAAGAGATACTCCAGATGTAAATAGTTGTAGAAGAGCAGGGCTGGATGGGAATGGGGTTGGAAAGACACAAATCAGCTATGAGAGAAATAACAAAACTGAAGTGTCACTGTCTGAATTATTCTACAGCATGTAAAATTCATTTTTCTGGTGATTATATTCTTTTTTAGATTTCCGAGTGAAGATGAATTTAGC
Source organism: Lichenostomus cassidix (assembly GCF_008360975.1). Classification (NCBI taxonomy): domain Eukaryota; kingdom Metazoa; phylum Chordata; class Aves; order Passeriformes; family Meliphagidae; genus Lichenostomus; species Lichenostomus cassidix. The sequence goes on from NC_139479.1 coordinate 67,777,254, forward strand.
AGAGATTTGTGATAATGCCAAAAAAGGAAGAGAATATGCACTCCTTGGGAATTATGACTCTTCTATGGTGTATTACCAGGGTGTCATCCAGCAAATCCAGAGACATTGCCAGTCAATCAGAGATCCAGCAATTAAGGGTAAATGGCAACAGGTAGGATAAAATAACATTGCCTATATTCTATTACTTGATATTTGAAAACCATGCTATACTTCACAAACCTTGTAAGATGTAGAGGACTTACATTTTTTTTATGTTTTGATGTTTTTTGAGTGATGTTTGCAACATTTTTTTTACAATATTTTGTTGATATTCATGGGAAAATAACTTTTGAGGTGTGTTCTAAAGGAATTCTATTGTTCTAACTGAATCAATTCATTTGTTGCTTTCAGTTGGGATGTCTGTCTAATTCCTGATCTGTTTCTGTGCATACTCTCTGCGATTTCATACTTTTGAAAATCTGAGGACTTTCTTTTCCCCTTTTATCTTTTGGCCATCTAATGTCCAGTAAACTAAAATGTGAGTGGGTGGGTTACCATCACTAGAACAGTTGTCTGAGTAGCAGCTAACTTTAAGACTATAGTGTACAAATTTGGATCTGGTTTCTAAAACTGCAAGCAATACTGTTAGCCTGAGTCTTTCACACATCCATGTCCCTGCTAGACAGAGTACTGTTGAAGCCATGGAAGTAATCTGCAGGTGAAATGTAAGAACTCCCAGTGTAAGAACCCCATTTAGCACTTTAGTATTTAAGTCTTCCTTACATTTTTTGGTCCCATTTTTCATGGTACAAAATGTGTTCACAAACATAAAAAAGGAGGAAAACCATAAAAAGATGTTTCTAGAATAAAGAATTTGTGCTGCATAAATATTATGTTTTGAAAGAGTAACAAGCTCCTATAAAAGATATAATTTTGCAGTAGGTAGCTAAAGAGATGATTTCAATAAGAGGTTTTCTAAATATCCTATGCTTAAATTATATCACTCAAAAACAGAAGGAAATTTTCCTTTTTATTGTAGCAGATGATTTGTTTATGGGTTTGTGTTTGAAACATCTGACACTAACAGAGTATTTTGTGTACTGATAGGTACAACACCGTTAATAATCGCTTGTAATATCAGTACTATTCATGGGTGTTTGTCATAGAACTGTAGAAGTCTGTTTATGAAGAGCTTGTCTGTGAAGCATGTGCATGTACATGCAGCAGAGATAGTGCCTAGCTTTCCCAGTAATGTAGTAAGCTGAATGTTTTATAGGAGATACTCACATTCAAGTACTTGTATTCAAGCTTTTTCCTACCTCAGGACGTGCTGATACAAGGTGTTCATGCCCACTGCATGTCCTTAGTTCCTGCCAAACTTGTAGCTGATGTGAAGGTAGAGCACGAGGATTTCCTCATTCTGCAGCTGAACCACTGCATTGTCTTCACATCTAGTATTTAGTGTTTCCTCTGATGACATTGATTCTTCCAATAAACTTTTAACAGCTCTTGTGTTGTGAAGGTCACTCAAGTCGTGTTACTGTGTATTGTTTGAACTCCTTCGGAGAAGCCTGTGCACCATGGAGTGTGTGCTGCACACTGGAGACAAACCTCAAGTACAAAAGGACCATTAACACAGTTTCCAGGATTATTCCTTGGGGAAGGCAGGTGGCTCTCTAGCAGAGGATCTGAAGTTGGCACCTTCTCAGAAATTATCCCTTTTAGACAAAAGAAGAATGGCCCCTGACCATGTCACATAAATTCTTTAGAGAACTATCCCAAGGAAGATCTGCAGCAGGTGGGGTAACGTCTGTCACACTGTGCACTCATGCTAATTCTGAAACTTCCCAACACAGTAGTGGCAGATGAGCTTTGTCAGAATATTGCTTTGTTGTTATTGTTGCCAGTCTTGGCTCAGTGACAAACACCAAAAAGTAAGAAGTGTGACTGAAAAAAAAAAAATTAAGGACTTCATCCCTAATTTGTTTGCCCTCTCATTTGTTTATGGGAATAAAATTATACAGCCCAAGAGCAAACAATGTAGCCTGGAACTACTAGCTTTTCCATACCAGAACCTGAATGTTTTGGTGAGACCTATAGAGATAGACCTGCTTTCTTACCCACTTTTTATAAATAATTTTTGTGCTTTTTCACTCCTTGACACAGGCTAAGAGGGAGTCTGATCATGTGGATTTTAGCATTACTTTCCAGCTCCAACAGCAGCGACATCCAAACTGTCAGTCACATACAAGTAGCTGTCTTGACAGACAATCCGTTCAGAAAAAAATTAACCCAGAAGTTGGATCACAAGTAACATTCACTCACAATATTAAAGTAATATCTAGATATTATTTTTAGATCTTTCTTGTGAAAGAGTTATGCCATACACATTATGTAAATGTAGAAAAGTTCAGGTCCAACCTACTTGGTACCAGTAATATGCAGAAGCCAAAGATTCCCATACCAGTGTGGTTCTTGCAAGTGTGTTGAGAAGCAAAGCAACCCTTAGGTCATGGTTAAGGGGGTTAATGCAGTTCAATTTACTCTGAAATTCTGTCTCCTCTAGCATGTGGAACTACCCTGTTCTTCAGGTTCTTCAGCTTCTCCATCATCTGAGGAATCTGGAGAGGTTAATACCACTGGTAACTTTCAGTGGTGGAGTTTAGCAGTCACTAACTCTGTGTGGGTAGAGCTTTTACTCTTGAATATCCATGTAAGTAAGTGCTCGAAGGAGAAGATTGTTACTTAAACCAGTTCTTCTCTGGGATGTACTGTCTGCATACACATTCACAATCTTGAACCTTCTGAAGGGTTCATGGGATGCTGAGTGATGTTACGGACCATCCCCTTCCTTTCTGTATGCGTGTGTGCAGCTCACTAACAGGGTGTTTGTCCTGCGGGTACTTCTGAGCAGTGAACTAAGTTTCGTGTGTTTGTGGACATGTTCCCTTGTAAAACAAAAATGTTAATTTGAGGAACATCTCAAAGAACAGTTCCAGCTGTGGCTGTGCAGCTGACCAACTCACATCTCTTACATGCACCAAGGTTCTTCCTATTTGGTCTCTTCTCAACAGTGAGTGCTCCATCCTGAATAGGTACCTCATGCCTGCTGGATCTGTTTTGTTGCCTTTTCTATGACAGTGGATTTTTCCAGCAGTTTATTAAGCAATGTAGAGGCAGGGGTGAACCAGAAGTAGTTGAGACTTTGGGTCAGATTCCCAAATGCTCTTGATCAATCTTTCTTTGCTTAGGTGTCATTATTTTCAAATTTCTACAGGTTGATCTGGACAGAATGATGTTCTGTGCAAGTATTTGTTGGGCTGTATTTCACGTCACACAGATAACTTCTGCCACTGGGCACTTTGATACAAGGATTCCTCTCACTTGTTGCTGATAGATGGGATGAAGAGGAATAGGACCATGTTAACATCTTCTCCCTTAGGAAAAACTGACTGGCTCAGTTACACTTGATACAATACTGCGTCTGGGAATTCAAAATCAGTGCTGACCAGGGGAGAGGGATTTTGTTACTCAGTCTGGCACACCCTGCAGAACTTTAACAGGGCAAAAGATGCATGCTGAGGATCCACCAAAGCAGAGACATGACAGCATAAGAATTCCTCTGACTCCATGGAAAATTCACAGCCATTGATCATCTCTTGACTGGCTTGTCTTAGGGATATCAAGGGTGACCTGCTCTTGAGACCCTTCCTTGTTTTGCGTCCAGGGAGTTCCCAGCTGGCTCTTGGGTTGGCTGAGTGTAGCTCCATTCTTATCTTCACTCCTAGGCCTGGTCAACTCATTTGAAAAAGTTACTTTGTTGTGCTTTGAGGTTTGGCTGGCAGCTGGGCATATTCATTCACGTGAATGCAGGCTGGGACTGGAAAGATTCAAAACCGGAAGCAACTCATGCTTACCAAAACTAAAAGGTAGGTTTAGTCTCATGACCGCTGCTGTGAACTTTACTTGTGTTGACATTCTCCCTGTTTATTCTGAGAGAGTTTCTTGGCTGTTGCAGTGTTTTTACTAGACAGCTGGCTTGTAGGAAAGAGCTGCTTCAGTGACAGTTCAGCAGCTGCAGAATGACAGCAGAGCGTGCCCCCGGGAGATAGCACTGGCTTACGACAAGGCCGGCGGCTGTCGAGCACAACCTGCTGCGTGTTAGAACCATGTGCTCGGTGTTGCACAAGAGCTGAGAGCACAGGGGCCTCTGCTGGAGCTCAGGCAGGAGCTAAGGATTCCCTGAATGCTTGGAGCAGCCAGCAAGGCATCCTGACTGACTATGGTCACTGGTGCAGGTTACTAGGTGCACTGTATTCCTGCTTAAAGAATAAAGGATGAATTCTTCTTTTAATTATTTCAAACACATTTCAGTCAATCTGTGCTTTTATTGTTTTTGTTTCATGACTGTTTAATTAACATGTAGTAGGTTACTTCATGATTAATTAAGAAACATTCTGTGGGTAACTCATGAATAGCTGTGATTATAGGAGCTATACCTTCCCTCCATGGGACCAGACAGTGTTGCAGAGCATCTGTTTTTGATATGGTATATGGACTTGTTATTTTCACTTTTTAAAAAATGGAACTTGTTGAATATCTAACACTAATTGCAGGCAGTAATTTCAGGTTTGGAAAACACTTTCAAATGAACTTTGATCAGTTTTTCTGCAACGTGATAGAATTAAAAAAAAAAAACCCACACATTTTTTGTATTTACCGAGGTATAAATTCTCACACTTATTGCAATGGGTGTAGAAATAAAAGCTTTAGCATAGGAAATAAAAGCTGGTAATGTAAAAGATACAACAGTTGCCAGATAATTAAATACAGAGGGACTCCCTGAAATGGGTTTTGTAACTACCACTAGAAAGAATGAGCTCAATTCTTGGTCACTGTGTTTTATACCCATATGTTAGGATGTGTTTTCTGCTTGGTTACTGGAAATTCTTGGGGTTGGAATGTCAAAACAAAGCTGTGGGGCCATCCCCTGCGCTGAAAGGCTTTTTACTGGGCCTTCCAACATCACCCAGTGCCCATGATGCTGCTTCTGTGGAAGAGGTGATGTGGCTGGTAGGGCACACTGGTGTACCAGAGCCTGGCTCTGGGGACCCCACAGCTTCACATGGTAGCTGAGTCCAGCTAGCATCCTGCCATACCTAGAGAGGCAAAGCTCTTCCCTGTCTTGTCTTCCCTCCATCTGCACCAGCTTCTCTCCCTCCTCTGCCCCCTCTCATTTTCTTTTTTCCTGGGATTCACCTGATCACAGGATAGTGTGCGTGTGCAGCTTGCTAGCCCAGGAGAAGTGTCCTTTAATTTCTTTTTGTGCTCCTAGGCCAATTTTTTTGCAGTTTTACCAACCTGTCATACTGTATTGAGATGCCAAAATTGAATGTAGAAGAGCAGTGGCAGAGTGGGGTTGGGGAGAAGTAGTGAAGTGAGTTCTTCCTGTTTGGCAGTGGTGAGCTGCTAATTTGGCCCACACTATCTCTTGAAACTGCTTAAACATAAATAACCTGAAAGCTTTCTTCAAGCTTTCTAAAACCTGAGCTGGAGTCTCTTGAGGGTCCTGGCACATAGGGGTGTGTGATGGGGGGCAAAGAGACTGAGTGAGTCTAAACCAGTGATTTTCGTGTTTGCAGCCTTCCTAGGTTGCTTTGGAGTAGCATAGATTACTCAAAGACGCTGCTTAGTCAACTCCATAATTATGGCACAGCCGTTTTTGGCTCATGTTTGGCTTTCTTTCTCAACTGAAAGTCTTTCTGCACCTGTTTCATATGATTTGGTTTCTTTAAGGCCTCTAGGAGTTTATCGCTGGTTTTCCTTTGTGGTCCACACATTGAGGTTTCCTTGTTGGTTGATTTGCTAGCTACTGACTGAGAAATAGGATGTGTATTTCAGAGTTTGGTCTGCTCAGGACTGACTAAGAGATGGATGGCAGATTTTAATCTGGTTTTGTCTTCCAAAGCATCAAATAGTCATTTTCGCTCAGTTTTCAGACACCACCCTCCTTGCTGATCAAGTGAGGTAAATGACAGCATGCTGGCTGTCAGTGCTAGAAAGTTGTTTTCCACCAATTTCTCTGCATGTGTTGGAAGGCTGATAGAAGGAATCCTGTCAGTACTCTCGGGGCACTGGAATAGGAAGTGGCTGTCTCTTCTGGAGTGGTGCCCTGGAGGATTTATGCTGTATCATTCCTTTGTACCTCACAGCAGCTGTTTGGCTGGATTTATTTTTGGACAGGAGGGATGTGTGTTAAGACAGTTTGAAGGAACCAAGTTAGTAATCAATCACATTTGTAACTCAGCTGGAAGCTCTCGCCTTGGGGAATGTGTCCACTGATTGTGTGATGAGAAAGCAAAGAGAGCAAAGCAGGGCAGGAATAATCCTGCCTGAGCTGGATGCCTGGTGTCTTTGGAAAGATATAGTTACCCCATCTGAAATAAGCAGGAACACTGCTTTGCCCTATGAAATGATCAAGATCTTCCTGTCCTTATCTCTCATACATAAAGCTTCTGATAAAGTAAATGTAGTGTTGCAAGATCTGTGCAGGGCCTTGGTGATTTACCCTTCTCTTTGCCTCTGTCCATACCAGTATCTTGCTGATGACAGTCACATATATTAATAAAATCATAGAAACTCTCAAGTTGGAAGGAACTCATAAGGATCACTGAGTCCAATTCCCTGCTCCTCACAGCACTACCTAAAACTAAACCACATGTCTAAGAGCATTGTCTAGACACACTTTCAACTCTGGCAGATTTGGTTCCTTGACTCCTTTCCTGGGGAGCCTGTTCCGGTGACTGACCACCCTCCCAGTGAAGAACCTAATGTCCAATCTGAACTTGCCCTGATGCAGCTTTATTCCATCTCCTCATGTCCTGTCTCTGGTCCCCAGGAAGAGGACATCAGCAGCTCCCTCTCTGCTGCCTGCCTTGAGGAAGTTGTAGACCACTGTGAGGTCACTCCTCAGCCTTCTCCAAGCTGAACAAGCCAAGTGACCTCAGCTGCTCCTTATGTCTTGCCCTTGCCCTTTCACCATCATAATTGCTTTCCTTTGGACACATCTAATAGTCTGACATCCTTATACTGTGACACCCAAAGCTGCCCCCAGCACTCAAGGTGAGGCTGCCCCAGTGCAGAACAGAGCAGGACAATCCTTTCCCTTGCCTGGCTGCAATGCTGTTCGTGATGCAGCCCAGAACATGCTTGACCATCCTGGCTGCCAGGGCACTGCTGACTCACGTTCATCTTGCCATCAACGCGAGCCCCTAAATGTCATCCCACAAGCATGCTTCTAAAAGTATGCAGAAACACAGAGCACCCTGCCATGTGCCCAGCGTAGTTCATTTCCAAGCACACAGGGAGAGGGAAGATCTCAGGCTAGAGGGGACATCTTTTCACCAGTAAACACCATTAGAAAGAATAGCCGTAAGGTGTGATGCTGTTTAATATGAGTTGCCTGATTTGCTGGTGTTATAACCTCAGCAGACAGGCTGTATTTGCAGACCTCCATTCTCCTCATCCTCTTGATTACTGAGAATCTGCACAGTAAAGTGAGTCTGGATTTCAGGCAACTTTGTTAACATCTGTTGATAGTCCTCAGTTGCTGCCTTCTGTTTGCCACAAGGTGAAGTCTGGTTGCAGGATTCCCAGGCAATGTTTTTCCCAGCTCTTTTGCACATGGTTGCGTGACATGAACACAGTGGGATGCCTGGTATCTTTCTTTGGCTTTCTTGTAAGCTTACTTCAGATCTTGCACTTGGATTCAGCCTTGCAGGGTATGCTAGCTAAGTAGTGTGCCTGGAAATGTGCAGCCTGGAAATACCCTCAACATAGTGTTTCTTCATGAGAACTTCTAGAGCCTATGTGCCTTCCCAGTGGAAGGAAAGGTTCAGGATGTCTCTGCAGATGGATCTGTGGGCCTGTAGCAGGCAAGATTCACACTGGTCTAAGGTAATCCTAACTGCTAAGTGCCAATACTGCTTTCCAGGTGTGCATAGCAGTGCATGAATTCATTTTAGCTGTGCACCAACACTTCAGCAAAGAGATGACATCTGGGTATTAATGACTGTCAAGTGGATAAAAACCAAAGTAAGCATGGAGGTTGGTCCCACAGGATAGAAAGCATCATTGAGTGATAGGTTGAAGATGGGTAAGATGCACTCAGGTGAATCTTGGTACATCCTAAGATAGTGCACAGAAAGCTTATGCTTCTGAACAAGAATGTACAATGCAGTTTAAGGCTGCTCGTGTATACTAAGAACCAGTGACCTTAGCATCCAAAATTTGAGCTTGTAACAAGCTATGTCACTTAAACCAGCAAATTTCTATACAGATTTTACTTTTCCTAGGCTTCATGGAAGAAAATTGAAATGAACAAATATCAAGTAAGTGATCTTGAACTTATTGCAGTATTTCTAATTCCCTGATTACTGCCAATAGAAACTTCAAACATAAAATTAAGCTACATAATTCTGCAACCTGATTTCTTTCTGAGAAATAATTTCTTCTCATTTTTATTTTTCTTACTTATCATTTGAACATCACAGTATCCTACAGGGTGTTACCATTTTCTGCACCTATCTTTTCAATCCACCAAGGAGTTGGTCTATTTTTTAACTGTATGGTCATGTTGTGCTCCTCACAGAGTTAATTTTGTAATATTACATTTTAATGATTTGGCCAGTTTTATAACTAGGAGATCAGAGACTGTAATCAGAGATCTTTTATGCCAGAATAGTAGCAGATATACTATAGATTTGCCAACAATGCCTTTATTAGTATGAGATCATTTGTGCATACTTGTCAACATGCACACATAAATCCAAGCATCAGCACACGTTGTAGAAGAGTGATCCATGTGTTAGCAGTCATGTCTGGTTGGGACATTAACAAGCAGGAAAATGAACTCAACAGAGATTCAATTGTTTATGTTGCTGTTAAAGGTCTATTATCAGCCTGATAGGTCTAGGGTTTGTGAATAGAAAGGCTTGGGAGTCCCTGCTTTTGAGGGTAGCATATGTTTTTGAGGTAACTTTCTATGTTTGTTTGGTTCTTTTTAAAGTTTGAATTGTAACAATTTTTAAATAATGTATGTATTTCTCAAGGTCCGACAAGAACTAGTTGAAGAATATGAACAAGTTAAGGGCATTGTCAACACTTTAGAGAGTTTTAAAATGGACAGACCTCCAGATATCTCTGTATCCTATCAAGATGAGCCTTTTAGAGATCCAGCTGTTTGGCCTCCTCCTGTTCCAGCTGAACACAGGTAATCAGAGGCTCAAGCAGAGTGGGTGGAATAAAGTTGGGTTACCAAAGTTTTATATTTGTTTTTGAATCCTTTTGTAACGTGAAAATCACATTTAATTTACACATTTACTACATTTAATTTAGTCACTTGTAATAAAGAGTAAATATAATTAATTGGGAAAAAGTATTTAAACTACAGTCAGATTTATTGCTGACATTCTAAAGAGAGTCACTCCTTTATTCTGGTAGGAGTAACTAAGTGCCTGGAACTAGAATCTGCTGCAGAGGTAAGTGGGCTTTTGATGAAAGCTGATGTTCTCATCTGCAAGGAGAAAACTTTTCCATTTCAGTTTATTTAAGCAAAAGAATTAATTGATGACTGGGAGTCTGTAAGGATCTGGAACTAGAAGGATCTTGAAGGACATAGCAGTCAGAAATCACTGCCTACCTGCAGATAATTCAACCTGTGTTTAATCCATTGGTTAGTTTAATTGCTAAATATGTTCTGTTACACATGGTATATCTCTTCTGTAACCATATTTGAGGTAACTTCACTTAGCTAATAGACTTCTTAAAATAGATGCTTGTGCATTTTCTGAAATCCCTATTTTCAACCTAACAGAGCTTGTTGGAAACAGATCCAGTTTACAGACAAGAATAACATTTATCAGGCCAACATTTTTCTAGCATAAGAGCACAGAATTTTAACGTGTGTGTACTCATATAAGCAAAGGAGCAAAGTGAAATGGGATATCTTGGTTAATGGAAAGAAATGCCAAGTTTATTTATAACTTTCTGTGCTTTATGATTATCAAAAAGATACTTGCTTTTCAAAAAAGCCCCAAACCCCTAAGAATGTAAATGCAAAATAATATTAATGCTGATAACTTTTGTGAGAGGTAGAAATAACTCAGATTTTCTATGGTAATGTTCTATAAAGTTTAAGATGTATGTATTCTCGTATTTTACTTAGTGGTTAAGCCCCTATAGTTCTTCTGCTTTTATTTTTTAAGTTGAAATTTAAATCTTTTGCAAATAAGTAAGGAAACTTAGCCACTGTTCTATGCTGCTAAATTTGAAGAAAATCCATGAAAAGCAAAATGTTGCTGTTGTATCCAGCAGTGTGTTTAAGAACGTGCTCTTTTTAAAGCATATTCCAGAAAAATCATTTTGGAGTTAACAAATTCTGAGTTACTCAAAACAAGAATCAGTACAAGATTTAATAGTAGACACTTATTAAATTTGGGTGACATTCCTGGCTGTTTATTTTACTTCTGTATTTCAAATCAAATCCCTCAGAGAAAAATGATGATGACACCTTGTCTTAAAACCAGATTCTGTCTCCTCATTCTACTGTTGAGTACTCTTTGACATTGTGGGTGATGTACACAAATATAGGTCGTTGCAGTTTGGCTCTGTTTGCTTTTGCTTTCAAGGCAATTTTTGTGTTTTGACATTTTCACACAGGGGAATGAAGTCAGAGGTAGGCGGATTGTTTAAAATCCTCCCTCTTTTGTTTGGGGCCTGTCACAGCTTTTAGCCACTTTTCTTTTTTTATTTCTCTATTTTTAAAATTTTTATTTTACCAGGAATGTAATTTGTTTGTGTAGAATTTCTGCATGTGAATGTAGCCTAAAATAATCTCCTGGTTTGGAGTCAGAGGAAATTTACAGTTTGAAGACTTCTACTAAATTGTTTCCTCTTTTGTTACATGGGTGTTGGTTTGTTGTAAGATTGATTAGGAGTACTGATCTGATAATGTTAACTTTTTCTTTTGTGTTTTTTCTTCTTACTTTGGTTGTCAGACAGAACCAGAAATACGGTGTTGGATTTGCAGATATTGGGAAATAAGGCTTAGGGTCTTGGCAGCTTTAATAATAATATACTAAGGCGATTACTAAATATTAGAGTCCTTCCTTCTTAACATTGCTCTTTTCTTCGCTGTTTTTAGCATGTTTTTGTTGTGGTTGCTTGTTGTTAGGGCTCCACCTCAGATAAAACGTCCCAACCGAGATGGAAAATCTTTGAAGAAAGACTCCCCAGGACTGCAGCCCCGTGGCCCCACGGGCAGAGCACACCTGGTGTCCAAGGGGGAGAAGTCTTCAGGCAGCCGTGAAAGGGAATCCAGAGCTAGAGGAAGAGATGACAAGGTAAGAGGTGGGAAAGAACTTGGCAGGGAGGTGTTGGGATACAGCAGGTGGCAAAGGGAACCACTCTTAGTAGTTTAACACAGATAATAAAAAGCCACAATAATCCAATGCAGGAAAGCTTTGTGTTTTCTTTTTCCCCCATGACTAAAGCATGTATTGTGCTGATATTTATTAATAATGACACCAAAATAAGAGAAGTTCTGTCATGTTTGCTCTGTCTTGGTGCGAGATTTTTTGATGGAGGGAAGCATAGTATCCTGTTGCTGAGGGTTTCTTACTCTTTGAGTGAAGACCATGGGCTGGTCTCCAATTTCTAAGTGTCATTTAGGCATAAAGTCCCTTCTCCTTTTCCCCCATGTTTGGTGGGGTTTTTTCCTTAAAGGAGTCCAATTCAGGTCTTTTGTAAGGATACTAATATAAAAAGTGCAAAAGTGAGACCAGTGCCCTTCTCTAGACTTCAGGCATTATGAATGGAGTTCCACAATACCATTGCCTCTGCCATACCATAGCATAATTTCAGTGTGCCTAAGAGTCCAGAACAGTTCCATAAATGCATTGATGCTAGGTAAATCTGTGCCCAATTATTTGAAGTTACATATTTGAAAATTATATGAGAGAAATGTATTAAAAGCAAACTCATAGCAACTTTCATCATCTTTGGTTTATGAAAAGGGTTTTGTATTTATTATCATGATTAGAAAGAAGCTTCTTGAAACTGTTTTGTTTTAAAAGTAAAAGCAATTAATTAAATTAGACTAAATTTGAGATGCTTTCTTCTGGAGATCCATGAAAAAGAAGCAGTGCTGAAGTGAAAGAATAGGAGAAACAGTGATTCACTACAAAGTGGTGATGTCAAAGACAGGACTGTTTTGAGGCTGGAAAAATGTCATTGTGCAAATCACTGTTTCTGAGACACTCGTATTTTTTAAATTTAACTGTGCACTCAGTGCCAGGAAACCAAGAACTCTGTGTTATTAATTATACAAGTTGAGAGTGTACTGAAGTGGCATTACTTTCCTGAGAGACAAAGATACAAGACACGCCTTCCTGTGAGGGCACACAATATTGTACAGATCTTGATAGATGAATAAGAAAATATTTAGACCAGTTTTCATCCAAATAGATTTGGTTAGTCCCTTCATGACCTTTCTATTACACTTGACAGCTTAGGGATAACTCAGATATATGGGTTTTCCATCATAAATTGTTTTCTGATGGAAAAATATTAAGTAATCCTAGCCCTTATTACCATCAGAAGGTAGGACCAGGCACATTTTCAGCAGTGCCACTGAGTGACTGTACAGATCAAGCATTTTAGAAATCTCTACCCTGGATCAGTAAGATTTAAAATAACAAGTGTGCCTCCCGCAAGCTATAAAAATCTCGTGAAGATCTGTGAAATTATTTAAAGTTTTGCCAGCTATATGGGGAATTGGAGTCATGGTGTGTGACAGGTTCACCAGATGTGCTTGTGTAAGGCAGCCTTCAAAGTCTTAGCTCTAATGAGGGTGAACTCTGCTCTCCAAGCTTTCCGGTGATGAGCATTATAAGGCTTTACTATAAGGAGCCTACAACAACATGACTGGTATAATACTTGTCTCTGGGAATAATGTAATTAGCAATACTACTGCTGTGAGGTGCAGGAAAAGTCATGAAGGTGTTCCATTTAATATGGTACATTTTAAACACTGCTCTTATCTGAATAAATTGGTCACTAGGTGGCAGAAGGAAAATATGTCTACTCCTCAAAAAATTCCAGTACATGTGCTATTGTATTCCCCTTTGTCTAGCTACTTGGTGGTTATTTTAGTTCCTTTGTCTGGGGTATGTAAGTGAAAATCACCCCAGGTTACAAATTCTCATGTGTGATATAATGATTCTTGTAAGGGATCCATGATTTGCCTTTGAGATAGATTTTTGAATGAAAGAAGTAGCCAGGTGTGGGAAGTGAAAGAAGTTGATGCAACTTTCTATATTTTGCACACACGCATAAAAATAGGTTTACCTTCCCTTTCAGTTTTATCCTTTCTTAGTTTACAAGTGTTTGTTCTTCAGTTTCTGAGTTTGAATCATCAAGCAGCCTGGTATGTTGAATCAAAGAGATTTGGTAACTCTTAATGTTCAGTTAAAACTAACAGGGCAAAACTGAAGCTTCAAATTAAGTAACCAGGTATCTTTTCTCATACTAAAGGTTTCAGCTCCGTAGTTTTGGGGTTTGGGTGCTTGATTAGGACTACTAAGAACATGTAATGAACGATCCATTTCCTAAGATGTTGACTGCAGTGTAATAGGTTGCATGCTGTCTTGGCTATAGTACCAAATGAAATGTATTTTTTTTCAAGGTAAATATAATTATAGTATGTATGTTTTGGAAGTGCTTTGCTTCACTTGAAACAAAAGCCTTGTTTCACTGTTTCTCCTCTCCAGACCATAACATCTTTTCATTCTGACAGTAACCATCTTGGAACAAGTAATTTTAACCTGACTAGGCCAATAAAATTACCATTTTTAGTGTTATATAAAATAATTTTGAGCTACACCCACCAGATGGTGTCTATCCACTAAATCCTTATATTTACATGTCTTTTTTTTCTAGAATACTGCTTTCAAGTGTTTCTTCCATCTTATTTCCACTGGAAATTATTAGAATTACCAAGAGTTTTAGCTTCTATTTAATAGTTCAGCTTAAAGAGACAGCATGAATGCTACCTATAGGTCTTTTAGAAATTGCATAATACCATATCTAAGCACTGGAATGCTTTTTTACGAGTACTCTTTAGACTGTTTTACATTGTCAGTGGATAATGACAGTAAATATTTTGAAGGACATAAAACAGCCAAGGACTGTACAGTCCAATAAGTGAAGTGAATATTAAAATCAATGAAGGTATGACTTAAAAAAAAATTAGTTTTGCTTGGTTATTCTCCTGTGTATCATCAAATGTAAGATGAGATGAGATAGTTGCATTTCAGTGAAAGCATAGACCTCCATGCATTGGGACTGGAAGGCTGCATAATCTCCATCTGAAAACACTGAAAGAACTGGTAGGTGAAATTGGGCTCCAGGGCTGGGAGCACACATTTACAGTAAAATTTACTTGGTCTGATGCTGTCTCATGTGAATGGTAAGTTATATTGGCAGTGCCTCTATTGAGAAGGGGAAAGGAAAAGTGATCCAGGAGTTGTTAATTTTATCTGAAGAGTTTTACAACAAATTTGGAGTGGATGAAAAGCTAAAGACTTGGAGCTAACTTAAAAGTAGAATAGAGTGAAATACAGTTTCTTAAGCAAAAGTGTTGCCTCTGCCAGGAATTTCTTTAGAGTTCTAGCTAATGTCTTATAGAGAGAAATTAGTATACGTGAATACCACATGGGAAGCAATTTGTTAACCTAGTGTGTGGTGCAGAGGAATTGTAAAGTGGGATTAGGCAGCAGGGGAAAAGTAAACAAGCAGTACTGAAAGAAAAAGTAGCAGTCAACTGGCAAATCATTTTTGACTCTTGTTTTATATTTAAATTAATATTTTTGTGCCAATTTAACTTGGCACAAAAAGGAGGCATTAAAGGAATTTGCTGATGATACCAAGTTGTGAAGCACCATCAGCAGAAGAGGCAAATGAGGCTGTTGTACAGGAAGAATTGGATGACTCTGTGCTGGAGTCATGGAAATGGGATAATGTTCAGTGGCGTGGAGCAGCAGGCTGTGTACTTGGAGACTATAACAAGAATTTGTGGTAGAAGCTGGGAGCTCAGGAGAGGACGAGAAGACAGATTTGGATATATCAGCAGAAATTGGATCAGGCTGAACTTTCATTTGGCACATTACCTTTTCCTGGTGGTGATGGGAAGGGCTGGCTGCCGGGTTGAGGCACAGTCAGGTGCCACCCTTGGCTTTGGCAGTGAGGAGTGAAGAGTGCATGTGGTGGTTGTTACACGGCATTTGTGTGCAGCGGGAAGCACCTGCACGAAAGCAAGGTGTCTTCAGTGCCCAGTTCTGGTCATTACAGCCCTCAGGGTTGTTCTGTGTGATTAATCTCTCTGAGGTTGCCTTCAAGGGGGGAGAATGATAATGCTGTGGATGTGAATGTAAACAAAATCCCAGGCCCAGTTTGGTGAGGTGTTAAAAGCAGAGAGAAGAGATACCCGTGCCATTATAGAAGAATCTGGTGAGAAAACAGCTGGAGTATTTTGTGTACAACCATGCTCAAAACAGATATGTTAACATTAGGAGGGAGAGGGAAAAAAAGAGTTGCCAAAGTGTAATTATGTCCAGCTTGTGTTCCAAAAGGAGACTCACTTGGTTTGGTAAAAGGAGGGAGAACACAAAGTATGATGCAAGTACATCACAGTGGTGGACACACAGAGGAGCAAACTGCTAAAACTAATGCAAAAATTTAGTACCAGAGTAGAAATAACATCAATTTTGGAAATAAGGTTTTTGTTCCAGTGGGTTAGTGCAGGTCTGATAGCTCTTCCTGATGGAAAGCACAGCAGATTTCTAAATGTTTAAGACAGAAATTCATTGCCTGAAATTACGTGACGGGATTGCCAAGGGGTGGGAGTAGTCTTTTGCACCCCTGTATACCTGTCATTTGGCATACCTTCTTACAGAGAACCCATCACAACAACTTTATTTAAAGCTGTTTTTTGAAAGTAATACCAGAAGAAAAGGTGACTGGAAAAACTATGCTTACTCCTGCTGCCTAGTCAGTGTCACTAGAGTGAGAGCCGAGGTGATGCTGAGCGCACGTCCCCCCGCTGGCCGCCCTTCTCCATCCTTCCTGCCAAGGCAGGGGCAGGAGCAGCAGCGCTCCGTGGCACAGCTCATCCCCGGAGCAGGCGGCAGGGCCGGGCTCGGAGCTGTGCTGCCTCCCCGCGGCTGCGCCGGGGCGGTGGGCTGTGGGCTCCCTGCCGGCCCCGGGCCTTCCTTCCTTCCTTCCTTCCCGCTTTGATTCCTGTTTTGCTGCGCTCGGCCGAGCTGCGTCACGGCCCGGCGAGGGGCGGTGCGGGATGTGCCGGCCGGGCTGGGCTGCGGGGCTGCAGGGACTGCCTGCCTGCCTGCCTGCCTGCCTGCCTGCCTGCCTGCCTGCCTGCCTGCCTGCCTGCCTGCGCCCCGCCGTGCTGCAGCCAGCCGCCCTGCCTGCTCCTGCTCGCTGAGTCCTGCCTTAACTCGGTTTCGCTCAGGAAAAACAAACAAAACGAGCCAATTGTTTTGTGATGTGCAGAAAAAAATTTCTGCTAGGAAAGCCAGTCCATTGCAGAACAAGAGGAGTATGCAACAGACAGCAAATACTTTTCATTTTAATGTTCTATTTTCTTTTTTTTTTAATGGTTACGTTTGGATTCCGTTTTATCTCTCCTGAAGTCTTGAAAACTCTACAGGGCGTCTTTCTCCGTTTCCTTTTTACACCAGACTATTACATTTTTTACATCAGCTTTTTGCTTAAACACAACTTGTAGCTTCGTTGCCATTGCAAAAAGCTGAGCTAGGAGTACTAAACAACACAAGAGTTCTCTTGGAAGGGAGAAATAGAAGTAGTGGGAAGATAAACTACTCCCTCACAGTCATCGTGGGCAAACGGCAACTGGGAGGGGTGTAATAGCTACCTTTTTGTTTTTCCACTGCGAGGTTATTTGTGTGTCTCCAGCTGCCTCTCAGCCCGCCTTCGTCTAGGATGCTTTTGTCCAGCCAGCTGGGATTCTTTAACTTGCTGCTGATAGTGTTTAGAAGCTGAGTTAAGAGTCCTAAAGTAGCTCCCTACTCAGCCCCCTCCGTTAAACCAGCGCAGCTGCTTTTCAGGCACCGTGAACGCCTGGATGGGAAGTGATTTCTTTCTGAACTGAGAGAGGAGGAGCGTGAGCCCTGATGCTTCAAAGGGAAAATGTTACTTCACCCCCATAAGCTGAACGGCACTGTGGAAATATTAACCAGAAACTCTGGGCCATTTGGGGCAGAGGCAGTGTGGCTTGATCACTGAATTAGCATTGGTGTGCTGCAGAAATTATTGTAGTCTAAGAAGCCTGGGTGTATTTGGAGCTTCTGTAGGGCTTTGGGTGCAGCCCTTAAATAAATACGACCTTTTAAAAGCATTTTAATTGTTTATGGAGCTGGCCTGCGAATGAGAGGCCAGACATAAACAGTTTGTAGCTGAGGAAAGCAGATATTGCTGGGCAGGAAGGCTTTAATGAAAGGAGGGGAGAGAATCTCAGTTTTCCTCCATCAAAGACAGTGTGTGTAACAGCTTCCCTGTTCCTTTTCAGTGATGATAGTGTCAGGTGTTTACCTCAGATAGGTAATGTGGCAAGTGTAGCATCTTCAAGATATGCTTTGGATGCTCTGGTCCTCAGCTAGGACTTAACGTAGCTTTAAGTCATGACCCAGCCCCCTTTGTGAGGCTGTTCCTGTATTCATGCCTCCAGTTGGCCAGGAAGTGTGTCAGTTGTGTAATGTTCTTATAAGCCTGTATGATTTTCACTTCTAGGGAAAGAAAATGGCCCAGGAATTTGGTGATGGGGAGATTCCAAAATTTGATGGAGCGGGTTATGACAAAGACCTGATCGAAGCTCTCGAAAGAGACATTGTATCAAGGAATCCAAGCATTCATTGGTATGAGGATTTTCTCAATTCAAGCGTTTTTGCTAGTGTGGAAAAGGAGAGAAATTACTCATCTTCAAACTCTTAAAATAGGGAAACAACATAATCTTCTACAGATAGGCAAAACCAAGATCTTTTGTTTTTACAGTTTATTAATTTGATTAAAGTTAAGCTTTTGTTGCTAATTGATATTATGTGCAGTGCATCCATTACAGGAACTGCTGAAATGAACATACACTCCAGAGATTTTTAAGATACTGCTTTGGTGTTCATATTGTCCAAAACAATTTTTAATTAAGCAGCTCTGGGTAACTTGAGTTGAAAATAATTTTTTCCCTGTCTTCCAAAAGTGGATTCAATTTTAGGTCACAGTATGATAGGAGTGGTCTCATGAGGCTTGTGCTTGCATGCCAAAAGAAATTGTACTAAGTGAATAGCTTTTCTATTTTTCTTTTATAAAAATAGAAGAAATATGGTTGTATGAGAGTCTTATACAAGTTTCTTCGTCTTGTGCAGGGATGACATAGCAGATTTGGAAGAAGCCAAGAAATTATTAAGAGAAGCTGTTGTTCTTCCAATGTGGATGCCTGATTTTTTCAAAGGGATCAGGAGACCTTGGAAGGTGAGAATTTATTTGGTGTTTTAGTAAATGGCAAGCTGTAGCTGTGTGTGTCTCCTGCTGTGATGTGAGGATGCCTGTAGCAGAAGGCTAAAAAAGTAAGTGGAAAAGATCATTAATTTGTTCATTAAATCCTCTCATAATGATTCATGTAAAATGCACCGAAAGAAACAGCTGGAACTGTATGTGGCCCTTACAATAAACAGTATTTTTTGTTTATTTACTCACTTACAGCTTGTTGATATTATAATACTTTCTATATGCCAACCTGTAGGCATGCAGGTTGTATTGACTGAAGCAGAAATGCTTAATAGACAGCTCCACACAGGATTATGGTAGCCAGTTGTCATCACTTCCCAGAAGAAAGTAGTCCTTGGACTATTTTGTTCCAAATGTTTCAACTATCTCTTGCTCAGACTGCAAACTGCAGTCTGGATGGTATAAGGAAGCAAGGAAAGAGGGGGCTAATCTGGCGATTTGGCTTTGTAGGTACATTTGCAGCTGGGCATCGTTGCAGCTGGAGTGAGAAAGTCAGAGTAGGAGAAGGAATTGCAAGTGGGGCAACAGGAAGGATACAGGAGTGAACTAGGCTGATTGACTAGAAGTGAGCCTAATCTGGGCCTTGCTTAGAGCTGAGAAGAAAGAGGAGGGGGGAGTTTGACAAGCATTTCTGTAAACAGCAAACAAACTTATCCTGCTTCTGATATGGGATGGATTGATGCTTGTTGGGGGAACAGCTAGTCACAACACAAGGCCTTTTTCGTTACTGAGAAGCATTACTGGGGAAAAGAGACTATTGCAAATTATCTGTTATTCTGAGTCTGGAAAGCAGTGGCATCTGTAGGGAATGCTGTGTACGTGAGTAGTTTGTTTGGTGTGCTGGATCTTGCTCTACCAACACTTCTTCTGTCTTTTCCTGGTTGGTCCTCATGCTTCCCTGCCTTATACTTAGGTCAGAACCAGCAGGAGCTGGGAGATTGCCGCTTGAGAGCTGTTCATGAAGGTTTTAGTGAGTTGGAGGCAGGGAGCCCAAACATATAGTCAGCTCAAACCTAGCCCCATGCTATAGGGCCTTTGGAGTTTAGAGGGCTTGTGGTCAGTAACCTCAGCTTTGAGGTTAACCTTAAGGCTAACTGAGCTATCATCTTGGACAAGCCTAGATTTTGTGGGTTACATATGCAGGGTGACATTTTAGTATATTTTGGACTCCTGAATCTCTTCTTTTCTTGGTTTAGAGGAAGGTGATCCACATCCTTATTATAGACTATGGGGGCCCTATCTGTCTAGTCTTCAAAAACTTCTAATGGAGTAAAGATCTGCTCTGCTTTCTTTTCACCTGTTAGCATGCATAGAGGATGTAGCAGCCATCTGTCTTTAAGACAGGTATCTCAGCAGACTGCAGGAAATGTGAAAAATGCCACTGGCCTTGTCTCCAAGTATTGTGGCGGTGGATAAAGGAGCAACAGCTTCATCCTTTAAAGACAATCTCCACCTCTTTGCCTGAGACTACCTTTTCCTACTAAGCAGTGTCACCTCTGAAAACCAGGTGGTTGTAGATGTGGACAAAAAAAATCTATTATTATTTTCTCTCTTCAGTCTGAAATGCAAATTGATTTCTGACAAGGCTATGAAGAGGCTTCATTGTTAGCCTTTTCCCTGGTGACTTGTGAAGCTGTAACTCTCATGAATTTATTTTTCACACAGAACAGCATGTATTTTCCCTACTGTTGACCTCTGACTGTGCTATAAGGATGAGAAGTATTGAAGGGAAGGCTGTTTCTTGCAGTAATCAGTGTAGCAGCAGGCATTTGTTGAGCCTAGGAATTCAGGACAATAATTCAGGGGAAAAGGCAGCCAAAGCTGGTTTTGGATGTTCAGACTCCCCTGAGAACAATTCCCAAGACAGAGCTCACAGTCTGTGCCTGTATTGAGAGGACAGTGCCTTGTCTGAAGGAGCCAGCTGTCTTCCCTGATTCAACACAGGTGCTGTGTAGTTGCAGCCAGGGGTTTCTGAGTGTCCAGGGGTTTGCTCTTTCTTTTTCTCTGAACTGTTTTGTGCCAAGAAAGCCTGGTTGCTCACTGTGCTTCCCACTGCTCTGCTAGTGATTGTTACAACAACAAGAAGTAACCCTGCAGTGATTTCATCAGAACACTTACTCCCTGCGGTGCATTTCAGCTTCTTATTGGAATACTTTGGATTAACAGAGCCTTAGAGGAAGAATAAAGAAGTCTTTGTGTTTGTCAAGGATTTTAAATAGTAAGTGGCAGCCTCCTAGTTTGCAAAAAGAGCAACTTGAGCCTATGTGTTTCTGTTTGCAGCCATGCACGTCTTGTTTTGCTGCAAACTCAAGTTCTTTTTTATTTTTAAACTGGTATTTCTATTGTCTCTATCCTCAGAGAGCTTGATTTTCTCTTGGCTTTACCCCTGGTGTGGCTGTTTTGCACCTGTGTTATGCACATGTAGAATGCCACCAGTACCACGTGCAAGGTAACACTTCCTGTAATACTTTGCAGGAGGGGTAAAATGATGGGCTTTGATTTTGGCACTGAACAGCATCCTTCAAAATCCTGAAGCCAGGATGTGACCTTCCAGAATGATGGAGAACTGAAGCAATATCCAAAAATTGTCATTAGTTCCCTATATCACCAGGTCCTGCACTAAACACCATTTATCAAACACATGCTTTGAGAGGAGTTTGAATTGAGGTGAAGCTTGTTTTAAAATACTAACACATTTGAAAATCAGAGACAACAGTAAGTCATCTCTGACCTGCATATTACAGGCTGAGTAATTTTCACCCAGTCACTCCAGGGTTGTATTTGCAATATTGTTATAATATAACTGTGCAGCATCTCAAATCTGAATGTCTAAGTGTTCACGGGCAGAAAAGGGAGTCCATTTACTTTTTATGCTTGCTGCTCTGAAGCTTAGGAAACCTTGGGCAGCCTGAGGAGTGACTTTGGACTGTTAGCTGTAGAGATGGTGTGTGAGCATTTCTGACTTAATTTAGCGATGAATGTATGTTGAGCTTGCATTAGCTAAGTATTAAATGGCAATAAAGGTATTAAGAGTTAATGGAAAATGGAGTACAGAGAGGCTATTGCTTTTGAATGGTACATTTTTGAATAATTGTGTTCCCGGTTGATTTGTTTTTATAGATCTCTTCCATGTCATTCTTCATGCTTTTTGAAGTAAATTTTTGTGAGGAACAGATGAAATCTAATTTGCTATATGGCTTGCATTTAACAGATATTTTATTGCTGTGGCATTTTATGTAAGTTATTAATTGCAAAGCACATTATGATGTGCAATTCTAACTCTAGCTAATTTGATTACCCTTGCAATACAGTACAATTTTAGGAAACTCTTGTTAGCATGTAATAAGATCTTGCCGTTGGGAGGGGAAAAAATACCCCAAGCTGCTTGAGCACTACATTTTCACTGATTTACTTAAAATCCCAGGGCCCTATTCTACTGCTATGCAGGACATGGAACAGTGTTTTGTCCTTCTTCAACACTGCTCCTGAAAGGGTTGAAAAGACTACCCATAAAAATGGCTGTATTTAGAAGTGTTATCAAGAGTGATTAACCCATCTCAGTGATATGATCTTAGGGTTCATAGGGTTCTGATGATCTAGGGATCCCTATGCTGTAGGGATCACAGGGTTCTGAGAGCACTCTGTGTAGAGCAAAAAACCTGTTTGTGTAGTGATGGGTAAATGTGCTGAGCTGCAGACATGTGTGCTCCTTTCTTTGAGAGACCACAGATGGAAAGATAGTCTAATGATGTGAATACCAACCTGGGACTTAACAATTGTTTCTGGTTTAAAGCTTTCTGAATAATCACTGAAGTTCAGATTAGACTTTTGTGGAACTAAGCAGTAGTCCACATGAGCCACGATGGCTTATCTGTAAAATAGGAATAGCAGTGCAGTCCAGTCATCCAGCAGCATGATGAGGATGGTGTTTCATCCAGGAATTGCTGAGATGCAGTAATGTGGTCATAGGAATATTGAGATGGGATGATTAAGGAATATAACAAACTGATGTATTCAGTGAATGCTCTTGTGCATCATCACATAAACACCAACCAAATTCATACATATTTTCAAGATGTTTTGGGAAAATGTTTTCCTGCAGAAAATTGCTCTACTGGGCGAACACAGCTTACTGCAAAAGTATTTTGGTTTCTGTAAAACTTTCTTCGTGCCAGGGCCTTTGTTCCAAAAAGAGAATTTACTGTCTTCATCTGCTTGTGCAGCCCCTTGTGAGCTGGGGAAGGCCTAAGTTCAAGTCTAGACTCTGTTTGATTCTGAGCAAGGCTATAAATCTCTTGTCCATTTCCTAGGTGCTAGGTGCAGCACCAGTTACTGGCTTTTGTGGTTCTAGCTTGAGTGGAGTTGTAAGAAGAAATGGCAGAACACTTTCACACTGTCCTTGAAGGCAGGATACTTGTCTTCTGTTTTCCACTGATGAGAATTATCTTATTAATTTAAATCCAGATCTTGTCTCATGTTGGGATGTGTGTAGAGTACCAATGGCAAAGTTTTCTTTATTTGTTGTTCATTAACTTTGTTCTCACCTTTCAGGGTGTGCTGATGGTTGGTCCTCCCGGCACTGGCAAAACAATGCTAGCAAAAGCTGTTGCTACAGAATGTGGAACGACCTTCTTCAATGTATCTTCCTCCACACTGACATCGAAATACAGAGGCGAGTCTGAGAAGCTGGTGCGCCTCTTGTTTGAAATGGTATGTCCTCGATGATGTGATCTGAAGTTTATTAAGGTGGGAAAGGACATCACTCTTGGTTTCCTGCCCTTCCAGTAGCATGTTGGAAGCATGGAGTTCATTGAAATGACACTCGCTCAACCAATTAGAAAAACATAATCTCTGTGATTCCACATACGGTATGTTATTGAGGATTCAGAAGGAAATGGTTCATCACCCATGTTTAGGATAGCATTTTCCAGACTAAATAGAGAGTTGTGACCTCAACAGAAATTCAGTACTTGTTTGGTTATTGGGATAACAATCCCATATGAAGTAGATTTGAAATTGGTAGGGGTTTGGAACAGTTATTCTAGAAGCAGTACATGTTTTAGTTCTGTTTCTCTTCTGAATGATGGTCACAAGCCTCTCAATGAAGCTGTGGGTGCAGTCATGTGGGGTATGTGAAGGACATGTCCATGTGGGCTATACCTGTGTCTCTTGAGATCCACTGAGCTCCCTTCTGTCCCTTGTGCTTAACCCTCACCAGCAGAAGACCTGGACATGAAAACTGCCTGTATTGTTTCACAATCACTATCCTGTTGTGGTAGTGTATCTTTTCCCCTTTGCAACACCATTGCTGGGGAAAGCCAACCAACACTGACCCAAGGAGTACAATTTAAAGTGTATAAACTTCGGCATATGACAGACAGTTCATAAATCAAGGTCTTGAATTCTTCCTTTGTGACATGCAGGGAAGATATGTATGTAGTATGTCTAGCAGGGCTGGGTTGTGGTCTGATGAGGGCCTGTGCTTGCTGAGCAGCCTTAATAGTGATGTTTTCATTTGAATAAAGGCACGGTTTTATGCGCCAACAACAATCTTCATTGACGAGATAGATTCCATCTGCAGCCGCAGAGGCACGTCTGACGAACACGAGGCCAGTCGCAGAGTCAAGTCAGAGCTGCTCGTGCAAATGGATGGTAACAAGGGCTTAGATCTGGGTTTGGGGCTGGGATGCTCTTTCTTTGCAGATGAGAATGTAAGAACTTGAGCCATCTGGAAAACCTGGCTCTATGGATAGGGGAAAAATGAAGTAGAACTTTAGACTAGGGTATTTTTGGAGTGTTCAATGGCAGAGAACTGAAAAGGGGTGTTTTGCTTTATTTTTTCTAAAATGGCTATTTTTAGGGTGACTTAAAAACTCAAAGAGGTACAGACTCTAGGAGAAGCAGATATTGGAGATTTATGCAGTTTAAGGCAGGTATTTAATTTGTATTCAATTTAAACAAAATTCTGGCCTTTGCTAGAGTCTCCAACTATGGAACCCCATTGTGAGATCTACTTTTGCTGTATCCTGTGGTGGCAGCTAATATTACCCTTTTCAGTGAGATTTAGTGCCTGTGCTGTGCAGGTGCACACAACAAGCCTGACCATATGAGGAATGTTGTATGGTGCAGAGGTTTGATAACCACCTTTATATTGCAGCTGTTATAAACTGCTATATAAACTACTGTATATAAACTACTGTTTAAAATGTTCTCAAATTTGCAGGGTCATTGTGATAAGCTCAGGATAGGAAACCTTTTGATCCAAAATGTTAATTTCTTTGCAGTCCTCACTTGGTAAGCTGAGTGATTCCTATTCTTTGACCAGACTCGACAGAGGTAATGCTGTCAGTGAGACGAGTAGGGCTACACTGACATATGGTT
Organism: Lichenostomus cassidix; assembly: GCF_008360975.1. Lineage (NCBI taxonomy): Eukaryota > Metazoa > Chordata > Aves > Passeriformes > Meliphagidae > Lichenostomus > Lichenostomus cassidix. The sequence continues at coordinate 67,802,268 of NC_139479.1, forward strand.
GTGTTATTAGCACTGTCAAAAAAAGCCATTCCCTGACTCAGCAAAAGAACAAACTGTCCCTCTCTCTGTGATAGTGATGGTCTTATGACACCTAAGCTATGGGAACTTTGGAAAGGGACACAGGACTGTAGAGAGCTGTTGCTTAGCTTTGTCTAATCTGTGTTTGTCTGTGCAATGTTTCTCAGCAAGCATCTCAATCAACAAGAGCTGCGGAGTAAAATTGCTCTGAACTGTTGTGCTTACAGGGGTAGGTGGTGCTCTGGAAAATGATGACCCTTCCAAGATGGTTATGGTATTATCTGCTACAAATTTTCCCTGGGATATTGACGAAGCTCTCCGACGGAGACTGGAGAAGAGGATTTATATACCTTTGCCCACGGGTATGTTTGAGAAGACCATTTTCCTTTCCTTCTTTACAAGATGAGTTTTTAGGATTTCTGCTGGACTGTTGTGTTTGTGAGAAATCCTGATGGTTTTGTGATGAGCAGTGAAATTCAGGGGTTAATAATTTGTCTGGATCGCTTTATTTTCAAAGAGAGTGAGAGAAAGAGAAATACTACTTGCTTGGGGGCTTAAAAACAAAGAGCTGTGGCATTTCATTGCAAGCCCTTGATGGGTTCTTATATTTTGAAAGAGAGTTAGTTTTAATGAGCCTGGAATTATTTTAAATGTTTAACAGTCAGTCCTTGAGTGATCATCAAAGGCAGCCTTTGGACATGTTCACAAATATTGCAAATGCACTCCGCGCCCTTGCAGACAAATGCAAAGAAGCGGATCCATGAATTTTCACTTACAGGCTTAGTTCATTGCAAATCACTGCTTGCTTGCCTTTATTACCGTGCTTTGAGTCACTCAGAATGCAGCAGGCTGATTGCTTTCCTGCCCTAAGACATTTCAGCTTGTATTGTCTTTCCTAGCTGTCATTCACCTGTCCTATTAGTTTTGAGATTCCTATCACCTGAAGTTTGCATAGCTTCGTTTCTTCTTGGTACAGTGGATGCTTCATCTCCCTGCATGAGCACTCAAGATAACAAGATGTGTGTCCGTGGTGACAGCGGTTTTGATTGAGTTTAGCAAGTCTAAGGACACTTAATAGTTCTACAGCTTGTCTTTGCAGCTTACAGGCAGTAACAGCTCCTAACAGGATGCCTGTCTTTATGACCAATTAGTTTAAAATCCTATCAGCTCTTCTCTTGTCTCTAATTAAACCAGATTGTTTTTTAACACAGTGTATTCACCCTGGACAACATAGGAGATGTGATGTGGTGTTATTTCCAATCTTAGGTTCTGTTGTATCTATTCTGCAAGTTCTCTCGCGGTATTCTGGGCAAGTCTGAGTGATGCATTTATAACTATGCTGTGTGATTTGATGTAGTCAGGCATTCTCACTGAAAAAGTGGTATGGTAGCATACATACACCTGCATGTTGTGGAATTTGATGCAAGCATATATTCTGTAGTGTTTAATTTTCAAAATGCTGCACAGACTTTCTTAGCCCCACAGCAACAATTAGAAGAATGTTCTCTGATGCAGGACACTCTGCAGGTATGCTGTGTGTATGCTGTGCTCTCTAAATAATAAATCCCCATTTTATAGCTAGTGCCAGTTGTGTGTGATGAATACCTCTGTGCTCTTGACAGTTGTGCAAAGCACACAAAACCAGCAGCTTTAGACAAGATTTCTGTTTTCTTTTCTATTTCCCTTTCCCCAAAAGTTAAAAGAAATAATAATTAGGGACATCAATAAATAAAACATAATGTGTTTTACTGGATATTTCTTTAAGACTTTTAGCCTTTCCTACTGCTACTTTTTCTATTGTGGTTGTCCTTTTTATAGATCATAAAAATTGATTATTGGGGAATAAAGATGCTGAGCTGGCATATTTTTTTCTGTACAGTGAAAGCCAGGAAGCCAGTCATCCTCTTCCTTACCACCCTTGTGCAGAGTGACATGGAGGCCTAAGCTATCAAATGTGAATTCCCTCTTGTAAGCTTAGGCTGCTTAACATACGTACTCAAGTGCATATGTGCACATGCCCTCTGCAAGAGAAATGGTTAATTGACTGCATAAGTGCTCATTTACACAGCTGGTTATCACTGTGTGCATACTGCATCTGGGTATGAAAGTGGGATACCAGGATGTTGGTATTGTAAATATATTAGTATATGTTTATTGCATTAATGTGTCTGTTTTCTATCAGGCTTCAGCAGATTTCTTGGGTCCCAATTGAATAAACTGCTTAAACATATGCTTAAAATTCAGCCTGTTGTTAAAGGGTTTGTGCTGTCTGAAGCTCTTTTAATAGAATCCTTATTGTAGTTTTAATGAAACTGTATGAATAATATGCAGTCAAGCCCTTGAACAGTGAGTGGATCCAAAGGGATGTGAAATGAAACAGACATTCGTAGGATTGTGCTTTTGTGCCCTTGGGTAATGTGCGACTAAATGCTTTATCACCTGAGACATAACAGACATTTTTAATGACATACCACTTTGTCAAACATCTTCTGAACATGCTGTTTTAATATACTGCATTTAACCAAATATTTTACTGTATTTGATTGCACACTTCACTATGACTTATTCTCTCTCTTTTCTTACATTGAACTCTTTTGTTCATACTTTTCACTGAAAAATCTAAGTAACGTTTATATCCTTTTTAAATGTAACTCTTACAAGTCTTCAAACAAGTATTTTTATGTTCTAGCAAAAGGCAGAGCAGAACTACTTAAGATTAATCTTCGGGAAGTAGAACTAGATCCCGATATCAGCCTTGAAGAAATTGCTGAGAAGATTGAAGGCTATTCGGGTGCTGACATCACTAATGTTTGCAGGTATCTCATTCTCCTTAATTTGCAAATAGAACTGCATGGAAAGTCAAAATTTGCATTATACAATAAAAGGCAATACCCACTACAGCTGTGCTAACACGGCTGTGTTTGAGGCCCAAATCTATTTACTATAATCATGTAGTACAGTAAATATGGAGTGATCTAAAGACTGTGGAGTCTTTCTGTGAGATGTGGTTTTCTGGGATCTGAGGTGAAAAAAATTATCTGAGCAAATCTCATGTTACAATTGGCTACATTTACTGGAGTTGTCTGCATTTTTTAATGGAGTGCAAAATAGATTTTTTTTTTTCTCATTAGTTTAAGAGCTAGAACTCCATAATACAAAAAATTCCTTTCACAGAATACTTTTCTGGGGTTTTTGTATACTGAGTGTTTGGACAGTCCCCAGTGCAGCAGAGTCTTGGTATCTACCTGAATCTTCTAGGTGCAAGAGGGATATAGATAATTTATAATATTAGTATTGAATTTGTTTCCGTCCCGTTCCCACAATTTGTTTCATTTTCGACAAATGAGGCTTTTCTGGTGAAGGATAGTATTTGAAAAAACTTATCTGAAGGAAGTTTATGTCCCTGAAGAATCCTGTCAAGAGAAATGATTCTGTAAGAACATGGCTTGGGAATCTTTTTTTCCTCCCCGTGCTGCTTTTCTGAAAAGGTGAAATCACTCAGTGGATTTGAAAAGTTGGCATGTGTCATGTGGTAGTGAAATTACCTGTTCTCCCTAAGGCTTGTGTTATCCCTTGCTGGGAAAAACCTGGGGAAAGAGAAAATGTAATTTCAGACTGCCTGTGGGTCACAGTGTGAGAAAATGAGCAGTGTTCTTTGTGCCAATGAGCCACACTAGCAGGATCTGAGCTGAGGAGGAGTCACAGAGAAGGCAGAGCATGAGGAGTCACAGAGAAGGCAGAGCATGAGGAGCCACAGGCACCGATGGCCTCAGCACTGCAGAGCCACATGATGCTGTGTCTGATGCCTCTTGCTCTGCTCTTCATAGATCCAGGTGCTGTGGGCAGGCAGGCAGGTAGCCAAGCTGGGCTGCACTCTGAACCCTTGCTGACTGTCCTTTGGGGCTACGCTGCAGGGAGAAAGTCTAAAAGGAATGGGGTGTAAAAATCCAGACTACTTTAAAAAAAAAGTCTTTGAGTGTGGTTCGTCTCCCACCCTGCCCTTTCCTGCTCTAAAGTTGTAAAATTTCATCTCTATGAATCATTGTAAAAGGTTTTCAGTTTTATAGTTTTAATTATCTCTGCACATTTACCATATGCTTAGATGGGTTTTGGTGCCAATACATTCTTTATGTTGAATTAATGTAGTGATCTGGGAACATGTAAGCTACGAAAGATGTGAACTGCATCTTCTATGGTAAATAAATGCTCTCTTAAGTGTTCCTGACAGTGGTTTCTAGCAAGAGAATACAATCAAAATTCATAGGCTTACGGCACATTCTGCTAGCAATTAGCTCCCATGCGTTGTCCTGTATTTCCAGGGATGCATCTTTAATGGCAATGAGACGACGTATTAATGGCTTAACTCCAGAAGAGATTCGTGCACTTTCTAAAGAGGAGCTTCAGATGCCGGTTACCAAGGGGGACTTTGAGCTGGCTCTGAAGAAAATCTCCAAATCTGTTTCTGCTGCTGACCTGGAGAAGTATGAAAAATGGATGGCGGAGTTTGGATCTGCTTAATCTCAGTGACAGCTTTCCTTTGCTGGAGTTTTATGGTTTTTGTTGTTCTCACTTGCAAAATGAGTTAGAAGTCTTTTTAAAGGTTTAATAAAAGGTCTGCCTCTGCCCTCATCCCACCCCTGTCTGGTGACAGGCTCTTTTAAGCTATTTGCCTTTAAAGGGAATGAACACAATCACGAGCTGATATTGTAAAAGATACTTTATCTCTGAAATAGAAAAATAAGACGAACAGGAAGGGAAAAATCATACTTCTGAGGGTAGTCTTTTTTTATTTTTCAAATGAAGAGCAGTGTTACTTAACTTCCTCCTAGTCATTTTTCATGGCTGAAGTCAATAAATCAGCTGGGGCATGTGACTCCAGAGGAACAGACAAGGGCTCACTGTACCCCCTGCTCTTAAATGCTGCTTCTGCCTCCCTTGAATGTGGCATCCAAGTTATTATTCTTTCTCTCTGTGCTCAGATATTCAGAGCAAAGCCTGTGGATTAATTGGCATTACACAGAGGAAATGAGGATCAATTTTCCATCAAGACAGGGGCCTGACTCTCCTCTCATATACACACATTTGGAATTGATGTCACTTCAGACTGTTATCAGTGTTACCTGCAATGACTTCTGATGGAAATGAGAGGGAAAGAAAAAGGCATGGATTGTTCTCAGTCTGGTTTATGCTTGTTCTCTGAATATAGTTTGAACCTGTTTGACCAGTAGGCACTTTGACTTAGGTTATAACTTGCACTTTTATGCTTATATATCATCCTATGCTTTGTCTGTGCTATCTAAATGTGATTGTTATTACTATTATTATTATTTTAGTACTAAGAGTTTAATACAGTGAAGACACTAATATCAAGGCTGTATTTAAAACAGAAGACTGTCCTTAAAACAAATGGCTGTGAACTTCCACTTCTGTTAAGATATTTTTTCCCTGGCACTACTAGGCAATGGGACTTGTACCTGTTTATGTTGTAGAACTGTTCATGCTTAATTTTTTTTTTCATGAAGATTTCTTAAAAATGTATAAATATTACTGGTTTAGTAATATTTAGAAAATAATCTGTATGATCTCATTTATGTTCTTAAGTGTTTCTTCCTTTCCCTTGTACAAGTACAGTGATGAGAAGGGTTGAGTTCTAAACTCTTAACATGAGAAATTCTCTCTAGCGTATATCTGTCACACTAACTATGAGCTTTTCACAGACTCAGGCTGTGAGTCTGGCATATGAAGGTTTCCTCTTGTAGGAATGTGAAGGAGTGGTCAAAGGACCAGATTTAGAGATAAATATGTAAGCTCTCAAGTTTTTGGTGATTTTGTGAGCTATGCCTTAAGTATCTTGGTGGATGTGAATTGCCATGCAGTTTGGTAGGTGTTCAGCCTTTCAGCTCTCTGCTGATACTCCTAGTGATGAAGACAGATGTGATGAACTGGAGTAAGAAACACACAGCACCTCCTCTTGAATGGGAATATATCTTTATTTGCTCCTTTTTATTAGTTATTGGAAATTCCCAGTAATGTCAGTAATTGAGGACACTGGTCTCTTGGGCCATGACATGTTAACCACTAAGGCGAAAACCTTAAATCACATACTTATTTTGCTCAGGGCAAAATGCAGGGAGAATTACCGTCCCTGGAAATGTTTAAAAAATGTGTAGATGTGGCACTTGGGGACATGGTTTAGTAGTGAACACATCAGTGCTGGGTTAATGGTCAGATTTGATGATCTTAGAGGTCTTTTCCAACCATAGTGATTCTATGATTCCTCCCGGGAAATGACCTTTATAGAGAGAAAGCTTTGAAAATATTGCTATGGTCTGTCATTTGTTCCTTATTGAAGCTGCAGCAGTTATTCTTTGTTTGTTTATTTGGTTTACTGCAGTAGAAATTAGTAAAGCTACACAAATCTGTGGCCAATGCCAGATTAGCACTACAGGGTCTCTCACTAAAGAGACCATTGCTGCTCAAGGATCTGAGCCTATGCAACCAAGATGTACAAGGGAATAGACATGAATGCCAGTAACAACCCTGCTCAGCTGGCCAAGAGCAGTGCTGGGATTTAGCAGTTGCTGCTTAGTAGGGTCTAAGTACCAGTTTGCTCAGTTTCACATAGCAAGCAGCAGTGACCTTCCTACTGATGAAAGCACAGCACTTGGTGAAAATGTCAGTCCTTAGCTCTTTGATGAACCTTCAACCTTAAGGCATTAAACTTCCTTCTTGGCTGTTAAGCAAAACTCACTGTACTGGGCATTCCCTTTAGTCAGAATTATTCAGGTGCTGCAGTCTTTTTCTCTAAAGGTCATGGTTTCTACCCCAGAAATGTTTTTACTGTACAGGATCATTCATCCTTTACAGCTGCAGAACAGAAAAGTGAAAGTTTTCAGGCAGTAGATGTTTATGATGGTTGTGCCCCAGGATTACTGCCATGAGTTGGGCCCTGCTATATCAGGGTAGTGGGCTTGGAGACTGAATTATTAACTCCAGGGGAGCCAGCATTGGATGCAGCAAGGAGCAGCCCAGGAAGGAAGGGCAGCCAACAGTGGCAGCAGCTCAAGGTCCACAGGATGAGCTTGCCAAATACCAAAGTAAGACCAGTTCATGTCCCACTGGTGGAAACCCTTGAGTAAGGATATTGGATTCCTTGGAGAGCAGTGTACAGGCACGTCACAGCCTGCTGCAACAACATGTTCAGTCTGCTCCTGTTTGTGTGGAGATCATGCGCACACGTGGAGGTACACGCACATGGTGGGTGGTGCTTCAGTAGTTGTACCTAGGTTACATAGAAACCATGTTTTAAAGCTGGGTTTACGTGTTTTCTAAACATCTGTGAAGGCCCTCTTGGGTGGCACTGTTAATTTTTGTATAATACACAGTCTGGTTGTATGAAGTAATAAATGTGCATGTAGAGTCTGTCCGTCTTGCTCGAGTGGGGCTACGAGTGCTTTGCTGTTAACTGCTTCCAAAGGCTGCCATACAATGCACATCTCTTCAGCATGTCATGGTGCTTTTGAACTCATCAAGGTCCTGGATGGAGAGCAGTTAAAGCAGAGTCTGGGTGTTTTGGATAAAAGCTGTCAGCAATGCTTTCTCTCTAAATTGGCCTTTTGTTGCCACAAGCTATAAAATGGAGAACACTCTGATGCCCAGCACATGGAAGGAGGGTGGGGGAGAAGAGAGTGGAGGCCCCAGCAGATGTTCCATGTTAGCACCTGATTCAGACCTCACAGAGCCAGGCAGCCTTTTTTATTACTTGCTGTTGGGCTGGAAGTATAATCAGGCTCCAGAGAAGCTATATCATCAGCTGCCTGCTAACCAGGAGACTTTCAAGAGTAAAACTTCTATTAGGAAGGAGCTTTCAAACTTGGAAAGACAACCCACGTCTCCTGGGACTGAGTTGATTGTTTGAATTTCTCACTAACTTCCTTATGAAAGAACGGAGTTTCCAGTGTTTCATAATGCCTCAAACATGAAAGAGCAAGGGAAATGCTGATCAGGGGATTTCAGGAGAGGTCAAATCTTTGCATAGAAAGTTCAGCTCACCCCAGTTTTAAAGAGACTGAAATAGCAAAGGTGCACTGACTTGTTCTGATCATGGGAAAGATGAAAGAGCTTGTGTGCTGTAAAGAAGTCCTCCATCAAAGGAGCAAAGGCTTCATGGTACAATCCAGGCATGAGGAGCTGGAAGCAGATGAAGAAACAGTGACCTTTTTTTGGTTTGTTATTGAGAGCCACCCTGAATCAGATTGTGAATTGAGGTATTTTTTCAGAGCTGTAGTGACCGGTATGGGATGAACACGCAGGTGACCCTGTGCTGCTGGGGAGCAGGCAGGGAGCCTGGGAATGCCAGAGCTATGCGCTGGTGTGAAGTGGGTGTCAGCACCATGTTGGCAGCAAACCCCCCCTGTGTGAACTGCCCACCAAACAGCACTGTGGTGCAGAGTGGAGCCAAGATGGACAGGAGTAATCTCAGTAGTGCTGTGATGGAATAAAGCAGACTGCTGGTGATAGCAAAGGCAGGGAGATGATGCAGCGCAGAGAATGTCTCACATGGTGTGTTGGTTTGAAAACAAACCAGTGAGAGATCACAAGTCAAGACTGAAATAAAAAAAAAATAAGTGAAATAATACAAGGAAAAGCACTGACAAAGTCAGATACAACCTAACACCCTGTTAGGGTGGTAGTAGCAGTCCAACTGAAGTAGTCCAGTTGAAGTGTGATCCTGTGAAGGTCGTCTCCAGCTGAAGATCCAGTGTAGCTCTGTCCTCTGGGAACCCAGTAGACAGGGCTGCTCAGGCAGTTCCAGGCCAGGTTATATCCAGGTGGGAACACTGGTCTCCCTCCTGGCAGAGCATCCACAATGGGATGAGATAAGTCCTGGTCACACGGTGGGTCCCTGATGGCCCATTGCCTGTCATGCGGGGTGGTCTTAGCATGTAAGCTACGGATGGCCCATTGTCTGTCATCCGGAGTGGGTGATGCAGCTAAGGCCCACAGCTGGTGGTAATAGAATACTTAACTACATCATATTGCAACCTAGGACATTATCCACCCCTTATTCTATTACCATCTACACAGTTCTCACTTAAGATAAGGTTCCTTGTGGGACACAAGGGTTTCCCCATCTGCCTCATCACCCACCAAGTATACCAGGTCCTTGGGCAAAAACAACCCCACGGATGGGCTTGCCTTTGCCTGAGGTGGGTTGTTTTTTTTTGTGTGGGTTTTTTTTGTGGGTTGGTGGGGGGTGTTGTGTTGTGTTTGGTGGTTTGTGTTGTTTTTTTGGTTGGTGTTGTTGTTTGTGTGTTGGTTTTTGGGTGGTGTGTGGGGTGTGGTTTTTTTTGTTTTGGGTGTTTGGGTTTTGTGGGTTTTGTGTTTTTGGGGTTGTTGGTTGTTTTGGTGGTGTTGGGGTGTGGGGGGTGGTTTTGTGGTTGTTTGGTGTGGTTTTGGGGTTTGGGGAAGTGTGATGTAGTCAACTTGCCATACTTCCCCATACCTGTACTTTGACCATCGTCCCCATACCACAGAGGCTTCACCCGCTTGGCCTGTTTGATTGCAGCGCAAGTCTCACAGCTGTGGATGACCTGTGAGATGTTTTCCATGGTCAAGTCCACCCCTCGGTCACGAGCCCACCTGTATGTCGCATCTCTTCCTTGATGACCAGAGGCATCATGGGCCCAACGAGCTAGAAATAATTCTCCTTTGTGCTGCCAGTCCAGATCCACCTGTGACACTTCCACCTTGGCAGCTCGGTCCACCTGCTCTTGTTACGATGCTCTTCATTAGCCCGACTCTTGGGTACATGTGCATCCACGTGTCGAACTTTCACGGTCAGCTTTTCTGCCCGGGGGCGATGTCCTGCCAAATCTCAGCGGCCCAGATGGGTTTTCCTCTGCGCTGCCAGTTAGCCTTTCTCCAGCGATCTAACCATCCCCAAGGCGTTGGCTACCATCCAGGAGTCAGTGTAGAGATAGAGCCTTGGCCATTTCTCTCGTCGGCAATATCCAAAGCCAGTTGGATGGCTTTAAGCTCTGCGACCTGACTCGATCCACCTTGTCCCTCGGTAGCCTGTACAGCTTGTCGTGTGGGGCTCCATACTGCAGCTTTCCATTTCCGATCTGTGCCTACAATTCGGCAGGAACCATCGGTGAAGAGGGCATAGCGTCTTTCACTCTCTGGCAGCTCGTTATACGGGGGTGCTTCCTCGGCACGTGCTACTTTCTCCTCTTCTTCTTCTGAAGATAATTTAAAAGTCTCACCTTCAGGCCAGTTTGTTATGATTTCCAGAATCCCAGGGCGATTCGGGTTTCCAATACGGGCGCGCTGTGTGATGAGGCAATCCATTTGCTCCACGTGGCATCAGTGGCATGGTGAGTAGAGGGAACCCTTCCCTTGAACATCCACCCCAGCACTGGCAATCGGGGTGCAAGGAGAAGTTGTGTTTCTGTGCCGATCACCTCTGAGGCGGCTTGGACTCCTTCGTAAGCTGCCAAGATTTCTTTCTCGGTGGGAGTGTAGTTGACTTCAGACCCTCTGTAACTTCGACTCCAGAATCCCAGTGGTCGCCTCGGGTCTCCCAGGCACCTTCTGCCAAAGGCTCCAGGACAGACCATGGCTCCCGGCTGCAGAGTAAAGCACATTCTTTACCTCTGGTCCTGTCCTGACTGGTCCAAGGGCTACCGCATGAGCGATCTCCTGTTTGATCTGGGTGAAGGCTTGCTGCTGTTCAGGGCCCCAGTGGAAATCGTTCTTCTTGCGGGTTATGAGGTAGAGAGGACTCACGATCTGGCTGTACTCAGGGATGTGCATTCTCCAAAAGCCTATGGCGCCTAGGAAGCTTGCGTTCCTTCTTGTTGGTTGGTGGAGACATGCGATGATCTTATTGATGACCTCAGAAGGAATCTGACGCCGTCCTCTTGCCACTTTACTCCCAGGAACTGGATCTCTCGGGCAGGTCCCTTGACTTTCTCTTCTTGATGGCAAACGGCTTCCAGGAGAATTTGATGATTTTCTCTCCTTTCCCAAATACTTCGTTGCTGTGTCCCCCACACAATGATGTCATCAATATACTGCAGATGTTCTGGAGCCTCACCCTTTTGTGGTGGTGTTGGGTGGTGGGTGTGTTTGGGGTGGTTGTGTTGTTGGTGGGGGTGTTGTGGGGTGGGGGTTGGTTTGGTGTTTGTGTTGGTTGTTGGTTTGTGGTGGTGTGGTGGTGTGTTTTGGGGTTGTGTTTTTTTGGTTGGGTTGGGTGTTGGGTGGTGGTTGTGTTGGTTGTTTTTTGGTGGGGGGGTTTGTGTTGGTTTGGTGTGGTGGTTTTTTGGTTTTTTGTTTTGTTTTTTGTGGTTGTGGGGTTTGTTTTGTGGTGGTGGTGTGGGGGTGGTGTTTTTTGTTTGTTTGTGTGGTTTGTTTTGGTGTTGGGTGGGTTTTGGTGGGGGTTTGTTTGTGGTGTGGTTTTGGGTTTGGGGTTTGTTGTGGTGTTTGGGTTTGGTGGTTTGTTTTTGTGTTTTTTTTTGGTGTTGGGGTTTTTTGGGGTTTGTGTTTGGTGGGGGTGGGTTTTGGGTTTTTTTGGTTGTTGGGGGGTGTTGTGGTTTGTGTGGTGTTTGTGGGGTGTGGGGGGTTGTGGTTTGTGGGTGTTTGTGGTGGTGGGTGGGGGTGTTTGGTTGTTTTTGTTGGTGGTGGTTGTGTTTGTGTTGGGTGTTTGTTTTGTTTTTTTTTGGGGGGGTGTGGTTGGTGTTTGTTTGTTTGTTTTTGGTTGTTTGTTTGTGGGTGGTGTGGTGGGTGCATTATGCCATCCCTAGCATCCAGAGAGAACTCAATATTGTCAAGGACGGCTGTGCCTGACCTGAAATGTTGGAAGAAACCGCTCTCTCTCCTAGGGTGGGTGGTTGTGGGGGTGGGGTGGTTGGGGGGTGGTTTTGTGGTGTTTGTGGTTGTGGTTTGGTTTTGGTTTGGTGGGGTGGGGTGTTTTTGGGTTGGGGGTGTTTGTGTGGTTGGTGTGGTTTTGGTTTTGGTGTGGTTGGGGTTGTGTTGGTTTGGTGGGTGTGTGTTGTGTTGGGTGGTGTTTGTGGGTGGTGTGGTTGGTGTGTTGGGGTGTTGTGGGTTTTGTGGTGTGTGTTGTTTGGGGTGGGGGTGGGTTGGGGTTTTGTGGGTGGTTTTGGTTGGGTGGTGTTGGTGGTGGGTTGTGGTTGTGTTGGGGTGGGTTTGGTGTTGTGGTGGTTGTGTTGGTGGGTGTGGTTGGGTGGTGGTTGTTTTTTTTGTGGCACATGGTCATTTCCCTGCTCACGTTAGGGATTTCGCTAGAGCATTGTGCAAAAGCTTGGCCATCGCTGTGCATGCCTGTGACCAGTGTTCAGAGCCCAGCTGCCACACAAGCCATAGCTAACAGAGCTGCAGCAGCAACTGAAGCTGCTGCATCCCACTGCACAGAGATGCTTGACCCTCTCTGCCTTCTGAGCCTGCCTGGTTTGTGTGCTGTTTTGTGACCTGTTCCTGTGACCCACTTACTGCAGACATGGTGGTTCAGTACCTCTAATAGAGGAGCTTATTTTGTGCAATACAGAACTGTTGTTTGATCAGCTGAAGTGCCATGCTTCTACACGTCTGCACATGCTACACATTCAGGCAATTCTCCTCTTCTTAAGAAGGCCCCAATTAGCATTAAAAGCAGATGGGATGAAATGTCTTGGCTAGCCTGGTTGCCCAATGCAAGAAAACTTATCTCAGCAGCCAAGGAGGTGCCACAAGGAAAGTTCTGGCTTTGTTACGAAGTGGCAAAATGTGGGAATGTTCCCATTCCTCCTGCACAGGCAGAGCTAGGGTTATATTGTGACCACGGCCTGTTTTCTGGCTTTTGTGTATTTGTGATTTCTTTGTTGTACAGGAACATCTTTCCCAGAGTTAGGGGGAAGCCGTGGGGTATTTGTTCAGTGTCTGAGTTGGAGGTCCCATGATCTGGATGTTACATGAAGCTGCTGAGCCCATTCCCAGCGGGCTTACTTTTGGAGAAACTTGTCATGCATCCTGCCTGACTGTCTGGCTGTACAGTAAGCAGTATAGCTTACTGCAAACTCACTTGAATATTATATTTAGAATATTTGTTTGACAAAGAAATTCTTACTGCCAGCTTTCAACTATGTTGCTATCATTTGTAAGCAGCCCCTTGCATATGCTGTTTAACTGAGGTGAAAGAAAATGTCTTGGAATTAAGAGTTTTTGAACTTGACTCTGGAGAGCAAGAAAGGTAGAAAAATATTTGCCTAGAGGAAGACGCAAGAGTACTCAAGTCATTGAGAGCTGCAATTTTTCTTTTTGTGGCTTTCCTTTTTTCTAGCAGTTGCACTGCTGGGCTGTGCTTTCTGTTTCCAATTTGTTTTGAAATAATTACCATTGTTTATCCGTCTCTCAGACAGCCTCTGCAGATGCTTCAGTTCCACAGAGCCCTCTTTTGCCTAGCGGTTGGTGTTCTGGCACAGCGTGTTGTGTGACATCTGACTGAACAGGCTGATGGCATGAGATCTTCCTTGTGAAGGAAAGGTCACCCAAATGGTGAAGGTGAGAGGAACTGCTCTGAATACCAATTGGACTGGCGGGAACAGAAACCATAGCAACTCTGCACAGGGTTTATAAATACCACCAGGAAGAAAAAGGGAATAACCTCAAGGAGATGCTGACAACACCACAATATGCATATTGATAAAAATGTGGGTCTTTACATCTTCACCAGTGATGAGAATGGATGTAAGAGTGTGGAAGTGGCTCAAAGGAAGCCAATTGCAGGCACTGCCAACAGGTTTCATCACCCAGCCTTGCTGCTTTAAAACATGCCAATGTCCAGGGGCCAGTTTGTTACTGCTGCTACAAAAGCTGCCTTTTAGATAATCAAATTTGACTTCCTAAAAGCTTGCTGCTCATCTTTAAATGTCTTCAGACTTTGGCATGTGGTGGGACTGGAGTTGTGGTTGGAGGGCTGGAAGAATAAGGAAATGTTAATAGTGGTGTCTTTCTCTAGGGTCCTGGGGCTTTGTTGTCCTGAGTACCATTTGGGTGTGCAAGAAGAGATGCTTCAAGTGCTTATGGGGAGTTGAGACAGTAGAAGGATGGGCAGGGGGGTGGAAGGTCCTGGGATCAGTGGAGGAGACAAAACTGTCCCTCTGACTCCCAGTTCCCAACCCTAAAGCAGGTAGTAGCATTTTTCAGTTGCTTTTGATTTGCAGCCCCCTAGCATTTTTTACACTGATGCTGAAGATCCCTTTATTGTGAATTAAATAGAGCAAGTTTGTTTTTCTTAAATACCTTCTGCAGACCCTTAAAAAATGCTCCTGTGGGCTACAGATGATGGTTCAAAAAGCAGTGGCCCATGTCATCCTAAACTTGCCTGAAATTCTTATGGAAGAAAGTCTATAATGGATGCTGTTGATTTTATTTTCTACTTGTTTGTTCAGAAAGATGAATCTCAGTGAATGTGAGGTGCTTCTGGGGAGTTTATTTACAGTGTGTTTTTTGCTGTGCAGATCAGCATTTCATCAGCATATGGCACAGCCATTTAAAATAAATATTTGGCTTTCTTTAAATTATGCTTATGTAGAAAGGTCCCTGAGTATGCATATCTATTCCTCTGTTGAATCTAATTAGACATTTCTACCGTGGTGCTGGGGGACCAGACTCCTTCCCTCTTGCTGAGGGGCCAAGAGCTGTGGTGCCTGTGCTCCTCCTCTGCCTGAGGGATCTGTGTGCCTCAGCTCAGGGGGAACAAGGCAGGCAATCAGCCCCTTCCCTCGTGGGACTGCCAGCCACACACCAGTGGCACTGCCAGGTCAGTCTCCCTCTCTAAACCCAGGGAATTCAGATTTATTTAAACTGGGAACTGGCCAGCTTAAGGAAATGTTTGACACTCTGTCCAGGCTCCCCTCCTTCACCCTCCAAGGTAGCTGTGCTTTTGTAAAACACAATCCCGAGTGGAGCCTGTGGGAGCCACTGTGAGCAAAAGGCTGGGGAGGTGCTTGCAGAGGAGCTCAGGCAGTGCTGGGGTAGGATGGGATGCTGGGCTGCAGCCCTGGGTGCCCACCCAGCCCAGGCAGGGAACTCAGTCATGAGGAGAGAGAACAGCATTCCCTCAGGCATGCAATATAGATGTGGATGGGAGAAGAGCAGGAAATTTACTTTAAAACAAAGGAAAAAATTACAAACTCATCAGTTTTAAGATGGAGTGGAGCCTGTAGCCCAGGAGGCCTTTTCCATCTCTTTGGCATATCCAGATGTTTTGTTTTCTCACAGATGATTTGGAACTTGTTTCCAATCTAAGTTCTCACTTGATTTGTATCCATCTGATCTTGTGCTGATAGTGCTGTCTAACAAGCATTTCTTACTCCCTGATATTTACCATATAAAGCAACACCTTGTGCTTTGTTGTACTGTATAAGCTCCTTCAGGCTCTTGTATAAGCTGGATCCTCCTCAGCACCCTTTCCTTCCAACTGAGCCTGTTGTTTATTTAACACAGATCACCGGGAGCATACATGGTAGGTCCATGAGCCACACACAGCAAGTTACCCAGTAAGGCAAAGAAAAAAAAATGCTCTCATGGTGCATTCCTGTAATCAAGCAAATTAACCAAGTATTTGGGTTTGACCTGTAGGAGGGCTGAAGATTTGGGTATATTGTTATTGCACAGCAAACAGGGCTCATTAGATAACTGAGACGTTTACAGGGTATTCAGGGAAGTGGTGGAAGATGCAGGAGCTCTCCAGACAGTGGCTAGAGAAAAGATGTGGGTGTTCTGTTTGCAGGGGATGCAGCTACATGCACCCACACGGTTTGAGACCACAGCATTTTTGTGGATGCTGCCCAGACAAAGGGGAAGAAAAGATATGGGACCAGCTAACGCACTCCAGGGGTAGCACAGCCACCAGTAGCCAAGAATGAATGTGAGTATGGAGGGACAGGATGGATAGCAATTGCCTTCTGCCAGTCTCCCTGCCTCTGCATTTCTCCTGGAGCCCAGGAGTTCACACTGAAGGGCGCCACTGCCATGAGTACCCAGTCACTCTGTGCAGGACCCTGCTGCTACAGGACTCTGCATGCACTCATGCTCCTTGCTCTTGAGCTGTCAGATGCAAAACCAAACTGCAGCCTCCCAAAGGGAGCTGTTAAGCATTTGGCACCAGAAACCCTATTATGCAAAAAATGAACCCACTTAGACTGAGTCTGTTCAACAGATTCCCATCATATCTGGTGGTAGCTCTTACAGCCAAGGTGGGAATAAAACTATTGCTCTTCTGCTCCTCAGTGACAGGGCTGTTTTGTGGTTTTTCTGTTGTGCTGCTCTGCTGGGACTGTGTGGGTTTTCCAGCAGCCCGCAGTGGCTGCGTAGACAACCATAGCTTTGCTGCAGAGGGCTTGAGGGCCCTGGAAGTGCAAAGGCTTTGTCTCCCATTAGAGACCCAGCAGCTCTGCTTCTCAAAGACTTCTTCCAACCAGAGGTATTTTACACCGTGTTTCAACTCTCAGTCCTTCTGACAGAAGTTACCTGCAGGATGCCTGGCCAGTATTTTCGTTTAATGGTACAGGGTAGTTTTAAGAAGACAAAAAAACTGTCACACCTAAGAAAAAAATGGCCAGATTTGGTAAAGGATGAGAACAAGGTTGTGTCTGAACCCACCTGACAGAGCCCACCACACAGCTTCCCAAATGGGAGTCACACTTCCTTGAGATGGTGTTGAACACAATCAGGGGAGGACCAGGAGATAGGATGAGGAAGACATAAGTGGTAGAAATTCCTGCTGCTGGAGCTAGTCCTGGGATGATGATGCAACTGCCCAAGTGAGGATCCATGGATGCCTCAGGAGTATGAGTTTGGAAGAGACTCATAGTTTATATGGCTTTGGTGGTTAAATTGTGATTTCTCATAACTGTGAGTTTTGCTAACACTCTTCTCAAGGGAGGGGGACAGAGGGTCCCATGAAAGGGGTATTGCTAAAGCCATTGATGTTTCTGTGAGCACTGCATCTCCTCAGAGACCTGTGTTGTGTAAGGTGCTGGGCAGGCACAGAGGAATGAAAACCCCAGCCTGAACAAGAAACTGGGGACACCAGTGGGACAAGCCAAGATGGGTAAGAGAAGAGGCAAGAGCAGCGGTGGGAGATCCATCATGGATGCAGCCAGGGTGTACTGATCGCTTGTTGCTGTCCCTGATGCTTGTTAGCAGATGGTGTCTTCCAAGGGCTGAGATTAAACACAGCCTTTGCTTAAGGAAACTTTCCAGACCCCTGGGACCACTGGGATGGTTTGCAGTTTGGCAGGGCAGCTCCCAGACCCAGCTGGGGCACTGTGGGTCATGGGCAGCTGGGAGCACAGGCAGCCTGCTCTTTGTGAAGATGACATTGGGACTGTTTCCATCTGCTCCCAAAGAGAGATGGCACAACGTCTCCTGGCTCAGCTTCCTGAAGGATTTCTGGTCCCACCAGGATTTCCAGCTGCTGTTGCTACATGGCACAGAGCTGGACCATTTGTGTCTCCAGGAAGCTCTGCTCTTCACATTCAGTTTTACCTTGAAACAAATTTTTTTTTCCTGAAGAATGGATTTAGCATGCCATGAAATAAATGTTCCAGTATCTCCTCCAGTCTCTTAGGACTCATTACAAATTTAC
The DNA here is from genome assembly GCF_008360975.1 of Lichenostomus cassidix. Classification (NCBI taxonomy): domain Eukaryota; kingdom Metazoa; phylum Chordata; class Aves; order Passeriformes; family Meliphagidae; genus Lichenostomus; species Lichenostomus cassidix. Next base: position 67,819,939 of record NC_139479.1, read on the forward strand.
ATTTAAAACTTGTTTTTTATTTAAGCCTTGGAGTTTTCAGTGTAATTTTCCTGTACAGAGAGGAATGTGCAGGTATTGAGTGTGCAAAACACACTTGCTCAGCCAGCAAAAATCCAGCAAAAATCCCTCAAAGAGTGTTTTATATGCCATGTACATGGAGTTTTTAACCCCTTTGAATTAGGGTTCTTGGGATGTGGTGCTCACACTGGATTGATAAATACTGAAATCTTAAGAAGCACAGAGGCTGCAAAGCATAAGAGCTCAGCTGGAAGGGATTGAGAGTCCTGCTGAGCTCTGAATTCTTGAAGACCACTTGACTCCTTGATCCAACAGAAACCTCCCTAATTCAGCCATCTGCAGAAATGTGTCCTTTAAGAGAGCAAGAAATTGTTTAGGAAAGAAAGGACTCAAACTGCTTTCAAGATTCATAAGCCCTTTGAGGAAGTTTTAAGAGCTGGAACAGCTCAGCAGTTGCTTTGCATGCCCAGCAGCTTTCTGTTTGTGCATCTAGCAGCCAGAGCTGGGGGCTGGTTGCAGCTCCCGGCCTTGGGGCAGGGCTCAGGCACGCGCCTCTTGCTCAGAGCAGCTTCAGCTTTAAAGCCACTGCAAAGGTTTGTGTACCAAGTGCTGACTGCAAACATCCATCACGAGGAAAACCAAGAGGAATGTGATGCACCAGGCTTGTTTAGAAACCGCAGATGATTTACAAAGTGAGCTTAATTGGAAGTTTCTCTTTGCGGCTTTCTGACGTGTTATTTTTCTGATGCAGACGTGTAGGAGTCTTTAAAAAGGCCCATGTTTACTAAAGAGGAGTTGCATAATTGGAGATATATTTATGAACTGTACATGTGCAGGATAGGGAAATGACCTGAGCAGCCACAGCTGGGTGCTGTGGACCCAGGGAAGGGTCTGGGTGTCTCAGGGCATCACCAGCTGGGTGTGAAGGGAACAGCATCCTGTTCTCTGGGTGGAAGAAAGGGTTTCTTGTCCTTATTCCCTGGACATCTGTTGCCAGTGCTGGCAGTGCAGTTAAGAGAACATGCAAGATCTGAGTGCCTCCACAGAAAGCCAGTAAGAAAAAACAGAAGAGGTAAAAAGAAACAGTTTGTGCAGAAAGGTGCTCAGAATGAGGGTCACTAAATTTTTAAAAGAAAACTTTAAGGGAGGTTAACTTGACATTTTTCTAAAATGTCTAATTTTAAATCTAGTTTCAAAAAATCTTTAAAAATCTAAATATTTTTGAAGAGGGAGAGAATATACCATTCTTCATGTCCACTGTGAGGAAGGCAGAGGGAAACAGGCTCAAGTTAACGTATGGGATATTTGTGTTAAACATCAAGGGAAAAAATAAAAACATTCCTACAGCAAAAATTGGAAGTACTGTGGGAATACCATCCCAGTGAGGTGTGTCTGAACTAAAAATTGTCCCCCACAAACAACACTGGAGCAGCCATCCTGCCTGTGAGCAGGAGAGTGGACTAAGTGATTATCTGGATCTAGTTCTGATGAGTTCTGCTACAATTTTTCCCCTTTTCTTGTACACTGAATACAAGAGTTTATAAGCACAGCTTCATGGAGTTGCTGCTGGCACCCTACAGCAGAGGCAGTGGGAGAAGTTCAGTTTCAGGGGCTTGGTGACAATTTTTCACACCCAACTGGATGGGTATCTCTGCGTAGGACCATGCTGGCCATTGTGTTAATACTGGGGCCTTCTGGGGTGCTGGCATTCACTCCTGTGCTCCGCAGTCCTGAGGGTGTTCACATGGCAGCAGCCTCACAGCACGCATCCTCACACCCCAGCTCTCCCTCACTATATCCCCCCTAGCCTTAAAAGTGACCACTTAGCTTGCTTATAGTTTGTTAATACTTTAGGGACTGAGTTGCCCCCCCCTCCCCCCAGGATTTTGTCCAAGAACACGATGGGTAACAGGAAAAAAGGGCATATAAAACAAAATGTGGAATTCTAGTTTTTATGAAGCTGAATTCTGTCACCTCCCAGGTTGTATTTGGGCAAAGTCACCTCAATTTCCATCCCCTAGGAATCCCTGGCTTTATCCTGACTTGTGGAATTAGCATCTAATCTTATCTCAAACACCTCGAGAAGTGCAGTATCCATCACTCACTGTGCCAATTTCTGCAGAAGGTTAATGTCCTTATGGTTAAAAATTGTGCCTGATTTCTAATTCAGCTCGGTGTGTTCTCCAGTGCCCATCACTGTCTCTCTGTGGGCCTTTCTCAGACTAAATTTTTAGTACCCCCTTAGCATCCCATATTTTCTCTCCACACATGTACTTATACACATCATCAGATCACTTCTCAGTTTTCTTTCTGACAAGTTACAGAGGCTGACCTCTAGAAGTCTCTCCCTGGAAGTGATTTTCTTCAGCTCTCAAACCATTTTTTATGTCTCTTTTCTTTACCCGCTCCAATTTTTTGATGTGCTCTTTTAAATATGGCATCTCAGCAGGATGCAGTATTCTAGTATCAACCTGACCAAGGACAAACACAGAGATAAAATCACCTTCTAGTTCACTTCACAGTCCCGTTGCTTATGCACTGAAGGACCAAATTAGCTCATTCTGCTGCAGCAGACAAAAAAAAAAAAAATTAGATCCCACATTTGAGAACCAGAAGGCCAGATAGTGGTATTAAAAAGAGAAAAATGGAGCCAACATGAAAGCAGAATTACAAACCGGGGCAGGATTAATAGCACACTGTGATACTAGCCTGAACACATTAGTTGAAATAAAATGCTGAGAAAACAGTTTCTTCCCCTTCAGAGCCTATTGCAAGGCTGTGCTGCTGTGAAGGCTGCTGTGTGGTGGGCAGGCTGTGCTCCCAGCGCCGCAAAGTGCCAGGGCAGCCCCGGGGAGGATGAGTGACTCCAGAATCGCATGGCTGTGCTTGGAGACCCTTGCTAAATTGTGCCTCCAGGCTCCGTGGAGATGTGAGGCAAACTCTGATCTTTTCCAGGCTCAGCCCACAGCTGTGTGTGGATAGAGCTGCCCTGCAAACTGTGTGATACCATCGGGGCTCTGCATAAAGGAAAGCACCCGCAACCCTCTGTGCTCTCTGTCTTCTGCATTCAAAATCTTTCACAGGCAGGAGGGTGTTTCCTTAGTTCCCATGCCTGGTGATACTTGCCGAATGCAGAGTCACTGTGTCATTTGCAGATATGTTTTCAATACACATCCTCAGCATAAGCCTCACCTTCCTGTATTAGAGACAGTGACCTGACCCCAATTGTTCTAAAACCCTTGAGGGATTCCCCGAGGCATCTCAAGGGTAATGTGCCTTGTGCTAGTGGTCAAGTCTCCCGGTCTTTGAAGGCTTTCTGTGAGATGGTTCCTTAGTCTCCTTCATCCTCGTTTCTATACCTGTAAAATAGGTTTAACAATCTTAGGGGCTGATGAGATGCTCAGATCCCATCCTAAGTTTTTTTGTTTGTCTTGCTGCAAACCCTGTTGCACTGTTTCTGTCCTCAAAATGAGGGTGACAAGGTATCTCCTTCTTCCTTGCTGACCTGCTGGTTTGGTGTTTTGACCCCTGGTGTTTGGGTGCTCCAGGAAGCTGGACACCGAGGGCACTGTCAGTCCTGTGCTTGCTGCATGTGCTTCTTGTAGGACACATGTGGGAGGGACCTACTTAGAGCTGTGCTGGCACCTGAGGACTTCCAGAGGTCCCTTCCAAGCTCAGTTATTCTGTCATTCTGACACACTTGAAGTAACCTGCAGGGCAATGGCAGCAAGGAGACAACAGCCATGATCCCTTGAAATCCAGGCTATGCAGATGGCTTATTGGTGTAGGAATAGGATAAAATTTAATCTTCATGCAGCACCACTTTTATTAAAGAAAGCAGTGTAATCCTAGCCTATGGAGCAGCATTTCACCTTGGACAAGGGCAATGCACAAAGGGGCAAGGGAGCTGTACTGGTAATGGCTCTTGGAGCAGAGATGCCCCAGGTGTCCTACAAGCACTGCTGGGAGCTCTCATAGAAGCAGCAGCTGCACCAAGGCCCTGGAGACAGACCTGGACAGACCTGGGAATTCCATGGTTGTGACCTCTTGGCCTGTGATCCTAATTAATGCTCAGGTCACTGGCATTGATGAAGAGGAGATTAATGAGCATCATTTGGCCAGACGCGGGTGATGTGAGAGGCTGTGTGAGGTGGGAGTCATGACCTGAAGTCACCTCACTTCAGGTTTTAGAGGCAGGGCTGGAGCCCAGCTGGCTCACTGGGCTCTCTCTTCCATCAGTGGAAGGAGGTGTGCTCTCCTGGGAGGATTCAGCTCATCCTGAAGTGTGTGTCTAAGACCGCTGAGTTGATAGTGTTGGTTATGGTATTTGGAGTTTACTGTCTTTCTTTATTGGCTACAGAGTGGGAGTCTAATCTGGAGGTTAGAGGGGCAACCACCTTAGACTTGGCCAGTGGAAACAACCCATTTTGGGGTTTGATTACAGGTGTACCTTAAGACTGCATATGGCTCAGCATTTCCGGGATGGGACCAAGTGCCTGTGAGAGCCAATCTCAGCACTGAGGCAATATATTGCCTTCATGGTATCAGAGTTATATGGCTAAAGATAGAGAGGGAAGTCCAATTCCTGATGCCATATGCCAGTATCCTGAAATTCTCTTTCAGAGTCTATTTTCTCATACTGGGGAGCTGAAGAGCTATGTTTCTTCTTGAAAAAAAGGTATTCACCTTTAGTGGAAAAACAACACCTCAGCTTGCTTTGCCCTGGCCAAGCTACCAAAGGCATCCATGTGCATCATTCTCTCCCCATTCCTTCTTCCATTCTCTGATTCCAGACACCTCCCCAATGTCCCTTGCATCTCTCCTAAATGGTATCCATAATTTTGTTTGCTGACTCTTCCTCCTGTGCTAGCAGTGCCTCTTCCTTGTCCAGGCCCATCCTACCATATGATGTACTGCAGAGACTGCCTCCCAAGACTTCAGAAAAGCTTTCCCTGCTATTCGAAGAGTGAAGAGCATATTGCTATTTGATTCTTAAAGGCAACCTGTGTTTTGGTCAAGAAAAAACCTATTCTGGCCTATCAGTGCAGTAAGACTGAGAATAAAGCCAAGAATGTTGAGCTACATCTAGAAAAGGTGTGTTCTGTCAGCACAAATGTGAGGTTTTGCGTCTGTGGAAATCCCAAAAGAACATTTTGGAGGATACCTGCAAGTGTCCAGACAAACCACTGTGCAGGAGAAGGCAGTTTGCAGGCAAGGCTCTGTGTCCCTCAGGACTCATAACAAAGCAGCAATGCTGGTGACCCTGACACCTAACACGCTTTCATTCATTGTAAACAGCACTGATGGAAAAGCAGATTTGAGCTTGCTCCACAGGGTACATTAAATGGAATGTTACTTACAGAAATTGTTCCACCATTGCAAAGCTCTTCTTGGATTTTAAATTTCTGATCATGCACTTTCAGCCCTGTGTAATGTCATGAAGAATTACAATGTTTCATCCCTTTTTGAGTGTCTCGTATCTTTGTAAAAAGTCAGTCTTTCGGCTTTAGATCCTATGGATGGAGCCAGTGTCCTCTGCCCATAAGACTGCTTTAGGGAGGACACATGTTAGTTCATTTAGCTCAGCCACTGGACTGTCTTCACCAAGTTTTCTTATTCTCCCCCTGAATTGCTACTCAACAGCACTTCAGCCCTGGGGCTTCTGCTCCATACTGATCTTCTGAGATGCAAACTGCCAGCCAGCTCCATCAGCAGCATGTCCTTGGGTCTGGCAGGTCCTGAAGCCACAGGTCAGACAGGGACCGCTGATTGCCAGAGCCTGGGAACTGCTCTGGAAACGGTGGCTTGAAAGCAGAGCCTAATGAAAAACCTCTCTTCTCGCTGCCATAGAAACTGAACAGACTTAACAACTTATTACTTCTCTCATCTCCAGCAACTCAGCACCTGAAGTGACTTGACCTATGAAGATATTTGCATTAAGTATCACACAATTGCTGAAGAAATGGGATTGAACGGGAAAACAAAAGAGATGAAAAATGTCCCAAAGTTCCTTTGAAAACTGCTGGGCAAAGGGAGAGTTTCTGAGAAATGGAGGCATTTCTGTGGAATGAGAATCAAGGGAACAGAGAGGCCAAGAAGAGATTGTTGGCCAAGGAGAGTTCACTATGGACATAGAAAAAATGTGGCTGTGTGGCTCCAAGCTTTGCTTTATTGTGGCTCTTATCCAGGAAGCTGCAGGACCAGCAGAGCTGCAGGCTTCATGGGTATGTTGCTCCTGGACTGCATTTTCCATCCAGCACATCATTTCCTCTTCAGGTAACCATGCCAGTGTGAAGCTGCATTTCCTGGGGAGCAGTGGTTGTTACTGGAGTCGCATCTCACGAAGACCTCTCACAGTGAGATTGCTGGACGAACCTCTGACATTCGCTGCAGCTCTTGCAGGATCCTGCAACAGCTGAAGTTCCCCTGGGAGAGATTATGAAACAATAAGTTGCTGGTTTATGTTTTTAATGTGGTAGTAAATTAGAGGAACTTCATTTAGTTATGAAGCTCAAAAATCCAGATATTATCCATGAGCCCTGACATCTTCCATGGCACAGGCTGCTCAGAGTTGATCTCTTTGCTCCTAACACATCTTTCTCATAACCAGGGATGATGCTCTGGTGCCTGTGGCGAAGCCTTCAGGAATAAACCTTCCCACCATGCCCTGCTGGCACCAGACCCCACTTCCCTCTTGTCTCGTCCCACTCCACCGTGACTCTTTGCAGCAGGCACTGCTCAGGCCTCAGCCACATGTGGCCCTTTGGACACTGGGATGCACAACCTCTCTGCCTGCAGCATCCCTGAGCCCTGCTACAGCTCAGCTCAGCTCACTGATGACAGCCTGCAGAGCAGTCTGGAGGCTGTGGCTGGGCTGGGCATGGGCAGGACTCTGGGCATCCTCATTTGGCCCGTGTAGTTTTCCTGTTTACCCCTGCTGGTTTGCCCTGCCATGCCCTGAGTGAGCCTAGCCAGGCAGGCATGGGCTGGATCCAGAGGCTGTTGCCTGATGAAGCAATTTCATTTGTTTGGCTGAAGAAGCTGCCCCACCTGCTCAGCTGGGTGCCTCCTGCCAACGCAGTGGAAACACTGTGTGTGAGTCCTGTCTCTTTGCCAAAGACCGCAAACCAGAGCAGGGCTGCTTTTGGGTGGGACAGCCCAGGCAGGTCAGAATTATCCACAGACACAGGGTGCCTTTGACAGAGTCACAGTTTCTTGTAGGTGTCATTTTTCTCCCTTGCAGGTACCACCCTGCCTGCTTGCAAGTGCATGGTCAGATGCAGCAAACCCCACGAGCACCTTGGCCAGGTTGCCATTGCCTTTGCCCCACCTGCTCCCTGGGTTCTCAGACCACATTGGGCAGCATCCTGCAGTAGGTGCTGGGGACTTAGCTGTGATACCTTGGTTCAATATCACAGCTCCTGGACCTGCTCCAGGAGTTGTTGTTTGGTGTTTTTTCCACTGGCTTTGATTTCTTATTTTTAATTTATTGTTTTTTTTAATGTTGTGTTTGTTACGTTTATTTTGGGTTTTAATCTCATGTTGAAATTGTTGGCTCCCTCCCACTGGGGGCTGGGCATACCTATACCTAAGCAACTCCCACATGGACTCCATTCTGAAGTGAAAGCGTTTAATTCTGAATAAATAAGTTTAGGACTAAAACCATTTTTGCTTTACTTAATCAGCCAGCTGCTCTGGGATGGCTTCTTCAGACGTGGTTATTTCAGCCTGGTTTTCCATGAAGATACTGGATGCATGTGCAATTTACTGAATAGTGATGCTGGCACCATGAAATGGTCTCCTCTGGAACATTTGGGTTTTGCACAACAAATTATTCACAAGCATGAGGTCTCCCTAAGTAGTGTCTCCCAAGAGAATGCCTCCCAAGCACTAGGTGGTTTACACAACCATAAGTGATTTCATTGTTGGACAGTGTCTTGGATCAAACATTAGGGGTTTGAGGCATGGTTTTGGCATAGTAATAGTGTTTCATAAAGAGGAAACAGATGATGGTTCTTTCCCTGTGTTAGTTTTGGCATGGGTCAGTCTTTCTCACAAAGTAGCCTCTTAAATTAAGCTAATGAGGTTTCAGACTAGACAGGCGTGGAGTGGAGGAAGAAGGTGTATCCTGTTGGCTGTGCTCAGCTGTGGAGAGAGATGCATACCAAACAGCCACTCAAATGCACCAGAATTATATTCAGAATAAGTCCAAATTGTCCCTGCCATGGCCCAGCCATGGCATGTGGCCCAAAACTCCTGCACTGGGATGATCATGTGGGAAAGGTTGTGGATGCTCTGCTGCCTTGGGCAGAGACCCTACAGGGACTCAAAGGCAAGTGGGGAATTCCCCAGGAGGGCATGGGAGGTGGCCTGTGGGCAAATGCTACCCAAATGCAGATCTCTGCATCTCTGGGCAAGGATCTGGCATCATCCCATTGAGGGGAAATGCTGGGGTGTCCCCTGGAAGGATTTGGAAGAATCATGGTCAGCATGGATGAGCCATAGTGGGCCTCTGAGGTATAGTCCCACAGAACACTGCCTACCATGCTCACAGTGCTAACAGGGATGGAGCTAGAGAGTATCCAGCTGACAGGATATGTGAAGCAATATTCCAAATTTCTGTCCAATGTAGGTGCATTTTGACTTGTTCCTGTGAAAACCAGAAGCACTAGTGATCCTATGATTCCCTGTGCAGTTCTTGTCTCAGAAAGCACGACTGACTGCTGCCTTCTCAGCAACACATTGGTCCAGAGGGTGGCAGGGGATGGGAACTGGAAGGGGCTGAGGCTTCAAATGTGTTAATTAATTTGTGGAAAGTAATTTAGAGAAATGGGGGGAGATAGCACTGGACAGGTGATGGTGCCAACAAACTTTACCTATTTCTCTGCCTTACTTCACCAGCAGATCTTTTTCTCTGAAGGAAGGTCTGAATTTGAGCTGCCCCATTCACCGTGTCCCCACAACATTGCCTGCACCTCATGCTTATTTAAAAGCAATCCAGACAGATGCCCAAAGTGCTCAAGCAAAAACCTTCCGTGTGCATAACAGAACTCAGGAGCTGCTATGTTCTACACCCGCCAGTTTTGTAGCCAAGTAAATAGCTCCAGGGTACTGGTGACTTGAAGACTGCTTTTTCATGGCTGAAAAGTGATTCTATTTATTGAACATTTGTTTTACACTTGAGAGCTAAAAACTTCCTTTTCCCACCTTCTGCTGGAGACGCAGACAGGCACCTCCGGCACATAACTAAGAACGAGCTGCTTCTCTGTGGGAGAAGAGCTCGATGACTCACGGAGATCTGCTCCTCACTCAGCCTGTGGGCTGTGATGTCCGTGCAGAAGCAGCTTGGCTCCTGTGGAGTAGAGTCCCTCTAAAACTGCAGAGGTCTTTGATTCGGGGCCCTATGGCAAATGCATGAGCAGAAAAGCTCAAAGACAGTGAAATAAAAATGTGTTCTAGATGGCAACAGTGGGCAGGTGCTCAGGCTCAGTGGGTTTGTCATGGCTGAGGGAGCATCATTGGCTTCCTTGGTTTTGCTTCAAGGATGTGTAACAAGTCTCCAAGAGGCTCCAGAGCTCCCCCAGCCTCAGGGATGGAATTATAACATTTCACCCCTCCAGGCCTTGTTCTGCCAAGGAGGACTCCTGCTTCCCTTCCTGGTTTACTTTGTGAGTAACTAACACGTGTGTGATACCGTGTGTGAGACATCCTGGCAGCACTGCTCAGCAGAAGCCAGCCTATTCCTTGCCCCGGAATTGGAGGTGATGGGCACAAACAGATACAGGAGGCTCTGTCTGAACATCAGGAAACAGTTTTGCACTATGTGGGTGACCGAGCATCGGCATTGATTGTCCTGAGAGCTGTAGAATCTGTATTTCTGATAAGAATTAGTTTGTAAATAGTTGATTTAGTTACAATGCTCTACACATGATAAGAGCCTTGATTTCTCAAGTTAGTCCAGAATAAACAAGATAACAAAATATTACATTATTATATCCTAATTTCATTTTAAACCACAAAAAGTTAAACAGTTTTAAATACTGTAAGAGAAAATGAGAACAAACTGAAGTGGAAAAAGAAATTAGAATGCAACTTGTCATGCTTTCATTGCTAAAAATGTCCCTGACCATCCTGTGATAGAGTCTTAGCTGGGCATCACTTTGTTCTGAAAGCATCATGTTGTAATGACATTACTGTGTTGGTGAAAAATAATTACAGCTACAGTGGTGACTTGCACTGTAAAATTTTGGATTCTTTTATACATAATTCCAAGTTGTCATTTAAGGAAATGCTTGCTTAAGAGGCAACTGCAAAGTGGGTGTTTGTGCCAGGAAAATTCATTGTATATATGATAGGTTACATTTTATTCATCAATAGTTTATTTGTTGAAAATCAGAGAAGCTGAGCTGAATATGAATTTGTGTCACAGTCAACGAGTAGTGTCACATAAATGAACACTGAGACTATTGTGTTATAGAATCATAGTATCATAGAATTGTTAAAGTTGGAAAAGACCTCTAAGATCATGGAGTCCAGCACTGCCACTTTCACCACAAAGCCATTTTCCCAAGTGCCACAAACACACATTTTTCTTGTAGAAGGCAGTGAATTTCTGGCTGTGCTGCCAAACACAGGGATGTGCCATGGCCTGTGCCCATCCCTGTCTGTGGCTTCAAAATACAAGATAATGTCAACAACCAAAGGAAGCAGCCACCTTGGCTCACCATGGCCAGCCCCTTCCCAGGGTTTTCCCAGCCTCAGGCCCCAGGTGTCAGACCCACATCTCCCTAGCAGACAGGAAACACTCATCCCATGGTGTCGCAAGCCACCATCAGGCAACTGCCTGCTCTGGCACAGCCACCACACCAGTAGGTTGGTGCCAAGAGCTGGTGTTATTTTTGATTGCTTAACTTGATGTCAGTGTCCTTGTAGGGGTTAGGAAGTCTCTGGTTCTGTGGCTGAAGAGGGGAGTGCACCAGGCTCCTCATGCTGTGATGCACCTGGAATTTCTTGTGGCCGTGCTGCTCTGGCACAGCTCGGATCAGGAATATGTGTGTGACATGCCTCTGGTCCCACTGGTGTGCACAACACCTTTGGGATGAGCACTGTCTCCTTCACTCATATTTTCATAGGAACATGACCAAATACCAGTGAAATGAGCTGCAGGTGTGTTTTCTATCCTGGAGGTGTTAAATTGCCATGGCGTTTGCCTAACTAATTGTCATAGTTAATTATTTTTCCCAGGGACCTCTTACCTGATGACTTTTCAGTTTGGAAACATGGGCTGTCTCCACCAGCCTCCGTCAGCACTGTTTGTGGCAGATGGAAACATGATGATTGTGGTTGCTGTTGGCTGTGTTATTGTTTTTAGGGTCAAACCTTCTGGGAAAGTATCCTACATGCAGATTAAGCGTGACAAAAGCCAGGATGTAAATCCTGGAATGGACTTTAAGAAAGAGGAGAAAGAGAACATTTGACACAGAAGATGGGCTCCAGCAGTACACCTTAGCCTTTTGGAAGATAATAAAATTACTGCTGAAGCCAGCAAGAGTTTCCAATCCAAGTTTGTTTGCCACACATGGACGTGGATCACCTAACAAACTGCCTGGGTCACAGGTATTGGGAAAGAATGGCTATAAATTATTTCTGGGCTAAAATTCCTCCCACTCACCCTCTTCACTGATGTTTATGTTAGAGCTGGGGCTCCTCTGATCTATTTATTGAGGAATGACTTGTGGAAAATGCATCTCTAACAAGGTTGTGCCCTTCCTTATGTCTCTGTGATGCATGGTGTGTTCCTGTCCCAGCTCACCACTTCACTTCCATGTGGCAGTGAGTGCTTGGAAAGGGGAACAGTGGGGCAGCCTCCTCTGCCCAGGGGGTGAACACACCACACTGGGGAAGGTGAAATGCGTTCACCCAATTTCTAGCATGGGCTGCATGGAGTTTTTGCAGGAAACGCTCAAACCATCCCCGTCAGGGCCAGGATGAGGACGCATCCCTGCTGCCCTGTCACCCACCCTCAGTCTGGGACCTCACAGAGGCACAGGCGTTGATATTTGCCCAACCCAACCTTCCCTGCAGAAGGGCAGTAGCTTCAGCAGGGGCATCTCAAGGACCAAACCGATCCCTCGCCGGGCAGCTGGACCACGCTGGGTCTGCAGCGGCCCCGGAAGACACGGAGGGCTGCAGCATTTTTGTCCCTCAGATCCCAAGGTTCCCGGCAGGGAGAGCAGGCGGGCTCCGCACTGCACAGAGGCGCTGAGGGCAGCAGAGGCTCTGCCGCCATCACCCGTGCTCCTTTGGCGGTCTCGGGGCGCGACCCCTGTGCCCGAGCCCGGCGGGGAGAGCGCGGCCAGCCGCTCCTGGCACAGCATTCCCAGCGTTTGGCAGGGTGCAGCTGCCCTCTGCCGGCCTCCCGCCGCACAGCGCCTTGGAAAACACCGCTGGATGTGCTCCGCGGCCACCAGGGCTCCTTGGCAACGAGCCACGCTGCCGTGCGATGCCACATGTGCCCGTGGAAGTGTTCGGAATTCGTGTTTCTGCCTGCCTTTCCGCAGGTTCAGTCGTCCATTGTGCGATGAGCAGGGAAAATTAAACTGTAGCCGTAGGTGCTGGGGCACCTGCATTTTGTGGAGAGGCGCTTGGTGCTATTTTTCAGATTCTTCTGTGTCCCTGGATGCTCCTTACGCTTCTGGGTTTTCTGATATGTCTATGTCATCCCCAGCCATTTCTGCTCCTGGCAGAGGAGATCTGGCTTAATCAGATCTAAGTCCAAAGTGCCTGGAATAGAATTTAAAAAGCATATCTAAATCCTAGTTTTGAAAGCAAATCTCATCCTTTGCCCCAGAGGGGAACTGGGGATGTCATGCTGATGCATTCAGCAGTCAGTGTTTCATTGCAGGTGAGCACCAGAGAAAGCAGAGGTGGTCAATTCCTTCCCACTTACCCAACATCATTGTTGGCATTTTGGGTTCTGGAGGCGCAGTGCAGAACTACAGCAACTGCAGGCAGGTGGCAGAGCAGCCAACCTGGGTGTGACCACGCAGGTGACAATGCTGTTGTCTCCTGTTTGTCTGCCCTGAAGGCAGCTGGCTGAGTTGGCAGAGCTGGTCTTGATAGCTCATGCCTTGCTTGGGTGCTCCAGAACCTGGGTTATTTTACTCCCTCCGGCCAAAAAGCAGAAGGACAAAGTCCCAGCTCTATCTGTTTTTTTTCCTAGCTTCCTGAAGACTGCTAGGCCTTCCCAAGGGATTTCTCAAGGATGCTGTGAGTGATGCTATATCCATCCATCCCAAGCTGTGAAGACAAATGGGGAATGGAGGAGACAGCTGTGACTACAAACTGAGTTTTGAAGTTGCAGTGCTATTTAGCTTCACCTGACACAAGGATGCAGTGTTACTCCAGGTTTTCTGTAAAGCCTCTTTCCATGCAAATGTCAGACAGAGGCTGGAATGAGATACCAGGTGAAAGATAACTGGCTTTTTAGTGTCCAGGTGGGTATAATCTCCAGCTGTGCACAGTTCCAAGAAATGGCCATAGAGGGAGAGCTCTGGGAATGCAGTTTTCACTTGTCATAAACGATGAGTCAAACCAGGAAGGCCAGGAACAGAAAAAGGCAGCCCCTGCCATGGTGCCTGTGGGCTGTGGAAGAGCAGAGCGGCAGAAGCACTGCTGAGCCAGGATGCACAGAGATGCCTGGGTGAAATATTTAACCACAGCATCCCATGGAGATCTCAGATCTGCTATGGCATGTGGTGGCATCTCTGTGCAGGCAACTTCCTTCTACTGAACTTTTTTTTTCTTCTGTTTTCTCTCCATTGCAGTCTCCAGTGGGCTCAGCTCCCACTGAAGCTTCCTGGGTGTCCCAGCCTGCTCCACTGGATGCTGGATGGGCAATGCCATGACATCTCCAAATTCTTGTCATCCTCAAAGGAAAGTTCCCACACCTGGTGGTGCCTGCAGAGCATCAGCAGCAGGAATAGAGAGAATGAGGAGTGCAGTCTGGGAATGCCAGCAGGGAAGAATAGAAACTGTATTTCTCTTGCTCTACTTGGAACAAAAAAGATGACTTAAAGCGAAACCGTCCCACTCATGCTTTCTAATTTAATGTGATTGATGATAATTTAGTTGGACAACTACAATTCTCACAAATACTTTGGTGTCATTTTGGGGAATGGAAAAAGCATTATGTTGATCTGAGCTGCAGAATTACCAGTGGTCACTGAAGTGTACAAATAAAAATAACTCTTCCAAGATGGTTTCGGATTGGAATACTAGAGGCAGCAGTGGCTGCTGCTTTCAGGAAATTGTAGATGGAGTGATTCAGTGTTAAGTGTTTTAAACATAACTAGCAATACAGCAGTTTTAATTAAAAGTGCCTAGAAGTAAGTAATTATTTTAGCAATTTAAACAGGAGCTAAAAATTAGGTTCTCACCCTTTTGTAAAGCAGGACACTGTTAAAGGATGATCTTTTCTTTTCTGAAGAATTTCAGTTGTTATTCTGAGTCTGCAGTGGTAAGAGGACATCGGATTATTGTTTTGCCCAAGACAATACAGCAATAAGTGTAGAGCCTGAAAGAGAATGATGTCCCTATTCCAGCTCCTGGGCTTTGAGGCCAGGGTGTTCCAGTCTGGCAATTTTGAGAGATGCTGCAGAACCAGGATTTCCATTGCCAAGGCAGTTTTTCCTTGCTGTGTGTTAGAAGGTCCTTGGCAGTGGAGATCTGGGTCCCAAGGCTCGGGTCCTGTCAGAAGAGACATATATCAACTGTTGAAAACATGTCTTCAGGACAAAATTCTTTTGAGAAGAGAGAATTACTGCTATCTCCTGCCTGGTGAAGCTCCATCAATTCCTGACAACCTCTGGGGCTGGTGTTTGGTGGCAGCTGGTCTGGGGTCTTGCCATGATTGTGAACCACAGGTGTTTTTTGCTGTTCTGGAACCTGAGCTCATGACTGAACCTGAGCATCTGCTTAAAAGCGTGAATGCGAGGATGTCTAAATGAGAGCTGGAGATTTTCTCTCTTGTTCAGACCTCACAGACATTCAGCCTTCTCTGGCCTAGAGTTATTCACATTGCGTGGGACTTTTATCCACCTAAACCTGGCAGCAGCTGCTGCTCTGTTCCCTTGGATTTCAGAAAAAAGTCCTTGTCCTGGAAGCTGCACTTCCCATCCCAGAGATAACTGGCCTTCTGACACCACTTCTGCCTAGATGGCTACACTGCAAAAGCAGTAGTGAGGGAAAGATGAACAAAGATGCTATTATTTATGCACTTGTTACTCAACTCTTGTTTATAAAGGCAAGTATTTGTAGCCACTTCCCACTAGCCCCTCCATAGGGAGGCTCTGATCCACATTGTGTGACATTTTCTGTGGGTGCCAGACTCCTCACCCAGCTGTGCTCTTGCTCTGCTGGCCCTTTGCTGGGGCTAGTGACTGTGGGTAACGCTGTGGATCCCACTACGTGCATAATTCCCAGGACAGATAGCATATGCCAACCTCTAATTGCACTGCCAGCAACAAAGGCTTCCTGCAGTCAGGGCAGGTTCTGCTGCTGGAGAGGGTGGCAATAGGGACAGGAGAGGGAGCAAGGCTTTGCTGTGCATTAGAGAGGCTTGGGCCCCAGTGTTTCTTCATTTTCTAATTAGTTTGTCTCTTTGAAAGAGGACCAAAAGCAGAGTTGAGTGAGAGATGGTGAACTGCTCGCTGGGTGAGCACATGCTCAAGTTTCACTGCTACAATGCAGTCCTGTGTGAGATTCAGTGCTCTTGGGGGCTGTGGGAGCAGCTGAGGTGCTACACAAATAAAAATATAAAAGTGTTTCAGGCTCACCCCTCCGCTCAGAGCCTTGCAAGATATCGCACATCCTCTGCCAGGTGGTGGGATGCAGGACAGAGAGCTGTTCCCTCCTTCCTGTGGAATCTCCACCCGAGCCCCAAGGTGTGTGGGTTGCTCCCCACCCCTAGCAAGGGCAAGTGGCAAGTGGGGAACTGACCCAGCTGGGGGGCAGTGACACAGGGATTCTGCCCACAGGATGTAACACAGGATCCTGCCCACAGGATGCCCTGGGGGAGCTTGCATCCTCAGCTCTCCTGTCAGCCAGGAGCCCGGAGGTGCCCTGCAGGTGGAAAGCATCCCCAGGCAGTTTTGACTGGGGCTGGAGAAGTCACTGCTGCAGGACTGTGCCTGCTTCCACTCTGTCCCAGCCAGGCAGAGATCTCTGTGGACATGCTTGGCACATCCTGCTGTGTCAGGGAAATTTTTTCAGACATTCAGCCTACATTTCTGCTTTCTTAATCTCATTCTTAATGTTCTTTGCTTAAGCCCTTGGGGCAGTAAATAGGAGGCAGTTTAGCAGGAATAGCTAAGTAGCTGTAATGAGATTTCTTCTCAGGACAGTCTTGCCTCTCTGTTCATCTGCGTCATGCCACTTCTGCTTGAGTCAGCGTCCCCTGGAGACATGCCGCTTGCTGAGGTCTTCCCCCAGGATTTATATTTAGTTCTTTCAAATCACAACCAATTAGCTTTAGATGCCTCTCCCTCTGTTGCTGTGGCTGACTGTAGGTTCTTCAGCTCCTGGGAAAAACTGGAGACCAACAGGTCCTTCCCACCTGAAGTTTGTCCATTCTCAGTTACAGCTGCTTCTCACAGTGAGGCAGTTTCCTGCAGCATTTCCAAGTGTAGGAACAGGATCAGTATTGTATTTGCTTTGATCTCAACTTCTCACAGACACAGGAGAGCTTTTGTAGGTCTCAGGCTTCCTTTCTGCTCTGTGATTCTCCCTCTTTATTTCCAAGATTTACAAATTCCTTTAAGTGTTCTGCAGTTACTGCTTTCAATTGACTTTATTTACTTTTCACTTTTGTCCTGCCTCATTCTTTCTCACCTTGCAATTAAGTCCTCTGAACTCCTGCCCAGTCTTTCTCCTCCTCCCCTTTCACACCTCTTTTTCCTCCCAGGAGTGAGACACTCACTGGGGTGGGCAGCAGCTGCAGAGGTCCACAGAGAGTGGAAGCTGTTCTTAGCCCTAAAATGCAACCATAAATGAGGGCTAACATCCTAGTGCCCCCCGTTTAACCCAGCTAACAGGAAATTTGCCTCCTGAGCCTGCTGCAAACAGCTCCCAGTTATCCTGATGGTGCTCCAGTGCTGTACTCCTGCAGCCATTCTTGCCCTTGGATGCCTCCCAAAGCCCTTCTGCTGCACCCCAGGGCACACAAAACACACCCTTGGCACCCATTGCTATGAAAGGACACCATGCTGGCAGGCTATGACATGGTCCTGCTGTTATTTCAGACCCTTGGAACTGGAACACCATGGAAAAACAATAATTACATTTAATGACTGTGGGGGCACAGTGCAGGACTCCAAGCCTGGGCCAGCTCTGAGAGGCCAGGCCACCTTCCAGCAAGCTGGGCACAGCAAGCCACTGCCTGCCCACAGAGATGGGGATGCTGTCCCTGGCTCAGGGAGGAGATTGAAGTGGCTGCCATCAGATGGAGAGGTGCCTGTGTTGCACAGCCACAGAGCTCAGTCCTGCTAAGCAAAACCAGCAGTGAGGGCTTGAGCAGCTCAGGCACAAAGTCACCTGAGACTGCAGGGTGCTCACATGTGCTGCTCCAGTTGTCTGAGCTAACCTGCACCAGCTCCTGCTGCAGAATTTCCCCCAGGTAGCCACAGCTCCTCAGGGGCAGGTGGAGGTGCAGAGGAATCTGTAGCAGCAGGGAGATTCGCCCTGTGTGTGGCAATGAATAGTAATAGGTGCAGTGTCATCCTCTTCTCCTCCGGCACTGCCTGGCCTGCTGCTGACCTGCCCAGCCTGCCATCACCTGAGCACCAGGCACCCGGCTGGAGAGCAGGATGGATCTGTTGAGGAGGGCTGTCAGGGAGCTGTCTCCACACAGTATTATGCATTTTTCATTCTCCTGCTGTTGCAGGAGGTTTTGCTGCAGCAGTGTGCCTTTGCACAGTCTAGCTTCAATTTGTGTTTTTTAACAATAAGTCTGAATTTTGTTATAAGGTGCTGGAAGCTTTCTTTAGCCTGTGGTGTGTGGGAAGATATGAATGGGTCATCCTGGGGTCTCTTGCCCATGAGTGTACAGTGTCTGATGGATGTTGTTCCTTACAGGTCCACTGGCAATGCCTTTGCCAGTGTGTTTCAGACTCAGTCCAGCCTCCTCCCATAATGTTTATCACCTCTGAAAACACCCACAGCATTTGAATCAGTCTGTTTGGGAAGTAATTGATGTTATCAGATGTATGTGTCAGAAGGAATTTGTCCCTAGAGCAATTAGGTTGGTTGGCTGTCTTTCATGGGATCTCTCTTGATTTATATAAATTGCAGTAAATATAGGCTTGGCCTCCTGTTAGTCAGGCTGGGACTGGTCTGACCGGGGTGATGAAAAGCTCCCGGGTTTAATGTCTCTGCATATTTTCTTGTAGGTGAGCTCCTGTATTTGCTGCCTGCACGTGTGCACGGATGGTCACCAGTGTCCCTCCCTGAGCCCTGCAAGCAGCAGCTGCACACTGCCACACAGAGCAAAGCAGCTTCACATCACCCCTGAGCCATCATGTTGGCACAAAATGGGCATGTTTGCTTCAAATTCCTCCTCGGAGCAGCTGGCACGAGATGCCCCTCTTTGGCTCTTCCTGTTATGCCACAAATTGATGTTCAAATAATAAGTGATGTGAAATTATTCTCTTCCTGTGACAGCTACGGAAGAAGACTGCGTGTATCACATACAAACAGGCCCTGACCCAGGCACCTCAGGGTTTGACTAAGCCTGTTGATGTACTTCAGATTTAGCATGTTAAATGCTTCCTGGGTCAAACCCCTAGGAAATGCCTGCTGGTTCTGGAAGACAAAACAGCCCTGGGATGTGCTGGGGCAACAAGCAGAGTAGAAAGCCACCCCAGGGGGAGAGCATGCTTTAGCCCCCATTTAACCAACCAGAATAGCTCCTGTGGATCTCAGGTCTGGAGACCTTCCTCTTGCAAATCCTCTGCTCTGGAGAGGGCAGGAAAATCACATCTGAGGTCACAAGGAAGAGGAATACATTTTCTCCTCTGGGGAGCTGTTCTGGAAGAGCTGAAATTGTGCCAAGCCAGAGCTGTCCCTGCCTGGTAAAGCCAGTTTGCTATCACAGACCTCAGACCTCAGGCCTGCCATTTCACAAGTAGCCAGGTCCACCCAAACCCTCCTGCCCTCGTGGTGCCTCCTGGTGATGACATCCACCCCTTGCCCTTGTCAGGGTAGCCTTGCATTGGAGATCTCACTTGTGGTAAGCTGAGGTTTTGGAGTCTTGTTCTGCCACCTCAGTGGTTTGGGAGAAATGTAAACCAACCAAAAGATGAAGCAGTGCTCAGGACCCAGCTGCTGAGGCTGGGACAGCTCATGGGTGTGCACTGTGTCCCAGGATGACTCCCACCCCAGCAGCAATCACAGTGAGACACCTCCTGTGTCTTTAACTACTTCCTTCCTTTGTGCCCTCCCTCACTGCACCTGCCCCCTGGTCCACATGGAACAGCTTGCAATTCCCACTAGGTGGGCTCATTCCCCAGGACCAGGGGCTTCCCAGTGGCCTATTTGCAGCATGGAGGGAACTTTGGCATTCTCACCCTTGTGCCTTTGCTCCTTGTCTCCCTGCACCCAGAAGTGGGCACTCACCACCAAAAGCCATGTCATCACCACCAGCTTATACCATTGACACTGAACTACACATGTGCCCTTGGCTTCCCTTCCTGCACCCGAAAATGCTTCAATTTAAACTCTCTGCTGAACACAGAATTGCTGCAGCACAGCTGGCCGGTGCAACTAACTTCCTAAATCAAGGTGCCACTATTACCCAGGATGAAGAATTCTAACTTGCCCAAAAAAGAGAAATCTTGACCATTGTCAAGTAATGCCTTAGCGTGCATTGCTGGTGGTGCTCATGTATCTTACTGCCTCTGAAACATTCTAAAATGTCTAAGATATTGTATAAATACATATTCTAGACCATACTCATGCCTCACAAGTAAACACAACTGTTAAGCTACAAACAGAAGGTGAGTAAAGAGAGGAAGGAAGATGCTTGATTGCTGTAGGAACCTAAAGGTCAGTGGAGCCAGGGAGCAAACTGTTTTTTCTGGCTTTGCCCAGAGGCAAATCTCTGCGCATCATATCCAGAATTCATGCATTCCTCTAAGGTGAAGGTCCTGGGTCACGTGCTGTTTGCTCCAGGGCCAGCTAGAGACAGAAGATCCCTGGATTTCTTATTGTTGTGACTACTACATGTGAATATTTACTGTTTGATGCTTAATCAAACAGAAACATGCATAAATGTAATGTAATTATAGTAATAAGGATAAAACCCAAACCCAAACGACAGAATGCAACAAGACACCAAATTACACTGAAATTAGTCAGACTGTCAAAAATGAGAAAAATGCTCGATGTCAGTGGAGCCTTAATTCCCATCCACCTCTGGATAGCAGAGGTTGACAGCCTGTAATTGCACCATGACACACCAGTTTGTTCACAGGACTGGGATGAGGGTTTTCAGGAGGAGGGAGGTGGCAGGAGAGAAGGAAGATGAGCATGGCTGGCAGTGCTGGTCACCCCAGGTCCCTCCTATATCCCAGCATCTTCTCCTGCATCAGCTATGGGTCTGGGACCTTCATTCACTTCACTTACCCCATTTTTGCCTTTACTATCTGCCTCCAGTACGTGGCTTGGTTGTGTGCACCCAGGTATTCCCTGTACAGGCTTTTCAATGGTTTATTTCCTCACAGGTCCTTCTGAATGGTGTCAGTGTGGCAGCAATTTGCAGCTGCTGCTGCTGCTGTCTCCTCTTCCCTTGCAGGCACAGGCAAGCCTCTCAGTTGTGCAGTGAGGGGGCTGGGGTCAGTCTGTCCCTCTCATCTGGGATGCTCAGGGCAGGATGATTTCAGTGTGCAGAGCACATTTTGGTGCAGTTGTGCATGCCTAGCCCACCCCAAAATCACACATCCCTCTCCCTGCTCACTGGGTCTCTGGGAGGTAGGGAAGTCAGATGACCTGTGGGTTGATGGACTCATGGCAGAAATAGAAATGCCACAAGTTCAGCAAGGGTAGATCCCCATTCTCTGGCAGGACCATCAGCTCCTTCAGCCTGTCACTTTAAAAAGTCACTGTTCCTCTTTCCCTTCTTTCCTTACCAACTGCATCACATGGGCAGTGATATTTAAGGCAGAAGCCTTTCCTGTGCACAGCCCAGACAAGTTCCCAGAGCATTGTCTCTCCTGTCACAGATAGGAGCATGTGTTCCAGCTGATCTCCAGTATGTGACCATGAAATTAATTTTCGTAATCCACAGGTTAAGTGAAAGCTGCACAAGCAACTTTACTTGGATGCTACTAAAGTGCATGTAAGCAAGAGTGATAATATATTGTATTTATGTACCCTAGACCTACTATTTATTATATCATGTGCCTTGCTAGTAGAAACATGTTCTGAAGGATGAAACTAGTGGTTTAAAATGCTGACCTATCAGTGTTTCTGAGTACTTTGATTAGCTCTTATTTTCTGTTTGAACAGCACCATCTAAATTCAGCTTTCCTTCAGGTCTTAAACAGCAAAAACTGCAAACAAGCCCCATTTTTAGGGAGATCCAACCTTTCAAAATGTTCTTCAGAAGCATGGCTGCTATGAGGGAAAGACTACAGGTGACCCTCACCATCCAGCCATGATGCTGACCTTCATCAGTCCTCCCAAAGCAAGGAGAAACACTGAAGCATGTTCCCCATCCCCAGCTCTTCCATGGTAGTGATTTCATAATACACCACAGCAAACCACCATTTTAACTGAATTATCTGCTGTGTAATGACACCTTCCAGCCTTGTGACAGGAGTCCTTTTATGCTTTCTTGTAGTGGTATAAAAGCATCCTCCAATTCATAGGCATCCTCACCTACCCAGTGTGCTCCCCCAAGTGACCCTGCACCGTGCTGACCTGATGCTGGCAGCAATGGACTGTGGAGCTTCTCCATAAATTCAGCTTTTGGATGAGTAAACTAGCAGCTGTTCTCTATTTGCAGTTATTGAGACAGTCCTGGGGCTGGACTGAGCCCAGTCACGACAGTAATTGCCCACATTAGGATGACAGGGATATTGGGGTCAGCCTGACTATCCTGCTGGCTGCAAGGAGCCCTTCCCTGGAGAGGCAGGTGAGGACAGAGCTATGAGGAGGAGTGAGGCAGTGTTCCCTGCAATGGCAGCCCTTTGCAATGCAGAAAAAACCATGGTGAGAGCGTAACGTGGAGACTTGGCATACTCCACACGCACACTTTATTTCTTGAAATTAAAAGCTTAAAAATAACTTTTTTGCCATGGTGGAAAGCTTTGGTGGCCCCACAGGAGCACTGCTATGCCTGGAGTGCAGTGACTTGGTGGTCCACCAAGTGGTGGTAAGCCAGATTCCTCTTGCTCAGTGGTGAAGCAGACCAACGGGAGTCCACTTGGTCCTGCCAGGGCTTCAGTTTAGGGAGATGCACTTAATCCATTAGAAACAGTGAGGTGGCAAGCCCAGAGGCAGAGCAACACAGCATCCCCAAAGCGAAGAGAGCAGCTGTCACTGCTGCTTGCTCTGCTGCTGCCATCCTGCCACGTGAAGTCAGCCGGGGCTGGTGCCAGGGCCCAGCTCCAGAGACAGCTGAGCATTGCCTCCACTAAGCAGCTTTCCTTACAGCTCCCTATGGCAGGATCAGCACTGCGGATGAGCTGAGGCCACCCGTGCGCTGCTGGGATCAGGGTGTCCACAGCTGGCTGCAGGGTCAGCAGAGCCCTCCTTAGCAGGGAGCTGTTGACAGCTCTGGGCTTGCAGAGAGCAGGGACACCACAGCCTGGTGCCCCATATGGTCTGGCCACAGGCCTCTGTTGGCTCTCTTCCTGCTGCCACAACCATGTAATCCCTTCCGAAGCGAGCCAGGAAAAGTCTTGCAGTGGGTGCTTGGTGTGTCACATCCTGCCTGAGCTCCATCTGGCCTGGAAATTGGAGGAGGGAGAGCTTAGTGTGCAGCTCCCTGTGCAGTGCCGAGCTGCCCAGAGACTCCATTGTTACCTTGAATGCCCTTTTTCTGATAGCACAACCAAGGGAGAACTGGTGAAACCCAGGCGTATTTTATTTTTATGTTTTTGCAGGGCGTGACAGCCCTGAACTGTGTGCTGTGCAAGGCAAACAAATGGGTGCTTTTCAGGGCTGCAGGGCTGCCTGGTGGGAGCATTCTTGGGTTAGCTCTGCCGTGAAGCAGCGGTCTGTCCATCTGTGGAGCTGCCTGCAGCCCCTTCCAGCATAGGAGGCATTTGGCAGCACTGCCACAGCCTAGCTGGGCCTGAGGGGCTCCAGCCCAGCTCACAGGTAATGGGGGGAGTGGAGGCCGTGGTGAGTGAGGAATCGTCCTCCTGACTTAGCTTGTGTCACTTGCCCTGCCTGGGCACATGCCACATGTCATGGTGTGCAATCCAGCACAGGGCTTGGTCCCCATCCCTGCCAGCTGCTAGGCAGCCGAGATAGCACGTGCCCCACATCCTGCAGTAAATCTGGGATGTGACAGTGCCTTGCTTGTGGCTGGGGATGGAGATTCCCCACCTGCCTCACCTTGACCAGCACTCACCAGGGTGTCCCCTGCGCCTCCTCCCTACCCACCGCAGCAGCTCCAGTCCCACATCTTGGGCTGGCTTCTGCTGGCATAGCCTGAGGAGGGGACCAGGGGGCCAGGAGCAGTACCCAGGGGAGGCACCACCCCAGTCTTCTGGGGTTACACACCTGCAACCCCAGCCAGGGCAGAGGCAGTGCTCAGCCCTGGGGCACGGCAGTGGCGCTGGGCCCAGTAAAACTTCCCATCTCCCAGAACCCATGACAGGGGAGCATCACAGCACCCACAGAGGTGCACACCCACGAGCACTACAGCCATGAGCATTTTAAGGATCAAGGGACCAGATGGCCCCTCTTCCCAAGCTGCCTTTGCAGCTTTGAGGGTGTACATGACAGACTCAGAGTTTCAATTTCCGCAGATAGTGAGTCCCACCACCCCTTTAACACAGTCCACAGCTCTGTCACCTGATGAAATGTCACCTCCAAAGGGTTATGTCTGTGGCAGTGGCAGGGTGATGTGCCCTGTGACTGCCCCTCTCAGCAGAGGCACAAACTAATCCATTTAGCAGGGACAGTCTTCAGATCTGATAAATGGCTAATTTTGCTGCCAGGGTGGTGTGGCAGGATGCACGGAGACAGAGATGGTGTTCTTATCCCTTGCCTCAGCCAAACATGCAAATACTACCAACTGGGTAATCTTGGGTGCTTGGTGTAGCCCTGAGGCACTCCTTATTTTCTTTGCAGTAGCAAATATTCATGTCTGACAAGAAAATCTTTCTTTTAATAGTTTTTTTTGGGGTTTTTTTTGTTGTTCTTTTTTTTTTTACAGCAAACCCTCAGCTTTTCTGAAGTGCCTTGGAAAAGCTAATCCTAACATCCACCATGCATGTCAGTGGTGGGAACACTGCATAGTTGGGGTTGGCACATCCTGGAAGGGTACTTCCACATTTTGCCTGCCAGGAAAAAATCCCATACTATGGAAATACCTCTTGCCAAGGAAGGGAACAGTGTTAGATGGATGTTGAGCACTCAGAAATCATCACTCTTCCTCTAAAGGAGAAGGGCTTAAAGTTGTGCCTGGGTGATGTGAAGCACTGCCCCACACACCCTCAGAGCGGGATGTGGGAGTCACTTTGTGCAGAGACATCTCATTAGTTTGATGCAAAGGCCAAGCTAATCACCAGCCTGCCACAAAACCAATAAACCAAAGTACTCACTCTGTGGTCTGTTCTGGCTTCCCTCATGCTGCCTTGGAGCATCTGTGACACTTGCATCCCCCACTGAAATACTGATTTGTTTCTGTCAGGCACCCAGGGCTGGTTCCTTGGTGTCAAGCTGACTCATAAGTCACTGCTTAATTTGGTGTAGGACATGATGGCACAATGCATGGTGGGGCCAGGGTGACACGACCCTGCTGAGGCTGTGTGCATGGTGCAGAGCCTGCAGTACCTTCCTGCTGGGGAAAGGAGTGTGATGGAAGGGTAAAATGCATGAAAGGACAAAAAGCAGCTGAAGAAAGCAGCCTGAGACCCTTAAGTATCTGTATGTGCTCCCAGCATCTCCTGGTTTGTGGGTACCCCATGCCAAATCCCACATGAATGCATGGTGGGCCCTCACCTCCACCTGGGGTGTTTTTGGAAAGTAAATTGGTGAGTTTACCGGGGAGAGAGGAGGCGTGCTGTGGTCTGTCCCCTCACAGCACAGTGCCGCTCTTCCCACATGGCTCCTCCTTTCTGTCACCCAGCTCGGAGCCATTGCCCCCAGCGCTTTCCTGACTCACCTTCCCAAACCACCTCCTCCCGCGGAGCTGCAGGATGAGGGTGCACATTCAGCGGAGGTGTGATGATAATAACAAGGTGTAGGGCAACATAAACAGGAAATCCTGCCACAAGATACCTCCAACAAGCACTTAATCAGCTTTCAGAGTGAACCATCACCCCGAAGAGATGGAGCAACCCTATATCCTCTTGTAATGCCAGGTGGGAATACTACTGTCGGGGTGACGGAGTACTGTGCCTGGTCCAGCTGCATTGCCTTTGGCAGCTGTACCCTCCTGAAAGCAAATGTGAGAGGGAGTCAGATGCCTGGCAAATTCAAAGGAGAAAAGTTGACTTGCCAAAACGATTTAGTCTATTCAAGGCAGAGTAATAAATGCTTGTCTGAGTAGCGTCTACTATTAGTGGACCTGTTCCAGAATGGTAGGAGATATGATAAAAAAAAAGTGTTTCCATTTTAATAACTAATTAAAGAGCCTAACTTAGCCAGGGACCGCTGCTGTGGAGCTGAATCCAAAACCTAAAAGAATTAGCAGTAGCTATAGCCTGAAGCCTTAGTAGTGAATGAGTGATAGAGCAAAAACATCTGTCCCTTGGAAGAAGGTCAGAAAAGGCTGATAGTCCTCTTCCAAATGGAGAAAAAGCTCTCCAGACAGGGAAATAAAACTGTTCCCATTGGATCTGTGCCCCCCAGTCCTTGACAAGCTGGCCAGGGCAGTGGCAGATGCTCTGTCTGCTGCTGTGGTTCAGGCATATGGCTGCGCGTGGGCTGCAGAGGTCCAGGCTTAGCACGGAGCCAGGGCGATTCTGGGCTGCCACAAGAGTGGCTGCTATGCCCCAGCCTGGCCCTAGCCCTTCTTGTGGTGTTGCTGGTCTATTAAATCATCTGCTGGGCTGACAGCTCCCCAGTGTCCTCATGGCTTTGCCTGCAAAGCTGGCTTAATTCCTGGCCTTGAAACAGGCTGGGAACACAGTATGCATGGGGATTTGCAGTTCTCAGCATGTTTATCAAGGAAAACCTTTTCCATGAAAGTTAGGATCAGCCCACAGCCTCCCCCATCATATTTTGCTTACATAAGCAATCATGTCCACCTGGATTTCCTGAAGTTGCACTGGTGCCAGCTTTTTATCTGCTTTCCTCAGTGCAGAGGGCATCCTGCCTTACCTTGGGGGCTGACTTTACTGGACTTGTACAAATCTGGCTGCCTGGGTCACTTTTGCTCTCATGCTGTGTTTGGCTGAGGTAGGCCAGTAAGGTAAAAAATTACTCCAAAGAGAGCAGAGAAGCAGCAAGATGCCCAGGCATGTACATGTCTACAGGGAAGAAGGCTGGAAGCTCAGAGTGTGGTGTCACATGCTGGGATGCAGACCAGGGGGTCCCCACAGCAGAGGCCCCTGAGAGCATGAGCAGAGACCTGATCCCACCTGGTTTTGCATCCAGAACTTTGCAGCCAAATCAGGTGGGAAAAATTGCCTCAACAGGTACATTTGACAGAAAAATCTTTTTGTTTTTTCCTCTGGTAAGCTCCCCAGGCAAATCTGGAGCAATGCAGAGAGGACAAGTTGGGCACAGTTTATGCTTAAAGTGGGCACTCATCTCCCCAGTGATGGTGTTTTATTTCTTTCTGTGGGCATGGCTGCCAGGCAGAGCAACAAATCTTTCAGATGGAAGTACTTGGTATGGACCTAAATTCACATCCCTTTCTGCAACCTTCCCAGCTGCACAACAGCAGCTCCTGTTTTTGCTCCCAGCCTGCTTATCTGAGCACAGAGCCTTTTCAGGCTGCTGACACCTGCCTGCCTTGGGTCATGCTTATTCCTGCTACTTTGGGATGAGGCAGAGAGTGACTCTTCCTGTAGGAGGCTGCACTGGTTTATTTATCAGAGGAGGCCATTCTGCATGCCACAGAGGCTGGGCTGTCCTTGTCTCCAGGAGGGATTTGTGGTGTGGGTTTGACCTGCAGATGCACATGGAGCAGCCCTAGCACAGCCCCACTGCTATGGAGGATCTGAGTGGCCCCTGCACTGCTCCAGGAAGGATCATAGAATTATAGAAGCATGGAATGGTTTGGGTTGGAAGGGACCTTGAAGATCATCTAGTTCCCAGATAACTCCCCTGCCATGGACAGGGACACCTTGCACTAGACCAGATTTCTCAGATCTTCATCCAACCTGGCCTAAACACTTACAGGGATGGGGCATTCACAGCTTCTCTTGGCAACCTATGATAGTGCCTCACTACCCTCACAATAAAGAATTCTTTCATAATATCTAATCTAAACCTACTGTCTTTTAGATTGATGATGGAAAGCAATTGAGTGCAGGGAGTGGCATGTGTATATTTATTCCAAAATAATCCACTACCTAACCATTGTGGAGTTTTGGGTCCTTGGAGCTGGAATTTGTTCAGCTGCCTCTTCTCCTGACCTCCAGGCTGCCAGGATAACGGCTTCCTCCTGTTATCTCAGCTGATGCTATCACCGTTCCTCCCATGCCTGCAGACACATGTCATGTGGTAAAATCTCCCTCTGGGGGAAGCTGCCTTGCCAGCCTGGCTGCCAGTGAGTCTGGCATGATCCTTCATTTCAAACCAGGGTGGAAAAGGGTCAGGAATAAATCTTCTCTACTTTTTAAAGCATCTTTCATCCAAGAAAGCCAGAATGGTATCCTGCCCTTTGATCTGTATGTGAGAGCTGGCAAAGGAAGATTACAGCTTAAACCCCTCTTAGCAAAAAGCACAATGCTGCACTTTCTAAAATCTGAATTGTTCCTACCTCCAGTGTGAGTTTGGGCAAGCCCCTCACCCCAGCATCACTCCAGGATAAGAGGACAAGGGCAGGTGGGTTCCTGTCAGTAGGGGTTTGCCTTCTTCCCAGTATCTGTCTTTTGCTGGCTGGAGAAAGACTAATTCTGTGAAAGCCACTCAGGAAGCTCATCATTGGACTGGAGCTGGATACCCAAATCATCGCCTGTTATGCCACAGAAACAAGTCTCTGATCATAGGTAGGGGTGTCTGCATGCGCACAAACACACCCTCATATGTGTGCTCCTTCTCTGGTGGCACTGAGAATGTTTTTTCCTCAGACACTGGTATTTTGCTGAGCTCACATGTCCCTGGCAGAAGGAGCCTAAGCAGCACCATGTCTGAGGGACCCAGGGCTGCCCCCCAGAGCTGAGGAGGGAGGAGCAGTGGTACAGCTTTCTGCTGGCTGATGAGTCATTTGGGCTCTTCCACTCTCTTTACCATCAAAAATAAGGTGGTAAGTAAGCCTTGTAATACCCAGCTTAAAATACAACTCTGTAGTTAAAAAAGGAATCACAGGATATGCTGAGTTGGAAAGGAACCATGAGGATCATTGAAGTCCAACTCTTAGCCCTGCACAGCACCATCCCCAAGAGTCACGCTATGTGCCTGAGAGCATTGTCTAAACATTTTGTGGACTCTGTCAGGCTTGGTGCTGTGGTCACTTCCCTGGTGAGCCTGTTCCAGTGCCCAGCCACCCTCTGAGTGAAGAACCTTTTTCTAATATCCAACCTAAAACTCCCCTGACACAACATCAGGCTGTGACAGGTCCTGTCACTGGTCACCACAGAGAAGAGATCAGTGTCTGCCCCTCCTCTTCTCCTGATGAGGAAGTTGCAGACTGCAATGAGGTCTCCCCTCAGTCTCCTCTGCTCCAGACTGGACAGACCAAGTGACCTTGGACACTCCTCATAAGGCATCCCCTCAAAGGCAGCCCTTCACCATGCCCCACTTTGGACGAGCTACAGTAGTTGAATATCTTTTTTATATTGCAGTGATCAAAACTAAACATAGAATTCAAGGAGAAGAGAGGACAGGTTTGCTATAGATACTCCTTACTACTGTTTCCCTGGGTGCCATAATTGCTCTGTGTGTATGTCCGTGACAAACAGAAAAAAAATGGAAATATAGCTTAGGTTCCCTGAGCAATTAGTGTTTAAGGGAGGCACTGGGGAAAAGGTGGGCAGATTCACTCCTCATTACCTGCCTAGTGATCAGTAAAGTCTCCTCTCTCTCTCTCTCCTCTCCTAAAGATGTTGAGGCAATGCTCAAACATGCCAAACAGATGAGCTGAGTGGCTTTTCTGTGCAATAGAGTTTTGAGAACAGCCAGCCATGTGGGCTCAATATCCCTCTTGTAATACACAGGTGATTTCCTGGGCCAGGGGCTTGCTCTAGCCTGTTGATTATAAAGGACATGGCATGCTAGAGGATTCAGGAGAAGCTCTGATAAAGGCTGTGCCTGGAGTGCCTGGAGGCCTTGTGAAACCAACTCCCCTGGCCCTGCCCCAGCAGCTCAGCCATGGGCTGTGCCAGCAGTCCAGGCTGCAGCTGGTGGGAGCAGGACACAAGACATGGTCACCTTTTCCTGCATGCTGCTGGCCCCTGCAGAGAAATCTCCTGGGTTGGGTCTCTCTCTGTGTATATATAAATCCCATGCAAACTGTGGATACCTCTCAGGTTTCTCCCCAGTGCATCACTCTGGGGAGATGTTGGTGTCCTTACCTTGGTCCTGGCTTTGTTCTCAGCTTGCGAGGGTAAAAACAGTAGAAGACAAAGAACAGGAGTGTAGGAATGGTCTGCTTTTCACAGCACATCACCCTCAGTACAGAAGGTGGAGGCAAACCCCACCTGCATGAAGAGCCCAGGACCAGGAGTCACCTCTAATCTGAACCCTTTGCAACAAGACAGTGTCATGGAGCAGCTGCCAGGGCCTTGGATATGGAGATGGCAGTGCCCTGTGTGCCTCCCACCCACCTGTGCCCAGGCAGGGCTGTCAGGTGAGGAGTGGAAACTCTTTGCTCCCCACCCTGCCATGACTCACAGGGCACCTGCTCTGCCTGAGCTGTCGTAGCCATTGCAACATGCACTGCTATCTGACCCACTCCTTGGGCAAGTGTCCCCTTGGCAGGTCCCTGGTGTTCCAGTGACCCCTGAAGAGCATCCTGTCTGGCATGGGACAGTGGCTTGTGGACCACTGCAATGTTCCTCCTGATGCCCTGTGCCAGCCCTTGCCCCTAAGCTCCATGGGGATGCTCTGTGACCAGCTATGAGAGCCAGCACCACCTGCATTTCACAGAAACAAGGGTTTGGGTGGTGCAGAGAGACCTCTCTAATTGCCCTGAAAACTACCCCCCCAAGTTCCTAATCATCCTTTGACGTGTCCAGACAATCATGATGCTATTTTTGCCTCATCTGGATCTCTGCTGCAATATGTCATGTGAATACAGCTTGTCACCATGATAGCTCTCTTCCTTCCTAATCTCTCATCACTGTTGTTGGTCATGTGTGAGAGCGTGACTCCTTTCCTGTGACAGAAGAATGCCATACCTAAAGAGTTGCTTTCAGGCAACCTGCAGGAGATTCATCTTGGCAGCCATGAGCTACTTTGTTTTACGCTGCGTTCCTTAAACCCACTGTTTTGTCTTTCTAGCATCACACAGAAGACTTCCAAGTTCCCTTTTAGTTTTCTCTCCTACTCTTCAGGAGGTTTGGTGCCTAAAATCCCATGGGAGTTTGCAGGAGCTGAGCACTGCTTTGGAGAAGCAGGGGAAAGCTCCTGGCAGCAGAGACCAGCCAGTGGGAGCTGCCACAAGTGCAGTTTGATCTTCCACAGAAGCTGTAGGCTCCAAGAGGATATGCCTAATTGTCCATGGCTCCAGCTGCTGCCTCAGGTGGTCTCTGGGCTGTCTGGCTGTGGTCACCATCCCAGAGGCTGTGAGTGAAATGCCCATGGCATGGCACAGCCGAGCTCATCGTGCCATCATCTTGCCATCTGCAATTTCCATAGAGATCCATGATGTGGGATCTGTTGGGAGGTGGTTCTGGGGTTCAGTCTTCTCAACCTCTTTGCCACTTTAAACCCCAGCTTACTCTCAGACCTGCCCCTTTCACACTGTGGTAAGGAGCTGCTGGCAATCGTGCCATGCCTGTGCCAATGCCTTCAGCGTGGCTGCCAGAGCATGTGGTATTGGGAGAATCTCTTGTGGTGGGACAGAAAGGGCCCTCTGGGTTTGTGCCTGGCAGGAGGCTGAGTGGAGCTCTGGAACTTTTCCAACAAACCAGAACTGCCACAGTCCCTTGATACAGAAAGTTTATCTAGA
This sequence comes from Lichenostomus cassidix, assembly GCF_008360975.1. Classification (NCBI taxonomy): domain Eukaryota; kingdom Metazoa; phylum Chordata; class Aves; order Passeriformes; family Meliphagidae; genus Lichenostomus; species Lichenostomus cassidix. Next base: position 67,851,473 of record NC_139479.1, read on the forward strand.
ATGAACACACTGTGCTGGTGGGAATTTATTATTTGAAAGCTGACAGGTTCACTCTGTCTCATCACGGACTGTCTGTTCCCCTGTGGCTGGTGCAGCCCTGTGCCACCTCCTTGGCCAGTTCAACAGAAAAGAACCCATGGATGTGCCTCTGTCTAACCTCAGTCAGACATGCCCAAATGGGTGATTTTGCTGAGTTTAATGATGATTGAGCTGCAGGCTGGGATTGCCCACCTGGGGGGAGAGCACCTTATGCCTGCAAAATAGTATATTCTCTGCTTGAAAAAGACTTGAGGTTCCCAAGAGATCATAGCAGCCAGAAACACCCCTTCCTGAAGAAATCAGGAGTCAATAAGCTCTGGGTGGAAGAGAGAGACTTTAATCTGAATCAGATACCTGAGAGATTTCAAGAAAGAAAATGAGCCAAAAGGCTGCTGTGAGTGGAATTTCCACCCAGTGCAGGCAGCTCAAGGACCTGGGGCACAAAAAGCACCGGGGGAGTTTGCAGCAAAGCAGCAGGAATAAAACAGCTGCTTTGCAGAGAGCTGTGCCCCTGGCTCTCCTGGCAAAAAGGCCTCATGGAGGGTGGGTTTCAGGCCTTTTATCTGCACTATGATTGTAGTGATAAGGCTCTGGTTCTTGAGAATACCCCAGATCAAGTGTGGAAATCTAAAGAAGGCTTTAAAAAGAGGGCCTTATTTCAAGCTGAAGGAAATAAAATGGCCACCCTGCCATCCTGAGGGAGCTTTAAAAGCCTTAAAACAGGCAGCTCCAGCTCTCTGCTCTCACGCAGCAAGGCAAAATCCGTATTTGATTTGTGTGCATTAGGGGAGCAGAAGAGTCCAGCGAGAATTTGAAAACTCATATGGGGGGAAAAAAAGGATAAATCCTGTGTTAGGTTTAGAATAAACAATGTTTAGCTGTGTTTTGCAGTTTGTGTATTTCTCGGGCACAACCATCAGCAGACTAATCAAATTGAATAATTCCAGAGCTGTGCTTAAGCCTGCTGCTTTATTCTTTATTGCCATCAAAAGTTAAACAGAAACAACTGTTTCTCTTTACCCTTCTTTTTAATTTTCTCTTTACCCTTCTTTTTAATTTTCTCTTTTCTTTTATTTCTTTTTTTTTTTTTTTTTAGTGTGTAAAATAGAATTACAGAGTCACAGGATAATTTCAGGGAGAAGGCATCCAAGCTGTGCTAGCTCCAAAACTAGACCAGGTCCTCAGGACTCCAGTTATGAGTTTTTCTGGGGATGGAGACCCCAGTGCCTCACTGGGCAATCTGTGCTAGTGTTTGACCAACCTCATGGCAAGATACTTTCCTTTTAACGAACCAGATTTTCCCTTTTGTAACATGTGACTATTGCCTTGGTCCTTTCAGTGTGTACCTCTGGAAAGAGCCTGCCTCTCTCTTCCTTATAATGCCCTTTAGGCAATGGACAACAGCACTAGGTACTCTTCACAGACTGCACTAGGACTGTCCCCTCCCACAGTCCCCTAGATGCAGCCCCATGGTACTGAGTAGAGGGGAATTCTCATTTCCCTCCATGTCCTGCATACTCTCTTGCTGATGTGGCCCCATGGGTGGCCAGCCCTCACCCCCCACGTAGCAGAGCTCTAAACAAGCAATGATGTGTTAGTTGCAGAGTTTGGAGGGAAAGCACCATCAGTGAGAGAGTTCGTTAAATATTGACTTCTCAAGAAGTTTAAAACCTGTGTTTGCTTAGAATAAAACTAAAAGCATGACTTGAGAAATGAGAAAGAAGGAAGGGGATATAATCTTGTAAAGATATTCGGCCTCAGAGAAAAGTATGGACAAATATTCATTGGAGGCATTAAACAAATTCAGGTTCCATTCATGTCAAGGATCTCCTAAGGCTTAAGTGGAAAAAACTGGCCAATCCATCAGGATGGGTTTTGCCCAAAAATTTTGCCCAAATTTGCCCTATATGCTTTTGCCCAAAAATTCAGGTTCCTGCCCCATGGACCACCAGAGGAGCCAGCCTGGGAAGTGGTGATGCTCCCCAGCATCCTGAGAGGGATAGCTGTGGAAGGAGTTAGAGAGAGAAGGCACTGTTGGGGCAGGAGTGTCTCGGAGACCTCCCCCTGTGCATAACCCCTCATTTTGGGAGCTAAAAGCCCTGTCTGTCCCTTTGAAGCTCTCCCTCATCTTCAAACTACTCCATTGCTTGCCACCATCTTCAGTGCTCTGGCACTGCTGGAAATCTGGCTGGGCTGGAAACCTGGCCATGGCTTGTGCTGGCTGGGGAGTACAGCCTCTACAAGCAGCTGATGGATATCCTGACCAGCCAGCTCAAAAACTTACCCCCTTTTTGCCCTTTGCTTCTTCCTCAAGCTACAACAAACTCATGCCCACTGATGTGGCTTCTTGATCTCCCAATGCACCTAGCACTCCCAAAACTGCTTCCACCAAAACTGTGGAAGAGGGAATCAGGGAAAGTTGGGCACATTTTGATACCTGCTTGGTTACATAAAAACATGAGAGTGGCAAAACCTGCACCTCATATCCCCACCTTCCCTTGCTTATTGGAACCCTCATGTCACCCCGAAGCTCGTACATGCTCACTAAGTCACTTGAGTGCCTTCTGACCATGTGTGTTTCTTCACCTAAAAGGGGAATGTGGCTGCTTTGATGTCATGTGCTGTGCGAGGAACATCGTGATTCGTGCCTGACTGCCCTCTAGTAAAGGCATCAGAATTCCCTGGGAGGGTAATTCTGTACTCGCCCTCTAATTCCTGTGCCTTACTCCCAGGGTGCCAGACAGATTTCCAGCACTGTTTGCAGGCTGCTAGTTTGAGGTGGATGCTGTTACAAGAGTTCCTGGATATACCTATGTCGTTTCCCAACTGCACATGGTTGCCATAGAGATGTAGGACACGTAGATCTGACTGATAATCATCTTTTTTCCCCCACCCTTTCTTTCTTGTTGCATTAAGTAAAGGAAGCTGCACAGCTAGACATGCCTCTGAGGAGCTGCATTGGGAAATCTTGGCAGTCAAGTGGTGGTTTCAGATACTGAAGCTGCAAGCAGCCATGTGTTTACTGGCAGACAAGGGTAATGCTCAGGGAGCAGACCTGCTCCAGAATGGCTGATGGACAGAAGCTGGAGAAGGCTTCAGCTCTGCTGAAACCTTGTACTGCTGCACAAGGTGGAAGTGAGCTCAGACCCTGGTTTTGTTATGCACCATCTCTTCAGCCCCAAAATATGATCTCATAACAGCAGAAATATCCTTTCCTAATTAACAATCCATCTTTGTGTCCACAAAGCTCTGCCAGCTATTTCACGGCAAATACTGTTTGCACTTTACAGCATGCTAGGATGTGATCTTTATCTATATAAACTTGATTTGCTCCTGTAGATCCTGGAGAAAAACAATATAAGGCCTCATTCACTTCAGAATTACCAACTGCTTGGCTCCTTGCACATGCCCCAGTGCTACTGATTTTTAAGCAATCTCATTAGTGTAACTCTTGTTGCAGTTGTGTTTATCACATGCCGCCTCCTTTTGCTATGGAAGAGCAAGATCAGGGCACAAAATACAGCAAAAAACCCCAGCTGTTCAGACATTTTACCAAAGACCACACAGAAGCGTTTAAGAAAGTGTTGAGGTGTTAAGAGTTTAAAGAAATGGGGCTTCCCACCAGAGCTAGAATTACATCCTCCTTTAATTGTACAATATTCTCCTAAAATGGATCCCCCACCAAACCTTATGGTTGCTGCAGTGTGAGCCCAGCCAAAACATCCAAGGTGAGGAAGGCCTTTGCCTTTTTGGGAGTTTTGCTTTTTCTCCCAGAAGCCCCCCTTTGCTCACCTCAGCGAGTCCTCTCTCATGTGAGTGCTGCCATTAATGTCAGAGGAAATGAGTGCATGCCCAGCAGCAAGGGAAAGCCTTGCACAATCAGTCCTAAATATAAACCGGACATGAAAGATAAAGTCTCCAGTAAATAAAATTGTGATAGCTTGGGGCCCCAGCCAGCTCATGTTAATGTTAGGGGGTGTTGGCTATCCTGGCTTCCCCTCAAATCAAATTAATTCAGCACATGGCTGAAACATAGGAGTTTTCTTTTTATTTAAAAGCATTCTTAAACAATCCATATTAACTGGTATTTGAAAAGTGCCATGACATAAGAAGACGAGTAGTGTGGCTCCTCCTCATGCTCTGCAGCCAGGACTCTCTTCCTCCCTGCACAGCAGTCAGGACATTTCCTGTGCAGCACCCTGTGCTGCCAGCCTGCTGCCTGCCAGCTGGTGGGATGCTTGTGGATGGACACTACACATACACCAGTGTGCTGGGCCCCATCAGAGGGCAGACATGCAGGTTAATTACCTCCCTGAGAACCAGACTTCCAGAGCATATAATTCAGCTCAAATTAAATTGCTCATCAACAGGTAATCAGCTGGTCCACTGGATATGCTAAGAGTCATAGCAGATGCTTTCCTGTGCCTGTGTTTTGCTCTTTGACACATTCCAGAATTTAAGGTCAAGCTGGGAAGTAATGATCTATCCATCCTGCATGCCAAAGCCTGCATTCAAACTCCAGCCTCATAATTTATATCTTTAAATGGCTTTGTGTTGGAGGCTTCAACTACACACCATGTGTAAGATTGCTCTGGCATATCCCTTTTCTGACACTCCTCCAGAAGGAGACATGCCTTCACAGACAGATTTTTGGGTAACCCAGCTGCTGGTCTGGCACAAGATGTGCATTTTTGCAATACAAATGTGTGCAGTGATGATGCTTGAGCTTTCTTGCATGGCACTTGAAGGGTGTAAACCAACTTGAATTTATATTTGAAGGGTATAAACCAGCAGCAGCAACAGATGGATCTAGCACTGGAAATGCTGTGGGCCTCTGAGGATGTGTTGATGCTCTCACCTGCTGCTGGTGACTGCAGGAGATGCCTCACACCTTGTGAGACATAAGGGAATGTCCAGGCTCTTTAAAAAATACCCTAACATTAAAACACTGCATCACTTTGTGTCCTGAGTTCCAGAGGGTTTGCAGGACCTTTTGCACTGAGAGAAATATCACCCTGCAGGGTGGTGGTTTGCAGAAAGCAGTGTGGCTTGCCCACACACACAGGCAGAGTTTCAAAGGCGATGGAGATCAAAGGAAAAGGCTTCAGACAAAGCCACAGCATAGAGTACTAGGCATGTTAATAATTTAGAAACAATCAAATGTAAGAATAGTCAAATGCAGGCGCTGAAGGAGTCACGGGGCTTTTGCAGTGAGTGCATCCCAAGGCAGGAGACAGGCACCAGTGCAGGGCAAAGGGCTCTCCCTGCCCAGCTTCCCCTGCTGGCTCATCAAGGGAGGTGACAGACTATCCTCCCTCTCCGGGGGGCCTGGAAGCATTACATGTTCAGATGTGTGTGTCTTTGGGAATAAAAACCTCTGGTTTTGCTGGTTGTGTATGCAGAGCCTTTGGGGAATTGTGAGTGCACAGATTATGGCCAGCTGCCTGTCATTCATCACCAGTGACCTTAACCTGAGTGTGCTGAGTGTACCCAGCTGATAAAAAGAAATTTTTTGGGTGATGGTTAAAAATTGTTAATAAATATTGTTAGGGGGATGCATTTTTTCTTTGGAAATAAAGGATTTTTAATCAAACTTTAGTTACCATGTGCCACAGATCTTCCTTAAACTGGAAGCAATGAACTTCAGCCTGAATAGTGTTCCTAGGTGACTAATGGGATATTGGAAAACTCACTTGGTGATTTTTAGGGATGAGTAAGAGATGGTGTAAAGAGAGAGCCTGTCAGAAAAGTGCTTGTAATCATTCAGTGCTGGCTGCATGAAGAGATGAAAATGGGAACCTGAAATGGAGCTCCTTTATCAACCCATCTCACAATATTAAGGCATAAATTTTAGAGGTAGCCCACATAATGGCTTTAAGTTTCAAGTCACAGGTAAGATCCATTTTTAATGGTACTATTTTTGCTGTGGTGCTGTTGACAAATGGTCAGAGAAACGTCAGTCTTGACAGTCTATAAAATTAGGAACATCTCCCTAATAAAGCTAGAGGCAGGAGCCGCTTTCCAAACCTGCAGAGGCCAGAGCAGCCCTGAGTGTACAGCACAGCTCAGGCTCTGCAGTGCTGCCAGGGTGGCTCTCTGGGGCAAAACAGAACCTCTCCTGGTCCTTGTGCCACAGCCCTTGCTCTTACTGTGTGTGGGCATTCACACCTCCTGTGGGCAACCTGTACCAGTGTCTCACCACTCTCACAGTAAAGAATCTCTTCCTCTTGTCCAATCTAAACTTAACCTCTCTCAGTTTAAAGCTGTTACCACTCATCCTGTCCATGGTAAAAAGCTGCTCTCTGTTACTCTTATAAAACCCTTTTAAGTACTGGAAGGCCACAGTTAGGTCTCTCCAGAACCTTCCCTTCTCCAGGCTGCACAACCTCAACTCTCTCAGCCTTTCTTCACCTATTCCATTCTTCTGATCATGTTTTGTGGCTCTACTGTGGACTCACTCAAATAGGTCCATGTATTTCTTGTACTGGGAGTTCCAGAGCTGGATGCAGCACTGCAGGCGGGGTCTCACCAGAGAGGAGTAGAAGGGAAGGATCCCCTCCCTCCTGCTGCTGCTTACACTACTTTGGATGCAGCCCAGGACACAATTGGCTTTCTGGGCTGTGAGTGAATATTCCTGAGTCATGTCCAGTTTTTACCCACCAGTATCCTCAAGTCCTCTGCAGGGCTGCTCTCAATCTGTTCATCCCCCAGCCTGTGTTGATACCAGGGGTTGCCCTGACCCAGGTGCAGCACCTTGTGCTTGATCTTGTTGAACCTCATGAGATTCTCAGAGGTGCACTCTTCAAGCCTGTCCAGGCTCCTTCCCTTCCAGGCATCCCTTCCCTCCAACGTCTCAACCACACCACTCAGCTTGGTGGTCTGCAAACTCTCTGAGGGTGCACTCAATCCCACTGTCCATGTCATTGATGAAGATACTAAATAGTATTGGTCCCAGTACAGACCTTTGGGACAACAACTCTCTTTACTGGCTTCCATCTGGACATAACTATAACTTGTTGGACAGAGGCATCCAGCCAATACCTTATCCATCTAAGAGTCCATCCCATATCTTTCCTAGGCAGTGGCAAGAATGTTGTGAGGGATCTTGTCAAAGGGCTTAGAGAAGTCCAGGCAGAGAGACTCTGCCTGAGCCGCAAGGACTGCGTAGTGGGAATGTGCTGTCAGTGCTGGGCTGAGCCTGGGGGCCAGCAGCCTGCACAGTGTGCTGAGCATCACCATGCCAGGCACAGGATCAGCCCCCAGGAAAGGGAACCAGCCTGGGGGTGATGGAGGGAAATGCTTATTTAGCACCTAATCTTGACAGCCTTTTAGTTTAGGAGTTGCTTAAAGTATATGCCCACACCCACACTTACACATATGTACATACTTATATAGATTTCAAATCCAAAGTTAAAGTGCAAAGGCTTTTAAAAGCTTTAAAGGATTTAAAGGCTCCTACTAGCAGTGATGCCAGTGTGGAAGAAGAGAGAAAATAAAGTTTTGCTCTGGCTGGGGTAGCAAAAGTGCAAAAGAGCCATTGTGGGGAAGCCTGGAGTCATCCTTTAATTTGTTTCCAGACTTTGTTACTGCACACAAATAGTGGTCGGTGTCTATGAAATGGGACTCTCAACCCCTTTCCCACCAGGGTCCCTAATGTCCTCTACTCATGGGCTGCCTCTCACTGCACGGCACAGCGGCAATCCTGCCACCTCACACTACTAAAATAAAAATAACATGAAATAACAGAAAATTAAACTTGGGTCAGTGGCGACTGATTGGCAGTGAATGGAAGGGGAGTAATTTCAGAGAGAGCTGGCATCAGGTAATACAGCTAAGAGCTGAGGCTTCAGGAAGTATTCACCACAAAATGTGGATTTTTTCCTCTCTTTTCTTTTTCTCTGCATCTTTTTTATTGATCTGTGAAAGAAGAGCTCTGCAGATGCAATATCTGAGAGCTGGTGGTATACCCATGCCTTTGTCTGCAGCTCTTGTCTCTGTAATTGTTTCTGGCTTCCTCTGTACTGTACCTTGGGCTTTCCCTGGGAGGTCTTTTAGCCATCTGAAATTAAAGGTTGTTCTTCATCAGCCCTTTACCTGAGCTTCTTGCTTCCGCTACTAACCAGCAATTTTCTTAGCACCCTGAGTCAATTCAGTTTTTCCATCAGAGGTCAGGTGTTTCAGCTGGAAAGAGCCAGCTGGTGGGGAGGCTGTCACCTCTTCTTTCAGCCCCAGCCCTCCTCCTCCTCCTCACCCAGCACGTAGGAGTCTGGTTCAATTCTCCATATCCTCCTTCAGCACAAGGAGCTGGAGTGATCTTGCAGACCTGCATTTCCCTCTTTCAGTGGTGAAAATGGGAGGGTAACCCACCCATCCCATTTTTCTGGGGGAATGGGTGGGTGTTTCTGTATCAGTACCTGTGTGCTGAGAGCTGCCAGAGGGGAAAGCACGGCCCTGCTCCTCACACCTTGTCCTCTCCTCTGTGCCCTGCTGTGTCCGGCAGCGTGGGCCCCTGGCAGATGGCTGCTCAGTGTGCAGCAGTGCTCGAGCCTGGAGGCGCCGGCATTTCCCAGGCAGAGTGGTAACCGGATGCAGAGATTAGCTCTGGCTCATCTCCATGTTTAAATGAACTTCCCCTAATTAGGGAAATTGCCTGTGCTTACACTTCAGACAGATCCTCCCTGGAATTATATTCATAAACTTCTCATGCGCTGCTGCACACAAGCCCAGTGTGAGGTGATGAGTATCCCAAGCCCCTGGCCAATCCCACCTTTGCTGTGGTGGCCACATCACTGCACAGGGTTTGTGCCCTTTCACCCCCTCTTTGCTCACTTCTCACCCCCTCTTCCACTGGAGATGTGCAGGTTCCTCTTCCCCCCTCTCTCACTGGTTACCCTAAGACCACCAAAGCCATAACCCCACACCTAAATTTTATTATTCACCACCCCCTGCTCAAATCCCTAAAAGGCCAGCTCATTAAACTTCCCCTACCTCCCTTTGCTAAACATGTATAATTTTTAGGAGACCTTAAGGAAGGACAACTTTAGGGGTCTCTGTGTGTTCATATTATGTTGCCACACTTTTTGCTCAAAACAGGCTTTTGGTATATGATGAAGACAGTGCTATGAGACAAATTAAGTCTAGGGAAAAAAAGAAAGAAAACCAAACAAATTAAGCTTGTTAAGCTTTACAGTAAACCGCTGCAAGGCTGAAGCAGGACTTAAAAGCTGGGGTTTTCAAAGGGCCCTGAGGGAAGGAGCCCTGGGACTGACACTGAATTTAATTTGCTCTATGCTGAAGGAGGCAGCTTTGGAGAAATGCCCATATGCATACTGATTCCTCCAACAGACACTATACCAGGTTTAGCAAAAATTAGGAGCTCCAGAGCCGCCAGGGAATCCTCATGATGAATAGAGAGCAGAACCCAGAGAAAGGGCCCCTCTGCCTTAGTGAGGCTTCATAGAGCACTACAGCTTGTCCTTTAATAGAGATATTACTTTTTCTCAGGAGATGTAATGGGAATTTATCAGGGTACACAGAAAAGAGAAAACATTTTCAAAATAGAAAAAAAACCCACCCCAAGCCTCCACAAATGGCAGATGAAATCTGTGTAAGAACAGGAAATGAATTTTCTGTTAATAATCCTTAAGGTTAACAAACTCACAAGAGCCAGACAGTGAGAACAGTGCCCAGCTCTGACACCTGCCCTCCAAAGCACTTTTTATTTTATGTCATTTTTAAATTAAATGGATTTCTCTTTTTCTGTTCTTTGTATTGCAGGCAAAGCTTTGGATGGCACAAAGAGGCACTGAGCCAGAACGAGCTGGAATTGAAAGAGATCTGGGGGAAAAGTGGAACTTGCCTGGTTTGAGGATATTTCTTTTCAATGTGGAAAGAGACAAACCAAACAGGTGGAGTTCCCTACGAAGGAAAAGACACCAAAACCTAATTCTAGGTCTGGCTTCAAAGCTCAGCTCCTTATCTAAACGGGAGGATTTGTCATCACAAGTACAGTCACACAGAGAGAAATAAAATAATAAGAGTGAAAATGTATTTTGTGCTTTTAATACAATGTTGTCAATCTCATTCATTTCATCTTGAATTCCAGTATCTGGAGCTTTTGTTAAGGACCAAAATGCTGCAGTCATGCAGCTTTAGCTGCATTGCAAGTTTTCATTACATCTTCTTCTTTCTCTCTTCTGTGTGAGAGAAGAAAACTTGAAACTCCAAGTCCTGAACATCAGGCTTCAAAGAGCTTGTGAAAGATGTCTAATTTCTGTGGTTTTAAAGCCTCAGTAAAGCAGCATGAGGATTTCGGGGCGAGCATCTGGGACTGGTCAGCATGAGACATGTACCATAACCAAAAATAAAAACAAAGAAATTGCCATGTACGTGATTTTTTTTTCCAAATAGCAGGATTTAATGTCAGCTTCAAATGTCAGCTTTGTAATGGGAAGGAAATGGATGGATGCTGACAGTTGGCCATCCTGCCTTTACCTAGATTTGTCCCAAAAGCAGGATGATATTGAATGTGTTGGATGAGACTCTTAAGCCTGTTAATAAGGTTTGGCCTCCATGCAGGAAGAGAGGTAGTGGGGCATCTGTTCTGCCTCAGGCAGACCTTTGTGACTTCCCTGAGAACCAGGTACTGTTTTGGGTGCTGCGTATCAACCACAGAATCTCTCCTGGGTAATGATGTCTCTTTGCAAGCAGGCAGGGCTTGTGAGCTGCCACACAAGGTCTTTGTCTATCCTTCGAGTACTTTTGCCCATGTTTGCTTTGTGATTGGATCTTTGATTAGTGGTAGAACTTAATTTCTTTCTAAATTTGCCTGGGAATTAATCCAGTTCTTCCAAGCACCAGCTATTTGCAAAGAAATAATGATGTGCTGGCTTGGAGTAACTCAGGGGCCAGCGACTAGGTGGGCAGCCCTCCCTCCTGCCTCTCAGGGCACACAGTGAGCATGGCTTTATAATGTCAATATACTCGGTACACTTCTCAAACCCACTGAGCAAACATGCGCCAAGAGCGTGCCGCAGGTAGGCTGGCTTGCCAAGGGCTGCTGCCTCCTTCCGTAGATGTGTTTAGCGAGTACATGGTTTTGTTTAAACAGGAAAACACATTAAGAGGCACTTCATCCTTGAGTGTTCCTGTCTCTGCTGCCTGCATTCCTGGCTGGGGTGTTTAGTGCACATTAAGTGCAATGTGCTTGTGGGACCCTCTGATTAAAATACCAGCAGGCCAAGGATGCTGGAGTAATCAGTGTGACTCCTTAACTGAGAAATTATCAGTTATGTTCATTTTTTTATCAGTGTTTCCTTTCCCTTAGGTTTCATGTCTGCTGTCTGATGGTCCATATGCTTCCCATCGAGTTCCTGGTGGCCACAGCAATGGCATCCGAGATAAAATCCACAGTCCCAATTTCCAAGTATGACCTCTGGTCTTGAGTTTGGGTTACTTTAACTTGCACCACGTGAAAGTTTCTTTCAGCCTCAGCTGAACATCTTGTTTCTTGTGCAGCCAGGATTAGTGTCCAGTCACTGAGCCAATGCTCTCCCCATGCCTGTTTTTCTGTGCTAATCATGGATAGACACAGGATGCCTTATAGAGGAGAGATGATGCTGCATGAGGTGAATTTCAGCTGAGGTTGCTCTATTTTCAGATGCTCAGGTTGAGAGGGGTCAAGGTGCTTGGCCTCTGTGACATAACTCAGCAGCAAATCTGGTGCCATTAAAGTGCGAGTTGAGCAAAGACACTAATCATCCAGCCAGGCCCTCATCCTGGTTAAATCTGTAGTGTAAAATCTAGTTCTATTCTCTCCTGCTCAATGGAGTAATAGAGATTTACAGCAGTGCAAGTCTTGCCCAAATGTGAAAATTTTCAGATGCAGCTGTTCCAGAAGATTTACACCTAAACCAGTCCTTGACTATTACTCCAAAGCCAAACCCAAAATTATATTCCTTCATGATACCCTGAAAGCGATTCTTTGGCTGAATGCAAGAAGGTGTCACCTTATTGAATCAGGGTCCCCAGCCAGCAGATCCAGGGCCCCACAAGCATCTTGGTCTGCAGAGATGACAGCAGAGCTACTTTCCGTGGCCTGCTGAGCACGTCCTGGCAAGGGGTTCTGTCTGCTCCACCTTCATCTGCAGAAGACCCTGAGCCCAGTGATCACTGATGGTCTGGACTCACTTTGCACTAAGCAAAACTCTTCCAAGAGCTCCCACTGTGACAGGCATGGAGAAGGTCTTGTCCAATACCCTGAGTTTAGCACTGGGGATGAGACACAGATCTTATCTGTAAAAAAATTTAAAAGAATAAATAAGAAAAGAAAACAGAGCCACTGATTCTTTCTAACATCCTTTTACTCTCTTCTCATGAGCTGAGATAATTCTCTCAATAAGGTTTTCCCACCTCCATCTGATACTCTTTCACTCAGACCAAGACACTTCTCACCTGCAATCATGGTTTGTTTCTTTCTCTAGCAATCAAACAAATCCCTGCGGTACAAAAGGGAGCTTATTTTACCTCTTTCTCAGTAAATAAGGTTCTTGAAGTGGGTTTCCATTGGATGCACTGTACTTAGCACTGAGGTTAACAGCTGCTTTTGTTGGTCTCACAGCTTCCTCCCAGCAGGCTGGGTTGCAGGTGTCAGAGACCCTCAGCCCAAGGCTGATCTGGTTCCTTGTGGAACATCAGGAATACAGCAGTTTAACAGACTTGGCAGAAACCTAGGTTTTGCCTCAACACTTTTCCCATATGATCACAACACACAAGGCAAATTGAACTAAACTCAGGGGAGAAAAGGGCACAGACCTGGAGGTAAGCATGCCAATATTTACACCAAAATAAAGAGTTGGAGTAACTTAACAGAGCTTGTCCTGGAGCAGATGTAAGAACAATTTGCTGGGTAAATTTCCAAGACGACATAAAGCCGGTCAACAAAATCCATTTTTACCTGGTTTAGTGAGATGTGTAGGGAAATGGTTTGGAAATAAGGCAGGCTGTATTTGCTTGTCCTGGAAAGATAAATATTTTAGGGTTTGCGGTTCTGGTTGTCAGCACCTCACTTGAAAGCCTGCCCAGAGGCCCATTTGCCAATAATAATGATCAAGTTACAGGATTATGAGGCCCAACCCATGAGAAAACCAAGCAATAAAGTGAATACTGTTTGGCACTTCTCTGTGTGTCTGCGCAGCTCAGGCAGTGCTCTGGTGCTGCCCAAACACTGCTGTTGGTTACGAGAGCAAAGTGCCCCACAAAGAACCAGAACCCGGAGAACCAGTTCACCAAGGAAATGGAGGTTGCTGTAAGAAAAAAACTGGTGTTTGTGGTGTACCCAAAGGAAAGCCAAGAGGAGCTGTCACTGCCCACTATTTAAATAAAAATCCTCAATTTAAATGACAACTGGTATAAAGGTGTGGTAGCCTGCTCACCCTGGCCCTAGCATTTCTGATAAGCTTTTGGAGGATACTGCAGTGACCCCATTTATTCCCTGGTTAGCAGAAGCAAGCATAGCATGTCCATGTCAATTCAGCTGTATCCATCTCTGCCGATAATTTTTGTCTCTGGAGGAATGTAAATATTCATTTGTCCTTCCCACTAATGAAGGACTTCTCAGAGCTGGGATAGCCTCACTGAATTCTATGGTGTTATTGCTGGGTTAGAAAGAAAAAAGTCCCAAGAGAGTTTGGCCATGGGTTTTCCACATCCTCCACCTGGTTTGCATGAGGGGAGTTGCTTGGTTTTTGACTATATGTCAGTGCTGGGTTTGCTCCGACCTTTGAGGGCTGCTCCAGCCTCAGAGCATGGCAGCACTGCAGGGAGATAGGCAGCTCTGCTGGGAAAGAGCCTGCCAGAGCTGCAGGAGCTCATCTGCTGGAGCCCACTAAGCTCTGCCCAGGTGGAAGGAGCCTCCAGGTCTCAGGACAGCCAGTGCCTCTCCCAAGCACAATGTGCTGCACACCAGGGCCTGAGCTAGGCTGGGTAAGAGCTTTTATAGTGTGCCAACAGAGGATGCTTCATCTGGTCATGAAGTGGTGTAAGAGCCATTATTTGCGTCCAGAGTAATTATATATAATACCACTAGATACATTTATAAACTGATGTATTGGGTTTGCATAGCTACAGAGGAGGGCTACAGGGCTTCTCTGAGAAGATGCCCTATGTCCAACAGAGCCAATGACAGCCAGATCCAAGACAGACCTGCCACTGGCCAAAGCCAAGCCTGCCAGAGGGAGTGGTAGTGCCTCTGGGGTAGCAGGTTAAAGAAGTGGTGGAAAAAAGCTGCACAACAGAAATTGCAGCCAGACAGGAGTGCGAATATGTGAGAAGAACAGCCCTGCAAACACCAAGGTCTGTGCAGAAGGAGGGAGAGGAGATGCTCCAGGTGCCAGAGCAGAGATTCTCCAGCAGCCCATGAAGGAGCAGATTCCATGGAGGACCCCACTCCAGTGCAGATGGAGGCCCATAGGAGGCTGTGACCCTGTGCAAAGCCCATGTTGGAGCAGACTCCTGGCAGGACTATGGACCCATGGAGAGAGGAGTTCACACTGGAGCAGGTTTGTTGACAGGACCTGTGACCTAGTGGGGACCCACACTGGAGCAGTGAGATCCTGAAGGATTGCACCCATGCTAGAGCAATTTGTGAAGAACTACAGCTTGTGGGAAGGACTCACATTGGAGAAGTTCATGGAGGACTGTCTCCTGTGTGAGGGACCCCACACTGGAGCAGAGGAAGAGTAAGAAGAGTAGTCCCCCAGAGGAGGAAGGAGCAGCAGCAACCATGTGTGATGAATGGAGCACAGCCCCCATTCCCTGTCCCACCGCGTTGCTGGGGGAAGGAGGCAGAGAATTTGTGAGTGAAGTCAAGCCTGGGAAGCAGCAATGTGCGGTGGGAAGGTGTTTTTAAGACTTGCATTTATTTCTCGTTATCCTACTCTGATTTTATTGGTAATAAATTTAGCTCATATCCCCAAGTCAAGCCTGTTTGGCCTGTGACAGTAATTAGTGAGTGATCTCTCCCTGCCCTTACCTCAACCCACAAGCCTTTCATTACATTTTCTCTTCCCAGCCCAGTTGAGGAGGGGAATGACAGAGTGGCTTTGGTGGACACCTGGCATCCAGCTAGGGTCAACCCACCAGAACCAAAAATAATTCTGCATTTTCTTTTTAAATTAACTCATAACCATTCAGAAAATAGGCAAGATGAGGGCAGCTAATAGGCACAGGGAACTAACATTAATCAAGAGGGAGAGAGAGTCCTTCCAGACATTCATTTATGCAAACTAAGATGACAAAGGAGAAAACAACTGATAAAATATTGAGGAATTAAATCAATTGGTACTAAATAATAACTGAGATCTGACTTTTTTTCCATTAACAACTTACCTCTAGACACGGCCTGGCTTCCAAGACATAAAGTAGATCATCAGGATTTGAAGGATTATCCGGAATCAGATTTTTCAGGTCTCTGATGCCACAATGAGGAGTTACTTCACAGAAAGAGGTGTATAAAACAAAACATTTCAAGAAGAGTGTACAAAACAGAACATTTGAAGGAGAGCAAGGTTATAATGGGCTTGGCTTGCTCAGTCAGGGCTGACAGACATTGCAAAAGACCTCACTGCCAGTTTATTACCAGTGGGATTGCAGCAGTCCGAGGCACTGTGTGAAACGTGTGGGGAGAGCCTGGAGGTTTTGAAATCTGAGCAGACCAACACAGAGCACAGAGGTGAAGAGACTTGCCCAGGGTCAGAGTGCAGGCTGGAAGGGCAATTAGCTCAGATCCCCTTGGCACTGCATGTTCCCATTGCATGTACAGTTAGGCAGGACTGCCTCAGGGCTGTTACCTAATGTGTGCATTTTTGGCCTGGTTGCTGCAGACTTAAGCTTTGCATTCTATCAGCACCATGCTCCCCTCTGGTACCCAAGCAGGAGGTTGTTCCTTTCACTTCTTCTTTCCCCAGCTGCACACAGCCTTGGGGCAAACGGACAAGAATGGCAAGTTCTTCTTTGCAGCTTCCTCAGCTGAGTTAGGCAAGAAATTAAACAGTTCATGACCCCTCTCCTGTCCCCATTTCCTATCTTGTGACTTGATGCAGGGTATCTTCCAACCAGAATTAACAGCCTGATACTGATAGTGATCTCTGGAGCAGCTGACTTGCCCTCCCAGCTCCAGTGCTGCGTATATGGTGCTGGAGCAGCCTGGCTGTCACCCCACTCCAGTCCTCAGCAGAGCTCTTTGCAGAAGTCATAGCTGAGATGCTGCTGTTTCACAGAAAGCTTAAGTGGTTGTGTTCACTGACTGCCCAAGCCATAGCCTGGCTTCTCTGGAAGAAGCTGTCTCCACCTGACACACTCCCTCTCACTTTTCTGAGTGGCTATCCCAGCTGCCAAGCAGGAGCCTGTTGCCATTAATCACAGCCATACCAATGAGACAGGGCAGTAAGAAATTGTTTAAGGGTATTTTAAATCAGAAACTACTTTTTATGCTTCCTCTTGAGATTGGCCGGTCTCTGTCCAGGCATGAAGCATCGCTTTTCTCTTCCCTTTCCTCTGTGCCACCCTGATCCTAGGAAGGTGGTGGCGAGGGCAGAACCAGGCTTTCAGCTCCCAGGGCTTCCCAGGAGCTCGGAATACTCAAGCTGTCTCAAGACCATTGTGAAAAGCAGCAGGCTGGTGGGCAGGGGCACGCATTGCCCTGCTGGGAAGTTTCAGTCACCCAGCACAGCAGGAGGGAGTCACTTGGTGGGTGTCTGCCCCCTGCCCTGTGCTGGAGTTTCATGCTCCAGATTCCCTGCTGTTCCATTTATGACCCAGGAGAAGAGCATGGTGGCACTGTGGCCACTGGCTGCACAGGGCTGCCTCCTCCCCTGGCTGTGCCACCCCACTCTTTCCTTCCCTCTCATTCAGCTCTGCGGTGTTCAGCACAAAGCATTCCTTCAAGGGGAAGGTCACTTCCGAGAAGTCTGGAAGTATGACCCAGGATTTTTTCAGCTTCTACCGCAGATGAGAGCCCCTGGACAGCCCTCTCAAGAGTTCCTAGTCTTGCCTGGCGGTTGGCAGCTTTGCAGATTGTACTTTACCATCAAATCTTTCTTTCAGAACTATTTGTTCTGAACAAGAAGCTGCCTCACATTTACTGTGCCAGAGTGTGCCTCACCCCTCACAGGGCACTGCACGGTGTTCGGGAAGGCTCTAGGTGCCAAGGTGCATTGCAAACTGAATAGGGTCAAATCTTCTTTAGCTCTGGAATTACTGTATTTGCCTCTCCAAGCCTACCTCTTACACCTCCCCCCACTTTTTAGCAACATACTCTGTTCAAAACATTTGGGAGAGAGGCACAACCAAGCCCTCCCAGGGCAAGATGAGAAGTGAAGCATGTTCAGTCCCAGCTCTGACCCTATGTGTGTGCTTGGTAAAATAATACACAGGCACATGAACTCCTAAGCAGCACTGGCTGCCTGTGGCCAAAATGATCTGGTGGCCAGAGAGAATGTTGTATGGTTCCTATGGTTTTTGGGAGATTGGAGGAGAAGGTGTGCCCATGAAACAGGAAGGGCCCTGGCACAGACATGATGCCCACCTTCCCTTCCAGCATGGCTGGTGCAGCTGTGTAGGAATAAGGAGCTTTACAGCTTCTGTGAACATCTCAGAGATGTTTCTCACCTGGTTGGACATGCTATGTAAGGTCAGGGAAGGGCCCATGTGGCTGTTGAAATTGTTTCCCTCTGCTAAGAGACACAGGAGCAGGGATAAGAGGAGTGTGACTACGCTGCTGAGTGGGCAGCAGACCTGGTGGGGCAGGAGGATCATGATTTCCAGTCCCTTCTTCTGGGCTTGTTTCTGAGTTTCTCCTCGTATCATTCCTTGTGAGCCCCTGCATTACCAAGGGGGACCTCAGCTGCTACTGATGCAAAGCCGTGTGTTAGGGGCTCACAGAGGAAGAAATTGGGAATACATCACCCATGCCTGAGCAGAGAGCATCCTCCTGCCCAGCATCTCCCCATTGCCCCCAAACCCAGACGTACAGTATTACCCTCTTACACCTTGTGACAGCAGGTGTACAGACCTCTGCTCCCCAAGGGGTTAGTCATTCCCATGGGGATCACCTGTGACACAGACGACTGATCATCCCACTCTGCAGCCTCGCACCGCGACACTCACCCTGTGCCACGGCTGCACACCCCGTTGGTAAAAATCACCACAGTGACACCGAAGGCTGTGCAGTGCAAGCTGCGGGGACGCGAGGGGTCCCGGCTTTCTGTCGCCAGCAGATGGCATCGCCACTCTCAACGCCCTGGCCAGGGAAACCGAGAAAAACCTCTGCTTTTCTTTTTTTTTTTTTCCCTCTCTGCTTGTTCAGTTTTTGATACTTCTTTTTCAGGTGTGGGTGAGCCCGAAGCTGCAAAGCATTTGATGAGTAAGTTTCCAAAATACATTTAGAAATACTAATTTTCTCTAAAAGTCTGTTCTTGCAAAACCTAATGAAGGAATGCTGCCCCATTTATTCCCAGGAAATAAATGGCTGGATGTGCAATTTGCCAAGCATCCTTACATCCTCCTAACCTGAGGAGCTGAGGGTACTCAGTGCCTTGGGTCAGACTCCAAGAGGATCCAGGAACACATCTCTTATGCAGCATCTCTGAGTGCCGGTGAGGTGACAGAGAACCATGCTGGATGCTGATCCCAGCCTGCCTGCCTGCCAGCTCCTACATTTCACCCTGCAAAGCACAGCCCAGGGAAGACGGGCTGTGCCTCCAAAAGCTGAGTCAGTGAGTCAGCAAAATAAGGCTGACTCAGCACTTCCCTGTCTGATGCTGAACATCAACCACAAAGCATGAATGACTTTGCATTTATTAGGCAGAATTACTGAAGTGGCTACAAGCTAGCAGCCTTAAAATAACCAATTTATCCCTTTCAAAAGCAACATCCTTACTAAGCCCAGGTGATAAAGATTTCAATTCCTCCCTTCCCACAGCGAGGCAGATTTGTCTGGGAGAAGTGTAAGCCAATATATCCTGTCATCTCCACTTACATGCTGCTCCTACCACCTCAAAGGGTCAAGCATGTTATGTTTTGCACGCACTATTAATGATTAACTGTTGTCTGTAGAGGAACTAGTTTTTCTCTTGGCTTTTAAAAAAACAGACCTGGAAAGATAAAATGGAAAAGCGTTGTTGGGTTGGTTCCAGTGGGTATTTATGACCACAGCATTGATGGTACAAAAGATTAGAAGGCATTAGGAATCTCAGGTTTGGCGGTGGTTTGTTGGTTTTTTTTTGTTTGGTTGGTTGTTGTTTGTTTGTTTGTTTGCTTTGTGATTTGTGATTTGTTCCTGGTAGGTTTGAAAATGGTTAGAAAAGCATATGAGAAAAAAACAGGCTTGTGGCTGGGGCACATAATTCCTGGTCTGGTTGCCAGTTCTGTGACCTTGAATGGGTCACTAGGAGAGCAAAGAACTTCTGGTTTAGGGTTTTAAAAATTCAAGTCCAACTCCCAGAGACAGAAACCCTAAGTCAGGGTCATCCCCTGATTTCTGAAGCCAGACCCTACAAATACCACAAATACCCCTTACAAATGGTGGAGAGTGAATCATCCCATAGATCTTGGGATGAGATCAAGTGTATTTTTGGGAGAACCTACTAAAAAAATTTTAAAAAAGAGGTTCTCAACTTGGCTTAGCTGCCTAATATTAAGATGGCTGAAGGAGATTAGGATGAGTCCTACTCTTAACCTCTTCAGAACCTTGCCTGGCAGCTGCACTGGCTTGTACGCATATACCTCAGCTGGATGAGGGCAGAGAGCTTGTCAGTGACTCTCATCTAGGTGGCACGGATTGGGCAAGGTGTTCCCCAGCAGGCCCTGAGCTCACTGTGCTGGGGCTAAGGGGCCTGTGCAGGACACTGGCTGCTGCACACAGCTCTGCCATGGCCATGGAACCTCCCTTCCAATGGACATCAAAAGGACCATGGAAATAACCACCTCCCGAGAAAATCATAGAACAGTTTGGGCTGGAAGTGACCTTTAAAGGGCATGTAGTCCAAACCCTCCTGCAATGAGAAGGGACATCTTCAGCTAGATCACATTGCTCAGAGCCCCATCCAACCTGACTTTGAATGTTTCCAGGGATGGGACATCTACCACCTCTCTGGCAAGAGGTCCCACCTCTCTACAGCTCAGCTTTCACATAAGTATCCCCTAATGATAAAGGAAAATAAAAATAGTTATGACCAAATAATTCTTTTAAAGACATCCTGTGGTCATTGGGGGAGTGATGGAAGCATGAATAGCGAGCCACAGATCAGTCAGTTGCTGTGCACAGAGACTATATTGATGAACATGTTAAAAATATCTGCATGGCTGTAAGCCAGAAACCATTTTGTGTCTAAAATGGGATTTCATTTCCTTTTCCTTTCTTTTGTTTTTTTTTCTGTTCCAATTTTTCTGAAGGACCGAATCTATGATTCACTACATGGAAGATTTAAACTTTGTTTGTTACGAGCCAGGGAGGGCTTTTTGTCTCCTAAGATGCTCACAACAACATTTTAAATGGTATGAGACAGACAGACTTGCAGGTAGAATCCTGGTTCACTGCTGCAGAGCTCACTGCACTGGTGAGCAGAAAGTTCAGCACATAGCCTTTCCCTCCAGCTCTGCAGGGAGCTGGTCTGTCCTGGTGAAGAGCAAAGGGTTAACAAACATATCATACCAGAAAAGGACAGGTTGGAAGGAGGTTCTGAGGATTTGACTGTGTGTGACTTTCCCTTGAAAACCGGGTCTTAGATTGGATTTTCCAACCTGCTAAGCACCATCATAGCCACCCACTGCATCTTCTCCCATTTTCCAATTTGTCTTTTGAACTGGGGGGCATGAAAATTGCACCAGGCCCATGAACTCCACAGAACAGTATAAGAATTCCATCCCCTGCTCTGCCAGCAATGGCCTTGCTGGTCCAGCCCAGGAGATGGCTTGCTTTTGCTGCTGCAGGAGGCTGCTGCTGACTTAAATTTGTGGGGTTGGATTTCTGCTGCTCAGAAATCATTCAGGAGGCTGATTTCAGTGGCAGGTACACAGTAACATGCAGGGATCTGTTTGGGAGTAAATGTGCTAAGTAATTATATATACTGGGAACAGCACTGCAGCATAATCTACGCTGGATGCAACAAGAGTATTGTGACACAAGCAGAGGAATATAAGGACCTTTTGCCCAGGAGCTACAAGTATTTAAAGTCATCAACCAATGACTTAAACCTTCCCTTCAAAGCTGTCAGATGTATTTCAGCATATAAATAGAGTGTATTCCTCAAAAAGGATATAACAATCAGAAAGCTTTTATCAAAGGTCCCCAATTAGTTTTTCACAAAATTTCAAGACACTGTGTGCAGAAAGCAGGTAGTTTTTCTCTGGAATAATGGTGGTCCTTTGTGAGACATGACAACGAACTCCCTAATTAATCTTCAAAATGTCAGAGCCTGCTGGAAGTAATTGGGCCTGGCAGTCCAAGGGCTAATTAACTTTAAACATTGAATTTTCTCTTGCTTCCTCCACAATTCAAGGTCACTTATTTGCTTTCTTTTTTAAACAGTTTTTATTGTTCTGTAGTGTATATGTTCATATCTGTGTTTCTGGACATGAAGATCAAGACTGAAGGTATTAGTCGGGTGTGTTGCACTTTATGAATCCTCATGGAGTTTCTTGACTTCACAAGAGAAGAAAGCTCCTGTAAGCAGAGATATGGTCCCTGGGGAACAGCTCACTGTAGGAGATGCTGGCTGCAGCCTCCTGAGATATCCGCAGTATCCAGGAGCAGGGAGCAGTGTTCCTAGGGCTGGGCATCCTGCAGAGCCAGTGTAATTCATCATCACTGCTGTCCCAGCGAGGCAGCAGGGAGCAGTTTTACAGGCCCCTGCAGTTTCACTGCTCAGCTTTATGTGAGCAGCATTATGTGTGCTACAACCTGCTGTCTCGGCAGCCTCCACTGGCCTCCTGCATCAGGTCTCCTGGGGCTGGTGTCCCATTTGTCTTTCTTGCTCTGCAGTCTCACTTGACCTGGCTGGAAAAAAGATTAAGGACTTTTGCAGCAGTGGCTCCAAATCCCATCTCCTGCTGCCCATATCCATGTTGAGTGACCTTGGGGCTATTACTAGAAATGCATGAAAAGCCTTTTCTCTGGTTGACAGGCTCAGTCTCTGGTCATTCATGGATTTAGGGCACATCTTCATGAGAGCAGTGTGTGCATAGACTCCTGAGCTGACGCCTGAACCTCTTTGGTTTGCACATGGCAAATTAACAAGGACAACAGAGGGAAAGAGCTGTTTGGAAGGCACTCCCTGCAGGCGTACCTGAGTTGGGAGCCGTGGGGGTGCCCTCAGGGTCTCAGGCAGCAAGAGCAGGGTCCTGTGCCAACTCCTGAACTTCTGCTGGCACTGAACAAGTCCCCTCCAGGGCACAAGGATGGGTAGCAGCATCCCTCCACTACCTCCTGCTGCTGGCAATGAAAGTCACAACTGCAGAATGATTTCAGTCTCTTTCTGCCTCAGACATAGCTGTGCTGATTCCATTTGCCCTCAGTGCAAAAGACTATGAAGAATGGGAAGGAAAACCAATTATATGGCAAACTATCTGGGGGGAAGAGAGGGTTTTCATCTGTCCAGGTTTGATCACAGCAAGGTTGAGATTCTGGGTGAGTGAAGTCAAACCACAGCAGCAGCCATCTCCCATCCAGCCATTAGCTTCAGACACACACGGCTCATACCTTAGCAGAAGAATCATCTGCTCCAGAGATCAGGGGCTGGAAAACCTGTATCTGATTTCCTCGCTCTTTTTTTTATCCTCATTTCCTCTCCACTAGGCTTTCTTACAAAAGACAACCCCACAAGCCGCACAACCCTCTCCAGACAATATCTAATCTGTCTGTCACAGGCGTATCAAGATGTCCCTTGAGTGTGGTACCTAGTGATGACTGACAACTGTCTTTAAGCACTACTTCTCAAACAACAAGGCTCATTTTGTTAACAGGATTGCATAGATTCAGCCTGCAATCTCGGAAGGGAAAAAAAATGCCATATGTTCACACAGGATTTATATAATGTCTCCTTTTGCAGTCCCTGTAATTTAGTAGTGCAACAAAATTAAGAACATATGATGGTATTAAGCATGTATTTCACATATATTTTTGTTGGTTTGCTTTTAAGTGTTCTGTCAAAGAAAATAATATTTGATCTGATTCAGGCTGTTTTCTTTGACTAAATGTTACCCAAGTCACTTCAAGTTGTCTGAGCCAATGAAACAGAGGTGAAATGTCAATGGAGAATAGGTTTCTGAAAATTTATTATCTTACAGTAAAGGGGTGGTGGTGGTGATGGAAAGCAAATATAATGATTCAGAGAGCAAACGGTAGCATGAATCCTTTCCATACAGACGTTGCAATTTTTCCTCTACAGTTATGGCTTCTTTTTGTTCACACTCTTCTAGGAGGGCCATATGAAAACACTATTAATTTCAGTTTTTCCTGGTCACCTTCCTATCCTGTGTTGAACGATGCTGTGATGACAACACTTCAACACCACCAACTGAAATCAGCTCTGCTATGAATTAAACTACTTATTCAAGTAAGAGAAGCCAGGGGTTCATCAGACACAGGAATCCAATGTCAGAAGTAGTAAGTCTTTTGTTCAGGCTTGAAAGGATCCAGAAATGTAAGGAAATCGCCTCCACCAGCTTCCCTTCCCCAGTGTTGCAAACAAGGCCTATGGTGACATGTCAGGAGCTGGTGATGCTGAAAGAGGGGAAATGACTTTCAGCAAAGTGATTCTTGCCTCTGTTTGCATGGCTGAAGCTTACATTTATCCTTGCTTTGGTCTGAATCCCCTCCATGTCCTTGCCCTGGCTACCCTGCCTGGCTCTGGCAGCTAGGACAGCCTGGAACCTCCTCTGTGTGGGTAATGGAGCAAAAGCACATTGGGTATTTTCATGCAGCACCTCAGTACCTTGATGTTTTTCTGCCTCATGGCTGTGTCCTTTGCCTCTGCACAAGCTGTACCACACACAAAGACAAAAGTCGAGAGAGGAGCATTTTTCCGCAAAGGTTTAGTATCAGGGTGGAATGTTGCTGGAATAAAAAAAGTAATTTCTTTTCCTGAATGAAGTCCAGCTCTGACAAGGCAAGGAGTTGTTCCAAAACATACAGATGCTTCCAGCAGCTGAGATTTCTGCACCAGGAATTTTGTAGGCCTTCAGGATCATTTTCTTCTTGACTCTGTGTGAAATAGTGCTCACATTAAGCCAGCCTTCACCTTTGGGCTTAGCCCAATTATTCTTCTGAAAGTACTTGTTTCTCCCCTCCCTGACACTGATGTACTGGGAAGAATTAGGGGAACAAAGAGGGTATCTAGGCTCGTGACTGTAAGTGTGAAGACTGGCACACTAGTAAGTCCATCCAGATACAGATAACCATGCTTTGAGCTGGCTGCAGCAGAACTTTGTGTGCTCTGAAAATAACCAGGGAGGAGAGCAGCTTTGTGATCATGTCTCCAGAAGCATTGTGTCTACAGGGATCTGTCTCTGGGTACTCCTACTCTTTCTTTCTTTGCTCTTCATCAAATCCATGAGACTTTTGTTTCATCCATGAGCAGAAACAGATGATTTTCATTGTGCATGGAGCAATGAGTGGGATGGGTAATATTTACTCTGTCCGATGTTTCCTTTATAGAGCATCCCTGAAGGAGCGTAGGAACAGCAATGGACATTCTGCTGCTGTCTCCAGAGAGAGGAATGGTTTTGCAGACACTTACATTTTGGCTAAAGGAAACCCCAGCGTTGTCTGTATTGCTGTGCTCTCACTTTCTAGCAAAGGGCTCAGACAATAGTATTTTCCTGATGCCAACATAGATTTGTCCTTTCCCTCTCTTCCTGCAGTCCAAGGACAAGTCTGAAGGTAACCAGAGAAGGCTTTCTCCTCTCCAAGCCGGAAGGCATTTGGGGACAGTGCTGGGAGCCAAAGGATGCATGTGGCCTCTCTGGGTGTGAGATGTGAAGTTCAACATTGGGAAGAAAATCCTCATGGGTTCCTGTGCCTGGGTCTTATTACAGAATTAAGTCATTACATTTTCTGCTTTCTGTGTGTTTAGATTTTTAAAAGGCACAAGCACTTTCTGGTTTCAAAGTGAGAAGCAGTAAATACAATGGTACCAGAAGTGGCTTTTGAATGTTTTTGTCTTTATTTTCAAGCAGGACATACAAGCTACCTGTGGGTCTGCACCATTTGCCTTCTCTCTGACTTTGGTGTGTATAGGTGAGACCATTATTTTTGCAATGTATGAGTAAAAGCTTATTGGTACAGTGCAAATTTCCAGTGATTAATGCCGGAGAGGTGAGACATGGATCCTTGTTGAGATATCACCGTGCTCTAGCAACAGTAATAACTCACTTTGCTACTGTGTGCCAAGTGGTTTGTTGTTCTAAGAGCAGTAAAGTGGTTTGTTTTTCAAATATTGTGAATGTTATTTTATTTGGATGTATTGGTCAAAATCACTTGAGCACTCTGTTGTTCTCAGCCCAAGGCTCCTCACTGTTCAACTTGCAGCTGGAGGGGACATTCATTTTTTGCATCATCTGCAAAGCAGGAATGCTCTGGCAGCAGGAATACCACAGTACCACATCTCAGCTGAAAGGCAACCAGTCTTTAAAATTGATCTAGCATGGCATGAAGTGCTTGGAGTTTTGGAAAAGGAACAATAAACCCTGTTGAAGGACCAACAGCCACTCTTTGTCTTAAAATTAAAAATTTAAGCTTGGGATTCCTACCACCTAAATTTAGCTTTTCAGGAGTTGGGCATCTAATCTAAGCCAGTCATGTTGGCTGTCTGTCTGCTCAGAGGAGAGATCAGTTGCCAAATTATGGTTCACCCCTCTGAAGATAGCTGCCAGTGTAGATGGGATGGCTTGCCCTCTGCTCCTGCCTTTCTTTTCTTTGTAGTTAATTTGAATCTTAAGGTGAATACCAACCTTTCAGATGGCTTTGAGGGGAATCTACTCGGAAGTGCTCAAAGTTGCTGTAGAAGACTTCTCTCTGAGGTAAGGAACTGATATTTTCTCCATTAGATTATGTTGTTGGGGTGGGTTTTTCTGACCAGCATGCTTGAAACAAATGTGAAACCTGTTAAGAAGTGAACAGATGGGTTTTTTTTCTGGCTTGATTTGTTTTTTTCTAACATGTGTCAGTATTTTCCAAGACAGACTTGAATGTCAGAAAAGGTTTGTACTCATCCCTCAGAACTCAGAATTCTGGTTTCCCCTCAGGGAAGAGAGGGTGGTCACAGGCCTGAGAGCAAGAGGGTAAAAGAATAGGGCTCTTGGAATGTCCTCTGGCATTTGCTCGTGAAACAAGTCTACCCAATATTTAATTTGGTAGATTCACAAAAGAAGTTATCCCTGCAGAGCTGGAAACAAGCTTCCTTATGCCACTTGCCAACAAGTCTCTACAGAATCTAATTTAAACTATTCATTTGCTCACAAAAGTGCTTGAAAAACAATGAAAAAGTCCTGTACAAGGACAAGGAAATTATCTATTCCCATACTTTGTCAATCAAATTAATCATAAAGGGTTTTTTGCATTTGCTTGCACATGTATATCTGATTCTGTATGAGAGAGAATACTCACAAAACTAACTAACTCTTAACCAAAATACCTCAAATGCCCATCACTAGAAGACCCCACCAAACATGCCAATTAGTTCTACAACCATGCAAAATATCCAGAGGGCCAAGCACCAGGTGTAGCACTTGCAGGCGATAGATATGGGAAAAAGAAACAACTGGCTTTACTCATGCACACACATATATACCTTCATAAATACATATTTTGATATATGTGGTTTTTTATGTTCACATCTCTGATCAGTATTTTTCTTTGGCTTTAGAACAGCTGAAGAGCTGCTGTTCCCAGTAGGAGGAAGTGGATACCCAGACTCTCTCAGGAGGATTTAAGTGATCAATACATGACAAGAGCATCCATCACACATTGCTTCACCTTATACAAATTCCAATAGTGAGTCAAGGTCACAAATGGGAAGAGACTACCCATGGGACTTCTGACAGATCTGTCACCAACTGTGTGACAAAAGGGCAAGGGGTGTTTCAAAATCCCTGTTCTCCACAGCTGCAAAGCCAGGACTCAGTCTGGAAATCTGAGGAAAAAACACCAGAGCTGCATCCAGACCTGCCACACTACAGACCTTACAAGGAGAAACCATGCTGAAACATCTAAGATGGACTTCAACCAACCACTTAAGGTTGACATGTAGAACAGACCAACTGAATAGTTCACTAGTTACCTGAATGTAGTTGTCAGAGCAGGTACTTAAGCCTGATTTTCAAGGTCATGCTGTGTGTGACCTGACGGCTGCCTTATGGCCACACGGAGAGGATGTCATCTCCCCACCCTCAGCCAGCAGAAGTCAGCCCCATGCACAGAGCACACAGCACAGACTTTCCCAGGAGTAGATGGATTCCTATGGGATGTGTCCCTATGTGTATCAGCACAGGCCAATAAAGTACTGAAAGTTGGGCTTAGTTTCCACACATAAACATCCTGGGATTAATGATGTTCTTGGGATTAAGCATGTGCAAAAATATTTTGCCCGAAGAAGGAAAAGAAAGAGTGTGAGAATGGAGCTCAGTGATGAGGAGACAGATACACACTCTGCTAGCTGCTTAAAGAGAACAAAATATTCAGAACAAGATTAGTCACATGCTGCCCAAACTATTCAGCTACTTGTTCATCAACCTGTAAAACATTGTATCAAATCCTGTTAAACTAATTGGAAAGTATTTTTAAAATGGGAAAACTACTCTCACCTTTTAAATCTTTTTTTCTATTAACAACCAAATATATAGAGATCTCATCTCTACTGTCACTTTAAGTGCTTATTCATATGTGCAAGCATGTAAATCCATTTTTAAGAAATCACCTGTCTTTAGCTTAGAAGGTTGAATAAAAGGCTTAAATGTCAAAGAAATCAGCACATTTATTTATTTGTCAACATTCCCTGATACAACAATCCTGTGATGCATCACTTGGATGCTTATTATGGAGAAGGAATGGCATTGCAGACAGTGAAATGAAACTCAGTCTAACAATGCATGCCAGCAGAAAAAAAAATTGCTTTGCAGAAGAATTCATAACCAAACTGTTTAAATTGTTTCTTCAAACCAGTACAGGTGTCACCCACCTTCTTGTTACTCTTGATACAGTTGCTACAGGCTGTTGTTTGTTTAAGGATTTTCAACTGCAGAAAAGGAAAAACAAATGTGGAAAACAAAATAAAACCTTACCACTTCACATATGAAAGTTCAAATTCTACAAAACATTGCCAATGGCTTAGAAAATAAAGCAGACACAATGATGGCTCATGAGTTCTTGTGTACTTTCAAGAGGGCACACGCTACTGCCATGGCTCACTGGACAGGGGAGGGACAGTCTGGTGGTGGTGAGATCATGGCAAACATAAAATGTTCAACTCTGCACTGATCTTTCAGCTCTGAATAACTCACTGATCTTTCACTCTGTGCAGTATCTTTCAACCTGTATTAGTACCTGGGCAGTACATAAGGACTAAGCCAAAACCAGATGCTAGAATGGGCAGGGTACTGTTGGTAAATGGCTGCATTTTAATGAGAATGTATTGCCTTAGTCCCTGAGTTTATTAAATGCTTTGCTACATGTTCCTCTTTATTGCTCTTCTCCATCCTAGAGGCTGCAAGCTACAATAAGTTAATACTCTTGCACTTCCCTGCTCACACTGTTTTTCTCATGTCTTTTTAACCTGACTCATATTTGCAATATTCTAGACTCGGATGTGATTAAGAGTTACCAGATGGTATTACTGGAGATGGTTTTGTTGATCTTATTTAAACTGTCTTATTTGAGACCAGTTCCTTCCTGAAGAAATGTTTATGGCCAAATGTGATACATTGCCAGTCTTGATTGTGAAGAGGTTGAAGTGTAAAATCTATTTTGTGTAAATGAGGTTGTTTTTTTCAAGACTGATGTATGGGCTCTGCCTCATGCTTACATCTATGCAAGTAAACAGCCAGGAGCCTTGTAAATCCAAAATCAATCTGTGGAGAAGTTTGCCTATATTATTAAATTTTCTAGGATCCTAGAAAGAATTGTAAAGGTCTGATACTCTTGGTAGGTGGAAAAGTCAAAGCAGTGTGAGAGCTCTGCTGGATCACTGACAGCCTACAGGAATGTGCTGCTTTGAAAATCAGTTCTTTATCAAAAGGTTTACAGGCATATATTGCCTGCAAAAGCTAAAATGGAAATGCATTTTTTGTCTCATCATGCTACACACAGTAATCAGGAGTGGAACAATTCAGTCTGATGAGAGTTTTCATTCCTTTTCTTTTAGGGAAAAAAGGAAATCTGAATAGCTTTTTGTTTTTTGGTACTTGCCTTGTTCCACCTCTCTAATGTACAGCTTTCACCCGCTTTCTCAACCGCCACTTATACACTTTCTAAAGCACAGGAATATTAGTTTTTCATACAAAAGGGAAGAGGTGTTTCATAAATAAGGAAAAGCAGGAGTTCACTTTTACTGCAGTCATTTGTCACAGAAAGGGCAGGGCGAGTGAACAAGATCTTTGTTTGGTGGCATTTTTAATACCCTTGAAATACTCTAATATTCTGTGTAACCAGTCTCTGCTGAAGAACTGCCTCTTGCTGCATCTACAGAGAAATCTGCAGCAGTGAACTAGGAAGCATACACACATTACATGCCATAATAAAGCTACGAAGAAAAAGAGATCTAGGCATATTTTCTCCAAGCTTTCATGTCTTCTTCTTGTTCTTTTTCAACAAGCCTTTAACAATCAGCCCCCCAACTGTGTCCTCGGTGTCCTACATAAGGATCTTTCTGGAAAAAATGAAAGGTTTTTCAGACCTGACTTGCTCCTGGGTAATGGGACTCTGCCCATACAGTTTAACAGCAGCCAGGCTGTCCCCAAGTCTGGATGTCACAGACTCCAGAGCCCACACTGTGATCACCGAGTAGCCTCATTTAGCAGAGCAGGCAGCCCATAACCTTCTCACCTCTCCTGGGAGAGCAGTCAGGTGTTCCAGGCGCTCCCAAAGTTATTCATCACTCATCAGACTGAAAACCAAGTTAATTAAGTGATAACAGAAAGTTTTGTGCTGTAAAGGAAACAAAAGAAGAGAATTTTCTTGCCTCGAGGTGATTTAAGCCCTGATCCTGCCAAAATTTATGCACCTGCCTAAGTTCGTAACCAGTTTTGCTTGCTGTTAGGTAATTCCTTCAGCCCGTGCCCATTGACTCCATCCATGCTGGCACTACTTTCATGCTGAAGGTCCTCCATAAATTTTTGCAGCCTCCCTGGCATTAGATCTCAGCACTCTGGAGCATGAACAATGCCAGGGTCTGGGTGGGTTGGTGTGGAACTGTCCTGAGCATCAAATCCTGGTTAACTTTTCAACTAAGCAGAGGAGGAGGTGAAAACACCATGCTGGTGGGGAGAAGTGAGAGAGATTGGAGAGAAATCACAAAGGTTATCTCCAGCAGTATAAAAATTAAGCATCTAGACTAAACTAATTGTGTAGGCTTTTAAAATGGTTAACAGAAGGAAGCCAAGAATCTTATCTAAGAGGTCAAATTGATGGACATACTTTGCTCTACTGATGACAGATGGAGGCTACAAAAGTAGCTTAGATAAGAGATCCAATAATTTAGAGGACTAGATCTAGATGCGTTGAATCCCACCTTTAGAGTTATGATAAAGGGAATCTGAAAATGTGGCCCAAGCTTTTGCACACGGACAAAAATTGACACTATTGCTCCTCATCTATCTGTTATGTCTGCAGCTGGCACCCAAGGCACCAGCTCACTGCCAATGACACACACAACATAAGCAAGAAGTGATACTGATGTCTGACGAAGTCTCCTTTTATTTAACTTTTAATTAAAATAATTTAAATAAATTAATAAAATTGAGATTAATAAAAATTAATCAAGCTCTTTCACAGCAACTACACATACATAGAACAAACTCAAATGTGGCAAAACCTGTCCAGTCAGTCTTTCAGATTCTGTTGCTTTTTTGCTGACAGTAAACCAATTAGAAGACTTGTAGTGCTGACTATTTTGGGAGCAGTTGTCTCTGCAACACAAATACCTACTACTGTCCATACTGGGCTTGGGACTGGAATGAGAAAGGGAGGCTAGAATGAAATTAGGGTCTCTTGGGTTTCATGCTCATGAGCAAAATTGAAAATAGAGAAACAAAAAATCAATCCCAATGCTGGCAGCATTCAGGGGCCAAGTGACTGTGAGCTTGGAACTAACACGGAATTCATGTTCCTAATAATTTTCTCGGTCCCTAACATCGTATTGTAAGATGGAATCATTTAGATTATATCAATGGAGTCAAAGTCATATAAAATTATTGTAAGAACTTAATGCAACTCAAATCCTGCAAAAAAAAAAAGGCCTAACTGCAAGACTCCATTCCCTAGAACTACTTTTTTTTTTTTTCCTCTGTATTTTCCCCTTTAAATCTGAAAGAAAGGGGACCATTCATCAAAACAAAAAGCAGTTATTCAGTGTTTCATATACTGACAACATTCATGCTCAGGAAGTCTTTGTCGATTGTGCCTCACATGTATAGTAATAAAGTAAAAGAAACACAAAACTGTGGTGTCTGCATATCCTATGGATGACATGAGACTATTGTCCTGTTATGTTTAAACAATGCACCACCACTCATGGAGAGTCTCCCCAACAACAGTAACCAGTTACCAGAGGTCAACCAATCTCTTTAGCCAAACAAAAATAGCATTTTTAGACACAGATTCATTCAGATATTGTTCCTGATCTCAAGACTAATGAATGATAGAAAATTAGGCAAATAAAATGTTATAGTACATTGGCGTAACATATGTAAACAACAATTAACTCCTCTGCACATTCTGAGATGGGTTTTCGTTTAAGTTCAAGTAGTATACAATTAGATTTGTATGTAATCTATCTGAATGCTCCAGCTCATTTAAAAAGTGTTCAGAGTATTAATATGTATGTGTGCATATAGATTGAGAGCTTTATAAACACATGTTTAAGTTATATATACACAGGCATATAAGTAACAGCCTGAAATTACAGACACATGAAGGTCCTTAAATTAAAAAAATCTGAGTAGTTCAAATGTAGTACAGATAACAGACATGAAAATCAAAGAAGCAAAAATGATTTCTTACTTCAATTTAGTATTTTTAGTACTAATTTTATAAATAGTAAATGTGAGCTATCATGGTTGCTCACTAATGTTTAGCTGCCCAATAGAGACCCTTATGGTTAAAAAAAAAAAAAAAAAAAGAAAAGAAGAAGAACTTAGCTGCCTAATAGTGTAAAAAATAACCTGCTGCAGTCAGCAGGACAGAGGGATGATAAAACACAGTTGGTACCCCAGGGTCCCTGCCGATTCTGGCTCTGCACAACTAATAGGCTACACTCAGCCTTGGGCTGCAGTGGTTCCTGTAAGGCATAAACAATAGCTGGGATCCTGGTAGCACCAACAAGCAATCTGAGATTTAGCTTTCATGTTTAACAGTTTTACAAAGCCATTTTCCATCTACATCCTTCATCCGTGTGAGACTCATTACTGGTGCTCTTCTACTGTTTTCTCTTGAACATTAACCATACATTTTTCTCCATTCCTTTTCTAGACAATTTCTTTTGCAGCATTGAGTTTCGCAACAGTCATTCCCCAAAGCCACAGATTCTTGTTCCTTTTTCTGCAGAGCTGTCGTTTAATTTGATATGGCACTTTTCATGATCTTTGACCTCTGTGTTCTCTGGCAAAGTTTAATAATTTTTGCCACCATAACCCTTACAACCAGTTGTAGAGGACTTCTTCATTTCCACATATTTGATTTCCTGGTATTAAAGAGTGTTTTACTGCTATGTTTGTTAAATTCAAGTTTCAAGTTCAGAGCTGGAGCATTACCTCAATGCTCCCCCTAGTTCCCCCTTGTTGTCAGGAAGCTGATCCAGGATGGAAGCCTTTCTGCTAAAATTTCTCCTTCCTTCCTGTTTCTTACATATTATAAAATATGGGACTTCTTCAAACTATTCTCAGGGTTGTTTTTCTGTATGAACTGGACATATGTATCAGTTAATTCCTACACATACAGCTAGTCAAGCCACCTCCACAACTCTGGTGATTGTAGTGCTCTCTAAAACAGGCCTGGGGACTTCTTGTTCTTATTGCATGATTCTTTCCTTCTCCTTATTTCACTCATCTACCCTCTTCTATCAGTCTTCACCCCTGCTCTTAGTAGTTACCTGACATAATCAGTGACATTAGTGACTGTAACACCACTATGCCATACCTCTGCAACACCCATTAGATTGGCAGAGCATGGTTCCTGCCTGGTTCAGCTGCATCAGGAAGGTCAGGAATAACCTTGGGCACTCAGTTGTGTCCTATCATCTTCTGTTTGTACATGGGTACTGCAGATGTGAAGAGGGAAGATAAATCCTTAAAGCATATTGGGGCATTCAGAGGAACAATGCGAGTTGGTTTAAACGGCTGTGTGTTCTTATTTTCTAACAAGATCAATCTGATGAATAACTTAAATAAATAAACCATGATTCCACCTGGCAGTGTGTATTCTAAACTCTACAAAATCTCAGAGGTACTTCTGTTGCCTTCCTGCTGGCTCAGAGAAAGGTGAGGACCTGAGGAATGTTGTTCCCAGAAGCCTGCTGGCATTGACAGAGAGGCTGATAGAACCCACATGCTGGTTTTGCTTAACACAGAAGGAGCAAACAGGCAAAAATCAATGTTCTTCCAAGGGGAAAGGAGTCAGTTTAGTACAAAAAAAAAATCAAAAATAATCTGAACACACAAAATACGAGTTTTTTTCCAGAGGCCAGAACGAGAAACCAATAGTGAATAGGAGCAGATAGAGGGTGGCAAGCATTCTGTGGGATCCAGCCCTCATTTCCAGTGCAGCTTTTTGCCTGAGCACTTCTTTGTAAGGGGCCTGAATTCAGTGTGACCTAATCATACCAAGTTGAATGCAAACTCAGCTCTGTAAGAGTTAAGAAATAAAAAGTCACGTGTTTCTACAAAGGTATTAAAAGTATCCTGTTGAGTAACCCGGTGTGTTCCTTGCTGCCCTGGATATCTTGCCACTGTGGCTGCCAGAGAGTGAAAGAATCCTGATCTGTCCCACGGCCAAACCCCAAAGAATTAAACCCTTTGTCTTGGGAGCCTTTCACCTTCTCAGGGTGTTCTGAAAATGCAGAGACAAATCAGAAATCGCCTTAAAAGAAATTTCCTGATGGTGTGCTACTTCTCCTGAAGATGTTCCTGTTCACAGCCTGCCTCAAAGGGCAAACACTGGAGGACAGTACTGGGCTGAAAGCTTTTACTGTCAGTCATGGGGTGTAGGTTCAACATGGTCTCCAGTCCAGCAATAATAACTCCTGGGAGAGAGTGCTGCTCTTCTGAAAAATGGCAGTCAGTCTCACATGTTAACAGAGGGTTATACTGCCATTAAGGCTGTAAAGGACATGAAATGTTGTGCTCCAGGGCATAAACCAGCCTCTCTGGCAGCCTTAACATCAGTGGAAACTTAGCATATAAGATGATTATAACATGATTGTACACTGTGGGGGTTTGTGTGTCTTTCTCTGAAGCATTTGATGCTGATGCTGGCCACTGCTGGAGACAGGATATCACATTGG
This sequence comes from Lichenostomus cassidix, assembly GCF_008360975.1. Taxonomy (NCBI): domain Eukaryota; kingdom Metazoa; phylum Chordata; class Aves; order Passeriformes; family Meliphagidae; genus Lichenostomus; species Lichenostomus cassidix. Next base: position 67,886,278 of record NC_139479.1, read on the forward strand.
CTGGACTACTAATCTGATTTAGTATAACAGACCTTTTATTCCTGTTAAGCACGTCTCAGTACGGAGTCAGCTTTCAACTAGTACTGATGGCCATGAAATGCTAAATCTGCTGCCCGGTCTTCTTGTAGATACCTGGCACAATTCTTCTCCAAGGGAATACAGTATGACCAAATTCTACTTGTGCCATGTCATATTTTTCAAATGAGGAATGACATATCAGTTGTGTACTTCATCAGTTTCCCCCATAAATTGCCAAAATAATGATGATGAATGATTTTGTACCTGGATGTCTAAATTCAAATGACAGTTCTGCAAAGGAGACTTAATGGAAATAAGATTTGTGCATGTGAGTACAGGATTAGGCCCCAAAACCAGAATAGCCTTTTAAGCTTTCTATGTTGCTAGCATTCCTCTTGAACAGCATTTCCCCTTTTTGCTTGATCTTTGGATGTGGAAAAGATTTGTTTTCAGATGTGTATGCCTGTAGCACTTGCTTGGGATTTATCTGCAAGCTGATCCCAGACTCAGCCTGTGGTTATGATTTTGCAGGGTCCCTTGTTCCAGACAACTGCTGCTGACCACAACTCTCATTTCCTCTCTCTGCAAATGTGAAATGAATACTATCATAACAGCATTTCTTAATACATGCCAAAGAGAAAAGCTCGTTTTTCTGTTTTATATTTGACCACCCTGCATTTCAAATATATGACCTCACCTCTACAAAAGGGGTAGGTTTTATCCCTGCCATCATATGCAGTGCAACTTCCACCAGATCATCATTCAGCACCTCTTTTTATTCATTTGCCCATCACACAATCACCCTGAAATGATCTCCAGCATACTGATCTCCAGTACCAGTTGTGCCAGATCCTCCATTCATGTTTGGTCATCACAGATGAGAGCCAGGGGAAAATAGAATCATTCAAATGTGATAATAAATATCAGCTGTTGGGTAAACCAAGCACTATGAAACTTTCAGGACAGGGCACGATATGTATTTATACCATGCTGTCCCTAAAACCGGGGCATTCTGGCCAGCAGTGATAATTGTAGATTCAAATAGATGGTAATCACAATAATCCTTGAAAAGGTAATTGATGTCTCTTGGTCAGTACAGCTGTGTGTCAAAGAGAGGAGAAGATCTCCATTTATACCACACTTGGCAGAAAAATTGCCTAACTCAACTGCATACACAAAGCAGCAAGGACTCAAAGTAGTCAGGACTCCTGACTCCTCTTATACCCCACTGCTTCACCAGCACATGATCCTTCCTCTTAATGGACTGCTAAAACAGAGGCAAAAAAGCAAAACCCATAGAACCATACTGGTTTCTTTCCTATGGCTATGTCCTATGGATGTGCTTATCATTATGCACCACAGAAGTGTTTGTCCATCTGAATAATTAAAAAAAGCCATCTCCAGTGCAGTGGATGTGCCCTGCTGCTGCTTGCTTGCCTTGCTGACCCCTCAATCACTTTGCCTGTTCTTGTTGCTTTCCTTACATGCCTGACTTGCGTGGGCACATGGACTTCTTGATGTTCAGTGGAAAAGTATTTCCACATAATCTTTGGCCATCCAACCTGTAAACTGTGAAGGATTACAAAGCCCTGCTGTCTGCTTTGCCTGCTCATAGCAGAGGAGGTGAGAAGGGCCATACACCTCAGCAGTCACAGAGTGGCCAAGGACATAATTGTACTGCCACGAATTTCTGCTCTCATCAGGAGACAGCTGTGATATGCAATTCCTGTGAAGCAGTTATGGTGCCTGTTCTCTTGCCCCTACTATGAGAGTGCTAGCGGGAAAAGAATGGACAGGGCACCTCCTAAATTACCTGGATCACCTCGAGGCTATTTGAAAGGAGTGAAGGGCTGGTCTGCAGCAGGCCTTGGAGCAAATTTTAAAATCCTGATCAAATTTAAGCTGTTGTATGTAAGTTGCTTGGGTTGTTGTTTGTTTGTTTTTCAGGGAAAAGCCTACATTAGTAAGGTTCTGAGTATAAACTCCACTAAGCAAGATCTGTTATAATTCCTTAGTCTGTTACTGATTTAAGAGAAAGTCATAGGTGCCTAAGTATGCATAATGTTTGATAGGGAGAGACATCTTTCAAGTCTCATCTCTTTAACTCTCTTCTTCTTTCTCTGTCCCTCAAGTATACCCAATCAGAGAGAGAGTAAGCAATGCTTCAACAATTTGCTATTATTCCCACAAACACAAGACTTTTTATCCTGTTGGTGTCTAGAGGGCCTGACTGAGATTGGAGGTATTACTGACTCCCAAAAATGAACCATCTAAGCAAATTAGGCTGACAAGAGAGGGAGTGACCTGCCTAAAGTCACAAAATGTATCACAGTACAGAATCCTCACAGAAGACACACATGTAGGGCCACTTTTGCTGGCTCCCTGCTTCCTATCAGATCTGTCTTCTGAAGTCAGTAGTTCTGTAGTATTTTGGGGCAGAGTACAAAGTAAAGAATAATAACCTCTGTAAGGGACAGCATCTTGCTAGGGGTTGCCTTTGGAGCATGAAGTCCTAAAGAGGAAAGGCAGACTCAAACTTTTAGTATTAAAGGGAACAATTCTCTCTTAATTTCCTGTGGTTTTACATGAGATTTGTCCACAAAGGAACTATCTGTCACCATCTGCTTGATTTTCTTGATTTTTTTTTTTGGACAGTTTCACAGTATTGGTATGTGAATATGCCTATCCACACCCCTCTCAAAAAGGCCAACTCATTTACTCAGTAGTCATGAGCTTTGTGGGGATCTTTTTGGTGTCTTTGAGGTGCAGTGCACTTTCCATCAGGCACTGCCTTTCTTTGTTGAATGCTGGTCTCCAGGAACTGCCTGGAATAAGGCATAAAACACCCATTGCACACACAGGCTCTGATAACTTGGATCTGTAACAAAATGCAGAGCTCTTCAGGAAGAAAAGTGGCTTTTGAAGTGGCATTTGACATGATGAGGGAGTCCTGTTTCTCCAGATTCTTCCAACGTGATAGTCATTGATCGCACTGTGAATCTTACAGGAGCGTTTTTTCATTATTAAAATTATACAGTTTGGGAAAAAAATAAACAAATAATAATAAAAAAAAATGAAAACCTAAAAACCCTAAAGAAAAATGTGAGAATGAGAAATACAAAAAAGTGATGTACATGCCCAGACATGAAGATCTGGCATACAGAAAAATTAAAACGGTAACATGAAAATGTAGCACATCTACAGGGAATCTGTAGAGGGACTCTGTAATGATAGGGCAAGGAGTAATGGGTACAAACACAAAGAGGGGAAACACACATATTAGGAAGAAATACTTGACACAGAGGGTACTGAAGCACTGGAAAAGGCTGCTCAGGGAAGTTGTGGATGCCTCAATCCCAGCAGTGTTCAAGGCTAGGCTGGATAAGGCCTTGAGCAACCTGGTCTAGTGGGAGGTGACCCTGCCCATGGGTTAGGACTAGATGATCATTAAGGTCCATTCCAAACCCTTAACATTCCATGCTAATTCCGGTTTGGGGTTTTTTTGGGTTTGGTTTGGTTTGTGGTGGTTTTTTTGGTTTTTTTTGTTTGGTGGGCTTTTTTTTGTGGTTTTTTTTTTTTGTTTGTTTGTTTGTTTGTTTGTTTTTTGTTTTGTGCTGGGTTTTTGGCTTTTTTTGTTTCTGAAGCTGTCCAAGAGAAGACCGCGGGCCCAAGCGCCTGGAACGACACCCGCTATGGGAGGCAGAGGCAGCGAGGGGAGCGCCGGAACGCCCCTGAGGAGTTGCAGCGCCCGCAGGGGGAAAGCGCCGATTCACGCGGCGGCCGAGGCGTCTCTGCTGCCCGGGGCGGGGGGGAAGCGGCGCCGCCGGTGCTGCGGAACCCCCTGGCTGCCGCCCCGGCCGCCGCTGCGAGAGCGCTGTGGGAGGCCGGCGGGGCGGGAGGGCTCCCGTGGCGGGGCGGGATGGGGCGGCCCCGGGGGCCCAGGCAGGGCGGGCGGCCCCGCCCCGGCGGCGGTCGGTCCGGGCCGCCTACAAGCCCCATGGTGCCGCGCGGGGCGGCGGCGTGTGACGCGGCGGGAGCGGGGGCGGCGGAGGCGGCGGCGGAGGGTCCGTGTCTCCCCTGCCGCGTCCCCTCGCTCTGCTCGGCGGGCGCCATGTTGGCTTGAGCCGAAGATGACAGGGGGCGGCTGCGGGCGAGGATCGCGCTGAAGGAGCGGCACCTCCGGCTCGCAGCGCGGCTCTCGGGGGGCGGCCGGAGCCGCCGGCGGACGAGGCGGGGGAGGGAGGGAGGGCGGGCTGAGGAGGCGGCGGCGGCGATGCGAGCGGAGAGCTGAGGCTGCGGGAGGCGGCCGCCGTCGAACGCCCCCCGGCCCCCGCCGAGCGCCGCGGGGGAGGGCTCTCCCCTCCGGCCGCCCTCCCTCCCTCCCTCCCCGGCCCGCGTCCCCGCCGGGCGCTGTTGAATGCCGCACACCGCCTAGGGGGGCCGCAGCCCGGCGTCCTCCCCAGCGGCCCCGGGCCCACCCCGGCCCTCCCGCCTCCCTGCCCCGCCGCCCAGGGCAGGAGCCAGGTCCTGCCTGCGCGCCCGGGTCGCCTGCGCCGACTGAGGAGGTGACTTGGACGCACTATTATCCCGTGTGAATCATCCCGTCGTCATTTGTCGGGGCTGGGAGAGAAGGCAGAGGGAGAGAAGGGGGGAAAAAGCCCGCACGCAGCTCATGTGGCGGTGTAGTCCTGCTGCCTGCTCTACCTGGCACCGCTGGTGCTGCTGCTGCCGCCGCTGACAGGGATCTGCTGCCATCTCTGGTCTCCCGCTGGCTCCTCCGGTCCAGCCCGGCACCGCTGCCCCTGGATATTCCTGCTCCTCAGCCGGCCGCCTTCCCCGCTGCTCGTCGGGCACCTCTTTCGCGTAGGGGACGTGGAACCTGCTGCCTCCGATACTGACACCGGTTTTGCTTCTTGAAGATCTCCGGCGGGCTGGTCTTGGTGCTGCTGCGTTTTTTTTTTTTTTTTTCTTTTTTCCTTTTTTTTTTTTAAGTTGATTTTAAGCCATTTAGGGTAACATCAAAATGTCCAGCAGCGTTCCAGCTGATATGGTGAGTCTTGTACTGTTTATTTAATACTTCTGTTACAGAATAACGTTTATTTCAGCCTGGTTTTGACAGAGTACATGGAAAGAAGAGGGGCGTGGGAAGAAAAAAAAGGTCTCGTTGCATATTTAAGGAACATAAAGTTCCCAGTTAATTGCCTTCCCCCTCCCGCCCCAGATGCTGGTTCTGCTTCGCTTTTTGGTGGTGGAGTGGGAGATCTGCAGCGTCGCCTCCCGTGTAGCAAGGGAAGGGGAATGCCAGACTCCCTTACCTATGGCAGTCAGTACCTGAGTGCTCACGCTTGGGTCCTGTAGCACTGTTCTTCAGCTCCGTCGAGCATTTTTGGGGGAGATAAATACGAAGAAGAGCATTCGGGACGAATTGCTCGACCCATTTCTTTCTTTCTTTTTTCTTTCTTTTTTTTTTTTTTTTTTGTTTTTTTCTCTTTCTTCTAAACCTCTTAAACTTGCCTTGTATCTTGCCAATGCTTTGTCTTCCGATGTCGGTGGGAAGTTAATCTCTTCCCTTGCTGCCGGCTCAAGAGCAAGAGAGAAATTTTCATGCGCTTTATTTTCATGGCGAGGTCCTTTGTGCTTTAGCTGCAATCTGGACATTTTTCAAGGGCACTCCTAGTACTTCTTATGGCGGACTGTACTTCAGCTTGTATTGGATACTCGGCTCGGTACATTTAAAATGGGAAGGTATAGCAGAGCATGAAGAGGTAGGGTGAATCAGGTCTGCTAGGTAATCTGTTCAGCGTGACTTTCTACGTTTGTATGTATTTCCATAAATCAGGATATATTTTCAGAAATCACTTAATTGGAAAAAAACACCCTCAAACTTGTAGCTGCAGTTTCATATGTTTATTCTTACAGCAGAATATTTTCATGTATCTCCATACAACTGTTCACATTTAAAGGTGCTTTTTTCCCCAAAAAAAGCAGAGGACTTGTCTATGCTTTTTAAAATTTTTTTTTAGTTTCAGCATGAAGTTCTGTTTTCAGGGTAAAACCTGCCCTGGTAGTGATAACAATAAAACAGAGTAGCCCTTGTTTAAGTCATTGATGTACAGTTATTTGGGATATGTATTACAAGTGGGCTATTGAAATAATGGTATCTTTAGTTGCTTACTTTCAGTGTTTCCTTCACAGCTTTTGTACATCAGTCACCATGACTGAATTTTGACAAAAAAAAGCAGAAACAGTAAGACACAGAGGATGATCAAACAGCAGTTATAAGCTTGCAGGTCTTTTCTTCCCTCTGCTTTTCTCAAAAACTATAAATAAATTTTGTCTCCTCTGGATGAAAAGAGCGATGAAAGGATTTAAACCGAGAGGCAATAAGCTCCTCAGCTGTAGTTTTCACATATTTCTTTTTAGTGTCTCTCTCTCTGACTGTTAGAACCTTTTGAACCCCATTCCTTCCTGCACGTGGCTGTCTAGCATTATATCACAGAAATCCTTACCTGGGCTGTGGAGGATTAGGTGCAAATCTCTCAGTGCTGCTTTTTAAGTTGCCTGGAGGAGTCCCTTAACTGTGACATGAAGCCACACTCCTCTTTCCGTCTCACCCTGGGCTGAGCTGCCACCGCCGTGCTCCTGCTAGGGCCTGCCTGCCTGGGAGTCCCGGTGCTGCTACTAGGCTTGTAACGCTTTAGATTTTCTACCAAATACACAGATTTTAAGATATGCCAAGTACAGTTTCATTTCTATGAAAACTGTTTCCTTGTGTTGTTACAGTGCAATAAGAATATCACTGGCTGGGGATAGCTGGGCCTAGTGCTGCTCTGTTTATTCAAATCAGGAAGAAGCTTGTTATACATAGTGGTGTTTAAATACTGAGTCATTACAAAAACATTTGAATGAAGATGTTACCAATGTCGGTAGAATTTAACTAAATGAATACATATTTTCTGGCCTGTCATGGGATAATTTTTCTTTTACTTTCTGCATTCTGAGGTGTAGTTTCTCTCTGAAAGTTTGAAGTGTGTTGTAGATATTCCAGTTATTAATTACAGCTAATAAATATTGCATTATTAAAAGATTGCTTGAAAACTCATTTTTGGTCTCCTTTCATCACCATCCTCCATATTTCAAAGGAGCTTGTTCAAGAAAGAAAATGGAATTGCCATTTGTTAGCTATTTGAAGAGGAGCACTTACCAGGCTGTCACCATGTTTATATATGTTTTTATTTAGTGTAGGATTTTGCAGTTTGCATTTCTCTTACCCACCCACTGTGTAATTTGCATTTGCAAAAAATTGATTTCCCATTTCGGGAGGAGCTGGCATCAGTGTGATGGAGTGTCATTTTATGAAGACTCCATTATACTTTGTAAATATGCTATGAATTACATAAGTATTATAATAATTATGTTTGAAACTGTTTATGTCAGATTCATGAACTAACCTGCTCATAATAATAATTGCTCCTTCTTAAAAATGTGTTAATTTGTCTTCTGTCCCACCTTTGAGAATGATCTGCTATACATAAATTCATAGTAAATTATCTGATTCTCAGTAGGCTTTGTATTTCTAAGTAGACATAATATGACCCAGTCTTCTGTTCTCTGGCATTGACTTGACTTTTTTTCAGAACTACAGCAGTTTTTACCAGCTAACCATTTCAACATCACTTCTTAAATAATTACAGAGTATTTTATCATTTGCATTCCACTAAAAAATTGGACAGTGACATGCCACATTCTGGGTATTGTAAGTTTGTGGTGCATTATTCCTTAGCAACATGTATTACTTGCAGCTTAAAACTCCACTCCTGGAATGAAACATGCTAATATTGACCTCTCTACCTGAGTAGTTTCATTAACTTCGTTAGGACTAGACATGTCTGGGGCAGTTCTTGGAGACTAAACTGCATATCTAGAGCCTAATTTTCCTCAATTTTTCACATAAGCACTGATGACTGTAGTGGCAGCAGGGCACCTCTGATTATGTTCAGTAATTTAATCAGGTAATTTATCAGTTTTACCACTTGGTAGCAGTTAGAGATTGACTGTGAATAACAGCAGGGCTGTTTGCAAGTTGTATTTCTTTTGTAATGATAAATAGACATGCAGTGGTTTATGGACTTGTGAAATTAATCACACTGGCTTTTTGAGTGGACCAAATGAAAATGGCTTGATATTTGTTTAAACACTGTAGCTAACAATTTTAAAGCAAGCCATGAAAAACTTATGCTCAGTCAAGATGTCATTACTCAAGTGAACAATCCCCTTTATTTTAGTAGAGTTATCACCCAGAATTTGGGAAGTTCTGTCTCTGTATTCTGTGTGCCTGTGATACTTCTCCTTATAGTTACAATTCTTCAGGGATCTTAGAAGTCCACAGAAAGCAGCCTGTATGAACAAAATGTACTAATGGTGTCCACCATTCCCTGTATTTGGTATGTTCTATGTAGGTATGAAAAGGCTCAGCCAGCACTTCCTTTCTGGGCAGTTCTTTGCATGCCCTCTAGGAGATCCAATTCTTTTTCTGTCTGAGTAGTAACAGAGGATGATTCTTTTGGCTCATGGTGGGGTTTTTTATTATTGGTTTGTTTTTTTGTTGGCTTGTTGGGTTTTTCTGCATTTGGTAAACAGCACAATTCTGGAATCTACCAAACAATTAAAGGTTTTAATTTTTAATGTGCACAGCTCTTCAATCCTTATGCTATACTTAAGATGTGTAGATGGTGTGGGAGAGATGGTTTTAAAGAAAACTGAATGTTTAGTGTGATACAGTTGCAGAAATACAGGAGCATGGAGTATATGGTCTAAAATGCTTGTATGTGGTCAATGTTAAAAGGGGGCAATAGGTGGAAGAAGAATAACAAATAGAAATGCTGCTCTGTTCACTCCTTGTTAGTGTCAGCATCTTTGGTGGAAATGTGTATGTGCATTTTCTTTTTTAGGAAATGTAATAGAGAATGATGATGAATAGTTGAACATATATAGGGACTTCCTTTTTAATACATATTAATGGAGGCTAAGAGTGGAAAAGGATGGACAGGAAACTGCTGCTACATCAGTAAGGGAATTTTGGCATCTCTGAATAAGGTTCAGATATGAGAGACTTAAAGGAGTAGCTGGTTGTACAGCAACTGAGTTTTGATGTCCGTCATTGAGTCTAAACAATTATTTAAGAATAATAGGTATAGTAGCATTATAATACACTTGGACCATAGAAAATTATTTGTTCCTGATAGCATTTTAATGTGTCAGAACAAAATGTGATAAGTCCTGCATCACTGTTCTTCTGTTTGAACTGCTTTTTCTTTAGTCCTCAGTAGATCCTTTCTGTGATTTTGAAAATTGTTGTATTCCTAGTTGCCTTTGTGCATAATAGTTTTATGTTAGTCCCTTACATTTTTAGCAATGAAAGTATGATTATTTAGCTGTATTTTTGTATCCCCCACATGTTGAAAATTCTAATTCATTACATTCTGTGATAAAATAGCTTATTGAGTTCTTCTGTATGTATATTTTTTCCTTCCTCTTTTTATTTTTTTTTCATAATTTTTTGCTAGTGATTGTAACAGAAACAAGTAGCCTATCTTTTGCCATTCTCAGTGTTTGTTTTGGGTTGGTTTTTCTCCTCTTGGAAAAGGAATTGGTGGGATCTGGGTTAGAAAGAAGAGCTTGAAGAAGCTTCTTTTTGACTCCCTGTATATTGAGCCAATATATTAGCCAGTTGGGCCTTAGTAGAAACGAAGAACCTCTTTCTCTGTTATCTGAAGCAGTGGCCAGGGATAAATTTATCAAAGCTGATCTTCGGTGTGTATTTATTTGCGTATATACGAGTCTAAAATGACTTGTATTTATAATTTCCCCCGCCTACCTTTTTTTTGTTTCACAGATTAGGAAATGGCTAACCTATTTCTCTAACAACCGAAAAGAAGCATTTTAGCAACAACTAACATTTTTAGGTATGGTACTCTGGCAGAAACTTAGTAACATACTAATACATCTGACATTCTGCAACCATGTTTTCATGAGCTTACTCTCATTTTCATCGGGGATGAACAGCTGTAACCTTTGGGTGGATTGATCCTTGTGCTGGGCCCTGGTGCAGCTCTCTGTGCTTCAGATGGAAGTGTAGGCTGGTGGTATAAACTGTTTCTTCCTTCCTGCCACCCACCCTTGTTGTTGTTACCTGGTTTCTTTCTGCTTTTGTTGACTAAGTTAATGAAATCTTGGAGGGGATGTATACTGAAGGAGATTTAACTCCTCCCATGTTGGGAGTGCTGGGAAGTAGCTGCTGGCAGGTTCCAGCAGGACTCAGAGGCAATAAACAAATGCTGAGTATATGTGAGTGCAGGAAAACGATCATATCTACAGCAGCAGGAACACTCAATTCTGCATGTTAAATAATTGGCAAACATCATCCAGTAACTGGACAGGTCAGTCGGGGCCTGAATGGGGACAAGTTGCACCTCTCAGATGTGGAATTAGGGACAATGTCAGGTATCTATAGTCTGTGTTTTACCGTGGAGCTTGTAATGGCTTTGTGCATATCTAAACCGAAATTTTTGATCATTCTTGAAGTCCATATCTCACTTCCTTGGTTTGGCTTAAGGCTGCAGTAGGAACTTAGCCTGTCTGAATGTGGTCCTTGCAGCAGACTTGGTAAGCAATACTTCCATGATGCTATAGGCAAAATGACTAAAGGCAGGCTTTGCTAATTTTTTTTAGTTGAGAGTTCCCCCTGGGTGCAACTTTTGTGAATGTTTAAAGCCATGGCCATGTTATTTGTGGTTAGTGGGATTTACTTGTTTTATACTTCTGCTCAGTCAGCTTTGTTACTCAGGAAAACTCAGAATGTAAACTTTTGGAGATGTCTCTATATCTGCTTATGCAATAGTGAACAGAATGGAGACCTGAGTTCTGACTCAGCCTGAGTGCTACACTAGCTTGCAGGAATCCAGAAATATCTGGAATGTGACTAATCATTCTTGTGGTTTTATGTAAAAGAGATAATAGAGTTTATTTTCAGTCTCTTCTGAGTACAATGTTGGATCCACTAGGTTGGTTGTTTCTTATTTGAATATGGTGAAACGCCTTGCTGCTGATCACTACTCTTTCACATTGTTTTTACAGCAATTAATTGAGCCTACTAAAGTAGCAATCCTTCCCTGCCACAATTTTGCATGGGTAAACTTCAGCTCATTGTAATTAATAAAGGGATATGACTTGAGTGTGCTGTTTTCATTTTAGAAGCATTGGAAAATGAGCAGCATGTCAATGAGGAATTTTAATGTGATTATGCTAATATCAAGTCTAAACTTCAAGACTCTAGCTCTTCGCCAGTTTTCACGTAATTTAGAGGTCTGTCTTTTGGAATTCAGCTACTGTTAAAAATTATTCTGTAAATTCTTCTAGAAGGACAACCTTTAATTTTTGAGAGCTTCAGTTATACATATGTTACAGAACATCTTAAAGCAGTAACAAACATTTTTCATTTGGTATACCTCCAGACAAATATAAAGTCACAGATGTACTACTAAGTGTTGGAAGCACTGATTGTAAGGAAGGACTGAGGAAAGAAAAGCTTGAATAATTATGACTTTGCAAGAATTGGTAAAAGACATGTTGCTGAGACATCAGTTGAGGTTCTGCCAATAGCATTGTGCACTTCAATATCTGAAAAGAAATTTGAAGTGGGAGAAAAGTTGATAAAAAAGCTTTCTAACAACGTAGATAAGTTATTTAGGAGGTTTGTTTGGTTTTAAAAGCAACACTTAAAGAAAAAGTTAAAATCTTCTTGTTTGTAGGTCTGCTGAGCCTGAAAAGTATAGCTCAGCAGAAATACTTACATGTTGCAGCTGAAAACTCTTATATATTTGTGGAATTTTACTGTATTTTGTGGTCACTAACGGGGATTGTGTTTAGTTCCTTGACAGAGGATAAATTTATTGCTGCTTGTAAACCATCCACAGTGAAGGCCTGCTCTCAATTTGTAGTAAGACTGCACGTATGGTAAAATGGGATTAAAAAAAGTGTACATTTTCCACAGATAGAAACTTCGTGTAAAATGAAGATTTGGCAGATTGCACAACTGTGATACTGCCATCAGTGTCTTGTTTTTTTCTTACTTTCTGTAAAGAAATTTGAAAATAGCTTGCCAGTGACAGGATTACATTTGTGGGTTTGTTTTGGTTTGGCTGCTTACTTAAAATTATTTGGGAGATTCAGTTTAGGCTTAAATGGAACGCTTGTGGCGTAGTTTAGCTGAGACTTTATTCCATGACACTATCATTATGGAGACAGAAACAAGCAAGAAACCCTTTGAGCTTTATGTATTCCATAGGTATTAACCAAGTAAAACCAGAGATTCTGTCTTGGAGTTTGGTGGGTTTGTTTTACTATGGCCTAACAAGGAATCTATGCTGTAGTGGGAAGAAGTTACCAAAATGCAATCTGGAAGTGTTTGTGTTGGTGTCTACCTGCTGAGATGGTTTCAGATCTCTCTGAGGGCTGGTCTAATTTATGCCAAGGTCTTGGACTGCTACTGAGGGACAAAGGTGGGCTTATCCTGGGATGCTTTTTAGCTGTGGCTCAGGATCTGGATTTTAGTCTGTGAATCCCCTGACAGTTTGGATGGGAATAAAAGCTAAGCTTCTTTTTTTTTTTTTTTTTTAAAGCTAGTCCTGAGCTCTTCTATAAGCTCTTCTGTGGTCTTCATTATGCAATATTAACTGTTTCATGTTGCATAAGAAATTATCTCAAGCACTTGATAAAAGTGGGATACCAATTTCAAAATAAGCAGAAGGAAGCTATATGTGTTCTTCTTTGAGACTGAAAAGAACAGAGTATTTAGTCTCAAAAAGAACAGTACTTCAAAGACATACCCTGTAGCACTGGTTGGGATCTCCTCAGCAAATTTGTGATGTTGTAATGCCTTGTGGTCTGGCAGAGATCCACATCACCGTAATCTGTTTCTGATGCTTAACATATACTCTAGATGATACTACCTAATCTGTCCCCAGAATCTGACGTGTGTTTTTAATGTAGAGAAATAATGGAATAGGGATAAAATAGTGAAGTGCAGCAAAAATCTTTCATAGCTGAGGTTGTAAATTCAGGATTCTCTTCTTAAAAGTAGATTAATGCCAATCTACATGTGAATATATATGTGGCATATACTGGTAAGTCTCAGGAAACATTATAAATTACATTACTATAAAACAGTTCTTCTAAAATAGCATTTCTTTTCAGTATTTCTTTTAAGATTAAATATTGCCCAAGATTTTTTAGGCATGTGTACCTTTTATATGCTATAAGAGAGTAACTGCAAGCCTTTGTGTGCTTTTAAAGTCTGAAATACCTACTTGCAGTATTTTCTTTTATTTATAGAATTCATATTTGTATGGGCAGTAACATAAAATAAAGTTCATTCTTGGAATAGCGCAATATGGTTGTATTTGATGCACAACACATTACTTAGGACATATTAAATGTGAATATGTCATTTTTCCTGTGAATTAATATGCTTTTAATCTGTGCAAATGAGTTACACATCATAACAGCTGTGTGGTGTGACAGTGAAAGCTTAGCTCTCACTTCTGAATCCAGGTTATCAATCTGTGATGGAAAGAAACTTTATTGGACTTGCAAGTTTTAGTGATTTACACTTTGCATACTTGTATAGCTTTTTTTTGGCAATAAACCCCAAACTTGCAAAAAGCTTTATTAAAATATTTTAGATGTGGGGAATAAATCCCCATTTGCTAAGTCCATATGATTCAGTGGTAATGAAGTTAACATGAAATCCAACACAAAATTAATGACTTCCACTTCCCGTATTACAGCACGAGTGGAGTAATGTTTGACATGAATATTCAAAGATTGTGTCATATTGTGTATTCTTCATGCTGTGGATTTTGTAGAAAAGGTGTTTTAAATGCCACCTGTTTAATTTAAAGATATATTAAGTATTTTATGTAAGGTCGGCTCTATGGTAGTTTCTTTCAAGCTCAAGAAAATAGGAAGGGAAGCTTTTATCTCAAAAAAGTAATTATGCTAGTGGGTATTTCTAGTTGTCTAGACATAAGACTGGGTTTTTAGGGTGCAATATGTTAGGTCTGGCACCACTTGTTACTAAGATATTTGACTCTGTCTTGAGGATCTAATTTTCATAAGTAATGGGAATATGATTAGGAGCTCTTAATAAAGAGAAGCTGCAAATGAGTTTGATTTCTGTCTACATACTGCCTCTGGCCAGTATATTTCCATATGAATCAGGACTTCATGTAAGTCTGCAAATGGATAATTTTTTTTTCTAATCACATGTATGTTTGAAATTATTTGGAGGTTCAAAATAGCCACCGTAGTGGGTGGAATGCTTGGTAAACTGTGTGTGAGGTTGTGATGAGGACTCTGGTGAAACTGTCAGTGGATATTTGCAAAATTATTTTAGTTTGGAGAGGGTTGCCTTTGAATTGTTTCTTCTCACTAGGAAGGGAGAAGTTGATTCTGGGGTTAGTCAGGGAAATCCCTACAGAGGGCTGCAGTGCAGTTGCACAATACTTCTTCTTCCAGCATTCTCATGCAGGGACTTGATGATCCCAGCATATGTGCTTCTTGCACTTAACTGCAGGAGTAAGTAATGGAAAGTTTTTAACGGGGAAGTTTCGGTGGGAATGGACTCCAGAAACGCAGCTGTAACTTTCCCTGAATTAACTACAAAGAGCGAAGAATCTCTCTACAAAGGCCATGGCATTTTTAAGCTGAGACTGTCTTTCAGTACAGATTTTGTGGCTTTCAATTTTATCTTGTATGTTTTACTACTGTGAGTGTGGTGTATGTGCCCTAGTGCTATCCCTGTCATACATGGAAAACCCATATTCAGGGAGCTCCCTTGACTTGTTAGATGAGGCACAAACCTGGTCCTAAATACCTGACTGTTCAACAATATTTATCCATCCTGTGGTACAAATGCATAATTGTCTCATCTTCCAGAATCATGTGCTTTTGCCCCTCCCCTTGTTCAGCATCTCCTCATTGTTCAGACTGGATTGGTGTCTTATCTTCCTGTACTGTTCAAACTTCTTGGAAGTTGTCTTCCTGTGATACCAGTCTTCTTAACAAGTATTTAATAAAATTCCATTAATTTTTGGAAAGAAGCTTTTGGGTTTTTTTTCCAAAATGGTGGATACTTTTTCCAAAATGTGGAAATGTAGTTTCACTCAAATATACTCTTATGCTAGATAACTCTGCAGCAGAGCTGCTGGGAATGAAATCTTACGGCTTGAATTGCAGTGAGTCAAACAAAAGTCAAACAAGATCAAGATTTTCTTGTGGTTTTTATTTTTAAATGACATTTCATATTTTAGTCAAATTCTGTTGAAATTTCTCAAGCCAGCTCTGCTCTGGTGCATCTTCTGTGCCTGTCAGTCTTGGTTGTACAGAGCATGACTGTACCAGCATTTGGGTTAAGCCAGCATGCTCTTAGGTGATGTGAAGGGTTTATTTCTAAAGACTTGTAGTGGACAGCGAGTTAATTAAAATCAGGCAAAAGACAATAAAATACTTATACACTGAGAGATGCTCTCAAGAACATTTGGCAAAAGGTTATAGCTGTATTTGTTAATGAGTTGTAAAAACCAAGTTTTGAGGCTAATACTTATGGGGAGGCCCATTTTTAGGGTTATGTTAGTATTTCTTTCCACTCTTATTATTTGAAAATCACATGGTTTTGTTGATGTGTTTTTGTTGATCTCTCAATAAAACAATAATTCCAAGCACTTTATTGTCAAATATCGACTTAATATATCTGTCAATTTTCATGTTCCTACTTTTTAAATTGCATTCCCTCAGTTTAAATCTGAAGCAATCTCAGGAGAAGAAAACAAATCCGCAGTAATTTCCAGTGTTTAAGGACGTGGGGATTTAGTTTTTTTCTTAAATTATCTCATTTAAATTCTGTTTTTGATTTTTTTTTTTTAGGAAATGAAATGTAGGAAAGACAGCTTGCCCTAAGCATAAAGTGCAAAATGATTATCAGTCAGTGCCTTTATCTGCAAGTGTGCTGCTTGGTAAATTTCAAAGTCAGCTTTAAAAAAGCCCACAACCAACAGACAAGCACCAAAGTGAATAATTCAGAGTGCTGAGTAGTGCCAGATAAGGCAGAGTGTAGGTAAATAGTTTGCTGCCTTTCATACTTGATTCTGCTCCTGCATGTCAGTCCTGGCTTTGATGCTTAAATAAGTGTCCTAGGTTATGAATTTTATTTAGAATGAGCTTGTGGTTAGGAGGTGATTTTATTCCCCTTTATTGTTCTCTTCAGGAAAGGAAAAAAAATCAAAACACCTTCTTGTTTTATCTTGTAATTCTTAGCATATAGAAATGAAGACCAGAGGGAAAGAAAATTGGTGTAGTTAGTGCCTCTATCAGTACAGTTTTTAGGTTGTTTTTTCTTTTCTTTGACTAGATTTTTTTGCAGGAAATGGAAGACAGACAATTATATTTGAATGAACACAGCATTTTCTGCTGTCTTTTGTTTTTCTTGTCATAGTTTTTCTTGTAAAATCAGATTGTAACGTTGAAAAAAATGGGGTACAGTTTTTAGGAAGACTGAGGTCTTTTTTGTGGCAATTTGAAATTTCTTATACAAAAAACACTTATTCAAAATCCAAAAATATAGTAGTCTTGTATCTTTGTTCTGTCTTTAGCTTTTGGATAAAGCTAGCAGTTGTTTTGTGGTGCTCTGTTGGAAGCTGTATTGGCTAACCCCAGAGTGTCTGTGGAGTCATTGGGATAGGGAAGAGAAGCCTTTTGAATTGTTTCAAAGTATTTGTTGCTGGGTTGCTGGATAAGGTGGCATTCACTCGCCAATGTAGGTATTTTGGAGCTCGGTTGCAGTTTTTGGAATGGGTGGTGTTAGCAGCTGAAAGGAATATAAGGGAAAGACAAATCATGATTACACAGTCATGTAGTGACATATCAGTGTCAAAGCCATCAGGCTTATATATAGGCAGTAATTTGCTGTACAAGCACAGTGGGCTGCAAGAAACAGTCAAGGAATCATAATAAATTTCTATTATCATGCATAGGTTTTACTTTGAGTGATTAAATTCCATTTAATTAAGTTTTTAATGTGTCAAATGATAACAGGTTTCTGATGAAGGACACCCTGCCTCTTCCTCTGCCTTCCAGACACAAACATGTCCAAATCCATCACTTAATATTTGTATTTTCAGTATTCCTGCTGGGTGGAGATAGAAAAGCAGTGTGTTACTTTGCTGGGTGGAAAAACTGTTGAGAAGTGTCCGTGTAAATATTGTCTCACCTTTTGGCAGAAGTAAATCTTACCTTACCAAATACAGACTTTAAAGCAATAAAGCTTCAAACACACGATTTGGTTGCCTAAACATGGCATCCAGTGCCAGTGTGCACATGCCAACGTTTTCAGCATGGCTAGAAAGGGCAGGCAGCAATGACACACGAGCTGCAGGGGACCCATGCCCTGCAGGGGATGCACCTGCTCTGCGTGAGGGAATGTTTCACAACACCTGGAAATGGCACTAGCTGTATATATTTAGGTAATTCTTTTGAGGTATTGGGGCTTTGTAAAACCTCATTTCCAATCTTTTCACACTGGTTTTTGGCAGGTTGTCTTTTCCTAGCCTAAATCCATTAAGTAGTGTTTCAAAATCATTAAATGAGTCAATTTACAGGTAATCACAGTTTTACCAGCTTTGTTATTTCCTACAGAAAACTCTTCACATCTGCAGATGTGAGCACTGCAGAAGAATGAAAATTTTTTGGGATTAAAAATACATTGCTGTCATTTGAATATAGCAGATCTTCTCCTAATTGCCACTATATGGAAATAGTGTACAACTGCTTATGGTGAGGAAGTAGGTACAGTGTGGTTGCAGATCTTTGCTAAGCATGACCCTGTCTGAGCTGTTGCCAGCAGCCTGTTAAAAAGAAGAAGATTTAATTTTATACACATTATCAAAGTAAATTTAAAAGTAATTTATCAAACAAATGAAAATTAGGTTAATTTAATTCGGGCTAATTCTGAAAAATTTTAAAGTCCATTATCCATTCTCATCATAATCTGTTGTATAAAATTGGACTTGAATGGTCTGTTCTAAAATTCACAGCAGAAATGTGGTGGTTTTTTGCCTAAATGTGTAATCACACCTGTGGAGCAGGAGAGAAGGAACACTGTCTATACCAATGCTGTGTTGTTTTAATAACTGAATTTTTTATAATGGAATCTTGCAAAGAAAGTCAGATATGAATTGGTTTGGGTGATTTTATATTAGATTAAAAGAAAGAGGCTTACTACTTGAAGCTTGACAGGTCTCTCTTGACATTTGGCCTGAAATGTTTGCAAGATATTTCATATCCTCAGAGCAAAAATGAATATGAGTGGGTTGAAAAATTATGCTTACGTAATTAAATAATGAGGATTCTTTGGCATTATATAAGATATAAATGCAGGGGAGCTTGTTATCATTGCCCTAGCAATTCAATACAATTTCTGTTGGATACTGGAGTAAATTTCATACTTACATTTTGATAAATACATTTTCCACTTATATTTTGGAGGGCAGCTTTTGATACTTGTGTACTGCTAAAGGTTGAGTTACAGATTGATAGTTACAGAATTAGAGATATTGAGCTACCTATATTTGTGCTGTTTTTCATATTAGCACTTCTATCTGAATTTAAATTTTCAAACATTAGTTTTGTGTGTGTGGTGTTTTTTGTTGTGTTTTTGTTCTTGTTGGTTATGGTAGTTTAGGTTTCTAAACTAAGTTTAGGTAGAAATCTAGTGGTCATAAATGAAACCTTTCCTACATAAATTGTTGTGAAAGTTATTTTACTTGTACACTTCTTCATGTTTTGAAGAACTTCATGTAGAAAAATCTTGACATGGTTACTGTGTAAATAGATATATATGCAAATATAGTTTTCATTCCTTTGACAAAAATAAACTTTGCAGTTTTGATTTCTAGCAGACTTCTTCTCTATGGCTAGATTCCATTACTAAAGGGTCAATGAAAAATTGGCAAAGAATTGATAGTTTGAGAACCCTGGAAATAACACTTGACCTGGAAAATCTGACTTTTTAAATAATAATTTTAAATTATAAAGGAGCAAATAACTATCAGCCCAAGAGTATATTTGTTCAACTTCATCCCTTTTCTGTTGTGGATACATGGGCTGTTACACTTTATAATACAGCATCTATTTGAGGATGAGTGTATCCTAATTGTTGAATGCAGGCAGATTTGTTTAAATGACTTTTTTATTGTTCAGACTAAGCTGAAAATGATCTGTAAGATAAAACTGTGACACAGTACTGGATTTCCATGCTTTGGAAAGCATTGTATTGCCAAGTCTGTGCACATCTATGTCTTTGTTTAATTTTATTTCCTTCTCTTTGAAGATTAAGATTTAAGAGTTACATGCCAGTTAATAGAATGTGCACAGTATTCTATTAAATGTTAAATTATAGGGTTTAACTTTAATGTGAAGGGAATGTTTCACCCTATGTAACATATTGGAGAGAAGGGCAGCTTACATAATTAATGTGGGCTCTGAAGTAAGGAGCTTGCACATTTGTAGCATCATCATGTTACATATTTAGGGAGAATTGACTGCCCAACATGTAGTGATAGGTATTTGAATTTTGGAAGTCTAGTAATTATAGAATCATGGCATACATTGTTTGGAAAGACCTGTAAGATCATCAAGTCCAGCTGTTAACCCAGCACTGCTAAGTCCTCCACTAAACCATGTCCCCAAGTGCCACATCTACACATCTTTTAAACACCTCCAGGGGTGGTGATTCTACCCCTCCCCTGGGCAGCCTGTTCCAGTGCTTGACAGCCCTTTCAGTGAAGAATTTTTTCCTGAAATCCAGTCTAAACCTCCTCTAGAATGTGTTCACATTTCTTTTTCAAGAATGGCCGTATCACTGTAAAGGAGCAAATTTATTATTTAGACATGTAGAAATAGAGATTTTAAACATTAGAATGAAGAATTGCAGTTAAGTAGTTATGTTCTGTGTTTTGCTTTCCTTTTAAATTGATGAAATATAGGTCTGTGCTTCTTTAGCTTGAGCCTAAATTGAGCTTGGTTTTTTGTGGCATTAAATTTGCTGGTTAAGAGTTCACAGGATTGACAGATGTTTATTTGCAAATTAAAGAAAAATCCATAATTTAAACCAATATTTTCTTGAGAGGATACTTTCATTTTTTTTTCCTGTACCATGTGAAAAGGTTAAGACTTTGATTTATGAAGGAATAGATGGGAATGATCTCTGTTATTTTTAAAAAACAAATTCCTTTTCCCCCTGAAATCCTGTGATATAAACCAAAGATAACAGCATTACTCTTTTCTTTGTGAAAATTGCATGTGGTTGCATGGCATTACATTCCAGAACATCTATGTAGAAGACAAGTTGGTGAATGAGGGGAAAATTTTAATTATTTGTAATTTTTTTTCTTAAGCAATATAATATTTAGATACAATAAAGACACCTTAAAACTCTTCACTTTTGTGAGCATGGATTTTTTTTCTCAGATAATAGAAATGTGGAATAGGATACAATCTATAGAAACACAGTTTTTTCCTAAGCATACATATATGCACTCCAGTGAGTGCTTAGTTTTGCTTCATCTGAGAATTATTCTAAGGGTGTTTAAATACTATATCTCAATTATGTTAAAAATAATATTTGGAGACTGAAGCAAAGACCAATTTCATAACCTGTGTCACCATCTGTTAAATACACCAGAAGCTTATTTTTTTTTTCTGGATGGGTTTAGCCAGCTGTCCATTTTGTACTGTTGCCTGGATGGAGGCGTGCATTTAAGAATAACACAGTAGGCTTTCTGTGAGTTGACAGAAAGCTTTTTTATTTTGATCTGAAACTCCTCTAGCTTGTCTCACACTTCCTTATATTTAGTCTCTGGCTGAGGAATGTATTTGAAACCTTTCCCCTGTTGCACTCCTCTGGCCTGTGCTTTCATCTTCTCCCACTGAGGTCTGGAGCTGCCCCACAGGATGAGACATGTGCCTTTGCAGCGACCCCTCTGTGAGGCATGTGGACGTCTTTGCTTGTGGCAAGCAAAGTCCACTCTAATCCTATTGACATCCAGCCCACGTGGTGTTCACTTAATCTGTCGGGCGCTCTCCTCGCTTTATCTGACCCTGTGAGATGATACAGCTTTTTGTAACTTCTATTTTCCTTTACATGAGTGTCTTGGGATGGTCATTTAGATCAGTAGAGTTTGCTGAAATCATTCTCCGTTTTTCGAGTGTTGTCTTCACAATAAGAAAAATCTATTCTGTAATGGTGTCAGGGTGACCTGGCAGATTTTGGTGTTATGTTGTTTGTGTGCTTGATGATTTTTATGAGGGATGATGAGAGAAGGAAAGAAGTTGGTATTTACAAAAGCCTGGAAAGAAGGTTATTGCAGGTCAGGTAATCATTCTATTCTGCTGCTCAGTTTGCAGCAAAACAACCTGTATTCAGGAAAAATATAATGAATTGCAGAAAATGGTTTAGAATTAGAAACCAGCTCTTTGCTGACTGCAATTTGGAGCTGACTTTAATTTTAAAACATGGTTTTGGAAGTTAATTTTCTGACTTCCACAGGAATTTTGCTTTTTTGAAATTACAGAATAATGCCTGGTAAAATTGAGCAGAAGTCAGTTGTAGAAACTACCTGAGGCAATATGCTGTTTTCTGATTTGGATTTTCATGAAATACATTGTGTGCTGTATCTGATTATGCAGAGTGGCAAAGCTCCTTTCATTGACTCACTGTCTTCAGTCAGGATGAGACTGCTGTGCTGGGAAAGGTGGAAGTCCTTGTTTGTTAATTCTTCATCACTCTGTTAGCTAGACACGTTTGCACCACTTAAAAGCATGAAACCTCTGAGTTCATTGTTGTGTATGAATACCCCAGTATATTCTTGCCCTGTCTGGCTTCATTTTCTGATTTTTTCAGAGCAGCAGCACTGTTTTGGTACAGCTTGATGGCGTAGCATTTTGCTGTGTCTTAAAATGTAGATGTGCATGTGAAATGGAAACAAGAATTTGTTGCTATTGTATGGAGTACATCTGGGCTACTAATCAAGCTACGATATCAAGATACTTAAAATGCTTGCTTTTCTTTTATGCATATGTGAGTTTGATAAACTGAACTTGCAAATTAATTGCATCCAGTCTCTGCTGTTTGTACATGGTTTGCTTTGGCTTAACTTTATTGGCCCAGCTCATCAGAGGCTTATTCTAGGAAGATCAAGGACCTCAAATCTATGCTTTTAAAATCTCCTTTGCCCCAGCCTTTGTCTTCAAAATCTCACTGGAAGCTTTGTAGCTAAAACCAGAGTATATAAGATGATTGCAAGACAGTCTGTTTATCTGTGTGCTTGGCAAGTGGACCAAGCACCTCTGGAGATCATCTAGTCCAACGCCCCAGCCAAAGCAGGATCACCTAGTGCAGGTTATACAGGTGGGTTTTAAATGTCTCCACAGGAACCAGCAGACAAAATTGTCCTGTAAGCTCTGTTTCTCCCTCTACCTTCCCATCTAGTCATTATGCCTATACATGATTAACCATGTAATACTTGGCATCCAGTGGCCATGTTTCCACCATGTCCTTATAGAAGGATTTAATTAGTGGTCCTACTGCCTGAAGAGGAATTGGCCACTGAGTGATTTGAGGGAGCAGTAATTGACCAGAAACTCCCCCAAAGCTTTTCCATATGTCCAGCTTAAACCCACTCATCTGGTGATAGTAGTGTAGATCTGACCCCAGCAGAGGGGAGAGAGTGGGAGCATCCCTTTTATTGATAGCCTGCATTCACACAAGTCCAGAGGTAACAGTGAATGCACACTTCTAATGAAAAGACCAACAAGCTGAATGTTAGAGATCCAAGCCTGCTTACATTTATGTAACCATCAGTGTACTGAGACAATGCCAATGTCCAAGTTGGATCATAGCAGTGAACATAGCTTAAAGGATTAGTTGCTTGTCAGGCAAAACAGAAGCACTCTTCTATTTTTTTTTTTTTTATCTAGTGAACTGAATATATTAATTGTGAAAGGCACATGAATACCTAAATAGTCTTAATTTTAGGTAGTTATTGCTATTGTAGACTTCCAATATAATTGAATAACCAAGCAGAGAATTTAAGAAATAAATTTCTTTCATTTTAATACCTTTTTGAAACAGTATTTACTTGCTCTCTTCTCATATTCCTGGTGCCATATTCATCAGACACTAATCTCCCAACAGGTTCTATTTTGGAAGCGATGAGAGGAAATAAGTCAGAGGAACAGTGAGGAATCTGTAGCAATAATGATCTGTTGGTCTGAGAGAGGACATGAGTTTAATAAAACTGTAATGTGCATGTGTGTGGGAGGCATTGTGGGTGTTCACCTATTCCTATAAAATGTTTTCTTGTTTGTTTAGCCCTTCAGCTATCAGTTGTAGTAGTGAAGTAATAATACAAACTGTTAATGTAGAAAATAAGATTTTTTTTTTAAACTCTTGGAGTCTCATAGAAAAATTGTAAGTCAGAGTTTGTTATGCAGAGATATAGTTCTAGACTATAATTTTTCCAGAACTTACTAGCTGGGTGTAAATCTGTTGCTGAGGCTACCAAACATGAACTTTGAAGCTCTATTCAGTTTACCAGTGCTTTGATATATGCAATGTGTTTAATGCAAATGATATGTAAAAGTAAGAAAATTTGTATTTATCGATCATTAAGTCTTAAGATTAGAGGAGACCTCTGAAGGTGTGTAGCCCAGAGCAGAGCTAGCTGTGATGGTGGTTCAGAGCAGGGCTAACCTCAGACTTAGATCATGCTGCTCGAGGCTTGTCCATTTGAGTTCTGGCTGTGTCCAAAGATGCTGATTCTGCTGCCTTTTAGGGCCAGAGCTTAACCTACTGTCAATGGGAAGGTTGTATCTGCATGGGCAGTGGGAATTTCCCTTGCTGCAGCTTACCACCATCAAGATGGTAAAAATGTTGTTAGATACTTTAGCTCTTGGAAACCAAACTACATCAGAATTCCTTGTATTTGAAAGTCCTTATGTGATTGATTTGGCATCACTAGCAGATGGAGAGTTTGCCTATACCTACGAGCTTGAAGAGATACCTCTAAGGTTTTACCAAAATAACCTATCATTCTGCATTCCTGACTTCACTTCATTGGAATGCTTGCCCTCATCTATAGATGGAATGGTTGTGATTGTATAGATTTGTATTAAAAACCAAGCTTACATGAAATACCAACCGAAAAAGTCTATCTCAGTTACTTGGGTGGAAGTAGAAAAGAGAACGTAAATTTTTTTTTTTTGGGTTAAGAGAGACTTAAAAATAGCAAGACACTTCAGTTGAAACTAGACAGCTAAATAGGAACAAAGAAAAGGATTCTTCCGAAATGCTAACTAGGCTATTGTGTGTGTGAAGCTTTGGAGAGGAGCAGTTGATCAGATTTTTGTAAGGCTAAAAACAATAAACAAGGAAAAGTTTATTCTCTTTTTGCTTTTTGTAACAGGAAAAAGTGCTTTAAAAGTGTATGCACGATGTTATGTTCTCCCATCCAACTTTTTGGGTCAGAAGTTAACCTTTTGTTCCTTGCATGTACAGTATATAAGTTGTTCACTTATATATTTAATTTAATGTGTTTGGGGATTTTTTGGTTGATTGGTTGACTGCTTTAGGTTTTGTTTTAAACTTTATTTTAAGCATGCAGGCTACTCAAAGAAATAAACAGAAAAAGGGGAAAAAGAAACAAGCAAATACCTTATTTAACGAGTGGTGTCAGTGATACTGAAAGATGTGGAAATTGTGTTTTAAGTTGTTCCCTAAAACGCTTTATTGCATGTGTTTCATAAATTTTTGAAAACAGATACTGTGAGAGAAGTTCTCATCTCTGAAATAGGCATCCTGGTGGAATTTGGTACTAATTACTAGAAAAGAGGGAGCTCTGGAGCAGAATATTGCACTTTGCTTTAGCTATCAGCTAAGAAAGAGGCCTCGGTCAGTGATCTTATCCCTGTCTGGTCAAACATGTGATGTGTGTTTCATTGTCCTGTGCTTCACTTGTATGTCCACACTGTTGCTACACTTTGCTATTTGTGTATAACAGACTTTCATTTGAGTGTCTATTCCCCTGGCTTTATTTCTGAAAACCCTTCCATTTTCTGAAGTGATAAAACGCAGCTAACATTGTTAGTCTAATCCTGCAAGGCCACGGGGACCTGTGCCCCTCAGGATAATGTCACATTACATGTATAATACCTTCATCTGAGTGCTGTCAAGCAGTGTTATCCTTGCAGAAGGTTGTGAAATGTTTTAGGGGGTGTGACCATATATTGTGGGTAGTGTTTTTCACTCTTTGACTGCTCGTGTGTGTCCGTATTGCTCTCTCATTCCAATACCAGGTGTGAACAGGCAATGACTCAGTGAAGAAAATCATGTTTATAGTATCTGCATATCAAGGGAATGCGCGTTACTGCTTATACCTAGTGACTGTTTTGATCCTTTCAGATACAGGAAAAAAAATCCAGGTCTGTCACTCAAAGAAAGAATTTCAGTACTGGAAATAAAATTATGACCTAAAAAACTGCCCAAAACACCCATAAAGCTTTGTAATATTCTAGGAAAGTGATGCTTCTGAATATCTTACTTTTAATGAAAATGATACTATGGGATTTTTTTTCCTTCCTTCCTTCAAATATGGGCCATGAACAGAAAACTTCATGCTGTTTTAATAAATTAAAAAATGACCTTTTCATAGTCATAGAGGAAGAAATCATAAAGATGCACAAAAAATACCTTCAAATCCCAAATTACTTTCTGAACAGATATTTATTCCCTGCAATATGTTTGTCTTTCTGAAGAGATCCAAGGATTGGTATATTAAATGCGCATTTAATTCTCAGTGCCAAGGGCAGATTATGAATAAAATGAGAATAATTTTTAAGTAGGTTTATATGCCAACCATTGAAAATATTCTTATAAGACATGCCTTTCTTCCCTGGACTTTTGTCTGACCTGAAAGTCCTAACATCCCTGGTATGGTTGTGGGGAAAACTGTGTTAACTCGGGTATTCTGTAGACAGACATATGGTAGGAAAAGAAACAGAAGGATTTTTTTTTTTAATTAGATAATGGTGGAGATCCTGTAGACTGCAGCATCCTACAGTGCCAGCTGGAAACTATGCCATGCCCCTTGCCAAACTGCTGAAGCTTTCCTTGTCTGAGCTTTCTTCATCAGGGCTTTTTACAGATTCCAGTTCCTCTAAGCAAAGCACAGAGACAGTCCATCTCAGGAATGGGGAAAATAGGTACATGAGCTGGTAGACCGGTTGGTTAAACAGGGAATTCATGGTTGGATGATTAAACTTTAGAGATAGTGCCTAATGCTTGGTTTCCAACCTGCAGGTTGGGTACAAGCAGACCTGCGGGGCTCTGTTTTTGGACCAGATTATTTATTCTCTTTTATCAGTGACCTGGAAGAGGAGATACTCTTGCCTTGTGAGCTCTTGTAAACACCAAACTGCAGGTGCAGTTCACCTGCTTGAGGGCAGGGCTGCCATGCAGAGGGACCCAGTCAGCTGAGGGAACGGAGCAGCAGGAACTTGAGAAAATTCAGCAAGAAAGGATGTGTTGCACCTGGGGTGGACTAACTTCCAGAAGTGATGCGTGCTGGGGACTGACTGGGAGCCAAACATGAGCTGCCAGAGCGTCTTGGCAGGAGTGACGGCTGACAGCGCCTGGGGGATACCAGCAGGAGCATAAACCAGGGAATTAGGGGAAGTGAACATTCACCGTTACTTGGAACTCAGCAGACTGCAGCAGGAATACAGTGTCCAGCTTTGAACACATTTTCCTGTACTGCAGTGAAAGAGGAAATGTGTTGATCAGCTGCAGCATATTCAGCAGAGACCACTGAGGTTAAGTGCTCCTGTGAGGAGAGGCTGAGGGAACGGGACTTCTTCAGCCTGCAGAAAAGTTGGCTTTGGGGAGAACCTTACACCAGCTTCCTTGTACCTGCAAGGAGGCTGTCTAAAAGGCTGAAGCCAGGCCCTTTATTGAATTAAAAGGATGAGAGAATGAATGACTGTTATCATAAATGGGAACAAGAGAGGTTTTGAATTAGGGGATGGGGTAGGGGGAATACTGATGGCATTGTGGGGTTTTTTTTACTTTTTCATTCATCTGTGTGAAACTTTTTTGACTCACTGATAAGCTTGCTTCATGTTCTTAGTGTTCAGGTTTACTTTGAAATTCTTTTTAATTAAATATAGATTTAGATAAAATTTAATCTCTACTATATTTATAATGTTTCAAATAGAAAACATAAATGATATGAAGAACACAACTACAGAAATAAAAGAGAGGGTTACAGTTAGTTGATTTACATTAAGACTGAATCTGGAATACCTCCTTCTTTTATCCAGATGGTTTGCCATATTTTATTTCTCGAAACCCACCTTAACAGGGATGATGTCTTTGTGTGTTGTGTTCCATATGTAGTTGCTTCTCCTAAAGCCTATTTAATTTTTTTTTTAAATCTCTGGCTTTTAAGTCCTGAAAGGCTGTGAACATATTTAATCACTTCCTTGAAACATCTTATCTTACACTTTAGAGAATGTCTTCTGTTGTGTTAATACAAGTACTGTATTACTTTCCTGAAGATGGAATTGCATTTTTATCTGGTGTAGTTTTCAATTGTTTTTGTCCTGCTAGTAACAATTAAAAAAGGCTCAAAACTTCTTGTTCCAACTTCTGTGCCCGCTCTAGTGCCTATAAATCTTTGAGAGAAATGTCATCTTCAACTACATCATATGTCTGTGTCCAATATTCATTAAATAATGTACTTGCTACTAACGTCTAAATGAGATGTATGTATGTATCTCACTATTGGCAATAAATTACAGCCTTGGGTTTATAATGGATTTGAGAAAGTATGTCCCTTAGGGATACTGTAACGTTCTTTTCTCTTTTTTTTCCTGCAGTGTCTTTATTGCTTTAGATGGCTCAAACTCTTTCACTCCAGGCTTTCTTGCAGAGGTTTCAAAACATTCTGTCCTTGGTACTTTGGTTGTGTTTGTGTGCCCATCTTTGCTCTGTCTCTCCTTGCTACAATTTTCCCAAGCACTTCCTTGTTCACAGAGAACCTTCTGCTGCCAGGTTTGTGTGAAAACCTCTAGTCCAGGCTTATCTTTTGGTCCAGCTAAAATCTCTGCCCCTCTGATACATCTTTTATTAGCTTGAGCAGAACTGGACCTAAAGCTGTTCACCTCTGTTCTGGTTACATGGGAAATATGAGCTTTCTGACCCTCACTTGGGCCTGTAATCTGGGTGCCATTTTTGAATGGGTGTGATTGAAAGGCCTTAATGAGATCTTCGTCTAAATCTTTCAGATTTTTCTTTCATAGCAATTCTAAGTAATTTGCATGTTCTTATCCCTACAGCTTGCACTGTCCAGGTTCTCAACTCTTTTTTTTTTTCTGTTTTTTCGTTACTGCAGTATTCTTTTCTCTGACTCATTTTATAAGCTTCCAGAATGATCTGCAAAGATAATAAATGTAATGTTTGCATTCTTAATATGTCCATTCACTGTCTCTTTCTTCCCTAGTTCATGAAAAATAGATTGCTTATCTTTGTATTATACACTTCTGTTTTCTGCTGGATTGTTTGTCTCTCACTAGCAGCTGCACGTGCATTTAATGATCCAGTGAGTACATCTTGACCTTTATCCCATACTGCTCATGCTGTTCAGAAAGAGTATTGTATATATCTGTTGCAAAACTAATATTTTCCTATTTTCCTTTTTTTTTTACCCCTTGAATTTCATTTGCAAATTTCTGCAAGGATTTTGACAACACACAGGTGTTATTCTGTGACCTCTGAGCATAATAATAGTCAGCAGCGCTGTCTTTGTGGTTTGTCTGTAGGGGTTTTGTATTTTCTTGTCAGCCTTGAGTTATAAGGGAGAGCTTCTTGATTCTGGTAGCAGTTAGCTGTGCTAGACTTGGATTTCTAGACACTACTGTGATACAGATAAATAAGGAAAAGATGGACAGTGTCTGTCCTTGTTCATAAGGGGGAAATACAATATTTAAGGCAAACTGAAAATTGTGAGGTCCTCCTGAGTGAGTCCTGGCCAGCAGCTACTCACAGCAGACAGAAAAATGGGACAATAGTCAGTAATAGTAGGATTAAGTACAAATAGGAAAGACTTTGAAGGCAAAATACAAGCTTACTTTGGATTGTGCTGAGACTGAGCTACCTGCAGATGAAATGAATTGTCACATATGTAAGAGACTAAATTGAGGGAAAGTGGTTCAATGTATAGTGTCAAATATGTGAACACAAATGAGTCACCTTGGATTGGGTGCAGATAGTGAGAAAACAATGCTGAAAGGAGGAAAAGTTAGGGAAATAAGTAAGAAAATTGATAGGAAGCTGAACTGTTGTAAGAGGTGGAGAGAGCAAAGAGCATCCAGGATCACAGCAGTTCAGAGATGACTAGGGATAAAACAGTCATCAGAGTGGTTTCTTGCTGGTTTTGTTCACTTTCTGGGAATAAATTGGATTTTGGCTTCTTGACAAGTCCTATTCAAACAGGAAAGGTGATGTAATACATGTTTTCTAGTGATTTGTACTGTTTTTCTCAAGGAGCAAGAATTCACCCATCTAGAAAAAGTAAGGTAAATTGTATAGGATGATTCATGAGGGCAGCTGAATATGATATATAATGCTTATAGAAAGATTTCCTCAGCGTTATATACTTACCTGTATTGTTGTTGATGGTTGGCCTCTTGAATATTATTTACTTCTTCATGTAGTTGCATCTAGTTCACTGTGAGGTAGGAAATACACCTAAGCTACAGACAGCAATGTGGGCCAATGAATTAATTACCAGAAAGCTGTCAGCTGAAATGACATCTGCAAAGGATGACTTGTTGCAAAGCTTCGCTTTAAAATGTAACTCTTTCAGGAAAGACTAAACATTGTGTTTGATACAGTTTTCGAGATGACTGTAAATAGATGAATTTTCTTTTTTTGACTTAGAAGGTTGATAAGCTAGATAATTATAAACATTAAGGGGTTGGAATGGGCCTTAAAGGTCATCCAGTCCCAGCCACCCTGTCATGGGCAGGGACACCTCCCACCAGGCCAGATTGCTCAAGGCTTTATCCAACCTGGCCTTGAACACTGCTGGAGTTGGGGCATCCACATCTTCTCTGGGCAACTTCTTCCAGTGGCTCACCACCCTCACAAAAATATTTTCCTAATCTCTAAGTTAAGTTTCCCCTCCTTCAGTTTCCACCCATAACTCCTTGTCCTATCAGTTCCAGATGAAGAGTCCCTCTCCTGCTTCCCTGTAGGCCCCCTTCAGATACTGGAAGGTTGATGTGAGGTCTCCACACAGCCTCCTCTTCTTCAGGCAGAACAGCCCCATCTTTCTCAGCCTGTCTTCATTAAGAAAGTGCTCCTGTCCTCTTTATCAACTTTGTGGCTCTCCTCTGGACATGCTCCAACAGCTCCATGTCCTTCTGTTGGGGACACCAGAACTGTAGGCACTACTCGGTGTGGGGTCTCACAAGAGCAGGGTAGAGCACATGATACATCACTCAGATATTACCACTGGACTTTTAAGTTCCTTTCCATTTGTATTAATACATTTGTTTCAAACTTTAAATTTTAGAAGTTGCTTTTTAAAAAATAAGTGGAAGTCCTTCTCCTTTTTTCATGCTTCTTCACTTTTTTCAGAAGCAGTTTCTTCATTACTGCCCTCCTTTTGGACATAGACAGCAAGCCCTGTCTTCAGTGAGAAGCAGTGTAGAAAATCTCAGTGTCACAGATGTAATCTCAGAATATTAAGTATGATCCGTGCAGAGCAGTTCAATGGAAAACCTTACTCATATTAACTATTTCTTTGCTGCTAGCGCTCAGTGTATTAGTAATACGGTGAATGTGGGTCTGATTTTCTTTAAAAATGTTTTTCTGGAAAAAAATTGGAGTACTATGTACAACCTGCAGTTTTATACAGCAGAAATGTAATTGTGTTGTTTCTGAAGCAATTAAAATAATTGTGGCAGTTTAAAAACTCAAACAACTCTAACGCTTTATTTTACATAGAAGTATCTAATCTCTTAAAAGATATGTATTTAGAGTTTAGGAGTACTTAATGCTTTTCTGGAAAGGAAAGCAGTGTTATTTCAAGAAACTAAATATTTGTTCTGTGTTTTGTACTGCTTTCGTACTTGAACCAAGTGCAAAGGGGAAAACATTTACGTTAGCAATAGAGTTTCTATGCTAGAGCACACTTTTTAAGTGTTACAAAAACAGAAAAAGAAGCTACCATAAAAATACACTGAAGTTCCTGAAGTACTGTTGGAATAAGTACAAGTTGCTCTCCTTACTAAGGACTCTGGATCAGAAGTCGTAAAGTCTTTAAACCTGTTAATTTTGGAGGCTGATGGTTCAGTTCTGTTCTCTGCACATTGAGCCACTGCCTGTGGAAGACTGGTGAAACATATATGTTATTCTTTCTCTTAAGCTTGGACTAAGAGCATGTCCTGAGAGTGGTACTTTTACACTTCTTTCCAGGGAAGTTTTGTCTAACTGAAACTGCTTCAAGTGTACACAGGTATGGCACAGCTTTCAAAATGGAAATGGAAACCTTTCTCAATTTGAGGCTTGTGCCTTTGGCCTGTTTTCATGAACTTATGCTTCCCACTGTTAATCTTGCTGCTTTGCCTATAGGATAATTTTTCCCCATATGCATTTCCTGGTGTTTCTGTCTGCACTCATTTGTGTGCAGGTGACAAATCATATGACAGCCTGTGTGTGGTTTTGGAGAGACAGAAGGGAATGGAAGGGGGTCCATTTAGCAGCTTGTCATCTTTAATACTCCTCTTTGGTTTTCTTCTTAATGCCTTACTACAGAGCAGTAACAGCTCTTTAGGAGAATCTGTTTGGCTTCAGCACGTTGTTGGGAGCCAACAGAAGCAGCAGCCTGGGGAGCTGCAAGTCAAACTTCAGGTCACCCCCACCTACAAGCACATGGAAATGATGTAGGGGCCTCATTTGTAACTTCTCCTGTTGAATCGGTGTTAGTTGGACACTCAGCATCCATTCAGAGCTTAGTTTGTTGAGAGAGGGGAAAAATAATAATTAAGAGTCATAATGGCTTTGTCTCTTGCGGTTCTAATGTCAGTTACACTTCCTTCCTTGATGAAACAAACAGTATAATAACAAGAAAGTATTATTTACCATTGTATTTTCCTTTGGAAAGTTTGGAAGTCTTTAACCAATGAGTGTCTCTGAATGTAGCTTGTGAACCAGAGTAGAATGAAATACTATTTTGATTTATGTCCCTGTAGTAATTTAGCTTATTGCAAGTACCTTCCGTCTGTGCAAGTTCTCTCTGTTACCAAGCCACAAAAGAAATAATTACTAGGCAAGAAACATTTGTGTTTATGTTGCAATTTGCAGGCTTCTGAAGAAATGTGTTTTCTCTGTATGTGTGTGGATGTGGTTTTTGGTAATGATTATCAGTATTTAAGGAAAGATCAAAGTTAGTATTTTTTCAAACCTCCCAGTATGTGCCTTAGGGCACTTGTATTTGACTTCAACTTTATCTATACATGGAAATACCATATTATGAATTATGTTTACTATTAAATATTAACTGAGAAAGTAATGGATTCTGAGTAGCTAAGAATTGTTATTAACCCTTAAATGTGAAGATAAATGAAAAGTTCATGTATATGTAAGGGTAACAATGCTGTTTTGGGGGTGAAAGGTTACTTTTTCTTGATTAAATACAGTGTTTCAAAATAGACCAAAACTGTGTGGGCTGCGTGCTGAATTACTTCTTTTTTGGACATAAAAAACATGCTTAATCCTTCTTTTGAGGTAAGAAAAGGATGGGAAAATGCTGTAGGAGCTAATAATTGTATAAATTGTCGTTGGACAGTGAGGCAGATTAATGGTGAGATTTCAAGAACACAGAGGATGTGTGAGGTAAGTATTCAGTGGAATTTACTAGTTTGTTTTAATGAGACAAAAGATGTACTTTAGTAAGAATCATTGTGAAAATGGTTGTCGTGATTTACGTCAAACAGAATTGTTAATTTTCAAGAGCCAAAAGCACTCATTGAAGGCAGGAAAACATCCTTCAGTTATGTACTGTGGAACTGACACTCCCCCAAAAAATTTTACTCCTTTCTCTGAGATATCCAGAATAGGTTTGTGATAAAATAAGGCTCCATCTGAAAGTTAATATTCTCCATAGGTAGATTTAATACTAAGAATACTGTAATTAATAATTACGGAACTGCTTGCTGGTATATGGACTTCACTCTTTTGTTTATTTAACAGAATTTTTAATGGGGAAAGATAGCTGTGTCTTCTGTAAAAATGCTAATAATATTTGAGTTGCAAAGGAGGTATCTCAGAAGTTTAAGAGAAGTTTAGACTTGTGACCTGACAGGCATTCTAGAATGTAGGATTGAAATACTGCCTCAGTTTTCTTTTATCTTTATGAAAGCACAAATTATTAATATTGTATGTATTAATATTCTCAGTATTAGTGACACTGAATTCTGTGTGTAATTCTATGTAGTTGATGTATTCTTAATTTTTCACAGTGGCATTGCATATGAGTTATTTTTCCTTATAATGCAAACAGAATGACTGAATATATGTATAATGCTTGAAAAACTAGTGTTTTTAGCAACACTAGTCACTTTTTAATTACTTAATCTATTTTCTTATGTGCACTTCTGTTTGTTCAGTTTTGAAGTTTCAGATCATATCTTTATAGAGACTTATTCTTGTTTTGGTATTTAGTGTGTTGAAGATTGGTTCTGTTACGTTAATCTATTCTCTTGCCCAATAATATGTATATAAATGTGTGTAATGTAAGTAATACTGCATTTATTAATGTAAGGATTTTAATTTATTATGACGTCCATTTTCTTCACATTTAAAGAAAGGAAATGGATTAGGGAGAACAGGTGTGTTCTCAGTTCCAGAGTGTGGATGGGTGACAAGACTGCAAGGTCTATGCTGTATAACATAGAGCATACATGTGACCTTTCCTACATTGTTTTGAGAAGATGACACCAAGGCTTTTGAGATTTGACTGTTGGTAGGTAATCACGATAATGGTCTCTTCTTCAGAGATCAAATAGTACCCTGATGACTTTACTGACGCACTTGGAGAGGAAGGTGAATGTGATCAGCTGGTTCAGTACTTGCATAAAAAGCTAATTAAACTTTTTAATCCTACCTTTGAGGCATGTAGTGGAAAGTGAAGAGAGGAGTTTTGCTTACAGTCTGTTACAATTCTCTGTGCTGCAGTTTTTAAAATGTGAAACATGTTTTTGCCAGTATAGAATATAAACTTCAATACTTTATTAAAAATTTCTAAGCATTTGGCTCAGAGGTACTTTGGCCAAGCTTTTATTTGGGGCATATTTTGTTAGGTGTGTTTAACTGCTCTTTCTTGGAAAGGTTTGTAAATCAGAAGACTCGATTATTACCTTGGTTTTATTTATTTTTAATTGCTTGGCCATGAATATTTGTGGCCAGTTACTTTTCTCATGGGCTTCATGTAGCTTTACAAAATTTGTAGCTGGTGGCCATCAGTTTCATTCTTTCATAGCCATGTTCATAACCACTGTACTTGATTTTCTTCCTTTTGCTGCTGTTCTGTTTCCCTTGCTGATGTTATTCCTATGTTCTTTGCAGTCTGGAATTGGGTTTGGTTTGGGTTTTGTGGGTTTTTTGTTTGTAGTTAATGCCTGTTTGTGTTTTAGTTTGGGTTTATTTGTTTGGCTTTTTCCCAGGGAGACAGTTTCCAGGTTCTACAAGTTTTTGTAGCAGTTCTGCTTGTTCCACTTCTGCATTTCCTTCACTCCTCCTCTCTGCACTGCCTTGTCTAGTTGCTTTGTAGGGGTTTCCAGCTTTGTAAAAAAATAATGAATTTCAAAATTTTTTTGAGCATCACCTACAGTACAGATTAAAACAGAACTGAACTGTCCCACATGGTACTCACCTGTCAGCTAGCTGACACACTAAGAAATGTATTCCTGAGATTACAAGATTGAATGTTCCTGTAATGTTGTGATGTTTAGATCCAAGACAGTATACAGCTTATCCAGCTTCTCAGATCCTTGATTTGTTCTGTAAATACTGCATAGTGTTCATAAAACACTTATTTTGTATGATTTGATGGGCTGTTTGTTACAAGTCTTGTCTGTTGAAGTAATCAATAAAATAATTATATGCCCATGAGAATTCATTATGTTCTCTGAAAAGTAATTTCAGAATGAGAATGTGTATGTGAAAGGCAGATGATGCCATGGCTGTGTCTGGCACCAGTAAGGGACAGTATAACTTGTCGCAGGTTGATGCTGATTGACTCTCTGCTGAATAGTCGCCCAAGCCATGCATGACTTAAGACAATAGTTTTCTTGATAGCTGTTTTGTATGACAAATGCACTCTTCTTTCTAAATGCCAGATCTCCCTTTCAGCTTTGTATAATATTTGTGTCTCAAACTGATAGGGAAGAATGGAATAGATCTGACTATGTGGACTTCCATTCTCTTCCTATAAAGCAGCTGTATTTTTCTAGACTGTCTCATGTGTATGTGCTAGACTCTTTGTAAGAAGTGGTTGTATCTACAATTCTACTACTGTGCTGTAATTTTGACTTGGTAATTAGCTAGAAAATCATTTGCCTGGTAACTGGAAACTTATGAACCATATCACTGTTAAACATCAGGTTGTATGCACAGAACTGATGCTCAGCCAATATATATGTACGTACATATTTCCAAAAAAAAAAAAGATTCCTGCTAATGGATGTTGTGTCTCCTTACAGAGAACTTGTTAAATTCTAAATCTTAAGTTCTGATCCTCTTCTCTCCAAAAGCATGGTTCCATTAATTTTATCATGTCATGACAGGAAATGCAAAACTGTAGCATCTTTCTTCCCTCTAATGAAAAGATGCCATATATATATATATGAATATATATATGTGTGTATATATATATATCTCTTTAACTCAGATCATTATGTATATATATATAAAAAATAGATAATGATTTGTGTTAAAGACTGGTCATCATAGCTGACATGGATCTCTCTCTATACCTCTTAGGTTGAACATGTTGAACCCCAATATGAAAGACAACCTTCAGGCTTGGTAGTTGTTGCAAGAGGTTATTCACTTTCTTGTAATATCAAAGTAATGCTTCAATAGAGATAAATACAAAAGTTTAATAATCATCTGGGAAATCTTTCTCCTTTAATTATAGCTAGTTATAGCCAGTGGTACCTGTGAGACTTTTCAAAACATGGTCAGCTGATACTATCCATTTAGACTGTCATGCCTTTTCCTTAACAAAAGTAGGGGGTTTGAGGGTCTTTAAAACCCCTTATAGCTTTTATGGAACTATTAATAAACCACACTTAATTTTAAATCAGGATCTGTCCTGTTGCCTGAAAGTAATATTATATGTCAAGCATAACAAATAGCTATCCTAAAAAACTTAACAGTCTGAGTACACAAGAAACAAAAACAAGAAGAGGGAGTCAGGTCATCTCCGATCAGGTCATCTCCAGGTCTCAGAGGACTTGGACATGCGGAGGTGGTGAGTACTGTGTGCTGGCTGTATTGACCACATGTGCAAAAAACATGAGGACAGGAAAATTCAAGATTTAGAATATGGCTTGGGTCTAAAATTATTTTATTCTAGCAAAAGTCACAAGGTATGAGAGGAAAAGCATGTTAAATTATGAATTCTTCAGTTGCCTGTGCATGTAGATTCAAACAAATTAGTTCAGGGAAGTAATAATAATTCCTTTTTGCTTTAAAGGTAAGAATCATAGCTACTTGGGGAGCTGTCAATGCCATACCTCTGTGGTTGTCCATACATAGTGTTTTGTAAACCATAATTAAGATGCAGGCTAGAACACATGTTGCCCCAGATTCACAGAAGCCAACCTTACTCACTGCTTTGACACAGAGCAGATGGCTTGTTATAATGTAGTTGTTGATGCAGTAAGAACTGAGAGCCGTGACTGGTGTTGCTTATAATCACTACTGATTAAAAGACTGTATTGCTTTCAAGAAGGCATCACTGTTCTCTTCTTGTGGTAAGGATTTAGTGAAAGCGTAGGCCAAGAGCACATTTATGCTTAGAAGATGTCTGAATATCAATTGGATCTTAAATTTGTGCTATTTGTATGAAGATATGTTTTTCTGAAGGGCCAGAATGAAGCATTTTTCTATTATTTGATGCTTTTTGTATAGACTCTGGGCATATAAGACAAATGAAGATAGAAGAAAGCTCTAAAAAGCTTTTATTATAATTTTTTTTTTCATTCTTCACTAAAATCTAATATTCTTCAAGGACAACTCCTGTGTGGATGAAAAAGGCTAAGGTACCTTGCCAGGCAGACAGAGTCTGCTTTGGGAGGACTTGGCAGCTGTGGTGACAAGTACTTCACAAAGCTATGGGGTAGTCATGCAGAGATACTGCATCAGGAGCTAGATCATCCAAGGAAGTTGCATAGTAAGTTAACAGCTGGTAAATTGTATGTTTCTGACTCTATACAAGGCTTAACAATTCTGGAAAAGGAGGAGACCAAAATGAAAGGGCAGCTTTAACTCTTTTAGTCATTAATAGGCAGTCTGTATGTGCTAGTGCTCTTCATGATGGAAACAGGAAAAGAATCACTCTTAGGCTGTCATCTGGTTGGAAGAACACAAACACTTGACTGGCTTCAGAAAGAAAGGTGAATAAGCTGTGTCTTTGAGTGTTCAACAGTGAATGCAAAGTACGGTAAATAACTGGATCAGACCTTATTCGTGATGTCATTCCATTAACTTCAGTCAGTTGACTTCAGCAAGCATAGCTTGGGGATGCATTAGTGCCATAATGTTTAAATAGAAGAAAAACATGTAAGCTTTCTGTAAACATAACTTAAATTTTTGTTGAACATTAAGGGTAGCTCATTGAGGAAGGAAAAAATGGAAAGTGTTCATTATTCTGTTCTGAGAAGTGTAGGCAGATGTCAAAGTCCAGCTGTTTGCTCTTGAAGAGTTGTATTCTGAATAAATTGGCATCAGCATCAAAATCCTTGATTTTTATCACATAATGCAGTGTTTTCTCTGAGCTATTTTAGGAGGAAAACAATTAGTAAAGGTTGTGTTCTCATTCATATCTGAGTTGCTTGCTTTTGCTAGAGTAAATGAGCTCTCTGGTCACTGAAACATCCATTTTGATTAAAATGTGAACTATATTTTGCATCAGAGACAAAAATATATAATGCCCTGTCTCTTGCCTTTAATTATCACAGCTCGGTGATTTATATAGTGCTTTGGAATGGCAAAACTTTGGCTGACTGCCATGATACACAGTAAGCCCAGAGAAGCTAGGAATTGGTAGCTATTAATAAAAATTTAATTTTATGGTATTCCCACACAAGTGAACTGAAACACGTCTTTAAGTCAAGGTGCAACTCTTTGCCTCTTTCATGTTTTAAAAGATATTTAAGATTTTTTCCATTTTGTTTTTGACACTCACTCTCAAGGCCTAAAAAATGTAATACTTTGGAGCCGACCAAAGCAGAGTCCAAATATGACTCTGAAGTGAGAAGCTGCAAAATTGAGCTCCTATTGCTGGTATTTCCATTGGGGTATAGGTCCTGCAAAATCTTAGCAAAGTTTCCTTTTTAATTCACACAATGTACTTATTAATAGCTCAGGGTTGATATGAGGGGACTTCCAGAGTACCGTGTCACTCTTTGTCTTTACAGAGTGACTTTTTTCCTAAGATTATTTTCAAGCTGTGTTTAGTTTAAGTGGCAAATAGTATTTATTTTAGCTATAATCTCCTACTTAGTCACAGTGTGGTGTTTTCTGTATTGCACAGTAAACTGTATTAAAAAACATATGATGCAACAGTTATTGCCAGAGAATAGAGAAGATAGAATTGGATTCAGAAGATTGGGTTGTTTCCTTGCTCTTTTATTATTTTTCTTCTGCTCCAAATCAGGCTGTTTTTCTACTTGGTTGTCATTGTCCCTTTTTATAGGCCTGAGGAGTAGCACATTTTAAAATCAGGCTTTGTGTTGGAGATCAACTTGTTTCTGAGGAAAAGTATAATCATCATGAGTAAGATCTCATGAATCTTTATGCTTTCGTATGTAAGAAGTAGGCCATTCATTTCTGGAACAGTCGGGTGATTTTTTGTGAGTTTGTATGTGTTTCTTTTATGTTTGGTTTTCTTTTCTTTTTAAATAAATGTGGGGTTTTTCTTATTTAACAAAATTTTCTCAATTGGCTAGTTACTTGTGTCTTTACATGTGTACATTCATGTACATAAATATATACACTGACTTTGAAGTGATCCTAAGCTGCTGTTCCTGTCTCACGTGGTAGAAAGTGGAAGCACAGGGAGGAGCAGTTGGACTTCTGCAATAAAGTCTAGCTCAGGAATGCAGAGAGCCCTATGCATCTTTATTATGTTTAGGTAACTTAATATGAAAAATCGTGTTTTAAGACTCCATTTAACAACAAGCAAAAAACATTGAAAAAAACCCCCAAACTTTTCTCCTGGAAATTATAATGTGGAATTAGATGATATCCATGAATATATGCTGCTTGCAATTGCAATTATTCTGATTGCTCCAGTAAATAGCAGCTCCCTTGAAATGTCCATTTTTAATGTATCTTTATTGTTTTCTTTATGTTCACTTTTTTTCCCCTCAATGAGCTTCAGTTTTGGTCCAATTGAAGCTGATATTTGTTTTCATCCAGGCTGTAACTGGAAGACTCCTTCCACTTTTGTCTGTGGTCTGACCTCTGAGTTATAAAATTGTAATACCTCCCAGTCTAGGTAATCTTCTAGGTACATGGTTAAATCCAAGTAAGCCCTACAAAGTTGTTTAAAGGTAAGAAAAAATAATTGGGGATTATGAAGAGATAGAGAGTATCTGTCTGCCACTTGCACTTGGAAAAAGTAGCTATGTATGGAACTGGTTCCTTGGAATTATATGTTCTCCTGTGTTAACAGCAGCAGTACTGTTCACTTTCAAATTGGAGATGTCAGGCATTTCATAAAATAAGTGTTCACAGACTTGATGGTCTTTCATCAGTCTTTTAAAAGATGCCACTGGACTGTCCTAAGTAATATTTTAAAATTATGCATAAATATTTTCTCTACAGATCACACTAGAACAATTATTGAGTTGTATCAGAATTAAATCCAACTTTAAGTGACTAGAATAATCATTAATCATATTTGTGTGGTGGACTTCTAAGCTTCAAATAGCAGCTTGATAGGAGAGGGTGAAGACAAGCTGTTGGGCTTATCCAGGGGCAGCTCTTGAGAAGAGATGGCAAAATGGTAACACAGATGGGACACACTGATTTCACTTTTAAATTCTGGAGTCAAACACTGGGATGTGTGTCATTAAAAGATATTTTTAGGGAGACAGATTGAAAATACAGAAACAGACACCTTCTCTCTCTCTCTCTCTCTCTCTCTCTCCTACTCACATTCTTTCCCACTTCAGATAGAAACCTTGGAATGGTCTTCTCTGCTATTATTATGTATGAGTTCTGAAAAAGTCATACAAAGGCCTGTATTGGAGGTCCACCACTAACTCCATGTACTAGAGGCTGGGGACCCCCAGGACATGTCACAGCAGGATGGCCTGGTTCCTGTTTTACTGGTCCCTCCTGAGAACAGAAGCTGTAAACCACCACAGTTACTAAACTGCCTCATGTGACTGTGCTGACCAGAGCTAACTGGTTCAGCCTGCAAGCATGAACTTCCCTTGTGGGCATTGACATTTGATGCAATTTTACTGTTGTTTCCACTCCTGTTTGGAATTGACTGGCTCACCGTGGTATACCGATTGCTGAAATGGTCTCTACCAAAATTTCATGTTAATCTGAGTATATCAATTTCTCTGTTTTGTGTTTTAGTCACTATTCCTCCATGAAAATACACTTTTTCCACCACTGTGTTGAAAGGATGATCTTTGAAAATAGCAAACTTGAATGCCACATGGCTTACTTCATGCATTTTTTGCCTTCTATTTATATTAAGTCTCCTGGTCTTCTGACATATGTTAAAGACAAGTTAAAGGTCTTCTGTGTCTTGTAATTTGCACATTACGATCATGATGAACTAAGGCAATTATAATGTGCAGGTAAAACTGCCCTGACTATGGCTAATGAGTAATCAGAGTAGTCTTTGAGTCTTCCCTGTCAGAGTGAATTCTTTTGGGGTGCAGCAGGAGAAAGTTTATTACTCAAGTCGGATAGAGTAGCCAAAATTCCATTTGAGCTGAGAAGACCAGGTACTTGATCACTTGCCTTATTTCAGGTGAAGGGGTGCCTCAGTTTTCTTGTACTGCTGGGAGAGAAATTGTTCCATGGTGGAGTCTTATTTCATTAAATCATGAAACAATCTTTTGCTAATAGAGCCAGTATGTTGCAAGAAAAAGTTATTCTTCTGGTTTTACTGTCTTACTAAAATTGATTTTTAGTGAAAATTCTTAGTTCTTAATTAACTCCAGCAGACACTTTGGTGTGTTGCGTTCACCTCATCCCTCTCCACAAAAACCCAAACCAACCCAACATTGTTTCAGGAATATAAACAGTCAGGATAGTAAAGGAAACGGTATGTAAACTTGACCAAAATCCATTGTGTTTTACTAGTTATTTATCATAGTGGCTGTATTAATTTATTTTGAAGAACAGTGGTTCCTAGATATTTCTTCTGAAAACATAACCCTGGAACTCATAGGAGGATATTGCCATTGTTCTTGTGTTATTTGAACTGAAGTGGGGAAATGGATGAAGTGTGACCAAGCACTAGGATTTTAAGTTCAAGAGTGTCATGGTTTCCATAGAAACAGCTATGTCTATCATAGCCACTGAGTTAAATGCTTATAGGATTTTGCTTTTTTCCTCCTTTAAATAAAATTTGTTTATGCTCTGTTTTGGTTTTCTCTTTCCTTTCACTTCAAGTTTCTGAAATTTGCTAACTAAATTTTTAGCAGTGCAAAGCTGCCTGAGCCATTTCTTCTTTGAGAAAGCAGTTGCACATAAAACCATATTTATTTCACTTTGTAGTAATTTAAAGGTGAGTGTGTCATTGGAACTGGTATGAAGTTCACCTTAGTCTTGAATAGAGTGACGCAGGTGCTGTCACACTTACCTGGTGTCATGTTGGGATTGTCCTACTTTCACAAGTGGCTTTGAACAAGTGACGCAGATGGCAATGAAACTTCAGGGCTTTGTTCGTTCACATGGCCAATTCATGTTTCTTCTCATGTTCCATGTCAATCTTTTTTCATTATACAAAGTAAATTTGTTATCGGTACTGCAAGGTGCTGTTGAGGTAGAGCAAATTTAAATTCAGGGGTTCTGTGTTGCCAAGTGTAAATTTTAGGTGTTCAGTTGAGGAAGTGTGGTTATGTTACCTGTATTTCCTATAAAGTATCTGGTGAAAATAGGTGTCTAGAAGTGTGATTCATGGGAACTATAGTTTTATTTATTTTACCAAGTGACTCTGGAAGGAGAGACCAGGATCAAGGATCTCTTCTCTCTCATTGAGAATGCTTGCACTGTTGGGCTACGAATTTATAGTTTTGCTCTTTTGCTTTCTTACCTTGTGCACCTCAGTTCCTCTACGAGCTAGTTTCTTGGCTGAGGAGCTAATATTATTCTAGATGTGTCTCAGATTCCCAGAAAGTTCTGGAAGTCTTCAGAAGGCTGCTTGGGGAAGTGGTTTAGATTCAATGACCATGAGCTGACACAGTTAAAATCAAATGGAAGAATAAACAAAGCAGGAGTATATGTGAAGGCTTTGGATTTCAAGGAAGCAGATGCTGATTGAACTAAATGTACTGGGCTACTAGTAAGGAGTGTATCTGAGGAATTTGCATGTTTGTTGTTTCTTCAGGTTGAAGACATTAAGTGATAAAATATCTGTGTGCTAGATGAGTGAAAAGATGTGAAGAGAGACTTTGAACTTGACAGATGAATAACCATCTTAGGAAGGATGCTGAGAAGGAGCAGAGAAGAAATAATGGAATAAACTTCATGATTTCTATTTATCCAAATTAGATCATGACAGACTCATCAGCCAGTTTTCTTTGGAAGCAGAATGTTTTCCACATGAGGGAAATGCGGAAGAGGTGTAATCTGCCTGGACTTCAGTGAGTAGTTGATGTTGTGTAGGAAGGGATCAGCTGGGGAAGGCAGGGTTTGATTGAGTGTGTGACTTCGGTGGAGAAGATGGTAAGGTACCTGTGTTCAGTGTGTAAGTGAC
This sequence comes from Lichenostomus cassidix, assembly GCF_008360975.1. Classification (NCBI taxonomy): domain Eukaryota; kingdom Metazoa; phylum Chordata; class Aves; order Passeriformes; family Meliphagidae; genus Lichenostomus; species Lichenostomus cassidix. The sequence goes on from NC_139479.1 coordinate 67,929,708, forward strand.
AGGCTGTCAGTTATGCTTATTGGAATTCCTTAAAGATATTTTTGGGACCAGCCGTCATTGTCATGTTTTCCTTTATGCCACTGGCACAAGGAAAATCAGTATGCTGATGAAATGTTTTGATGATGAACATTTTGGAATAGTGTAGAAGATGATTGTGGTGTTGTATGAAGATGAGATTCTCTCAAAGACTCAGTTAATAGGAACAGAATTAATTGAATTAAAATAAAAATATCCTGTGCATCATGGGTGGTTAAAAGCTATATTTTGAAATGCAAGCTTGAAAGCTTGTGTCGTAGAAACAACTGGACTGGAGAAGAGCGTTGTGAGATTACTGCATTACAAATGTAAGACAGTTGTGATGTTTGTATTGAAAATGGAGAGGCTTTTGCAGTCGATTTAAGGAGGTTCTAGTATTTTATAAATTCCTGAAAAACTGTATCATTCTAGTTATGTATACTTAAGGAAGTTTAACCAAAACTAAAGCAGATATGGATTAAAGTGAATTGTGGAATCATTCGCTGTGGAAAGGATCTTGAGTAATTTTCTAGCCCAACCTCCTGCTACAAGCAGGGTCACCACTGAATTCAGACTTCCCATGTATTTAACATTAGATGTGAAATTAGAAGCTCTGTGGCACTAAGATGTCTTGTAGGTATGCCTTAAAAAATGAACAAACTTCATAGATGCCTAGCAAAAAGAAAACACCACTTATTCTGCATCAGCATATATGTGACCCAGTTTTCTCTTCCAAAAGTTGTGGTCACAGTTGTTACTACAATCTTTTCATAAATATTTTATTTTATCGGTGGTTTTCTGTTTGGTGGTTGGGGTTTTTTTGTTGTTGTTTGCAGAATATAATCTACACTGAAAATTTCTATTGTGTATGCAGTGCAACTGCTGGGGTAGTTACTGGAGCTGTGATTATGAGATTGGAGTGGAGGGTAGAGGATGAGGTTTGCATGCTTGAGATCACAAACAGAATGTGCTATTACATAACTGTGCAGAGGGGATGTAGTCTGCAAATTGTATTTAATCCTTCTGATACTCTGGCTGCCCTTGACTGCTTTCACCAGTAATGTTGCAGTTGGTACTACAATGCAGAAGTGTGAGGATATGATCCGTATCACTTTGTTGTAGCAAAAGGCTGGAACTCCCTTTGGTACACTAAAAAAAAGAAAAGCCTTAATCAGGATAGTTTTTTTAACACCCCCAGTTGAAAAGCAAACTTGTCAGGGCCATGAGAATTGCAAAAGTCTCTTGAGACCAAGACACTTGACAAGAATAGGTGAAGGGGCTTTAATCATATAAGGAATACAGATGCAACCTCCTTGCTATCTTTTAATGCAGGAAATAGGATCCAGGATAGCTAAGCTTACTAAGAATTCTTTCTTACCTTGAAAAATTAAAATTTGATGCTTTTGTGTCAAAATTTCGCTGCCTAACCAAGATTTTTTTCTGCATTTTTAATAAATGTGTATACAAAATTGCTCTTTTTTGTTTTTTTCTTCCTTCTTGTTCTGAGCCTTCTGGAATTTTGCCAAAAATATTTTTTTTCAAATCCCCTATAGTTTGTTTGAAAGATGTAGTGCAGGAGTTGCAAGCTGTTAGATTTCCCAATACTCTTGAGGGTAATGACATTAGACTCTAAATTTAAAGGCGAGTTTTGGGATTCTTTGCTTCAAACCCTTTAGGGGGAGTGTGATATGCAACTCAAGACTAAGATTTCTTCAAGCCAAGATTAAGAAATATATATATATATATATATATTTTAGAGAGACACAAACATGCAAACTAAATGTGTCAGTGGCATGCTGTTCTATAAATAAGAAAATATTTGAACCTCTCATTAGAACAGCTGTTTCTTTGCACTTGATGTAACATCTGCTTGACTGACTTAAAAAATTATTTTGGGCTCTGCTGATATTTGGTTATTTTTTAAAAATGAAACTATTTATCCTGCATTTTACACATACTTTGTAAAATACTCTGTAAAATTATTATCTTATCTCAATATGCCTCTTATATTTCATAGTAAGACTGTAAGAAATGCTTTTCAGTAACAAAAACCTTTATCCATCTTGGGGAGGTAGGGGGAAAGAGGATCTAATTTTTTTTACTCCTTTTTTTCCCCTTCCTGTTGCTTGTATTGATTTTATAGTGTATATTAACTGCAGAGGTATGATTTAATCAAATTTTCAAGGAAGCCAAGTTAGTTTTAGTTATTTTTCAGTGGTATTCATCTCCTTTCTGTATTCACTTTAGTGTGCCTGGTAATCTCAAAATTCAGTAGTAAGAATAAAAAGAAATGCATCTCCCTAAAGTTCTGATAGCAGAAAAATAACTTCACTTCTATGTTAATGTTGTGCCATAATCATACTTTTGAGTGCTGAGCAGGGCTAATCTTTTGGGGTTTTTTAAAGTCATCACCTTGTAGGTTCCAAATCAGGTAGTTCTAGGGAGCAGATGGTTTGGTGTTATGTCTACTGGCTGGGAAAGTACTATGGTTTTCAAAACAGATAACCTCCACCACAGCTAAACTACACACAGATGAAGGAAAATAAATCCTTAGATAACCTGTATAAATTCAGAGTTTGGGAACTGCTTAGCCAGAGGGAGCAAGCTAAGGGGGGTGTCCCATGAGCCATTTGGAGTACAGGAAATGGTTATGGGGAAGTGGACTGAGAGGCAAAAGGGCTGCTGCTGAAGAAGCACCTCATTTCTAGTGCCTACAATAGGCACTGGTGCTGAAAATTTGGGGTTGGTTAATTTGTTATCTTGAACAAGCAGCCCATTCCAAGTACCAGTAACAGTTTGTGATGCAGTCTGAACTTCTAAATTTTTGGCAGTATGGTGGTGTTGTAAGAAAGTGCATTAATGACTAAAAAATAATGAAGGTTAATGAGATATAGAAAAAGTGGAATCAAATGCAATACACCCCACTTCCAAAAGCTAGAGCGTGGCAAGCTTATGAAAAGAACTTACTTTCTGTGTGCACATTTTTATAGTGTCATCTGAATATGTACTTAGTAACTGATGTGGTGCTGTTTTGCAAACTTTTGGTAAAATAGGAGAAATTAAAAAGTATTAGAGAAATTGTGTGTCTGTGAGTCCAGTATAAAGGACCTAGCTGAGAGTGGGGGAGACAGCTCAGAGCAAGCTCATTATTAGATTAATTATGAAACAACTGTTAGATCAGTTTTGATGTTTCCTAATTCATTTAATGACAAAGGTAAGTGTAAAGACATCTTGCTGCTAGAATTTGTTGATGACATGAAGTTTGAAAAGTGCTTGTAATGTAGAGAGAAAGAACTTTGTGGGGGGATTTCTTAGGTCTTGTGCCCAGACATGGGGGAAATCTGAAACATCTTTGTCATGCAGAATACTTCTTTTCACCTACCTTCCTTTCTCTCTGAGGGATGGAGTAATAGCAGTGGGATGAAATTTGGAGTCGTGTGCTTTAGGGTGATAGAGCCAAGATAAAAGCTTGGAGGCTGAATAATTGAAAGGATCAAAGTAGAAAAGGGTACAAAGTAACTGAGCAAACAGTGTGGTGCTGTTATGAAGGAGGTATATGTGCTCTTGGGACACAGTCACAGAAGATGTTTCCAGTAGACAGAGGAAATTACTGGTGGTGTTATACAAGCATCTGGCGAGACATCATTTAGTATGCTTCAGAAATAGTCATCTCTTTGAGGAGAAAATAGAAGAAATTGTGCAGAGACGGGCAGCTAGGATGAACTGGGGAATAGGTGTCTCAGTAGAGAAAGCTTATCTGGGGTAGCCCAGCCAAAGAAATCATATATGTAAGTGTTGTCTATACATACATAGGTGGAGACAACAAAAGGGGGGGCGAAGTACTGAAACTGAAACAGAGTATAAGCAAAACAACACCTGAACACAATCCCTTTTTGAAGCTGTAATTCATTACAGTAGTCAGGTTTTTGGAGTAAACAGAACAGTAGAACTTGATATGCTTCTTCTAAATATTGGTGAGATTTGAAAATAATTCCTTAATCACTGTGGAAATTTCAAAGAAGATGAGACTTAAATGTGTACAGCCAAATGTATTCTAAATTTTGTGAATTGTCTTTGACAAAACAGCATTCCCTCAGTTTCTCTCTTTTAAGTTTTTTTGTGATTTTGTGGTATGCATTGATACTCTGAGTGGCTGTGATGCTTTCTCAGAGACAGCTACCACTTGGCTGCTTTCCTGGGCTAATGGGAGAACTTGTATTTTCCTAAGGGTGTTAGTAGGAGGACAGGGAGGAGAACCTAGCCTTTTATGCACACTCTTTTTATACTTGCTTCACTTTGAAACAGAGATTGAATTGCTTTTAGGAGGGGTCATTTCCTTCATTGACCTTGAAGTGTGCTGGATGATAGAGATTGTAATTTGGATACCTCCATTAGGTGCTTAAAGATAGGTAGGATGAATCCAAGCCAAAGCATTCAAGAAGGTATAGACAATCTGTCCAAAGAGCTTCTGAAATAAGTGGAGAGGAGGTAGCTGAGGCAGGGCTGTCATGTTCAGTGGCTATGATGCACTGAGATTTTTTTCAAGAAGTCTAGAACACTTGGGCATTGCTGTAAATTGTTACCTGGATATTTGATGTAGAAAACAGTTTACTGATTTCCAACAAAGAAAGTTTTGTTGCAACTTACCTTAAAGTGAGAGCCGCAGTTTGAGAGTCTGACTTGCAAAAAAGTATCCAAGCAGTCTGCTGAAGTGTCGCTGAAAGTTGATGAAATGTGGGCTTGTAGGTCAAAGTACAGCAGCAGCTAGACTCCTACTTGCCATGGGCATTGCTAAGTGCCAGCTACCCAAACATATTTTGTGACCTTGCTTGCAGTTGCTTGAGGAGCCAAAATTTAATCTCTTTTGCATTGTAAATAATGTCATAGTGAGCTCTTTATATGTGTTATTTTAATACCATATGGAAAAGAAATTATATTCAGTAATTTGCAAATAGAAGAGAGGAAAATTATTGCTGAAGGTACCGGTGGTTATACGGAGGAAATTAATGAAAGAAAAATTATGGTGTGTTGTTATTACTGTGTTGCATGTGGACTTCAACCACTTTGCTTGTAGTGAAAGACAGTGGGACAAAATTTTGGATTCAGACAACTGGCAGAGGGATTCAGAATTTGTGGCAGCACCAGTGAAGGATGCTGTCTGGTGTTTTGTAGGAGATGCACTGGCTGAGATCAGGAGGGAGCATTCTAGGGTTTTTATTTAGGCTCACGGGTTATTCAGGTGCAGATTTTGATATTTTGATGCTCTCTGTTTGTTAGTTTTTCTGGCTTGTATTTTTCCTCTTCATTCAAGAGCTGTGTTGCCAATATGTCCTTCCTAGAATATGTTTCTACCCTATTGAAAGTTTTTTTGATTTTTTTTTTTACTGGCACAGTTGATTCAATCACTAATTATCAGAATCTTCTGGTATTTATAATCAGAAATGCCAGCTGTTAGAATTAATCTTCCTAGATTATAGGCATGTGAACAACATTTTATTGACCTCTTTGACCTCTTTTTAACATATGTTAACATGTTAAACTGTTTTCTCAAATCATTTGGATCTTACAAAACCAATGTCAATTTTTTAGTAACTGTAAAAGAATAAATAATTTATGTCTTCTCTGTAAACTTTCCTTGTACTGATTTTTTTTTTTTCTTCCAGATAAATTTGCGCCTCATCTTGGTAAGCGGGAAAACAAAAGAGTTCCTATTTTCACCAAATGACTCTGCTGCAGATATTGCAAAACATGTGTATGACAACTGGCCAATGGGTGAGTAGCTGTGTGGCTTTGGCTTTTTAACTGGTGAGCAAGGAGCTTCCCTGTATTTTCAGACTAAAGTGTCGATAAACTGATCTCTGTGCTCAACATTCAAATTAGGTATGTTTATTCACTATCTGGACGTAGATATAGAAATACAGTTGTCTTGCCTTCTTTTTCACTGTTTCTTCCGTTGGGCAGATTTTAGATGTCAGGACTGTTTCCCACTTTATTGCTGAAATTTGCTTCCCCGAATTGAAGTACTTTTTTATCCCTACCTTTAGACACTTTTCTTGATCATGTTAGAGGATCTAGTAAGTGTGAGATATAAAACCTCTTAAGTGAAGACAGCTAAAATAAAACATGGGAAGTCACAGGAATGCATTAGTGAAATTGAATCTGAAGTACTTTTTCCTTACTGCCTTATCTTGGAAAGGATCTGTAATACTGATACTTTTCCAGAAAAAAAAAAACCCAGATATAAAAGCACATTTTAAGAGACATTAAAAGACTGGATGTTGTTTATGTGAATATAGTTGATGTCATGCAGGAATACTGGCTTTGGAAAATGGACTTGAGAACTTAAGATGTGTATTCACATATGTGAATAGTTCCCCAAAACAAAGTGCTTCTGTTCTCCCCGACTATGATTTCATGGGAAAATAGCCAAAACACAGACATAGCATTACATACGATGAAAGAAAATGCTTCTTTTGGTACAGGACTTCATTTGGATTACTGTTTTGATGTTAAAAAGACTACTATTTAGAAAAACTAAAACATTGCACTATCTGTTTCTGTGGTGCCTTTGTCAAAGACATATGGTGGATGATAGTTTATGCCAAAAAGTTAATGTTGATAATCAGTATTTTAGGCCTTAAACTGGTCTTTGAGGTCAGGAAAAAAGTTCAGTGTGCTGTTTGATTTGGTGGGATGCAATATTATGTATTTAGTAAAATATGTAATGAAGCAGGAGGTTTTAAGTCCTCTGAAGTATTAGATACAGATGTAAAACACTTCAACACTAAAAAATAGGTTAACGTAGCATCTGTGCTGTACATATTATAATGTGTGCTTGTAACATAGTTGTCATAACCAAATGCTCTTTGTGTACTTTTATCTGAATTAGTAAAGGCAGGACTGGATCTTTTTTCTCACTCAAGTTTATGCCTGAACATGTGATGTTGTGTTCCCAGTCTTGTGAAGAGCTGGAAAGTTGCAGATTCTGAGTTTGGAGTTGGGAAGAAACCAAGACTTTAAAGTCTCTTCTTTAAAAAAAAAAAAGTAGAACCAGACATGGAAACCTCAGTTCAAATACCTGCTGTCCTGAGGGAATGCTCTAAATCTTGATGAATATTTAATTGCCTTTGCAAAGAAAAATAGTCTCAATTTAAAAGACAGACAAAAAATCTTGCTTCAGAATAGTGTATAGATTTTCACAAACATTAGCCCACTAGCTGTTTCAGACAGAGTGCTCCTCTTTGCACAGGACTGAGAAATCTTGATGAGGACTAAAGTTTCCTTGAAACAGAGATGATATGAAGTGATTGTTTTTACCACCATTTTGACTTGTCATGATCTTGTGGGGAAAAAAGGAATGAAATAACCTCAGTCGCATGCTGGGAATTAAAACAAACCTCTCCCTACCTCTTTTGGCAATACAGTTATTAATTAAGGATCTCCTGACTTGTAGTAGAAAATGCCAAATCTATTTTAATGCATATTATCTAGTTAGGATACCTGTTCTCTTCTTCCCTTCCCCCTTTTCTTCTGAATAATATGAACTTCTTTCTTGTACAGCAATTATCAGAACCTAAAAAAAAAAAAAAGGTAGATTCAGTGAGTCCTTGGCTCATTTAGTCATCAGTTGAAATTAAAACTTGAATTCATGTCAGAAAAAAATGTTTCAGACTTCCAGCCAAGAAGCAGAAATTAAAAGGATGGGTAACTTGGCAGCTTAACAGTGAGAAAATACCTGTGCCAAAATCTAGTCTGTCTTCTTTTGGTCATGGTTTTACATCATTATGGCACTGTCAACTGGCTGAATTTTTCCTCTTTACTGCCACAGTATAGTGGAGTTCAGACTGTGTGGAGCAAAAAAAAAACCTAACCAAAACTGTCATGTTAGCAGTGTGATAATTCAGATCCTTGATGTAGCCCACTTCACAGCGTAGCAGAATGGGCATGTGCTTGAATTGCAAGACAATTGAATCAGACCCTAAGTGGAAATACTTGAAATTCAAATTGCTTTGGTTGCCTAATTTGATCTAATCTTATAAACTAGGCACATGGGAGCACCTGGGAATGTTGCAGCCTTTGCTGTTGGTACCAGCCTTGCCCCCGCTGCGGTCTGGGGCTGAGATGGCTCCTGCTGCCCACATCTCTGTCTGCGTGCTGTTTGCACCAGATGCCTCTCCGTACACTCCACAGCCGTAGCTTTTGTTTTAAATGCTTTCCCTTCTACCCTTTTCAGTTCTCCTTTTGTAGTGCCAGTTGCTACTGCCTGTATGTTAATTGTATGTTCCCAGTGAACAGGTTGGTTTCTATGGCTTGTCCTGATCCCTTGCTGAATATTCATTTTGCTATATAAACACTACAAAAGCAGAAAGAGGGAACATTTGTGAACAACTGTTGCCAGATATCTGGTCATCTAAGAAACAGAAGACACTGTATTCCCAGAGAGACCATTTAAATTCAGCATTTCATGACTTTATGATACTTGTTCTGAAAGCAGAGTGCATATTTATTTGTTCTTCACATTGTGACAAGGAATGGAAAAAGAGCAGAAAAAGACCATTTAAGCTTATAATTTATTTATGATGGCTTAAGCATTATAGGAGAATGCATGCTTGCTTTTTTTCGAACCACTTTTTGCCACATAAAAACGAACTGGCCTTTGAGAAGCTCCTTAAAATGTGTTGGTGGGTGTCTGCTCTGAGAGAGCCTCTGTTCCAGCTCTGTGGTGGCGTCGGGGGCTGCTCAGGTCACTGCCCCCTCCAGACATGGAACTGGTTGGATCTGGCCATCATCGAACGGCGCTGGGCTGCCTCCGGAGCTTTTTTTTCAGTGCTGTGATCTCAGAGTCCTGTTTCAAGTGACCCATCACATGCGCGCTCACTCTGTGTGTGGCAGCTTCCCGTTGCTGCAGAACGGCTCCAGTTAGTCAATTAGCTGGTGAGGAGGAGTATGGCTTGGGAACCTTCAGAATGGCTTGGATATCAACAATCAGGAAGCAATTTGCATGCATGAAATATTTTCTGTAGGACTTGTGTATGTGCTAAATATATACTGCAGTCTGTGACATCAGTAATATTTATACCTGCAGACATACAATTATGTGTTTCAATGCCCAGTGTCAAATAATATATTCAAGAATAGACTGCAGGAGTGCTGGCCTTGAATTATCTTCCTGTACCTTCAGCCTGTGTTCTCTCTTTAGTGTTTTATGCAAAAGAGTTCTGTTCCCAATTTTCTTCCTGGGTAAAGGTGAGAGAAATAACAAAAGATGTTTTTCTTGCAATGTAACAGTGGTAATTCTCTCTCTCTTCAGATTGGGAAGAAGAACAAGTCAGCAGTCCAAATATCTTGCGGCTTATTTATCAAGGGAGGTTTCTTCATGGCAATGTGACATTAGGAGGTATGGAATTTATTTTCATTATACATGTTAGAGTTAGGCAAAGGGGATGTTTATTTACTGTTCAGTGAATGCTACATTACTGTTCAAGATCACAGTATGGCTTGCTTTATATTGTTTTTCTTCTGCATAGAATGACATTGTACCTTATTGCATATTTTTCCATCTTGTTAAACTAGTTAAACTTTGGGAGGCACCACCTGCTAAGTCAAGTCTCCTCTCACACAAAGAAACTGTAATGCTGCTTTTATTTGTTGTCTTTCTAAATGGAATATTTTGTTCCAGCTCTCTTACACTGTATTTGCAGGACAAGCTACTTAATAAATATATGAAATATTCTAAAATGCTTGAGAAACTTTATGATAATTAGTCAAACAATACTTTAAATCTTGGTGCAACGCAGGAAGACACCCTATGAATGAGAATGAGGGGAAGCATTCTTGCTGTCCAGTGCTCTCCCAGGGATACAATTGCATAGTTATGCGAAAACAACAGTAAATGGCTTCACTTCGTGTGCTAAGGATATGCAATTCAACTGTGCCCCCTCGTGGCAACTGTTGCCCCACAATTTCTTATTTTGGTGGGAACCCTTGATACAGGTGTGACACACATTTGTTAAGTCATCTTTCCTTTTGTAGGTAGCATTTGCCAGTGGGAATGTCAACTGTATCAATGACTAAACAATATGAGACTCTCCATTCTGTGCCAGTTAAAAAATAAATTAATGCTCCTACTTCGTATGTTCAAATTATTCATGGTTTGGTACCTGAATGCAGTACAGAAAGGAGAATATAATACAAAATCACCAATGAAACGTTTTTGAAATTAAGAGGAATTTGAAAGTAATATTTCTGGACTGCTTATGGTGATGTTCCATAAAGAACTGACTGGGATGATAAAGCTATTGATTCACTTTCTACCGTTCCTGGTGTTGCCTAGTGATGTACTTATAGAATAGATTTACTCTCCACTTATATAAATTTTTAATGCTTCTATATATACAAACAAGATCATTGTCAGCTCAGCTGGATGAACTCTGAAATTTTTATTCACTCTTTAATTTGTATTTTTACCAGGTAACAATGAGTGCAGCTAGTAGCAGTTGGAGTAGAGTTGAAAGACAAATATTAAGTCTTGGATCATCTCTGCAATTAAAGATGCTAGTCTTACCCTACATTTGCAGGCAAGGATAGCTAAATGGGATTTACTTCGCTGTTTGTCTGAGTGTTGCTCTTTACCACCAGCATTTTTTCCCTTTAGTGACATTTGTTTAAATCTGAAAAAACATTGAATATTTATTTAATATATTTAATACATTATTTAATGAGTTAAGCTTAAAAATAATAGCTGCATGCTGCTGACTCTTGCATTAACTTAGGTCTATGAATTCTGAACACCTACTTGGGTTCAGGGCATTTTAGTTCATTCTTGATCATTCATGCGTTGCTATTTAATCATCATGTTTTTACCCCAAGGGTCTTACATATATATTAGTGTTTTTCAAAAATATTTTTGTTGCTGTGTTGTTTTAAGAAAAAGAATCCCTAAAATACTGGTTTAACTTCAGTACTAATGAAGTTATCAGGAGTAAGATTACACAGCTGAAAGGGGAACAGGAATTCATGAAACAACCTGAAAAGTCTGTTACTTCAGTTTGTGGTGTTCATTGGAGGTAACCTTAAGTGAACTAGTTACCTTTAAAAGGGAGGTGGAGGGGGGAGGAAATTTCTTGCTAAACACAATATTTAGTTTCTTATGCTATTAAAATACATTTCCATTAAGTTTTCCAGCTGCAGTTCCCTTTGAGTTATAGCACTTAGTATTATATTTGCATTAGGTGATTAGGAAACATTGACTGGAATTTGGACCTACTGAAAATCACTTTATCATCCAGTGAAACAAAAGTTTCCAAAAATACAGTTTGGTGTTTTCTTTCTTAACTGGAATCCATTTTTGTTCGCTTTTACCTTACATGTCTGTGTAGTGGCTTCTGAATTTGAGACTCCTATAAACTAAAATGCCTCAAAAATGACAAATTGATAGGGAAAAATGCTTTTGAGTGAAAAACCTTATTTTCAAGAAACCATCCCTTTTGATACCTTTTTGATACCTCTGAATGGACTTGTCACTACAAGAACAGCAGAGCTAATGGCACTGGGAGCAGTGTAGAACAGACTCCTCTGTAAAGCTGTACTGCCCTTGCCTGCAGTGCTTGAGCTCTGCTGTGTTGTGTCCTGCCTGTGCAAAGGGCTAGGGAGTTGGCTAGCGAGGCAGAGTCTGTTGTTCAGCTTCCAACAGGAAATTTAATCCTTTAGCTAAGTATTTGTTCTGCAGTTTGCATTTCAAATAATATTAATTAGGGAAGTAATACATAATTGACAGTTCTCCATTTCTTGGTAGATAATGGTAATAAGCAGCATTTGCTTCCTTGTTTATTGGGGAAGGGAAGTCAACCCACCATGTGCGATCCACAATCTAAAAGGGGTGAGAAGTAAATTCTGACAACTGAAAAGACAGAACAATAATGGAATTGAACAGTTGGGAAAGGAATTAAACACAATTTTGGTTTAAGTGAGAGAAAGGGGTGAAAGCACAAAGAGAAGAGCAGGAAAGGATTACTGAGGAGAGGATAGGTTAGGCTGCTCAGATGCTGTCATGGTGCTTGAAGCAAGAAGCTGGAAATTTCTAGCAAGAACTTTTGTAAACTCTGCAAACTACTAGCTGAAATTATTTAATCTAAATATTAGCATAGTTCTACTTGGTTACTGTAAATAGTTAATCTCCACAACTTGATTAAGTTTCCTGAAATGTGTTGATATTATGAAAGATGTTCCTAATGTGATTATTTTGTAATTCAGGAGTTTATGTTATGAAGACAATCCTTTTCCATGGAATTGGCAAAGAGCATATTAACAGTCTGTTAAAGTTTTCACTTGTATCATGGTATCAAGCACCCAAAATACATCATCTTTTTCAGACTTTAAACTATCAGTAGCTTCTAGTTGCAGGCACAGGGAGTGCTTCAAGTAAACGAAGCAACTTTCAGATTTGCCTATCCATAGAGATGGCTTTTCCCAAAGTACAGATACTTCAAAGAATTTTGTGGAGTTCTGTATCACCTTGTGTGCTTACCACTTGTGTTTTAACCTGTATTTTAATAATTTGCATTTTTTCAAACAAGTATGTAGTCAACGAACACGATTTAATAGCAGTGTTGTAGCGAGGCTTGTATTGAATACACTGAATTACTGAATACTAGGTTTATTTTTTATTAGTGAATCTTTAGTCTGTGCTGTAGCAGTTAAAACAGAGAGGCATTTTCCTCTTCAGTTGCCTTCAGGTTTATTGGCCACTCATTATTGATTTATTGTCTTAAAATGCCATTTCACTGTATGTGAAAATAAAAGCTGTAATTTGAGTTTGATAGGACAAATTCTACTCAAATCAGAATTATTTGTGTATTAAGGATTAAATTCATGTTAAATTTATCACTGAATTTTTTTTATGCCATAAGGTGGGAAGGACAAAACTTAGAGCATCTATGCCTTCTATTTCTCAGGAAAACAATCAAGGAAGATACTCTAAGTATACAATGTATTTGTGTACTTAAATTGGAATGTGAAAATTATTACAGTTTGAGAAACAAGCAGAATAAACTGTGGAAAGCACCATTTTTTAAAATTTTGTGTTACTAAAGCTCACAAAGGCAGCATTGTGAGAACTGCTGTATCTAATTTTAAAAGCTTTAAATTAGATGTTTTTCACATGCAGCTGACGTTACAGTTTAATATTAAAAGGCAACATGCAGACATCTTGCATTTTGAAAAATCTGTGTCACTGATCAAAGCATGTTTTAGGAAAATCTGTTTCGCAGTAGAGGCTCAGTGTTTTGATATCTCAGGAATAATAATTTGGAGGCTGAATTAGCAACTTTTTTGCATTCTTATCATTAAAGAGGGCTCAACACCTGAGTCTTGGCATGAATGCCCACTTCTACTTTTACTCGAAAGAGGAAGGCTAAGTTTCCTAACAGGAAATGTCTCTAAATCATGATCATGTCTCTAAAACAGATTGTGTCTCTAAAAATGCAATGTTTCAAGCGATAATTGTCACTGATTATCTACTCCAAGTCCCTGATTTACTGAACTTCAACCAGTAAGCAGTTCAAACCTAACACTATGAACTTTTGAGCAGGTGTTAATCCAATTATAGTTAGTTTCAACTGAATATTTTGGAGAAAAAAAGGCTCCTTTAAATAATTTTTAAAAATAATTCTTCCTTTCTCCTTTTTCAGCATTAAAACTTCCTTTTGGCAAAACAACAGTTATGCATTTGGTGGCAAGAGAGACACTGCCAGAACCAAACTCTCAAGGTAAGCTGTGCACTGGAGGAATTTCTTACTCAAGTACATGGCAAAGTGGTCAGGTCTTTTACTAACAGGTCTTTTACTTACAGGCTTTTAGAGTACTTCGTAAGTCCTTGTGCTCTTTTGTGAAGAAAGTAATGGAATGATTCTGTATGTGTTTATAGAAAACTAAGAGATTAACTTTCTCATTTAGCATTTTTATATAGTGCAGATACTTAGACATTAAAAGGTCTTGGTTTTGTTGTGGAAAAAAAAGTCCTGATTTATTTTTCAGTTGTGTATGTATGTGTATAACAATAAATATTTTTTTTACTGAAAATAATAAAGAATGTGTGTACTAAGCATACTCTCACACAAAACAACCTAATTGCTTTAGAAATGGCATGTAAGTAAAACTTTCTTCTTCTCTGCAGGTCAAAGAAACCGTGAAAAAACTGGAGAAAGCAATTGCTGTGTAATCCTGTAAACCCTGTTAGCTTTACCTGCTAAGTGTGATGTAATATAGTCTTTGTCTTTCATGCTGCTGGAATAGAAGAGGCCCTACCTTGCTTCAAACACCTGTAGGAAGAGCCTGTCTGTAAATCCATGGAACTGAAATAATACACGAACACTGTCTCATTAGTCTTTTTGTTTTTTGAAGTGAAAGATCTATGAACACTTTAATTGTTTATTTTTTTCGATTCCTCCTTTTTGTTTGTTGAATAATCTTACAGTACATCACTATTGGAAAGAATTCAATCTCCAGAAAGGTTTGTGTTCATTTCCATAGCAGGAATCCTTTCGCTACCACAAAAATCTGCATTAACCGGATCTAACCAGTCAAGCTTTCTAGATGCAATTTGCACTAAATATGGTTGACAGTATATTTCTCATCAACAATCTCTAACAATATTTGAGACATCTAGTAATAACCCACAATATATAATGCAACACTGGAAAATAGTATATTAATAATTAAAACAAATCTCACTTATGGCCAAATCAAAGGAAAAACTGTTAAGTCAATTCTACCTAAGTCAACCTTGGTGGCCAAACTGGCACAGAATACTAACTAAACCAAGTCTAACTATATATATTTTCACTGCAACAAAGAAAAAATACTATGTGCCTGTAATTTAAAAGCACTCTGTAGAGGGCTGATGAAACTGATTTTTTTGTTACTGTGTGCACTCCGATCTCGTGTGTTAGTTGAGTGCTTATTCAGACAGCACAAACAAGTGCAGAGAGTGCATTTCCTAGCCTTAATATGGGAGGGGTAGTTTCCTGTAGTTCATAGGCTTTTATTATTGTGCATAAATGTTAGAAAACATCATTTACTAATCAATTTTATGTATTTGAATATTGGCAATTGGTGTTTTTCAGTAATTTTTCTCATCTGTACCTTAGACTCCAGTGTCATGCTTACTCATTAGAGATTTCAAAAGAATTATTAAAATTTAAAAAGCAAAAAGAAAAACTTATGCCATAGTACTAGTTTTGTTTCTTTACGTAATCTGCATTTGGTATTAGTGCTTGCAATGGTATTAAAATCAGAAGCTGATTTTTGAAGGCGTACATAATTGAAAAGGATGCCATTCTTTTATTTCATATCAATAATTTAAATGTTGATATGCTAAAGAAATTTGCACAGCACTAAAGCATGAGCTAGTTTCATCTAAACCTGTAAAAATAAAAATAAATAAAAATTAAAAAATATAAAAGATTTTATATTTTTTCACTGGGGAGGAATTCTTCCTGGGTGAAATTACAAATATGTGTAGAATATATTTAATAAAAATCTTATAAAATACATAACTATAGAAGTTAAATATAGATTGGCGTGTAGTATAATAGAACAATATTCCATATAAATAGCTTTAGCCTTTAAAAAACTGAGTCACAGGTTGACATTGTGTTCTGTACTTAAGTGTCCACAACTCTTACAGATGTTCTGTGTAATCGTTTTTTCGAATGATTGGCATCATTCAAATGTAAACAGGTTATTTTATTCATTGTTACTGCTTTGATGAAATGCTTTATATGCAGTAGATTTACAAAAATATTGTTCATACTGATCAGAATTAAATTTGTATAGAGCAGAGTTTTAAAACAAATTGTAAATAGCACTAAACATTTTCTTTCTGCAACCTGTACTGATAGACTCTTCTGTAAACTAAATAAAAGAATATTGTAGTGCATTTCAGTGGTGTTTCAAGGGTTGTAATTGAGTCCGTAACTGCTTTTAATAGTACTTCTTAATCTGGAAATAGTACATCTTATTTTTAAAAAAATAGGGTAACAAAACCTGCTGAAAAATGCTAATGGGATTTATCACTTCAATTTTTGTTTTTCTTTCACTTCATAAGTGGCCTGCAAGTCTTTTTTCTGTTGGAGAGGAATGTGAACATGAGCAGTTGCCAATGTGCAGCTGTGTCACACCCTTGTGTGCCTCACAGGAGCTGTGAGCTCGTACTGTGCGTTTTTGTAGTCTTCATTTACTGATAGCAAAGAGCACACACGTACCCCTTGAGGTGCTGGGAACTGAGATGACCCCATTATGTGCTCATTACCAAAATGAATCTTGGGAGGGGGCATTTCCTTCTCTGCAGTGTGGTTGCTAGATGAGAAACCATAGGTACACAAACCTTCTTATTTAAAAAGAAAAGAGTGTGATAGACTTCCCTTTTCCAAAATGCTGACCACCCAAGTAACACAGACCTAAATGGGAAATGGCTATGACAGCACAAAAAAAAGAAATGGTCTTCAACAGGACATGCTTTGTTAGTTAAATGAGTCTTTCAAATGTATTGGTTTTGAAAAATAAATGTATGAGATGAAATCCTGGTTTGAAAAAGTAGCCAGGTCCTTAATACAGAATAAATACATGAAAATCCAGTAGCTTCTAGTTGAAGTATTTGGTGAGGTTCTGGAGCATGTATTTGGAATTCCCTTTTGTTAAGATGAATAAGATGCGTATATGCACATGTCCAAGCAAATCCTTAAATACTGCCTGGCATTTCAAGCATGCCAAAATTACTCCTGCAGAAAGTGGATAGAAGACTTTGCCTGAATTTTCCCACCAATTGTCAGAGTTCTGCCTGTGGAAGGGCATTTTTGTTGTTGTGTGAGGCGGGTGGAAAACTGGGTTGGGAGGATTGCTAAAAGATGTGTGCGTTTTTCCTTGTGTGCTTTGTATTGTGGTTTGTGTATTTGCCAGAACAAAAGCAGTAGCTCTTAATCCCACATTTCCCAGCCTTGCTAAAGCTCATGCATATGCTTCTCTTCTACTTTGATTGGAGTCAAGTGGATACTAGCAGCCCAAAAAGATTAAAACTAAGTCTTTGCCAGGGTCAGGCTGTTGGATAGTCTGATAATACACTGAAGAGTTTGACATTTGATTTTCACTGCTAGATGGAAATTATCTTTTCCCTATGGATGAGTTAATAGATGTCATGAAGGAAGGGAAGGAGAGGATGATCCGGAGCCCTTCGTATTCTGAAATACCACAAAGGGACTATATCTGTTTTCTGTACCATTGTGTGTGTGTTATCAGTCATAAATCAATAATCACGCATGTGAGGAATAATATTGTGGCTGCTACCCCAGAGTGCTGTGCAGCCCTTCAGAAGGACCTCGACAGGGTGGAGAGTTGGGCAGAGAGGAACAGTCTGAAATTCAACAAAGGCAAATGCAGGGTTCTTCCCCTTGCACCAGCACGGGCTGAGGGAAGGCACTTCTGCAGGGAAGGGCCTGGAGGTCCTTGTGGGCAACAAGCTGTCCCTGAGTCAGCAGTGAGCCCTTGTGGCCAAGAAGGCCAAGGGTATCCTGGGGTGGATTAGGATGGAAGAGTGGTGCCAGCATCGAGGGAGGTGATCCTGTCCCTCTACTCAGTCCTAGTAAGGCCATGTCTGGAGTGCTGTGTCCAGTTCTGGGCTCCTCAGGACAAGAAAGACATGGAGCCCCTGGGGCAAGTCCAGCAGAGGGTAACAAGGATGAATGGGGGACTGGAGCATCTCTCTTATGAGGAAGGGCTGAGGGAGCTGGGTCTTGTTCAGCCTCAAGAAGAGGTAAGTGAGAGGGGATCTCATAGATGTCTGTAAGTATCCAGAGGGAGGTGTCAGAGGATGGAAGCAGGCTCTGCTCAGTGTGCCCAGCAATAGGACAGAAGGCAATGGGCAGAAATTGATGCACAAGATGTTCCAACTGAACACGAGGAAGAACTTCTTTACTGTGGGGTGACCGAGCACTGAAACAGATTGTCCAGAGAGGGTGTGGAGTCTTCCTCACTGGAGATATTCAAGAACTGCCTTGGATGCAATCCTATGCCATGCTCTCCAGGATGACCCTGCTTGAGCAGGGAGTTTGGTCCAGATGACCCCCTGTGGTCCCTTCCAGCCTGACCCATTCTGTGATTCTGTAATATCTGGTAGCAATGAAAGTACTCTACAACTTCTGTTCTCTGAAGTGATAGCAAAAATATGACTGAGGAAACAGTCATAGGGATTAGCTCAGCTGCTGGAGGAAGAAAGGGTGGCCACTGTAATGATGGAGGCTTTGCTAAGGTGTTGCATCAAGATGAATACAGTGCTGATCTCTGCAGTTTCTGGATACCATTCCTAAATACACTACATTTGCATCAGAAGGAACAATGATTTAATTTAGAAGAGAAATATACATCACTTTATAAAAACTTCCTCTGTCACAGGTAAGAAGACAGATGGGTGTTTCTGGGCTAGCCAGAAATCAGAAGTGCTGCTGCTTTCCAGAGAAGTAAAGCTTGTGTGTTTTGTAGTGCTGTGTGTGCTCCAACAAGATTTCTTATACAAATCTTATACAAGATTTCTTATACAAATCTTGTTTCAAAAAGCAAATAGAGGGATGTATACTTCTCCATCTAAAACTCTCTTGCTAACTTTATGTTGATTAAGTGGGTAAGCTTAAGCAGATTTTTAGTTATATGTCCTGTGTAGATTGGCATTTAGGCTATTTAGAGCAATTACACTTTTGAAACCACGGGGGAATTCTGTGCCTAAATCAGAAGAAATGCCAAGATGTAAAGACTCTTAAAGGAGAGTTCCTACCCCCTTTATTTCTGCTGAAGTACTGAGGTTTTTCCTAGATACCCTGTTTTGGCCATAGCTTCTTAGTTTCAAGCTTATTTTCAGAGCACAATAAAAGGTTTGTTGTTACTCAAGAGGCTGATGGTAATATATGGTTCTGATAATAAGCTGTTAACAATCCTCATAAAGTAGAATAATTAAGGCAATATCTGTCCTGTGCCACATGTACATACCTGTGAGGAGGTTTAAAATGGGAGAGCTGATTTGCTTATCAATTTCTTACACTAGACTGTACAATTACAATACCCTCGTTATGCTCTGTGTTTTTCCAATAGTTTAATATGGACTTCTACTGGGATTTTTAATTGATAAGGGTTTGGTTTTGGATTTTTTAATTAATCTGGAAAAGAAATGACCAGTGAGAAGAAAGTAATGAAGATGAGGAAGTCAAGCTCACAAAAAAACAGAGATTGTAATGACGCCTTGTCAGGCTCATGAAGTGGATCACAGTGACAAATGAAGTTGCAGTTTGGAATGTGAAGGACAGCATAGGTAGAGAAAGCAAAAGATTCTTACAACTCCTACTTTTAAAATTACTTGCATCAGTCCAGGTCTGAGTTCTGTGCATCATGGGCAGATACTTTGTATTGCAAGTTCCTTAGGATTTTGCAAATGCTAACAAAAATAGTGAGATGGCAGAAATTTAATAGGGAGATTGAAGAGAATGGGAGGTTAAAATAGCTCCAGTGATGATTAACATGGAGAAAATGGATGGAGAACTTCTATTTTTGTCTGGTAACTTTATAGGCCCAGTTTTTACATTTGTCTGTAAAGCAGAGGTGACAAATTCAGATTTGACAGAAACATTTTTTCATTAAATGAATGGCACTCACTGCCACCAGAAGTAATTTGAGGAGAACAGCTCAAATAGATATAAAAGTAAAATGGATTATTGTATCAATGAAAATTGATAGAATTTCCAGAATTAGCAACATTAGTGATGCCAAACTCTTTCCCAACAAGGTAGTATTTTTTTTTGTCCTTCAGACATTATGTTATATTTCAGTGAAGAGCCCAACTTTTAGGGAAAAAATACTTCTGGCATGTTACCACCTCCATTATGTACAAGCAAGTGCATAATGTGAGCCCCAGGGACAGAATATCATGTACTCCAGCAGGAGTTTATCTCTACAAACCTCCTGCTTCCTGAGAAGAAATTCTGGTCAGAGTCAAGGTGATGTTTGTACTTTCCTTGAGCAGGCTTGAGGGAATAATTTACTGTGTTTTAGCTGGTGGAGAATGTGAACTACAGTTCCTTAGGGCAGAAGCTGCTGCCTCTTGAGTGGTACCAGATGAAAGCACCCTGCTTTTATCAATTCCAAGGATGCTGAATTTATGTGTAGTAAATGTTTTGACTCTTCTAAAAGAAAATACTCAACTACTGTTTTGTTTGGATAGAGGCAAGGTAGTGGAATGAAACAACGATTTTGTACTTCCATTTATTTTTTGAACTAAAAATCAGGAGGAAACAATGGGAGAAGTTTTAGGTGCCTATCATAGGATCAACCATTAAATATGGTCAAAATTCACTGACCATCAGCTATCTATGCAAGAAAGAGCAACTGTGGGAAAGAGGTGACCACTGCGCACAGTCAGCAAGTGATTGCCAGGATGAAGTAACTGAGGTTGTGAAAGAGAGGCAGAAGGGGGTGACAAATTGTTACTTCATGGGGTTTTCAGTTGTTGCCTGGCAAAAAAGGGGATAAGGATCTTGCACTAGTCATTGGGGAGCAGAATAACAGAGTGGAACTGCCTGTAGAGATTAGATTGCAAAATTAATGTTTAAAAAAATCCATTATACTGGAAGCCAACTCTGTATTGGATGGATGATATTGGACTTCTAGAATGAGGGAAATACATACTGGTGTATGTCTTACTTTGATCTGTCTGTTACTTGTGCTGGCTAAATCCAAAAAGATTGGATTTCAGTTCTTTAATTTGTGCAGATCACGTCTCCCTAAATAAGGCTCATAAATCCCTGGCACTGCCAAGGTTACAGCCCTGTTGTAGCCGGCAGCGGAGCTGGCAGGGAGCTCCATGGGAGCCCTACAGCCTCACCAGGTCAAAAGTTGTCACCACAACTGTGCCCACAGTGTGAGAGGAAAAGCGCAAAGGTTCTGAGTGGGATGAAATGTCAGTGTGGCGAGTCAGCAGGTGTCCAGACTAGGAACTCCACCAAATCCATGGGACTGTACCAGCTGAGTTGTTGTCACTGTTGAGCCGCTAGCAGAGAAAAGATCCAGTTCTCAGTGTCAACAAGGAAAAAGACCTTTATTGTTTTGATTTCATCATATATATAGAGTTTTCAAAGGTCACCCAGATTGGTCGGTCAGAAACCTCCCCGTAGGCCTGATTGGCCAGGCCTGCACCGTCCAAATCCTGGGACACTGTTTTCAATAACATCCAAACTTTATCTTTATTTATAAAACACAAAAGGAATTCTCATGGGAAAGACCTGTGCTAGCCACAAGTTGTCTTTAACAAATTTCATGGGTAGTCTGGAAAGCAAATAGGCAAGAGTCTTCTCTAACACTCTTGCATTAATTAAGCGATGCCAGCCAAATCTTTTGGTTCCTGTCACCCTGACTGACAGCATCCCAAGGAAGGGTCTTCTCTCAACAAACACATGTGGAGGCTGCCTCAGGCTCTACTTTTCTTGTGCCCTGAGCAATGACCATCTCTGGCTTCATCACCTCACCGAGGTCTTTGAGCATCACATCATTCTGATTTTCTCCCAGCCTGGTGCTTTTGGCTGCAGAGGACAGTGATCATCATCAGACACCTGATCTGCTGAGCCAAGTCCATGGTAAGGACTGGAAAAACACATTGCCAGTGTGGATGCAGCATCTCTCTGCAGCCATCTTCTCTGGCCTGCAGACAGAACTTCTCCATGGCTCTGGTTGTTGATGGGTAGTCTGAACTGCCTAGAGGAGCTTCCAAGCAAAAGGCAGACCCACCTTTCATGACACTGGCCAGCCCCCAGCTCCAGTTGCATCTGCTTCTTTCCTTTGGGTAAGACTGTTGCAGCAGAGAACCTCACTGGTGACCAAACCAGTGAGAGCTACTGGCCCTCCTGCAGCAGGGAGGCTGTAACCCCTGGGGTGCTTTTCCAGGTCTAATCATCAGAGCAGATGTGGGTCAAGAGCACCCTAAGCTCTGCCCCTGCTGCAGAGGTGAGTGCTGTGCTGGCTACCCTGGGGACCATGGGGAGCAGGCAGTGAAAGAGAGCTTGGGAGGATGGTTTGGGACCTGGCACTGTTCCTCTTCTCTGCTGCTGGAACTGCTTGTCACAGTGGGCCAGAGCTGGGATCACTAGCCCAGGCTTCAGCACCCCGAGCTGCCCTGGGAGCAACTTGCCTGAGGGCTGTTCAGCTGCCAGTGCCTTTCACCATCTCAAGACCTGCGATGACTAGAGTCATCCCGAGCTCGGGGTTGGGAGGCTGGGATGTTACTGCAGGGCTGGGACAGCCTGAGGCAGCCCTGTCCTTGGAGAGCCACTGGGGACGTGCAGTCAGTGCAAATCACTTCTGCCAGCTCCCCGTGGCTGCACAACTGCTCATCTGTGCTTCCAGCCCCCTTTGAGAAGTTACCTTGATTACCACGATGCCACATGGCTCAACCTGACTACCAGGGAGCAGCCTTGCCGCCCCCTCTTATTTCCAGCTCCAGGACCCATGCCTGAGCCAGTAACTCCTCTGAAAAAATGCTCCCATGAACTCCCTGGCGGTGTGCTGCCACCAGTGGGATGGGGGGACTTGAACTTCTTGAAGGTCTTGCAGGGTACCTTTGCCTCATCGTCCCGACAGTGGTTGCCTCCCCCTGGGCTTCATGGGTGTGGGGGGCTCATTTTCAAAGACACATTTTCTTCTGCCTGGTGGTTAGAAGGGCATGGAGGCTTTTGTTCTGGTTAGATACCATATGTGTGCCTGGCTGTTCTTTTTCACCCGAAAGTTCATGGTTAAGCCCTGGAGCCTGCCGCCAGGCACTGAGAAGCCTCTTGTTACCTCTGGAAATTCAGTCAGCTTGAAGGTGTGGTGGTTTGTTGCCTGCATGTGTGCCAAACGCCCACCCTGCCCTTGAGGAGGGCTGGGTTATCAGTGGTGTAGGGCTCTGCATGGGTGGTAGGATCTGGCTGCAACAAAGCTTGCATGCACAAGTTCATGGGCTGCTTGAGGGAGCTTGGTCTTAAAGATGTTGGGTCGATGTTGTGGTATCTAAGTCTTTAACTCAGCTCCCCTTTGATTTAGAAAAGACCTTTCCTTCTGTTTCCTGGAAAGGGGAACCAGTGTGCAGAAGTTAGCTCTGGTAACAGTTCTGCTGGAAATAGCTGCCTGGAGGGCAGGTGTAGGTATTCCCCTGTGCTCCAAGAGTGAAGAGTTGGCCACAGATAGTAAACATAGAGATTCCTAGCATCCTCCTAGGAGTGAAATATTGCTGCTGCCAGGGAAAACCTGACGGGTTCCTCTGGTCCCTGCAGGCTGATTCCAAAACCTGGAGAGATACATCTGCTTTCTCAGGTGAAAAAATGAAAAATGGAGACAAAAGACATTTTCATGTTGGTGGGTTAGGGCAAACAAAAGAACCCGGAGATAATGAAGCTTCTGAGAGCATGACATAATTGGCATTCAACAGCTCACCTTTTCAGACACTGAGAGGTATTTAAATGTGAGTGGTTCAGTCCCTACCCGCTGGGATGAATTCTCCCTGACTCGCCAGATGTTTCTTTGAAGATAGCCGATGGGATTTGCAAAATCCCAGACTGAAGCTTATTATCTGCTGAGTGAGAAGACAAAGGAACTTGATAGCCCTCCACAGCTCCTGGCCCTGTGTGGGGCCAGCGAGCCTCGGGCAGCCCCAGCCCTGCTGGCACCGGTGTGGGAGGAGGGAGCAGGGGCTCAGCCCTGCTCACCTGCGTGAGGAGGTTTAAATTAGGGATTTGGGCATCCCTAATTGTGCTGTCAGGCCAAATAAGTCAAAAGGGTTGTAAGCCAAAGCTGAAACGAAGTATTTGTGGAACGAGAAAGAGATCATATGTTCAGCATCCCTGAAGCAGCACTGCTGTCAGAGATGCCAGTTTCCAAGGCGAAAGGTAGCACAGTAATGGAAGAGGAGGAAAAAGGCTGAGTGTGATTCAGCTGGGGAAGCAAGCAGGCTACCGCAGTGTCTCAGCATCAGCAATGAAAGGCTGCTTGTAAATAATGCTGCTTCCAGCACTTTGGGATTTTGCAGACTGTCACACTGAGGCTGTATCGATCCCTGGATACAGGTGCTGAATTTCGACATGTGATAGCCTGTTTCAGCTGCAGTTCTCCAGCTTGTTTCTTTATAGAAGTACAGTTTCTACTGGTGAAAAGAGCTTTGCGTTAAGGAATGCTCCAAGGGAGATGAGCTGGTTTTGTAAGGAAGCACAGAAGTGACTGGTGTGGGGGGCAGAGGCTGTGGCTTTTCATCTGACATTCCTGTCAGGTCCTGACAAGAGACTCACACTGCCTGCGGATCAGGATTTTCTCTGTACCTGCTGCCATTCCTGCAGCAGGGTATTTGTGCTTACTGATATTTTCTTAAGGGTGAAAATAAGGTCTCACCAAATGATAATTACCAGAGCAGGCCCTTTTAGTCACCTTTGCAGTACTGTAAAAATAGCTTGACTTTTAGTCCTAGTTTTGTAATGAAAACAGTATTTTTCTACTGAAAACTGGAAAAAAAGGTTGTGTATGATACACTGAAGATGCAGAAGCTTGTAATAGATGCAATTATTTATTTCTAGACTGAAAATCCAGCCCCAATGTTGGAATCTGATTCAACAAAAAATTCTTCTTTTCCTGTGTGGTGTCCTTTCTTTACACCTCTTTTAAGCACTGAATTCACTTGATCAACATGAAAAATCACCTTTCTGTGTGGTGTAACATCTTGGTGATGCTGAGCCATCAATCCTGCTGTGCTGAGGAGAAGTATTTCCTTCTTATGTCTACTCTATCACTGCTCCTTTTCGGGACTGCTGGCCCAAAAAGCATGGAGGGAGGCAGAGGTCACCACCTCTGGCTCTCAGTCACACCCTGGATGAGGCTGCTAGCTTTCCAGGTGCCATCAAGAACCTATGAATGGGCAGGTCTCTGAACTTCTTTAGAAAAATTCTGCAATAATTCCCCCATTTTGTGTCTCTGCATAGATCCTGTGCCACTGGTCTGTGTATTTTGTGTATTTACGTTTTTTTTCCTTTTAATGTGGCAGCTACAGAACTTGGTTTGCCAAGGTGCAGCAGCAGGAATCAATCTCCTTTCCTCCTCTGAGGTAGGCATCTTTGTGATGCAGTTTTGTGCAGAGCAATAGCTGCTCTGCTAGTGCAGTCATTACTAAGCAATCGCAGGGAAGGTTCAGCAAAACCAGCTGAGAGCTGCATCATGCACATCACACAGGGAAGGGGGAAATAGGGCTGCTGTACACCGAGGCCACATATAAAAGGCTTTAGACTATATGTGGGAAGGTGGGCAGGTGTGCAGGTGCACCACAAGATGACTGAGTTTGGGCTGGTGTAAACTAACATATTGGAACACTGGGGACTGAACTAGAGGGCTGTCTGCTCTCACCAGCAGCTGTTTCACAGACTGGCTCTTAGATTCATCTTCCAGCACATCCTCTCTTTTGGGCTTTTTGCATTTGGTTTATGCCAAGTTACAGGATTGCATTCACCATGTGTTGGGAAGGAGGGATAAGAGATTTTCTGTGAGCATGTGAATACAACTCTAATCTGACATAATATCCCTGTTGGGGAAAGGGCAAATGGGAAAGGAACTTGTCCTGACTTTGCCCTATTTAGCTTCACTCCTGTGTTGGTCCCTCTGTGCTTTTTTGCATCTGTCTGAGTACCTGAGGATCCACCTTATGTGAATACTTGAAGCTCATGTGTTACATGATGCTGCTGTGCAAACTGGTCTGTTAAATCTGTCAAGGCTAACTGGCCTCTTGGACTCTTTGAGAGCTCCGGCTGCCAGATAGATTTTGCTCAGTCTTCCTATGCCCAGACTATGCTGGGATGTATCATCAAACTGAAAATTGTTGCACAATTTCCTTTCCTTCCGTTCCCTTCAAAGGCTCCAAGTTGTGACGGGCTGCCTTGGTCAGCCATTGGGAGCCATTTGGCAATTGCTTGTTGCTCTCTCAGCAGGCACCTGTTCTGGTGAAAACATTTTGGAAATCAGAAAGTCTGATTCTCATTTACATGAATGACTGCATGTGCCATGAGGGAGGTTTCAGCATTAACAGATGGGAAATTTGCATGTGGATGGAGCCTTCCGTGCCTTTGTGTTGACAGTGATGCAAAGGGCTCACAGCCATTGAACCTGGATGACACTTACATCCTTAAAATCAAAGTAACTCCTAATGGATGTGGGACAGAGTCCTACCTGAGCACCACAGAGGAGTAGCAGCTGCAAAAGGACTCATGAAGAAGCCAAGATCTTTTGAAGTCTCCTCCAGAAGAAATTGTTTGAAATGGCCTACAAAGTGCTGGAGACCCAGTTGTCAACACAACTGTTTTACAATCTTTAATTAGCTGAGACTTCATTTTATCAAGCTATCCTTGTTGCAGGAAATGATAATGCACTAACAGAAGCAGCCAGTGCAAGGCTATTGATTTTTAGGTGTATGCTGAAAAATGAGAAGCACAGGAAGCAGACTTGGCTGGTCTCCAAGGACTGCCAATAGAGAGTAGGGAAAAGATAAAGCTACTGAGAAATGTGGCCTCGTCTTGTTCCCATAGTAGCTCATGGAAAGTTTTCTGTTGACTCCAGTCATTACCTTTTTTGCATTTGTTCTGTGTACCAAACATGGTACCTCAGAGGTTAATGTGTTATGCTCTACCCACAGCCCAGTAAGTGGGGTACCAGGGGCCATTGTGGGACTGTCCTGTTAAACATTGCTAACCAGTTATCTGGAGGAGGAAACAGAGGGCACTTGTCAGGTCTGCAGGTGACACTGAAGTGATCTGTCATTATAGTGTGGCCAGCAGGACCAGGGCAGTGATTGTCCCCCTGTTCTGGGCACTGGGCACGAGGCCACACCTCGGATCCTGTGCCCAGTTTTGGGCCCCTCATTTAAAGAAGGACATTGAGGTGCTGGAGTGAGTCTGGAAAATAGAGCTGAGAAATGTGAGAGAGAGTCATATGAGGAGGGTTTGAGGGAGCTGGAGGTGTTTATCCTGGAGAAAAGGAGGCTCAGAGGGTACTTCATCTCTCTCTACAACTCCCTGAAAGGAGGGTGTAGCCAGGGGTGGGTCAGCCTTTTCTCCCAGGCAACCAGTGACAGGATCAGAAGAAATGGCCTCAAGCTGCACCAGGGGAAGTTCAGTTTGGACATTAGGAAGAATTTTTTCACTGAAAGGATTGTCAAGCATTGGAACAGACTGCCCAGAGAAGTGGTGGAGTCATCATCCCTAGAGGTGTTCAAGAAGCGGCTGGACATGACGGTGTTATGGTTTAGTTCACATGGTGGTGTTTGGTCACAGGCTGGGCTTGATGATCTTGGAGGTCTTTTCCAGCCTTAATGGTTCTATGATTCTCTGATTATGCTGCCATGCAGAGAGATCTAGGCAGCCTGGAGGAATGGGTCAGCAGGAACCTCAGGGAATTCAACTGGGACAAATGCAAAGCCCTGTCCCTTTGCAATGACACAGACGTGGGGACTGCCTGGCTGGGAGCAGTCAGTCTGAAAATTTGCTTTTGCCACAGAACTGAATGTCCAGCATGAGGGTGGCCAGGCTTTGGTGAGGGTTATCCAGTGAGGGTGCCCTATTTCCTTGTCCTCAGAAGCTTACAAGATGCAGAGACCCCAAGTGTCCTGGCCAGATCTCAAAGCTGACCTTGCTCTGGGCAGCAGGTTGGACTAAAGACCTCCTGAGGCCCCTGCCAGGAGTATCCTAAGATCAACAAAGTGCTGAACCATTGTTGGAGCTACAAACTACATCTTGGTGCATTACTTACCCTCTCACACATGCAGCAGCCCCAGCCCCGTTTGGTGTCTATCTAGTTCCAAATGGTTTCCTGACAATTACAAAAAAACCCAGAGATACATCAATTTAAAATGACCTCAGTGTGAGCAGTGATGTCATATGATGTGTCTGACTGCCAGGTCCAAAAGCTATTTACTCATAATTTTTTTTCCAGAAACCTTCTTGCTTAAAACCAGGGAGAAATACAAAAGTAGTTGTCACAATGGAAAAGGCAGTCCTGCACGTTGAAGGCCTTGGGGAGGATGGAAGGAACAGGAATAGCTACAGCATCCTCTGAGGAGGCTCTGTTGGGACAGAGGAGGAAAACACTGATGTGCATGCATGGGGCAAGAGGAGGAGAAAGCTTCTCTCTGTCCCTGCCTGGGATGATGGAGGTTCTGTGTGGCAGCTGAGGAGGACCCCTGCATACTTAAAAGCTTTTGTCTTGTAGATTGGAGTGAGGCAGGTAATCCACATTAAGGTAAATGTAAGCAAGGTCAGTCTGAAAAGGGTAGTTTATTTTTTCTGTTATATTTAACAGTGTCTCCAATTCAGATGATTCTGTCACAAAAAATACATAGGTAATGAGACAGAAGAAGGAGGCAGTTCATTTCCTTTCTGGCCCACTTTTTGCTCTGGCAGATACCTCATAGCTTCAAAAAAAGAATTGTACAGCTTCTGCTAAACAACACTGGCTTTCCTGTGCATCCTCTGCATGAAAGTGGTCTCCAAGCCCCTAAATCAATACATTCCTTCCTGTCCTGAGATCACTTATCTGCAGTGACTTCACTGCTCTTGCTGCAGACTGCTGAGCTCGTTGCTTTGCCAGCTGAGCTGCATGCACTGAAAGAAACCTTCGAATTCCTGTGCCCCAGCTCAGTTGGCTGGTTCAAATGCATTTTCCTCCTTTGCCATGACAAAGCCCTGTCCCTGGAAGCTGCAATTCATTCTGCCACTCCAGCCCCTGCCATTTGCCATTGGTGTGGCCAATGTGGCCTCCAGCCACTACAGTCACCATTTGCCATTGGTGGCATTACAAGAATGCAATTCCTGATGAACGAAAAAGACCTTCTTTACAACTGACCCAAAGTGCTCTTAGCCTTCACTACAAGCCTATGCAGTGGAAACCCAGTGTTTATTTCGGAAGGTACTGGCAGGGGCAGTGCTGGATTCCCATCCTGTCCCTGGCTGAGCTGTACTCTAAGTTACTCCTGCACTATCCTTCAGCAGAGGTGACTGAAGACACTTTTACTCCCTTTAACATGTTTTGGCTACTGCTCAGCTGGATTTTGAACTTTTGCATTTTGGAGTCGGATGACTTTAGATTACACCTTGATGTAATCATGGAATATCTGGAGAAGCCCCCCTGAGCTTCATTCAATTCCCCCTCAGCTCTCTCCCCTTGCAGGGCTGTGGTCCCTGCAGTGCTGCTCCCAGGGACATGGACTGGGGCTCAGATCACTCCCAGGCATGTGGCACCACACACCACAGCTTTCACAGGGTCAGATGGTTTGCTTGTCTGCTTGTAAGGAAAGAGCAAAAAAGAAATTAATCTATTTCACAGTAGTTTATTCCGCAGAGTCACACATGGTAGAGTTTCAGGGACAGAGACAGCAGCTTCCCACCACTGCAGGCCTGAGCTTCAGTGGGCTCAGACAGACCCAAACACACCTCCAAATCAGGGAGCAGGGGATGAGTGGGGGATAGCTCAGCCCTGGCCCCTCCCCAACCACGAACCGTGTGTGTGCACATAGGTTTGTTCTGGCATGTCTCTCCTCGGGGTGAATTTCATCCTTGATGCAGAAGGCTTCCCAAGCCACAGGCATTGGCTGTGTGGTGAGAGGTTGGCTCCAGGAGGCTGTGCTGGCACCTATGAGCTTAAACATTTTTCCTCACCCTCATAATTGACATAATTATCCAATTACGGCAGTGAGATGTTGACTGGGATTCATGTCAAAGGGGGAGCCAGGAGGATGGCTGCAGTCAGGTGAAATTCTGGCTGAAAAGCAAAATCCCTCAGATGAGGCTCCTGCTTGAACACCAGGAAATTTCCCCCTGTCCCTGCCATTTAACTGAGCCACTTCCATTTTCTGATGTTCCTGGTTTTCAAAAGGAGCCAACTGGGACTCCTGGCAGAAGGCATGTGTTCTTTTGTGATTTCAGGAACACAGAAAGCCTGTTAGTGTGCCCTTGTCTGGCCCTGATAGATGGGCATATTCCTGCCATGGGAGAGCATCCTGAAGGCTGCACATGAATGTCAGGGTGCAGCATGTGCTTCACCTCCTATAAACCACGAGGAAGAGGGAGAAAATGAGAGGAAATTCATCCCAGGGTGTATTTTGCTTATATGCAAAAATTTCTTTATTGGCTATTTCATGAGGGCACAGACTGCTCCATACAAGAAGGGCAGCTTGGGTGCTGATGCTCTGCCCGCAGAGAGGGGCATGGCTGGCTGTGGTGGCTGCAGGTGATTGTTCCCTGTTTCCCTGCGCAGCGCTGCTGTCTCCTCGCTACCAGCAGGCTGCAGTGAGACAGAAAGGGGTGGCTGCAAACATCCCCGGCAGCACTGAGCACATCGGCTGCAGTAAAGCGAAGGAGGGGTGAGCAGCAGCCCCTTCCCTGCCTGAGGAAACGCCCCTGGGTTTTGCCCATCTATTTTTAAAGTACACTTTGTTGCGACTTATCTGTGTGCAGTGGCGCAGAGCCACAGCTGAGCTCTGAAGAGAAGGAATCTGGGCTCCTGAACAGGCTTCACTGCAGAGAAGTTGCCCAAAGCAAGTTTCAGAGGGGCTTCTGGCCCCTTCCCTGCATGCTGCTGCTGGCACGGCTCCAGCACTCCTCTTCCTGCACTGGCCTATTGACACTGTGGCTGAACACAGGAGATACTGGTCTTATTCATGTCTCTTAATGATATTTTTTAATTCACTTTTTGATCTCTTTTAGTGCCATAGATCTAAAAGGCTGTCATGACCTTGTAGGGCAAAGCCTCCTGTGCCTCCCTCCAAGGAGGAGAGGGTTGGTGTAAGTTATCCTTGGGATAGAGGGGATGGGCTGTTTCCCCTGGGCCCCTGTTCATCTTTGGTGTGTGGTGGTGTAGGTGTGCTCTTCAGGGAGCCCCTTGGGTGTCCCTCTCTGTTCTGGCAAGGAGGTGAGAGGAATAAAGCAGAAGGCTGCAGCTGCAGACAGCTCATGGGGGCTCTGGACTGGGGACCACTTACATGTTGTTTGTGTTATTGTGCTGTGACCACTTCCAGACAGAGCAGAAGGAAATACAGCAAGAGAACGATCACTCTGCTCTTCTCCTGAAGTCAGAAGCAGATAAGTCAGAAGCAGATAATCCCACAGATAATGCTGTGGGCTGGCATGAGTCTGGCAGACAGCAGTGCTGTCCCTTAGAAAGGGATGAACGAGTTCTGCACCCCAGCCTTACTGCTCCATGCCACTTGTCCTCCTCTTCCAAATAAGATGGACAAAAATGGCAGAACGGGCTTTGTCCTGGACTCAAATGGTGCACAGCATTTTCTGCAAGGGAGGACCAGCTAAATAAGGCTTAACTGACTCTTTGCAAGGAAGCTGAGCTAGCATGGGCAGTAGGTGAGCTGGGACCCAGGGCTGTATGAGTGAAGGACCTGCTGACCATGAGAATGTCTCTGGAAGGCTCCCCAAGCCACCAGAAGCATGGAGGGAGGATGGATGCATAGTCAGCAGGAGGCACTCCAGACACCCCCAGTCAGGTTGGGTTGGGGGCAGTGGGTGCCAGCTGAGGAGCACGAGGCTGAATTCATATTTAAAGGCTTTTCCATCCTTATGTTCTGTGACTCTGGTTCTGTGCTCAGGGATGGATTTCTTTGTCAGCCAAAAAAATAAGAAAGTCTGTGTTATCAGGAGATCTTTATTGCTGGATATATGTCTTATTTGACCTTTTGCTCTCAGTTGTTCAGGACGTGCAGTGAGCCCCGAGCAACCTTTTCACATCATCACAGAAACCGCTGCTGTCATGGCACAAACACTTAATTTTCGCTTGGATTTCTGAGGAAACGAGGTCCATAAACTCATGCAAGGTGTCTGTCCATCTGTCTCACCAGGCAGGCACCCAAGTTGGGTGTGCTTGCTCTCTGCTTGCAGCATCTGATGATGCCATTGTTCAATCTTGGCAGTCACGTGTCAGTCCCAGCAACGACAAGATCATACAGGCAATGTGAGGGATGATGGATGGCTGGGTTGGTGAGAAGTCTGGAGACCCAAAGGGGGAAGGCAGGAGTGTGAGCTGAGTTTACATTGCTGGTGGGATGCACTGATGGCCACATAAGGAGCTGGAGGCATGACACCAGCATGTGGAGATGCCCATCTCCCCCTGGAGTTGCTGGGTAGAGGGATGCCAGCTGGGGACAGAGGTGGGAAATAGGACATGAGTTCTTTTGTGATAAGATTTTGGACCGAGTTCTGGAGGAAATCTGTGTTTTCTTCCTCTGCCATCCCCAGGAAAGGCATTGACTGCAAAGTGGATCTTGAGCTGGACAGCTGGAAAGGCAGAGGTGGGAGACAGTCTACCTGGGGCTGGCCTAGGAGGCACCATTATTTCCCCTATTTCCCTGTTCTCAAATCAGGGCAATGCATTTGCATTTTGTGTGAGGTCAGAGGAGCCAGACCCTTTGCCTCCCTCCCTGCCTGCCCCTGCCTCTGGGGCTTTTCCTGCCTTTAGGCAGCCACACACTCAGTATTTCAGCTCCTATTGCGTAAGCTCCGACCACAGCTTGGGAAATCCTGATTTATATTGCCAGGGAGTGCAAAGCGTGGCAGACAGAGGCCAGGGCACCACTTGGCACAGAACAAGGAGACAAATGCTTCTTTTTTCCCCTCTAGATGTGTTCTCTGAACTCAGGGCACCCTGGGTTCATGGACTCCACACTGCAGGGGGATGGAGTGCAATGAGGAAGGGTTTTTTTTGTTTT
The DNA here is from genome assembly GCF_008360975.1 of Lichenostomus cassidix. Taxonomy (NCBI): domain Eukaryota; kingdom Metazoa; phylum Chordata; class Aves; order Passeriformes; family Meliphagidae; genus Lichenostomus; species Lichenostomus cassidix. Next base: position 67,962,520 of record NC_139479.1, read on the forward strand.
GAATTCAGTATTTTGAATAACTAAGAGCAACTCCCACCTCATTTATCCTCTTTCCTGTTTTTCTGGCCCTTTAAACATGTAGGCTTCTTTTAAAAAAAAGTATTTGTGAGATTTTACCCTGAAATATCTCCAAATCTCATAAATTCAAACACACTATGTATTCAGCTGCCAAGCATCATAAGCCTCACAGTGAGACTGGGGGGGGAGCACATTTAGATATTACCAGGGCTTGCTTTGTCACATCACTGGTTTTATGGGAATAAAGCTGTGTTGCAGACTGAGCTCCAAGAGCCGGTGGCTGAATAACCTTAACTTTCTCTAGACTGCTATAATAACATTTTTAACAGATCCCAGGTGAAAAGTAACCTACTCTGACTTATAGACGCCATTTTGCTGTAACCTAACATCTAGCCAGTATTTAGAGCCTTGAAAGCTATTTTCATCTGGAGAGAAAACAGCCCCAGGATGGTAGTCAACATATTTCAAATATCTTTTTCTGCTGTTACTTAGCATTTGGGTTTGTTCCCATTGGTCTTTTTACTTGCCTTTTTAGAGTTATGCCTGTTCCAATTTGTGAATATTCAGGCAAACAGTTTGTTGTCTGCAATGATGTAGAAGCTGCATACATCTTATATTTGTCTGGAGTGGTGGCTTTCGTGCCAGCTGACACTAATAGGAACTGCAGGCTCCCACATGAAAATGAAGCTTTTCCACATGACAGTGAAGCTTTTTAGGGGAAAAAAGATGACCAGGTTTTGACTGGTGACCTCCTGTAAACCACATGAGGATATGCCTGAAAATGCAGGATTGAAACCCTGGAATTCCTTTTGACCCCAGCTGATGGAGTCAACTGTGCATACATGTGGTTGAGTGATGTGACAGTGCTCCCTTCAGACCCCTCAGAGGAGCAGCCTTCCTTTGCCAGGACTTGCTCTTTCAGGAGCCTTTTTCCCTTTCTGAGACCTTCCAAATCAGTGAGCTGTGAAGCAGACCCCTGGGGTAAACCCTACCACATCCAGGGGGTTTACATCCCCAGCTGTACCCCCCTCCTGGGGCCTGCACAGCCTCTTCCATGGACGATTTCTGAAAGTAATGTGGAGTGACTGTATGTACCCATAGTTTCAGAGGAAACAATGCCATGATACTCTGGGGCCAAGGCATGGGGCAGTGGGGATGCAAAGGTGGGGTGATCAGAGCCATCCTCCACTTCCCACCTTCCCAACCCAAGTAGTTTCCAAGCGGCAGCAGTGTTGCAGACCAGCTCTAGGGACATCATCTCTCACTGGACCTCGGGAGGAAGGATGCAAAAAAATCAATGGGCAGCATCCATTTACTGTAATGGGCTTTTGTTTGGGTCAATGGGCTTCTTCCTCCTATTAATCACCACTGCAGTCCACTGTGCAAAGGCAGCACTTGAAGTTAAAAGGGAATAAAATCCCATCCCTGCAGGGAATGAAGACAGCCCATTAGCTACACGATGCTCTCTCACTTGCACTTGTTCTGTCTGTCTGTCAGTCTGTTGTGACTGGGGTGGCAAGGGGAGGAAGGGCTAGGCTCAGCTTATAATCCATTTCTCGTTGCAAAGACTACTCAGAAAGAAGTGGCCAGCGCGCAGGTTTCCTGAATAATCCCTGACATTTCTGAGAGGCAGAGGTGTCCCCATGCTATTCAGCTTCCTGACAACATTTTCTTCTGACTTAACTGGTGCTGAAATTAGATTTTAAAGTTACCTGGTAGCCCATGCAACTGTTTATGGAGAAGTCTCTATCAGGAGTTTGTCCCATGATGGGAGCTGGATGAGGCTCCCAGCTGTGTGCCACCAACAGCTCCTTAGCCCCATGTTCCCTCAAAATCCCTGTGGGAGCCAGCTGCCACACGTGCTCCCCCAGACCAGCCACGTTCCTGTTCATCCTCAGTGATGAGGAATGGCCACACTGCCTCCACAAGTGTGCAGGAACCAGATTTTACATCCTCATGGGAATCTCTCAACTGCCTCTTCCAGTTGAAGGCATCAGCAGCGAGGTGCCTATAGAGGGAAAATGCTCAACCACCAGTGCTGGACCTGGGTGCAAGACCCAGGTGCTGGTGGGACCTGGTGAGAGCTAGGGCTTGGCTTCCCTGAGGCTGATGAGCCTGTGAGCGAGTAATAAAACTGTTGGTGCTTAACAGACTTTTTAAATGGGGCTAGGACTTGGAAGCAGTCCAAGGAAACACAAGCTGCTCATGGCAATGCCATGGCACACAAAGGAGCTACACCCGTCAGATAAAGTATTCATTGCTACTTTCCCAGCCCAGCTCTCCTGATGACCTGGTACCACTGATGAAAAAAGGTCTGCAGGGAATAACTGATAAGGTGGGACCGAAAGAGCAGAAGCATTGGACAGAGGCTTGGCATGCAGGTGAAAATCATGTCCAATGGAAACCAAGAAGAAGAGGCAAGGATTGAATTGGGAGGTGGAAAGGGAATATAAGATGAAAACCTTGGTGGAGAACTACTGGAAGTGATCGGAGCTGTGAAACTGGCACCAGGAGAAGAACAGTTCCAGAAACTGCAAGGACTGGAATGCACTCCCAACATTTTGCCAAAGTTGGGAATGAGTGTGTTTAAGATGGCTTCACTGGATAGGTCAGGACATGGAGCATGAGAATGGCAGCAACTCAGGGATGGGGACCACAGAGAAAAGCCAGCTGGGCTAGAATTGCAGAAAATAAGAGATGATGTGATGAGGAAAACAGCTAATAGGAGAAGCTGCCCTGTTACTGAAGTGTTGGAATAGACAGCTGAGACGACTTGGATGCATGTCAGGAATGTCGCCCAAAAGATACCTTACATGGCAATGCACATGGGAGTGCCAGAAATAGAAGAATGTTGAGCACAGGGCAAGCAGTGAAGAGCAAAACTGAGCTAAATGGTTTGAAGACAAGGGATGGTTCTCCAAGACCAACAGGGTAGGAAGAAACCCCTACTGAGCTGATGGGCTAGGAAAACAAAATAGCCATCGCCATTTGCTTGATTCAACTAACTCATAGCGGAATTTAAAACTCAACCCCTCCAAAGAGCACCTCTCACCCAGGTGTTGGAGCTCCTGGGGGTCAGAGGATGCCCCTCAGGAGGTTGGTGGGGAGCTGGAAGAAGCTGTCACATCCTGGGGAGAGGACTAGGATCCAGGACTCTCCTCCAGCTCTACTCAAAGCCAACACACCAGAGTGCACTCATGGTCCCTTGTGCATCTGGTGGACACTATTCATGGACAGGCTTGATTTTATTGAAACCTGTGAAATTACAGTTCTCTGACTGTCTAGGCACCACATCCCACTGTAACCCTTGGAGTAGAGGCTAGTACTGTAAGAGCACCATTCTTCCAGTTTTTTTGCTACCAGGGAGGAGCCATGGGGCATTACAGCTGCCTGCTGTGAGTGGGGATAGTTCAGGAAGCTTTTCATGCAGTCTTTTATGGCTGTCTGAGATTCATCTTTCTTTGATTTATGTTGAAATTTATATGCACCTAGCTCATGTTTTGGAGCTTTGAAATGTACTTCAGGCTGCAGCAAAGGGGCAGTGGATATTAAATGAATAATTAAAATGAAGAAAAGCAGTTAGTACAAACACAAAGGCACCTATATGAAGAAATGATCCCATCGCTTTTCTCATAAAGATTAAAAAAGTGCCTTATGCAGGTCAAGCTACTTGGCTTTCAGGAATTCAGATGAGAATTACTTAGTTGAAGTAACAAATACGGCCAAGAAAGAAAGCAATTGATTTGCAAAGAAAGTAAATTTGATTTACATTGTTAAAGAAGTGCTTCTCCTCCAACAGGATGGCTTGCACTGCAGGGGCTCTTGTGCCCACCAAAACCAGAGGGGAACCATGCCTTTGGGCACAGCTACCAGGGAAAACTGGGATGGGAATCAGTGCATAAGTGAGAATGTGGTTATTTAAAATTCATTAAATGAAAGCAGCACCTCACAAGCTGATGCAGGCTGCGCATCTCACTCTACAAATTGTCTTTGGGGAGATATCCCAAACTGTGAACCTCCTTCCTCCCTTCCCATCTCTAATGATGTGCACCCTGTGTGTGGTATGAAGGCCTGGGTTTGCAGGACCTCTTTGCTGCAGGAGGATCATGATTTATGGAAAACCAAGGACATGCATAAAGTGTTTGTATTTTTTTCTTACTGAAAACCTGTAGCCTAAATACATATGCAGAGCTGGCCTGGCTGATAGATCCATCAGGGCTTGCTTTTCTCCAAGATTAAGCTGTCAGCCTGTCAAAGACAGCTGCTCAGAGCCTGAATTTTGTTTCTGTTCCCACAGCCATCAAATTTTCAGTCAGTCCCAGCTTTAATAGTTGCTGTCGACCTTCACCACATTGTTTGTGCAACCCTCTTTCTCCCCGGTCAGTACCCTGGGATGGGAGGGAAGTTTGGGCAGGTGTTGCTCCCCTTCCCAGGTGCCACCAGGGCATACCTCCCGCACCTCCCAGGACAGGTGGCACTCAAGAAAACCTGGGAGAAAGGAAAAAGTGTCTGCTTTATTTCCATAGGGCTGTTTTTCAAGATTCAGGAAGTGCCAGAGACCCACTTATGGCTGCAATTGCTTAGCTTTGTTAGCAGCAGTAAAACAGAAGAAAGTATCATTCTTTTTTCCAGGAGAAAGTATTATTTAAGGCAAAGTTTTAAGGGAACATCTAGAGAAAAAGACTGAATAAAATCCTGGAAGCAAGGAAGGAAGCACTGCACTAAAGTGATAATATTACTTTGCTTCAGCCTTTGCATGGTGAAATACTCTGCTTATTCTTTTGTGAGACAACATGTTCTGAAATTCATTTAATACAAAAAAAGTCCTGTCAGTTGTTGAGATGACAACAAACACTTTGACAGGTTTCAAAGGATCTACTAGTCTTTCCCAGCTTTAGTTTCATAGAAAATTCCAAAACTTTCTGGGTTTGATGCAGCAAAGAATAATAGCCCATTAAAAAACTGGGGAATTCCCCAAAAAAGTGGAAATTCCAGCTCCTGCACAGTGCTAGTTACTTTCACTAGCTTTAGCTTCTGGCTTGAGCACTCCCTGTTTTGCCGGGACACTGTGGTGCAAACACAAGAGACAGCAAGAGCTGCCCAGTCATGTCTGTCCCCTCCCCTGCCCTCTGCAGCCACAGCCCAGGAAAAGCAGCTCAGAAGAGTGAGGAGGGACAGGGAGCTCATCCAGCATGGAGAAAGCTACCATTGTTTCTTTGTGTTTTGCCCAAAAAAGCAGTCCAAGAAAAAGCAGAACGGGGCTGGCAGCTTGGCTGATGTGGTCATGAAGGGTGGGAGTGTGCCACTGGAGGGGACACCTTGCTGAGTGGGGAAAGCCCTCCTCCAAACCTGCAGGCAAAAATGAGCTCAGATTTGGGCAAATTATTTGCTAAAATGGGAAAGCAAAGTCCTGCTGGAGCTGCAGCATGAGCTATGCCTGGTGCCTGCTCAGTGTGTCCCTGTCAGGAGTGTGCCCAGGTGGCTCCTCTGCTTAGGCAGGAATGAACTCTTCTTCTCTACCTGGACACCTCTATCTACCAAATGAACAGGGTTTCTCCTCCTGCAGCTGACCTCTACCCTGCAGTTAGGTTAATTCTTGAAGGATGGAAAGATGGATGTTGAAGCACTTGTGGGAAAACTGTTTTTCTCCCTCCTCAGCATGATTGTGCCAGTTCATCTTGAAAACTTAGCCAGAAGAGGGCTGAATGTAAATTGATTTAGCACCGGACGAAAGAATCACGAGAAAGTTTTTCCCATCCCTTGCGTTTTTTTCTCTATCTGCTTTCCACACTTCAGCATCAAACACAGAATTGCTTTTCGTGGAAAAACTACTTACCATGAGGAAAATCAACTTTCTGCTTTCACAAGCAACAGAGCTGCTTGCCCAAGCCAGGAGTTTGCCATCCCAGATGTGCATTTGAATGGGCTCACCCCATTTGGACCCAGACATGCAGCCACAAGGAGACAGGTCCTTCATGGGCCACAGATCCCCAGCACAGGGAAGCCCTTGTGCACCTCAGTGCGATGGTGCACTCACACTTTATTCCTTGGCATGTTTTAGGCCCTTTGCAGCAAAATATTCCAGCATGAAGCTTCCCTTTTGGATGAGAAAGAGGTTGCACAAGAGCCCCAGCTGGGATCCTACACTGCAGTTCTTAAAAGTACACTTGCATCATGTATGTAATTTTTACACAGTTCTGGTAAACATTTCTGAGCATTGCTACAGCATTCATGAGAACCAAGAATATCCCAGCCTTTGGGAGCATTCCCACTGGTCTCACACGTACCCCTGAGTCCATCACCCAGTGGTGAGGGGAATGCATTGGCAGATTGGAGGCAGGATGTACCTCCAGTCAGGGAAAAATAAGCAACTCTTACAAGGGAAAAAATAAAGTAATTGGGAGAGGGAAGGGCAAAAGTAACAAACAGAAAAAATAGACTCATTTGATATGACAGAAAAATAGGAAAATAGTTCTTTAACAATACAGAATGGAACATGGTCTAGCTGGGTTTCTAGGTGTATCTCTTGTGATTCACAGACTGACTCATATCAGAGCATCACCAGTTATAAAAAGGGATATATTCTTGAAGATATGCCATGGCCTGAAATTTTCATAATGGATAAAATTTAGCCTCTGTTGTTACATGGATCATCCTGGCAGTGACATGCTGCGGAAAGAAGCAAGAACAGGACAAAGTCACAGAAACCCATGCTTTAAAATTAGGAACTCATAAAGTTTGCCCCAGAGAGGAGCTGCCCTGCAAGATGCACTCAATGCACTTGGTCACTGGCAGCAGGACAACTAGTCAGGACTCAGACATGTAAAAATAAGGCAAGGGCTAACAAGCCCTATTTCTGCTTCCTAATGGAAATTCCCAGGGAGATTGAGAGCTATGGGACTCATGGGATTCCTGGCTCATCAAAACAAGCCTCCTTTTGCCTCCTGTTCCTCATCACCTAGCACTGCTTATAAAGCTGCCGCCCTTCAGACTCACGTGGTTTGGGGTATCCCTGTTTCTTCAGGCTGAACAATCCCAGGTCCTGATCAGGGTTTTGGCAGAAAATAACCATTTGAAGGGTCTGTATCACAGAACTTTTCAAGTTGTTAGTGTCTCACTCACAGGAATGGATATTCTCCACCAGATGTGGCTAGCCCCTGGTACTATAACCAGCTCCAGGTGCTATGAAGCATGAAGGCACATGGACCCAGAAAGGCCTCATTTTGAGACATGGGCTTTCTCAGGGGAGATCAGGGCACAAAAAGGACCAAAAGGCTTGTGAAACTGATGAAACTTCTAACTTGTGTTTGATGTTGATGCTACAGCCACATTCCTCATGTTGTCTTGCTGCTGTGATGTGGATTTAATGTTTAGATTAAGCTTTTCTTTATAAAACTAGTTGCTTAATCTATTTTTTTTATTTCATGCTTTCATTTATGAGACACAATTACTGTCAACCTGGAATACTAAAAGTGAGCAATTAGGATAATTATTTTTATTAAGGTAACATCAGAAAGCCTTCAGTGAGGGCTAGGTTGCTATGATTTCATGCATTGTTCAAAGATAGGGCAGAGACTGTTTCTGCTCTACTTTGTTGTCTGTCTCTTGTTTGTTAAAGGTAAACTCAAGGCCAGAACAGAGACTGAGCAAGAGCTGAGGATTTGGCTCAGTGATGTCGCTGCACCATTAGAGCCAAAGCCATGGAGAGCTGTTCCCAGGAACACAACTCCCTTCCAAATGAAAAGCGTGGGGAGTGCTTTTGGGCTCAGAGATCGCTGGGGCACATGAATCACTGCTTTACTGGCTGTGGAAATAGTGCGTCTGGCACCACTGCAGTGGAAAGTGCTAATCATGTGGACTGAGCTGCACCAGGGATAGGATGATGAGGATTCCCAATCTCATGCCAATGCAGAGCTACTTTGGAGGCCAACAGAGAGGGCTTTCACTGTGGAGAGAGTTGTGGCGGTGGAATCGCGCTCTACGTAGGCAGTAAAAATGAAACAATCTGCAATAAAACCAACCTGGATGGTTATTTAAGAACAAAGCTGTCCTGCAAACAGTGCTACAAAGGGCTAAGCCTTAACATAACAGGTAGTTGGATCCTTAAGTGTCCTGCTCAGATGCTTCCTGTGACATTGAAATCTAAGAGAGTGGTTTAGACCTCTGACTTCCCAGTGCTGGCTCCATATAGCCTGTCTGAGGAGCAGGGCTTGTGTTCAAACCATAATCTACTGGCACCTCCCTAGGGTGTTTTGATGGCTTCTCTTTATTGACCATGTAAGCAGGCAGGGTCTGGGCATGCTGGAAAATTGGGCTTTGAATTGCTCATTACCGTCTCAAACGTAGACTCCACAGGAGGCACCAGTGACAATTGTTGGTATCATAGAAAATGCCCTCAGTATCATCTTAGTCACTTCTTGAGACATTTGTCCAACCAAAGACATCATGGATCTGGACATAGGTTCTTAAATAAGGGTTTTCCCCAAATAGAGCTCTAAAAAATATCCATTATTAAAAACTTAATTATTGCATAAACAACTTTAGCTTAATTGCAAGCTACAGGTGAACAGACCCACTGGGACATTAGGGAGTTATAGCTAATGCAAACAGAACCCTGATGTGTTTCTCCACAATATTGTGTTAAGTAAAATCCTTGAATTCCTCCAGTGTTATTTTAAAGAACTGTGTGTGATAAGTCAACTTGGTTATGTGTGCTTGTGTGAAAAATTGCCAAACACCCCACAGGGCAAATATGAAAAAACAACAGAGAAGTCATTCTGAAGAAATGAGACTTTATTGACTTTTTTGTTCCACTTTCAAAGGCCATCAATGACATATTGTTGAAGACTGTGATTTCACAATTTCATTGCAATTCCAGAGGGTGGGTAGTAAAGCGAATCTTACTTTGGTGTATCATCGATTGCGTAATTTTTCTTTTTCAGACCAAAAAAAGAAAAAAAATCAAGTGAAGGAAGAGTGATGGAGAGCAAAGAAACAATGACAGTCCTTGATTCACTCCCTTCTGATGTCCATGACAGCTGGTGCTGGTCTATTACAAGGACAGGATTCACACAGAAGAGGATATGACGGGAAAGCAAAATTCGTCAGCAGGGAAATGACTTTGAACAGATCAAGAAAATCTGCATCCCATACTTGGGTTGGATTTGGGTTTTTTTTAAGCAGAGAACTAATAGGTAGTGACACAGGTATCTAGTTAGTCTACAGTGGCATTTTTTTGATCTTTTCTTCTTTGCAGTTGCCAAATACTGTTGTCCCAGCAGATCAAAACTAAATGAGGGCTTTTACTCTGTGCCATATCTTGTTTCTGTTTCGCAAGAGGTATGCCTTGAATAGAGAAAACAGCATATGATAAAGCCATTAGTTCATGTAGGACCACCCACTGCCACAGCTGGGGCTCAGCAGCAAAGCCCCAGCGCTGAGCAGGTGAGGAGGAGCACAGCTGTCCCTCACAGGCCTCCACTCGTGCACAGCTGCACCAGCCTTCTCCATCCATGTGACCACGAAGATTTAGGGTCTGCTCTACCATCTTGTTTCTACTGCCTTCTCCAAACCTTTTAAAATCCCCAGTTATACACCAGGGCTCACCTTTGATTATTCTCTTTGCCATATGTCTCATAGCTCAAGGGCCCGTTCCCTTTTCCCTCCTAGCTCTTTAGACTCCATATTGATGCTATCCCCATCTTTCTATCTATTGATAGATACTTTTACCTCTTGGCAGTGTAGTCCCTATCTCAAAGAATTTACTCAGTGAGCCTGAGAACAGTGATCCATATCCTCCAGGACCTTAAATGGCCTTGAGCTGTTGATTTTCAAGGACTACAACGAAAGCCATCAGGTGAGGACCTGGAGCTGATAATTTACAAAAGCAGTAATTTTTGAATGCAATCTTCTAAGTGAATTTGTGATGTGAAAAATAATGGACGAAGATGAACTGGGGAGAGCTGCATGCTGAGGAAGCAACAAGGGATGCCAAGCATGAGTAAAATTGCATGTGGAAGGGCAAAACTACAGACAGGCCAGGAAAAAAAATAATGAGGTAGCTTGTGCTAAATGATAGCACCAAGCTGTGAGTGAATTGTTGCCATGAAGTGGCGTCACAGGAGAACCCAAACTGTGGGGGGGCTTCTAGAAGTTTTTCTGATATTCCTTTTTCCAGATGTTGCTTCTCAGGATTTGGGTCCTGCTGCAGATGGGACAACATTATTTCAAATGCTGACAGTCATTGATGCTTCTTCCTGGAGGGCTGCAAAGTGCTGTTTCTCTTAACATTTCAAATGAAATGTCCTTGAAATGCCAGTAAGTGTGACAGTGTGATGAAAAGGATTTACAGCAGACCTGCCTGGAATCTGTATGAGGGGACAATGACAAGGAAAGAAAGAAGAAAAGAAAGCAGGCAGAGCTGTAAATGCGTGAAAATATAGGGTTTATTTATTAAAACAGAATTTAGTATCCCAGAACAATGGAGTTGTTCTCCATTGCACCACAATATGTGTTATATATCAGCATCTCCTGAGAGGCTGTTTCTTTTAGCAGTGGGAGCCTTTCTTTCCTGCTAGATTTTGAATCTGATTTCCAGATTATCTTAATTACTTTCCAACTGAGTCAAGATACTGGAATGTTTCTTTTGGAATTGTCCAAAATGAGCTTTTTTCTTCTTTTCTTGGAGATTCACTTCTATTTCTGTACAGAGATCATGAAGTTCCGAGTATTTAAATCTTGTGCAGCTGACCAGTTTCAATGGCAGCTCCACACACAAAAGGCTTTGTACAAACAGATCCTTGGCACTGCTGCAGATGAAATGCATTAAATGACCTATGTGAAACTGTCCGAATCAACAAGTATTTTCCAGTAAACTTAGAGGAAGAATAACCTGGACAGCTCTGACCAATTTTGCAGCTATTCCTGTGATGACAGTGGCTGTTGAGAAAGGAAATGAAGAATGGGGAGATGCATTAAGCCACTAATCTTTGTCATGTCTTGATTACTACAACTGAAAGGCAGAAGCTGTAATTGAACACAGGGTTCTGTGCTGAAGTCTCTGACAGACACATGCTTCGAGTGGAGCAGATAAGCCAAGCTGGTTTTGCTACATGAATATTTTTACCTAGGGTATTATGTTTACCTAAGCATTAAGGAGAAAAAATTTGAAGGGAAAAATGATCTCTTCTCTGAGTTTAAAATATTAAACAGAGGCTAAACGATTTGTTCTGAGCTCTAAAAAGCCTCCTTACATAAATCATTGACGAAGTGGAGACATGAACCTTATTTAATATATCAGTTCCTAGAATGGGACTTTGGGCTTTTTACTATGGAAAAATGTTCTCTGAAAGTAATGGCTTTATCAGTGTGATTAGCACCATCCAGGGTTTACTGCCTTCTGAAATCAGTGGTCCTTTGTGAGAGGTCCAAGACAGTACTTGGCTCTTGTGAATGGTTGTCCTTCCTCACACAGAGGTGCTTAAAACAGGGAGAATGTAGCTGGGTGACATAGCTATAGTTCATGGGACTGGATTTCTCTGTATGCTGGTGAATGAGCTGATTGCTCTACTTTTGCATGAGCTGATTTATTTTGTGTTCTGGTTATGAATGTAATTCCTTAAGGGGAAAGAATTCCTGACTGCAGTCATACTTGTTCTTGCCATGGAGCCATTCCCCATCTCAATGTGCTTAATTTGCTTTCCTAATGTTGTGAAGTTGCTCTCAAATTTAGAATTCAAGCTTTGATGTACCAAAAATACCAGGCAGGACTCTCCAAAGTACCAGCAATCTGAAGCCTGTGTAGAGTCACTGCCCTGGACACTAGTGAATTAGCAGAGAAATTTTTTTTAGAAAAAGATATGGAATAATAGAGCTATATTTGGATGTTCTTTTAAAATCAGTGGCTGTCTAAGAATGGTTGCTTCTAGCACAGGTTTCATTGTAACTGGAAAATGGATCCATCCAGAGAGTTCAATCACACATATATCACACAGGCTGACAGCTCACATTCTATTATCTTTCTTTAATGCTTCATTTATAAATGATAATTATTTTAATGTGTGATTATTCTAGTTTTGAGCAGTTTAAGGAATTTCTGATAGGGTAAGCAGGCGTAACTTTTTAAAACCTTTGCTTCATATAAATTTGCCCTATAATTGATCATATCATCTCTGTGATACAATCCCTAGAAAATGATCTGACTAAAACCTATCATTTTGTTTCCTTTGAGATACTTACATCCATTAGACAAGGTTCTCCATTCTCTCTTTAATTATTTGTTCTGGCAATAAAATCTTCAGTGGCTGTTTAAGAAATAAACCTGGAGTTCAAAAACTCCCAGTAGAAAGTGTGGTGAATATAATTTCATTATACATAGCACAGAAAACATTCTATCTGCTGAACCCTTTGTGGCCTACTGGGAAAGTCCGGGAAGAGAGAGAGAAAAATGCCTCCTTCTATGGGTTGCAAATTGGATCATATCTAAGTTTTAATTTTGAGCTCTGAGACACCATTGCCAAATGAGTCACTGGCCAGATGAAGAAAAAATACAACAGACTTCAGTTTTCTTTTTTGTTTGTCAGCCTTCCCCAGTCTTTTTTTGCACACAGGACAAAAATAAGAGTTCTACACCTCCTTCATTCTTCAGGAAACCAGGGAAAGCAACTGTCTAGACACAGGAGCTCCTAATTTGGTGGTCAGTGAATGAGAAAAGAAAGGCATAGCCATGAAAGCTGTTCACACTGAGTCTGTCAGGAGAGAGGTCCAGGATAGGGCACTGTCCCTGCCAAGCAAACTGCAGCAAGTGGATACCCAAGGAAGGAGAATATCTGCTTTTCGAGGACCATCATTGCAAGGGAAGGCTCTGGGGTTACTGGTGCATCTGCTTCTCACACTGAAGACTGGTGTGGGGGTGGATACATCTGCGTTGGATGTTTTCCCACTTACCGCAATTATGAGGAGGGGATTACCCAAGGACTTTCCCTATTCTGAATGATGATAAAGGCAGATGTGCCAGCCTGTGATGAACACACTGGAAAAGGTGAGCTGCTTCAAATCACCGTTTTTCCCCTCTTATGGCCATAGGGTAGGAGGGCAGATATGTCAGGATCTGGTTTGGTCCTGTTTCTTATGATGCCAAGGGGGTGGCTGGAAGGAGGCAAGGCAAAGCAAGGCAAGGCAAGGCAAGACAATTTACAGTGAGGAGTATATGGTTTTCAGATAGAAAGTAAGACATATGGAATCTTGACTTTTTCTTTGACTTGTGCCTGAATATGCATACCATCACCAAAGATTAAATTCTCCCATTTGGTACTCAGGAGGCCTGTGGTGTCCAAAATACCCATAATGTTTTCCTAACCTGTTTACTCTCATATCCCTGATGAATATATATATAGCACAAACTTGTGATAAACTGGAATAAATGTGCTGGTAAGAAAAGACACAGTCATGGTAAGACACAGTAAGCCAATAATACCTTGTATGTGCTACCAGCACCTGCTAGACAGACCCCCATAGTCTTCATCACTGTTTCAATGTGCTCTGTGAACAGGAAGGTCACCAAGTGAGGTGGCTAAAGATGCAGCCTTTGTGAAAAGTCAGCTCTCTTCTGGCAGTCCAAAGACGGATTTTAAGGGATTAAAACTAGTATTAGGATAAGCTCCATCAAGTGTGGCTGGCCCAGAACTGTGTGATACCAGTCAGACATGAAACAATATTATTTGCTGCTCAGGTGGAACAAGTCAGCTCCTCTTCTTTGACAAGGACATGGGAATGTTTCAGCCTGCACGGTTCTTGGATGAGCAGAAAATATGTCAGCTTTTCAGGAGAATGGGTGAACTTTTGTCTGCATTCCTAGCTGAGACTCATTCAGTGTCCTGAAGGGCAGAGCTTCTTTGATCATGTTTCATCAGCCTGCTTTGCTGAGCAGGTTTCAGCCAACTTTTGATCTGTGGCTGGTTATACACTCCTAATTAGATAGCAGTCAGTTCTGCAATCAGTCAGCCTCTGACTTCAGGCAATGAACTTCTTGAGAGGGCACCTGCTGTGGCAAGAGTCTTCCCCTGGGCTGCCAGGACCACAACCTAATTGCCTCATCACTCACATCTGGATTCACTGCACTCCCAGTGAGAGCAAGTTGGGATTACCTGACAGGAAGAACTGCTTGTGGTCAGCTGTGAGAGCTACACAGAAGCCTGTGGTGATGTTTTTTCTCTCCATGGGACAGCATTTCTGAGACATATCCCATGAGCCCAGTCTCACAATATTCTTCTTTCTCAGTAGAGGGTCTCCTCTTTCAATGTCCTGGCATTGGCACATTTTGGTGGCAGAAAACAGGAGAGCCCTAAATAGAGCTAATGACTGTCTTGTACCATAATTCCTCCTATGCCCACCCTCGCCTCCTTTTCTGCACTTCAGTCAAAGTACCACAGTTCAAAGATTTCCAAGTGTCAACCATTTTGGGATACCTTTTTTTTCCAATAAGTTGGAAGGTCACACCCAGATAAGAGTTCAGCTCCATGGTGATGCTCCCTAGATGTCCTCAGCTGGCTCTTCCCGGGGGAGTGCTGGACATGGAAGTGAATGCTTTCTCCTGTGAATCCACATCTGCTTGCACTCAGATGAGTCTGGCTTTTTGAAACAGTCATGGCATTTAGGTCAGATGATCACAAAGCATCCAGACAATAAAGCCATGCACTAAAATGTGGTGAAGGTCATGCTTATGAATATTACAGTGGGTGGCTAATTGTCTTTGCAAATGTCTTAAATGCAAAATAAATTTCAAAGAATAAATATCTGAGCTTGCACCTTCAAATGCAACTAGTGGGTGTTTAGAGAACTGCTCAGACATGAGGGAGCGATACCCACAAAATACCATTCATTTTAGCATGTTCTTGGCATCAAGTTTACCTGGCCAAGTGCATGCCCAGCTGCTAGCCAGGCCAAAGGTTATATTCCAGCTTTTCCTGATCTCTAAGTTGCCAGACATACCTAGAGGACTCTGCCACCAGCATGAGTGCACCCACCAGCCAGGAGGTACACAACTAATTCTCCAGCTGGGACCATGTATGGGCCCATCATATTTCCCGAGCTTTATTTTGGAGAGTTAATTTTGAGGAATATCAGAAAGGCTGTAATAGGAAATAGCCTACAAAGAAAGGATAGTTTTCCTTATTTTTACCAAGTCGTCCGTGTGAGAAGTAGAGGCAGGAGCAGAGAGGAGAGTCTGAGTGCCACTGAAACTGCTGGGTATGTCTGTTTGCATTGGTGTCAGTGATTTAAGCCTTGTGACAACAGAACACCACATTGCAGCTCTGAATGGTGCTGTGTGCTGTAAGGCAGCTCTTCTGCCAGAACTGGAGCTGTATGAGGCCTGCTGGCCAGCCATGGCTTCCCTTTAGCTTCTCAGCTTGAGTGGGGATTCTCATTAAGCCTCTGTCATGGCTAGTTTTCACTCATATTACAGCTCAGCAGCACTATTTAAGAGGTTTTAACTCAACAGATGTCTTCCTGTGTGGACACCATCTCAAACCACGCTGGTGTCCTGGATACCGATTCTAGCTGTGTGGACCTCTTTGGTACTTATAATTGCCTGCCAACAGGGCAGGGCGTGTGCTGAGCCAGAAGAGATTTGTACATCTTCTCAGGAGTATCTGTTCCTATCACAATCCTGGAACAGACTGTACTCTCTCAGTGTGAAATCTCTCTATTCCAGTGACTTACTCCCTCTTCTCCCAAGAGTCAGATGTGTGTCTAATGGCCCTTGTGTCCTTTATTACCTCAGCCACTGGAATAAGCAGCTACTGCTGCACCAGCTGCATACAAAGCTGTTTGATTTTGCCTTACTGTTAATACAGACTGCTTTTAGCTTGTTTGGAAAAGCTGTCGCAGATGC
This sequence comes from Lichenostomus cassidix, assembly GCF_008360975.1. NCBI lineage: Eukaryota > Metazoa > Chordata > Aves > Passeriformes > Meliphagidae > Lichenostomus > Lichenostomus cassidix. The sequence goes on from NC_139479.1 coordinate 67,978,430, forward strand.
AGGTTATTGCTGATATTTCTTTAACTGTTGGCATCAAGTAATAACATGGTTGATGTTTCCTAGGGGATTACCAGACCCTGCAATGTCGCCTGCTGATTCTTGGAGTTCTTGGTTTGTGTATTTGCTGTAATTGCTTTCCCTGGCATCAAATCAGTGTCAAGCAATAGCCCATCTGACACACAGTGATCTCTCTCACAAAAAATAAAAATAATTCCTGTAACATTTAATCATGAAACCTGCTGGTGAATTCTCTATTCTGTGCTGGGATGTGCAGGGCTGTGAAAGCTTTGCCAATAGAATCAACCTTGTACTGAGAAAAAAAAAATCCTGTCTCTCATGAAATATTAATTCAAGTTGCCAGCTTCAGCATTCTGGGCTTTTGCATTCTCAAAGTCATCAGCTTGAAGGAAAACATATTTTCAGCCCTTGGCCCACAAAATATAGAGCAGAGTTGTTCTGAGAGTTTGTCAGCCTTATCCTTCGTTGGACTGCTTGAATCTTATTTTCCATTTGGTCTAATCATCCCCAGCCTTGAAATATATTGTTCTGGAGCCAGTATCTGGCAGTGGGAGGACCCAGACCTCAGGGCCATTGTTAGAGCTGGATTCCTGCAGAGAACATTCAGAGAGCTCTCTCATTCTCTTTCCAAGTTCCCCCTCCCTCCACACCCTGTCACCACAGAGCATTTTCTCGTTTAAATAAAAGCTGCCCATCTGCTCTGCTCTCCGCAGCAGCGTGCTTCTAGTCAAATTTTCACAAACTAGCCCGAGGAAGTGCCGTGCTTTCTGGGAAAAATCCCAGCAACCCCCCTTCTCCACTAACCAATAAATCAAAGCCCACACTCCAGCACCCTCTGGCAGGAGGGTGCAAAGATGGTATTACTGCAAAGGGGGAAGGAATCCCAAGAACACACAGTGAATAATAACAAGAGAAGACTCGTGATTGGGCATTCCTCAGCAATAACAGTGTTTTAGAGGCTCTTGCCAGAGCTACTTAGAACATGCTGTGGAGCTGTAGTGAGGCTCCTGCTACACAGTGCTCAAGAGCCAATGATCAGCTGATGCTGAAGGGAGCAGCCTCTGTCAGCTGCCTTAGTCCTGAGCGGTTACTGCACAGTAAATGGTACCACATGTGAAATAAAATGGAAAATTTACCCGGTGGAAAAGGGAAGCCATTCAAGGAAAAGACACAGCACAAGGACGTGCAGGCTTTGTGGTAGACACCACAAACAGAGATGATGTTTGTCATTTGGAAGGAGATGCAAAACCTGCAGCGGCTCCATCATTTTGCAGCATTGACAGAGGTTGCCAGTATGTCCAGAGCACACATGGGTGATCAGCCCCAAACCAAACTGGACACTTGTTTATTTAAAATTGGATACAGATGCCCGAATGGGTGCAGTGCCAAAACCAGTTTCATTAACACTGGGAGCAACACCATAGATAAGACAAGACATGCAGTAAACCCTAGAGACACAAACTGTTCTTTAAAAGGAAGGGTGTGAAATGCAAGCTCAGATAAGTACCAAAGTGAGTGTAAATTTGTTACATTCAGGAATGTATATGGGCAGGAAACAGTCTCTTTGTTATTTGGGAAATCCTACATGCTGAATTTCAACAGTAAAGATGGGCACCAAAGAGAGAGGAGACTGAAAGAATGGAGAGATCAGAACTCTCTGATGGAGAGATTTTAAAGGAATCCTGTAAAGGGAGTGTTTTCACTACATGCAAAGGGAATGTTTTCTTTAGGGTATATTTGATGCCAGATATTTTTCCATACGTCATCATCATCAGGTCTCTGGTAAGGCTGTAAAAAGACAGCACATTTTTTTTGCATTCTGTTTGAGAGATATTCTTGTGTCCAACCAGTGCCTAATTTGCATTCAGCAGCCCAGATGTTTCACCAGGCCAACCAAACATCTTTTGTTTCTTACTGCAGGCAGGGATGGAGACTACCCTCACAGGTCTTTTAAAGAGCATCTCAAACAAACAGCTATCTGGCATAGTGCTGGTAAAGACGATGCTGCATTTGGGCTAAGAACTGGTGACAAGGCCCCTTAATTCTGCATCTTGTGTACTAGGACCTGGGAAAACACCTCAGCAGAGATAGTGCCAGCACACCAAGCTGGCCTGACACCAGCTGGAGCACTTGGGCTAAAGCAAAGGGACAATAATGGAAGACAGCAGCAATATGCTTGTCCTGCCAGAGAGAAAGGCTTACAGGAAAACCGGTGTCTCTTATTTCCTCAAGCCACATCTGGAAGGTGCATAATGCAGAGACTGAAAAAATGGGAAGCAAATCTCATTCAGGGGGAAAACCTGAAGGAATGCTCGAGTCCTGCTGTGAGGGCAACACTTGGTTGGCTGAGGTAGCTCTGGGCAGAGCCAGAGGACAGATTTGTCCAGGGTGCAGATATTTCAGCACAAGTGCCAATGCATACACCTCCAAAATCAATAGGACATTTTAAATTGGTGAGGTTGTTTATTTATGCTGGAAGCTATGTGTTATGACCATCTCAATTCTTATTTGCTATTGCCTTTGGCTTGGGGAAGAAAAAGGTATGAGGAACCGCCCTCTTTAAGAGAGCCTGGTAAGAGCCAGGCAGAAAGAGCTGTGCTTGCAGAGCTGTGTCAGGCAGCCCAGAGTGGCTGGATGTCAGGCTTTGAATGGAGCCTGTCCCCATCACTGTCCTTTGCTAGGACTGATTGCAGAACATATTTAGCTTTCTACCATTTAAATGTACAGATGACTGCTCTGTGACTCAATTAATAGCTCCAGTGCTCCTGGCCTGGCTCTCTCCCTTGAAGGGCAAAAGGCAGATCTCTGTGTCTATTAGTGCTCCTGTAACACTGCAGAATTGTTTTGATTCTCATGATGTGGCACTCCAGACCCAGAGCACTCTCAGCTGGCTCTCCCAGACTTGTTTACCACTAATCTCCCTCTTCCAGGGCAGCCTGTCATATATCTTCATTCCTCCAGGACCAAGAGTCAATCTCTTCTTTTTGTTTTCGAGGGAAATTGCTACCATTTCTGATAACACTGAATTCATTACCTCTGAGGAAAGGGTGTCACAGTGAACACCCATCTCCTCTGCAGGCAGTGGGACCCTTGATTTCTATGAGCAGTTCTCCTCCACCCCTCGCCGAGTGACTCCAGGGAAGGGTGGCAGCCCGGTGCTCCTCCTGTCTGTGCTATGCATGATCACCGATGGGCAGTGATCTGAACTCTGCCGTGAGCTTCAGCAGTCCCAGGACATCCGCAGTCATTGTGTCACTGGGCAGGAATGCAGTGGCTCCACGGTGAGGGAGTGCCACGGGGCCAGCACTTGCCCAGAGAGACAGTAATGGTCTTGTCGGACTCAGTGAACCCGGCTCAAGGTCAAGGCCCTGGGCCAAGTGGTGGGCACGGGTTTTCCCAGTGATGGAGACAAGTTTTCACATAACACTTCTCTGGCTTCCAAACACCAGGAGAACCAGGCTTGTTTGGGGTGAAAACATTACACAAGGTGGTTAGGTATTTTCTGTCTGAATTTAACTCTGCCAGAACCCAAGAAAGGAAACACAGTGGGGGAAGCTGGAGACAGCAAACAGCAAACACCAAACTGCTACATTTCAAAGACAGCAAGGGATTGAGAGGACAGGGCAAAGATCAGAGCTGCCTCTGGTTTTACTACTCAGATGTTTTGCCTCAAACACATTTTTTCTTTTACTGAGAGACTGGAGGATGATATGTTGCTTTGGAGAAAAGTATTAAATGCTACCAGTGGGAGGGAAAGGCTGGGGAATTTCTAGATGGGGTGGAACATAATTACTCCTCTGCGAAAAAAAAGGGCATAAACAGCAGCCAAAACCCATGAGGTCTTAGAGAATTGCACACAAGGTATGTGCATTAAAATAAAGCAATATTACAATCCTAGAAGGGGGTAGTAAATGACTACGAATGTCCAAAGAGGAATGGGCCACATTAGGCAAGCATAAACAGGAATCACCACGTGCACATAATTCCATGCTGCATTTTCATTGTCATCTTCAAGTTTCCTGCAAGGGTAGCCCTTTCTCTTTGAAGACTGCATAAAATGTTCCTTCATGGATTCCTGGTTGTAGGCAACCATCTCAGAGCAGGAGAGGGAGACAAAGGACAGGGGCTGGGGGAAACCCATGAGCAAGCACAAGGCACAGATTTTTCTGGAAGGGCAGTGAGGAGAGAGAGTGGGTACATGATCCTGCCTGGGAAAGATGTCCATATCTGCCTCTCACTGCCTTGGTATAGTGCAGCTTGAGGGAAGGAACAGAACAGAAGGAAGGAATCTCAAAGATGGTACCTTGGGAGACAGTGGTTTCAGGCTGCACCTAGGCTACACCAGTCTACCCTGCACCAGACAGGCTGTGAGACTCCAAAGCAGAGGAGATACAGGCCTGAACTGTGTCATTGTGGCAGGGCTATTGAATAGAGAAGAAGAAACGCTGGGTTTGAAGGGCTGGAAAAGGCTAAACAAGCCACCTGAAGGAGAGTTATCTGATCTGAAGTTCTTTCTGAGAGCTAGGACAGACCATGGACCTGGAAGGATCTACTTTTCCAGGAATTGAAACAATTTTCTGATGGACAGCAGGGTCTAGATAGGGGAATGCTGGCAAAAAGAAAAAAAAAAGAAAGACAAAAGAAGAAGAGCCATTAGTTCAGAGGAACAAAGATTTGGGAGCTGAGAACAGACGGCAAATTGGTACACTCTGGTAACACATGGCTTTTTATGGTTTAGGAATGGTATACTTCAATTTAGTAGTCCCACTAAAAAAAGTCCCGTCCACTTGAAAGCACAAAAACCAAAGAACACGAGTTAAGATAAGAACAATTTACTGGAAAGAGCAATGAGATAAGAAACCAAACAGTAACAGCAACAATATTAATAATTTGAGTTATAAGACAAAGAAATTATTTATATGGAAAATCCACAACAAATACCAACCAGCTCTAGCCATCCATACCACATTTTTCCTGATGGGAAAAGAAAGCCCTTCTCCACAGAAGCCACAGAACCCCAAACCCTTGATCCCAGCAACTGACGTGAGGTGGTATAGTAACTTCCAAGCCACATTCACATGGGTCCAGGCTTCCCCTCCTCATGGCTGCTGCAAAAATTAATTCTGTCCTGGATGGACACAGGACACTTATGTGTCTGAGGCTCAGCTGCAAGGAGTGAGAACAGGAGCTGTGGAGAGCAATGACCCTACTCCTCAAGGAGCAATGGGGAGTCCAAAAGGATATTTCTAGAGGGTGTGCAATTTTTGTGTGGAATATATGTCAAATGGAGAAGGGTGGAAGTCCAGGCATTGTCTGGTATAATAAAGCAGGTTCAAGTACAAGCTGCAGTAATGGCTTCTTTTGCAGGCAATATGCCATATTTGGGAACGCTTAAATAAGGAGGAGGATGCTTTTTCCTCAGGAGCATTTCTTCCAGACCATATCCAGGAAGGCTGCTCTCACGGCAGTAAGAGCCAGTCTTGGGATAATTTGATTTCAGCCAGTGCCCCACTGTGTTGCCCCCATTGTAGGTGTCAGGAGGGCTCAGCAGCCACCCTGCTCAGCATCTGACCTAGCCAAGGCTCAGGAGACTGCATTAGCCCCACCAGCACTTTCTGAACTGCATCCATCTTATTTAAGCCCGCCAAACCACCCAACCTCACTAGAGCACAGTCTTTGGGTGGGAATGGTTTTCCCCTTAGATGTTTATTGCTTTGTGCCATGAGTGCAATGTAATTTTTGGTGAAGAAACACAACCACCACCTCTATGGAACACAGGTGTTCCACAGGTACACAGTCGGGGAGTTTTGCTTTACTTTATGTCAATAAAGGAGTCTTTGTTGGGGTTTCCTGGGGAGTTTCTCCATCAGCCCAGTGGGAAATTCCATGTTGCTTGGAGAATGTGAAAGAAGTTAAGACCTACACATATACTGAGGTATCAACATCCTACAGAAATCGGGGAATTTAGGTGCCTAAATGTCTTTGTGGGTTGGTTCCTTCCTGGAGAGAGGAAGGTTCTGTGGTGGAAGGTCAACCCAGGGAAGCGAGGGTCTATCCTTAAAATGGGCACTAACTGCTCTAACAGGAGCCCCCCATAAACCTGGGGACCTCAGGGGAGCGGACACCTCGGGTCTGGCCCGGCGGGCGGCAGGGTGAAGCCCCAGCAACACCCACTGTTAGCCGAGGCTTGAGCCCCGTGGAGCAGCCGCTGCTGCCGGGGTCTGGGCGGGGCTGGAGACGATTCCCGCCGATCGCGCCGCGGGAAGGGAAGGGAACGGCGGAGGCAGCGCTGGAGGCAGCGCGGGAGGCAGCACCCCGGCCGCCCGCACGGGGGCGCCGCAGGACGGCGTCTGTGCCCGGGGCCTCCGCCGCCGTCCTGCTAAGGGAGCGGGACAGGCCGGGATGGGCCGGGTGGGGGGGTGGGGGGGTGGGGGGTGGGGGGTGGGGGGTGGTGGGATGGGAGCGGGATGGGAGCGGGATGGAGCCGGGATGGGAGCGGGATGGAGCCGGGATGGCCTCGGACTGATCACCGGGCTGGGCCCCGGGCGGGAGGCTGCTCCTGCCTCACCGGTTCCTGGGGATTCAAGGTGTGAACACGCCCTTCATCCCGGCATGGTTCAGTCTAATCATTACATTGTACTCAGCGGTGGTGGTCACCGGCACAGCCTGCTTGCTTGCGGTGTGGCTTGCCTGTTTTTTCCCCCGGACCTTGCTCGTACCCCCAGAAACCATCACCTGGAGCAGTGGCAGAGCGAGAGTTAAGAATTTGGCTATCATGCATTGCCTGAGTTATCAAGAGATACTGGAAATGATCCTCTGCCATACAGAGGATGCTCATGGAGCCCTACCATCACAGTTTGGTCCTGCTAAAGAAGAGACTTTTAATTCAGGTCTTTAATTCAGGTAGGAAGGCAGAAATAGCAAAACTTCTCTACTACTGCAAAGACTGAGCTGAGAAAAAAAAAGAGAAGCAGCAGAAAAGACATTCTCACCGGAGGACATTCAAGCACTATCAGTATGCAATCCTGTGCCATGTGCTCTAGGATGATCATGCTTGAGCAGGAAGGTTGGACCAGACGCCCCACTGTAGTCCCTTCCAACTTGACCCATTCTTTGATTCTGTGAAGAGAGTGCAAAGGGTGTATGTGAGCGACATAAAAACCCACAGAAACAGGATTTGAGTATGGAAGAACATGGCACATAAAACCATCATGGCATGGTGGGTGAAAGACTGGCTGAAGGACAAAGTTCAAAGGGTTGTAGTGAATGGGGCTGGTGACCAGTCCCCAGCGGTGCTCCTCAAGGATCCGATCCAAGGTCAGTCCTGTTCCTGTACTTATCAACGATCAGGATGTAGGAGTTCAGTGCACCATTACTGGTGAACCTGGAGTTTGCTGGTGATACCAAACTGGGAGATGCTTTTGGCTTTCTTGAGGAACAGGGGGCTTTGCAGAAGGATCTACACAGATTGGAACATTGGGCTTTGATTTGTAGCATGAAATTTAACAAGTCCAAATGCTGGATTCTGCACCCAGGATGAATGAATGCCAGGCACAAGAGAACACTGGGGGAGGAATGGATGGAAAGCAGCCCTGCAGAGAAGGATCTGATGTTCCTGGTGTGCAGCAGCTCAATCTGAGTCAGCAGTGATGCCTGGCAGGCAGGAGGGCAAACCCTGTCCCAGGGTGCATCAAACAGCATCACTGGCTGGGCAAAAGAAGGGATTGTCCTGCTGCATTCAGCGTTGGTGTGGCCTCGAGTTTCATCTTTAGTTCTGGGCTGCACAATTTAAGAAAGTTGTGAGGGTACTCAATTGTGTCAGAGAAGGACAACAAAGCTGGAGAAAGAGTTGTAAGGCAAGTCCTGTGAGCAGCAGCAAAGGACTCTGGCTTTTTCTAGTTTAGAGCAAAGGAGGCTAAGAGGCGACCTCACTGCTCTCCACAGCTTCCTGAGGAGGGGATGTGGGCACAGTTCTCAAGATGTGAGCACAGCAGACCCATAGCAAGGCTTCCTGTACAGTTCTCTCTTCCTTTACCAAAAAACCCCTATGTTAGATTTGTCTTCTTGATCACTACTGAATGAGGATGACAGTGACAGATAATAAAGTAAGCTAACAGAAAACAGGAAGAAAACAGAATGTGTTGAATCAAAATCCTCTGGGAAAGGACAGTGAAGGAGAAAACCAGGATGGTGTTAGAGGCCTCTTTTAGAAAACCTTTTTGAGACCTGTAGAAAACCTAAAGAGACCTTTAATGTCTCTTTAGTATCAAGAACAAATATTACTGTGAATTGTCAGTATGAAAGAGTTTAATGTTCTGGCTGCAAATTCAAGAATAAAGGGATGTGATATTACACTTGTGTATCTCCAAAAGCAAAATGGGATGTTTTCGGGGTGTACTTTTGGTAGTAAACACATTATAGAAGAATTAGTTACAGTGAAAAAAAAAATGGATCAGAGTGTTGATTCTTGATAGCATTTCAATCGAATGGGGGAAAATATATTTCTTATATGGGTTTTGTTTTTGAAAATATATTTCTTATATATATATGGGTTTTGTTTGCTTGTTAGTTTTTCCATGGGGAAAACATCAAGAAATTTAAGAAAAGTAGTGAATGGAGTTAATTAGTTTGACAAGCTCTGGGGTTGCATATGAGGGTGTATGAGATTTTACATCAGAGGTAGAAAACCTTTCTGGAATTTGCATGCTAAAAAAGGGGAAAATGAACAAGGACATCCTCTGGAGTTACCTGGATGAATGACTGTCCAAGGAAGGATGCTAGGTGTAAACACTCTATGGGAACGGATAAAGAGGTCAGTCAGTCTATGCAGCTATGTTTTGAAGGTCAAAAACTGTGGAAATACAGCACCAAATGCCAAAAGTCAAGCTGAGTTAGACCTTGCAAAGATCTGTGAAGATGAATGCGGAAAGGTTTGTTAACTGTATAAATAGAAACAAAATTTAAAAAGAAGGAAGTGGGGCTGCTGTGTACAGAGTAGGAGGCTGAGATCAAACACAGTATTTGGATCATACTTCGGATCAAGGGCCAGATCTAGGGGGTATACAGGCCTGTAATGCCAGGAAGTTAATTTAGCTCTGGGAACAAAATGTACAACGTTGAGGAAGATGTCTTATTCTTTTGTCTAGTAAATGAGAGAAAGTCACGTTCTGGGGGCTAAAATCTATCACAACTGGTGTGGTGTCTCACATGAGCTGCTCATTAGGAAATGCCAAAGTCACCTGTCCAAAACTGTCTTGTCTGGTTTTAGGCTTGCAGCAAAGCTCCAGCCTCCCTGGTTCCACCTGTATTAGCAAATAAAACATGATGAGGATGGTGTACCAGTCCTCAACTGCCCATGGTATTAAACAGCTCCTGCTACAGGTATGTCTGCAAGACAGCCCTCTCCCGGGAAATGTTGAGCTGCTTAGTCAAAGCAGCTCTGCCCTTCTCACTGCTTTACCTATCATGCTTTTTTTGTGGTAGAGAAGGCAATATTCATCTCACACTTAATTTCACACATCCAGGCCATGTCTGTGTTTGGTCGTTAAGCAGCACATAGGGCATGTCCCTAAACACTGTTCCACAAGCCGAATTGACTGCATTTTATTAATCTACTAAACTTGATGAAGACAGAAAATGCTTATGGAACAGAATGGTTAATGCCCATACTATGGCCAAACTGTGCTGTCGGCGCCTCTAAAAAATTGTAGCAAAAGGATGATTAAGTTCCATGAGCATTCCTTAGCCTTGTTTAAATTACAAGCATAGAAGGAGTCAGCACCACAGTGTTTGTGCCACCCTGGCACAGTTTTTGCCTGTAACAGCTAACACCCTCTTGGAACAACACATAGGCATGTTTGGGATGATGATATGCCCACAGGGACCGTTCCCAGTAGATGGCTGGGGTGTGGCTAGGTCTTTCCAGATTATGACTCAGCTAGTGCACTTTAGGTGTCTTACTTAGAATGAGATGGCAAAAGGTCCAGTGAGGGCACTGAGGAAGACCAAAAGCATAAAATTATTTCCATGAAAAGGATAACTAAGTTGACTGGATCCTTCCAGACTAGAAATTAAGATCTTAAATATATAAATATATATCAAATATAAATACATATTATATTGTTAATATATATTTCCTAAAGATGTTGAAAAGCTTGCAAAACACAGAGATGGATGTAGGCATGAATTTTTCACTGTCTTGTCCAGTGCAAGAAAAAGAAAGCTAACAAATAGCAGGTTCAAAAGAGACAACATGAGGCCCAGGATAGAAGAGAACATGGAATAATGCCACTCCTGGGTTCCACAGACTAAAATGAACTAGGACAAGCTGACCAGCTGCTTGATTAAAGAGCAAGGAAGGATTAAGGTGTGACAAATGATTTTTGAACACAGAGTTTGATTCCAACAAAAAGAAGAGAAATTTCAGAACAATTGTTTGATTGGGGGGGGTTTAATTTTAATTGGTACTTGGTGTTCTTGGGTACTTCAGCTTGGCATAAAAGAGAGATTTTTTCCCAGAAAAATTTTAGGAGCCATTATCTCAGACCACCACTCCCCTTATTTATGCAACCACATCTATTAATACCAGGAGATGAACCAGGGCTCTATGGCATTGACAGGCACAAGCAGATGGCAACATGACAGGTATAGCTGTTGATCTCACATGGAGCAGCTGATGAAGAAACACAGCAGTAAAACGTTGTTTGAGGGGGTTCTGTGAATGCTTACCCCCAAAATGTCCTCCAGCCTCTCCAGTGGGTTACTGTTAATGAGCCTGGTGCAGCTGCAATTGAGATTTAACAATTTCTTTCTTTCTTTCTTTCTTGGTTATGCTTTTGCCTTTTATTCACTGAAGATTTGTTCTACTGCTCTACCTTTGTTCTGGAAAAGAAAAGCAATTATTTACATTTTTCTTTAATGAATGTGGTTCCTACCAGCATTTTTTTCCAGGATTCCACCAAGTAGATGTATTTCTTTATAGTTTGATGTCAAAATAAGCACAGTACCAAAGTTTCAGCACTACTGATTACAGCTTCATAATTTCTTTCTGCATCCTACATATGTTTCAAATAAGGTGCTCTACTAGAAAGATACAGATCTTTCGAGTAGTACTTTTTATTTCATTAGTACTATTAGTCCTATGCAGCAGTCTCACATGGCTTTTGGGATCCACTGTAATCTCCTGATCTTTTTCTAATGAGAGTCGTTTAGGTTTCAAAAAACCTCTAAGATCATATAGCCCAGCCATTAACATGACAGCCATTAACTACCAAATCCACCACTAAGCCATGTGCCTCAGTGTCCCTACACTTTTAAATACCTCCAGGAGTCATGACTCACCACTTCCCTGGGCAGCCTGTTCCAATGCTTCACAACCCTTTTGGTGAAGACATTTTTCTTAATATCCAATCTAAACCTCCTCTTGTGCAATTTGACTTGGTTGCTCAGCCAAATGCTCTTCACTGCATATTTGGTTTTCTTTCCGTAACTATCACTCTTCTCACTTCTAGAATTCCACTTTATTTTGGACAGTTTCTTCACAATTCACGTTCAGATGCTGTCTCGTCCTGCAGCGCACTGGACAATTTTCCCATAGTGGTCTCTTATGAATGGCAGTGGAAATGGGATCTTGCCAAGCCTGGCACAGACCCCATGCTGTTCTCCTTCCAACATCCACAGCTCTTTTAGGCTGTTTGCCCCAGTTTTGGGGACAGCCATGGCAGTTTCATCAACAGTGGATTTTCCTGGTTGGGGTTGTTGTTCTTCATGGTAGGTAATGTCAAAAGCGTAGTCGAAGTCCACCAGTGTCCACCATTATTGAATCCTGGGCTGCATCAAAAGAAACGTGGCCAGCAGGCTGAAGGTGATTCTCCCTCTCTACTCTGCTCTTGTCAGACCCCACCTGGAGTGCTGCATCTGGTTCTGCATATGGAGAGAGTTGGGGTAATACTCAAATCAGCCAGATAGAAACTTTATAACACAGTTCTGAGTACTAGATACCAGGCATTCTTTATTACAACATTACAATAATTCTTCATTACATTCTTTATTACAGTCACTTGGAGGGAATTTCCTCTAATAGATGCTCCGAGTGTCAGGTGAACAGTTTTTATCATGCACACTGATTACATATTCATTAGCTATCCCCCCTTCCTTGACTATCTTACGTAGTCGCTCCCTTTACCAAAGTCCTTCTATGGTTCTTTGGGGTCTGGCTTCAACATCTGGTGTCCTTTTTAGGGGGCTGTTTTTCGACCCCCGCTGTTGATTTAAGCACAGTATCGCTGTTTGGCATAACTTTGTCAGCCTTGCAGAGCTGAGCTGACATCCTGCTTGCGTTTTGCATGACTTCTGTTTGCCTGAGTTACATCCTTAATTTATTTCTCCAAGGCTGTTCTGTTCTGTTCTACTATCCTTGATAAAAGTAAAACGTTGTGCTGTTCTGCTATTCTTATCGAGTGAGTGAAATGCTGGTCTACTGTGCTTATCAGGCGCTGCTCAGCCTGGAGAAGAGAAGGTTGCATGGAGACCTTCGATAGCTGAGGGGGCCTACGGGAAAGCTGGAATATTCGTCCCCACTCGCAGGGGGCAAAAAAGCCCCGCCTCGCCTCCCATTCATTGGGACTGGGCGGGCAGGCGCAGGGCGGGCCCGCGCAGGGGATCTAAAGCTGCGGCGGGGACTCAAGGCCTGCCCGACCCCGCCAGCGCCGGGTAAGTGCCGGGGATGAGGTCGGGGCCGGGGCCGGCCGTGCGGCGGTGCCGGTGGCTGTGGCCCCACGCGGTGCGTCCATTTTGCGCGGTGCAGCAGGCGCAGCGCGCTCCCGGCCCGCTGCCGCCCCTGCGCGCCCCCGCGGCCCGTCCCTCCCGGAGCTCCCCGGCCTTCGCCGCCCCCCGCCCCGGGCTGCCGGAGCTCTGCCGCAGCCCCTCTGCCTCCCCCGGGGTGCCGGCGGGCAGGGCCTCTCCTGGCGCTCCCGGAGCGCGTGGGCGCACGGCCTCCTCCGGCCCCCCTGCCCTGTGCCAGAGATGGAGAGGGCCAGGGCAGAGCTGGGGAGCACGCATCCGTGCCTGCCTGTTCCCGAGCGAACCCCTTTCCTTGCTTACCTTCTCTCTGCGGTGCGAGCAGCGCCGCAGGGAACACGCTGTGCTGGAGCTGAAGGCCCAGGTGCCAAGGAGAAACCCTGGGCCGTGTCCCTGACGGCCTTCCCATGGCCAGGGTAGCTCCCTAGGGACTGCCATGCTGTGCTTTGCTTCCTTCATCACCACCTTAAAAGAGGCTGAGAATTTGCCGAGAATGCCGGTGTCGCCCATAGGGCTTGAGCCATGCCCGTACCCCGGGATGCTGGAGTCTGCTGCTCCCAAAGCTGCTCCTGTGACCAGGACAGCGACTGTCTCCGTTTGGTTTGTCAGCGTTTTGCAGGCAGCTGTCCTGGCTAACAGATGCGTCTCATCTCTTTTGTACATGTATGTGTGAATGTGTGTGGCAGATGGGGTGGAGCTGGGGGAACCGCTAAAAATCTTGAAGAGTAAATTCGCATGTAGCTGAGGCTGGGCCGGGAGATTGGGACTACGAACGTGGTTAGTTGTGTTGTCAGCTGCTAGAAACATTCGTTTTGGAGCAAGGTGATTCTTGTACGCGCTGTATAGGCTCGTAACAGAAAGGCAGTTGCAGCTCTACAGAGGCTGCAGATCTGGGCAGAAGAGCTGAGGTGGTCCTGGTGTTGCAGCTTTATGGGTTAGCTGGCACTTAGCTCAGTGGTTTTGCCGCTTGTGTGTGGTAATTTGAAACTGTTATTTCAGGCTTGCGCAACAGCTTCATGGCGATGTCCAACATCAGCTGGACTAGTGGGTGCCCTATTATGCTTCCCTTTGCCCATCTCTGTGGACTCTGAGCCATGGGGGCAAGTGGTGAAAATGTGGTCACACATGGCAATGTTGGTGTCGTGTGGGACCCTCTGCAGTGAGACAGCAATGCTTCTTGAAGCTATTTACTTGCTGATGCTTGATGGTCTACTGTCTCCAAGTTAGAGGCAAATACAGTGAAAGCTTGGAAAAAACAGGTGGAAATTTACCTTTCTGGTCAGGTACTCTGTGGACGTCTTTTGCCTTCAGCGGCCAACTGATGTGTTTTTTGGACAAGTTTTCCATACGATGCAAAAAGAGGAGGGACAGTGTAATGGCAGAGGCTCTGTAGGTGCAAGTGCTGACCCTGGCACAAAGAAGGAGCAAGCTCATGCATTACCACAACTCTTGAAAGTTATTTTGCATTCAAGTATTTTGAATGTCTTGCATTTTGAGCAGTCTGGTGGGGACAGACCTTGACTATGCTCCATCACATGCATGCCTTAGATAGTCACGTTGGCTTTGAAATAAAGCCTTTTCTTGAGCAGGGGAACTGATGGGTGTTTGGTCCCTGATTTATGCCACTTTGTTGGTATTTGTAAAGTTTTGAGCCTTACTGCGTGTAGGGCTGTGCTTAACAATGAGAGGGAGTGTTCAGAAGGCACTGCTTGTTTTGAGTGGGCTGTAGCAGAAACCTAAGGCCTACCAGGCTTCTAATTCAAGCAGTTCAGTTGTGAATGTGGGTGAGACACAATATGCTCTTGACTCCTCGTGGAGTATATTGCTTCCATATATTTTCTATACGGAAGCAATTAGCTCAGAGAAGAGGAAGCTAGTAACTGGTTAATCAGTTACCAGAGAAACCAGTTCTGAGTTGTATTGTTGAAACATTTGTCACTCCCTTTCTTTTTTTTTCCTCTTCCTTCTTTTTTTTCTTCCTCCTTTTTCCCATATAATCTACTGCCAGGTGGCAGGTAGTGTTCTTCCTCGTGGTGGTGTGCCTGAGCTCTGTGTCTCTGGTTGTGTGACACTGTGAATGATTCGATTTTGTAATCTTGGAGTCCATTTCCAACCTTAATGATAGCATGATTCTGAGATGACGGGAATGAGTACCAATCTAGCTGGTGTTGAGCACAGTTGGTGGCCTGGTGTGTGCAAGGGGGAGGAGAAAGGATTGGTGGGAAAAGAAGAAAAAAGCAGATGGATAAGAAGAGAGGGAGAAATACGGTTTGAGTGAAGGAGGGCAGGGGTCTTATTGCAGTTAATGCCTCTGTTACCTTTAGTCGACTCTTGATCTAGCAAGTTCCTCCACCTTGAGGACAGGTTAATGAGACTTACATAGCCTTTCAGAAATGTCACTTGCAATTGTATCCCAGCTTTATGTGAGTAGGAGACAAAGTGGTAAGTTTAATTCTCTTCTTTTGACCCGTATCCGTGATGCTAAAAGCATCAGTGTAGAGTGGGGCAGGAGGAAGAGAGGGTGAGTTACTTTGTCTGCAGATGTGCTGGGTAGATGCTGGCAAGATTTATTGGCTGTGCCATTGTGGTGCAAAGGGCAGGTGGGGATGTGACACAGCCCCTTTGCCTCTCCTGAAGGATGAGCTGAGAAGTCCTGCTGACTTAACTGTATGTTGAAAACTACCACTACTGACCATCAGAACCATTGAGTCAGTCAATACTGACCAGAGTTAGTAATCCAGGGTAGGTCTTCTGCGTACATCAGTCTGTTTGGCAGTATCCTAGATTTTTTTCATTACCTCTTACGTTCCCATTCTTCATTATGTCAGGGTCAAAATCCTTGAAAATCTGTCATGTGTTGAATGTGTTGAAGGTGGTATTCATCTGGCTATGTGTATTCATCCATGTCTAGGGTGGTCTAGATGGGGAGGGATGGACATTCCTGGGATGTGATTCATCTCGGCCCAGTGTGTTAAAGTAAATGAGTTGAGACCTGATGTGCTCATGTACTCATCTGCTTTCCACTGAGTAGAAAAGCAGGCATGAATGGTCTAAGTGTTTTATCTCAGGAAACTTGTGAGGTTCTTGGACTCTCAATGACTTTGGGAAGAGTTGTGGCAGTTTTGCCATAGGGGTGGGTTTGTTTTGGTACTTGAGCACTTCCTCTTTAGTACAGTTGTTGCTATGTTACTGGCCACTAAAACCTACTTAAGAAAAAAAAAAGGGAAGAAAAAGGCATAACTTAGTCTGATGGTCAAACAAAACATGGAGGCTATTACTTGCCATATGATGGACCCACTAGTTATGGGATTCTTGACTATTGCCTATGGTTCTTGGGCAGTTTGGGGGTGTCAGGGATCAGGAGCTGTGGCTCCCACCTTCCTGCTGCGGTTTGTAGAAATCTAACACTGCTTGCCCTGGCAGCACTGGCTGGGGCTGCCTTCCCTCAAAGATGAGTCAGCAGCTGCTACCCTTACCAGGGTTCCTGACTCTGCTGGAGATCACCAAGGTGGTGGATCATAAATTCTGTGAATGGTATCAGGTACAGAAGTGCTTGATTTCAGAGTTTCCAAAATAGAATACTGTGAGATGCTTGGTTCCAGGTACCTTTTTTCAGTTCCTCTTTGGTTTTGGTTTTTTTACTCAAGTGACAAACTGTTCAGAAAATATTTGTAACTTAGGTTGGCAGTGTTTGAGTGAAGTGGTCCAGGATGCTGCACAGATATCTCAGTGTGCAGACCAGCAAGGATGAGGATGTCTGGGTGATAAAAGGCAGTGGTGATATCGACCATTTGGGGACATTTACAACTGCAGATGATACACTTGGAGCAGTAAGAAAACAAGTCTGCATTGGTAACTGCTGCTCTATATTTTGGCAGTGGACCACATTGGTTGAGTGGTTTGATTAAACCAAAGGTGAGTTTGCCATGAGTTACCCTTTGGGGTATATTTGTAGGATGTGGTGTAGTGGCACGTTCCGTTGCTGTAAAAAAGATAGCATGCAAAATCACCCTTTAATTTTATGGGTAAAGTATGCTGACATGCTTGGATGAGCTTGCTTCCAAAGGATCTGTTGCCCCAAACTGTTTACTGTGAAATCTGGAGTCAGTAAGCAAAACCAATTCTGGAAAATTAAGAAGCGGGGGGAAAGTTCAAGCTTTAAACTGTAACAAAATCAGTCCACTGTTAGCTAGTCATAGTTTCATTTGGGAACGATGATGTAGGAGGTTTATTCGGATGTGTATGCAGCAGGCTGTGATCAAATCACAGAAATGACTGTGATTTGATAAATGAACTGTTTCCTTAAGCTGAAGAATAGCTTGCTTTTGTCAGGTGACAAATTCTTAAACTAGTTGGAAATAATACATTGTTGAGTTTGTAGAAATAGGTTGTTCTGTTGCAGTGACTCCTTTATAAAGCAGCTTCAGCTAGCAATTCCCAATCAAAGGATGCTGCTGCATGCTGCTTTATTTGTTTTTCTCCCTCCAAAAAGTTCACAAAACAGGGTGACCTGTAACATATGTGACATGAAAACTCTTACTCTTTGTCTCACGTTGCAGGGACAGTCTGTGCATCAGGATGGTTTGTGTGCTTATAGCTTCCAAAAGCTGAGGGGAGGCTGTTGAGAAGAATACAGCGCTTGGCTGATGTAAGTTTGAAGTGAAGTGCTGTACCGTTGTCTGTCTGTCCATGCTGACTTGAGGAGCATTAGGCATGTCCGTTCTGGCTGTGCATTTGGCTGGAAGAAAGGAGCAAAATGTTCTGGCACCTTAAGCAAAAAGAAGGTACAACACCCAGAAGTCATCAGCTGGATGATGGATTGGGGTGGAGGTGCTACATCTTGGAGGAGAAAAACAATAGGTGTTTGTTGGGATTTTGGAAGTGAGAACTTCTGTGAGAAGGAAATAGAAATTTGGCCTTTAGCAGCTTTATAGTTCAGGAAAGGTACCAACACAAGCAATACAGTGAAAAGTGTAATAGCTAAGTAACTGGAGAACAGCAGAAGCAACATGTTTATGCTTTGCTCTGGAAGCACTAGGATCAGTGCTTGGACAGTCCTGAAATCCAAAGTTTTCTCCAGGAAGCACTCTTATTTTTGAGGAAGGTGAACATAAGTAGGCGTCATTGGTCTTGTGAGAGAAGTGCATGTCTGAATTGTTAAACCCTCTAAGACTATTCAGAGACTTTCATATCCTTTTATTAACTGTCCACAGAAAGACCAGTCAAAATTCATCAAGGTGTTTTAGCTGCAGCTGGGTCTAGGTGCAGTCCTGTCTCCCATTTCGAACATAGGTGTGGTGGAGTTTTTGTAGATGTCTGCTAGAGCCCTGCAGTGGCTTGGGAAAGCAGGTGACTCTACAGGGCTATAGCTCCCATCTCTCCTCCAAGGGGTAAGTTTATGCCTGGAGGTGCCTGTCTTAGCCTGTTGGTTACAGAGAGGGGTGAGATGACACCCTAAGTCCCCATGCTTTGGAGTGGGCAGAAATCCTGCCCCTCATAACCTGGTTGGCATGTGAAGAAACACAAGGATGACCCCCAGAAAAACTTGTGTAAGTGATGAAGCCACATTGTTGTTCTTTGGCTGCTCCAGATAAACCGTCACAGACGTTAGAATACTTTTGAACCTGTTTTTTCCTTCAAAGGAAATACCTGGAGAGCAGAACAGCATGGTGTAGGGCACCATCAAAAACACAAGAGCAGTTCTTTGCTTTTCATGCTCCTGTTCAGACCCTTGGGGGGAAAATGGTAATTATAATTTGTTTCACGTACTTTGCTTTAAAACCACCTATTTTCTTTTGCAAGTTCCAGCACAGTGGAGCTAAGCAGAATATTTACAGCCAGTTGTTTGTTTCCTTCTTGGTGTCATTTATAGCATCTTGCAGCAGCAGAATTTATTGTACTTCAAAGTTTCTTGTTCTGGGTGAGTGACATGGGGAGAAATGGCACTCCACATGTTCTGAGAGGTGTTGCATTATACATTTCAAGATACTTCTCCGAGACTGTCATATCTAGGTCTCTCTGTGTACTCCCCCAGTCCCATAAACATAATTAGGAATGATTTCCTTTGATGCCAGAATGATGATGGGGAAAGAGAAAATAACGTTTTAAAAAGTTAAGCAGACTGGATGATATTAGTAATTTTTCTCCCAATAAAAAATGCATACTTACTCCAAACACTGTTTTGCTGATAGCGACACAATTATTTTTAAGGATAGTAGTATAACTTTCCTTGACAGGACTGTGTGCTGGGTGGCTTCACTTGTCTCTGTCAGTGGGTTGCAGGAACAGTTTTTGGGGCAGACCAAGCTTCTGCATGAAGGGCAGGGAGGTACAGGTGGCAATTCCAATACATTCAGAAATCTGAGTAATATTTTACCCTACAAATTGGATAACTACTACACTGATGGGGTTGAATAAAAAGTAGATAACAAATCTGGTTTTTAGCTCATGGGAGTTAATTACTTCTGTAAGTTGATTTGTGCTTCCAAGGGAGTCTGAACAAGCTCTCTTCATGGAGAGGTGTGGTTTGCAAGACCTGGCTTTTGCCTCATAGTTGGCAAAATAAACTGTAAAGGTGGCTACATGGTAATGCCTCTCCTTGTGCAAGACAGGGAGCTGAGTCTGCACAGTATTTTGCAGTGGCCTCATGGCCAGGTTCAGGCCAAGTCTGCCAACTTCTTTCATTTCTTACCTCGTGGTATCCCTGTATTGTCCCTGCTGTCACTGCTCCTTCAACTATCACACCCAACAGCTTTCTGCCCAAATCTCTCTTGGGCTGGCCAGTGTGGAGTCCTATGTTGAGGTGGTGCAGGATCCCTCTGCATGGCATTGGCAGCAGTGAGACCTGAAATGTGTGGCTTGTGGTCTGGCTCACAGTTTGGCTGGTCAGTGTCATCTTTGCTTTTTGAGGGTAAAGAACCCCACAAAGCCCCACAAACTTCAGTAAGTCTTTCTTTGCTCCAACACAGGACTGGGAAGCCTTTTATTATGCTTTGGATAGAAGTTCTGAGATAAATATGAAATGGGTTGTGCTTGGATGCCTCTTTTCCCCAGTCCTTCCCTATAAGCAGCCTTTCAGCCTTGAATGTTTGGGTTAGGTGGAGGCAAAACTCTTCTTAAACAACAGCTTTCCTGTCCAGGAGCAGGAGAGAGCTGAATGGTGAACTTGTGCCTAAGAAAAGAGTATTTACCCAAAGCAAAAAGCCCTCCACACCTCCCTTACTGTGAAATTTAATTCCTCATCAGCGTTTTAGCTCTTTTCTGATGAGATTTATTTAAGTAGAATATGTAAAAACTAGGCTCTGATATCTGTATGTGAAAACAGGAATGATTGGTTACCTCACTGCCATACTAATCAAACATCATGCTTGTATGATTTGCCATGCTCCGTACTTACTTTAGACTTAAATGCCTAAAACAGATGCAGTTTTCTGAGGCATTTTGTTGCAAATCCATCAGTTTAGGAGTTGTGAAGTCTTTGTAGTGACAGCTTGTGGGATAATTTGCAAAGCACTTCTGAGACTTGAACTTTTTTCCACATAGCCCCATGCTTTATCTCCTCCAGTCCACCTTCTTGCAGCATCCTCAGCTCCCATTTTTCTGTGAGTGAATGTATGTCTGGGCTACACTGATGTAGGGATATCCTGTAGTCCTGGCAGCCAGGCTCTGTCACTGACCTGTGCAACTGATTTCCATCCCAAAACTATGGTCCCTGGTGAGGCTTGTGTCGTGGATGGGTGGGGAAAGGGACAAGTTGGAACATTACCATATCCGAGTTACGCTGGGAGTGTGGCCGCACCATTGGTGCTCAGCATGCCCCTCTGCCTTGGATTGGGATACCCAGACTGCCTCCTTTAGGGCTTCCTCTTGTGGGAGCTTCCTCCTGTGGGAGCTGTTCCAAGGCAGCTGGGGCAGCAGTGGCCCATCCAAGTCATGCACTGTTGTCTCCTTCGGCACTGAGTGACCGTGGTTAGTGGGGTATGTCAGGTCAAAGGGCAGTACTGGTTGAATCAGACAGTAGGATTCAGTCATTGCTTTTGTTCCAGTGTGCATCAGGTCACTGTCTTTCAGGGGAAGGCCCTTCTGAAGAACTTTCCAGTGGGAATCACTTGGAAGAGTCACCCCTGAAACTGCAGACATGCAGCACCCTCTCTGTTGCAGGAGAGGCTGTGTCTGCACACACCAGCCAAGGGGTGTGAAGTGCTTGTCTGTGCCTGCAATGATGAACATGTGATGCTTGAAAGGAGCTGATCCCTCCCCAGCCCTTGAATTATGGCTGGAATGTGGGAAAACTGAATCTACAGGCAAACATTTTAGCTCCTTTCACAGTCAGCTTCTCTTCCTTATGGTGTAAATCATAGCTGCAAAAAACTTTAGTATTAGGCCTATAGTCATACAAGTGTCCTCAGAAGGTTGTAATATATTTTTAAATTCAGCTGATGTGTTCAATGAAAAGTTAACTTTGATTTCTTCAGAAAAGGAAAGCTTTTCTTATTTCTTCCATTGTGTTCGGTCACTGTCCAACAGCCACACCAGGGTGCAGGGCTGGCAGGTCTCACTTGGAATTCTGCATGGGGCAAGCCCTTGAATGGCCTGCAAATCAGCGGGAAAATTCATAAATTAACAAAAATATATTCTAATTACTTGCTAATGACTTTGTTTTGGTTTCAGAAGCCTAAAGGAGTGGTGTAAGATAATTTGAATTTTCACAGAATCCTAGAATAGTTTGGATTGGAGGGAACCTTTGAAGTTCCATGCAGTCCAATTCACCTGCCATGGGTTTGCTCAAAGACCCATCCATCCTGACTCTGAGTGCTTCCTTTGCATACACAGTTACCCAGGGATAGCAAAACCTTTCTCAGAAGCCTGCAATCACATTGGCATAAGGCAGGGAGCCCCATTTCTTGACCACATAGAATTTCTGTTCCTCTCCTCCCTGCATGAGTGTGTGTCCAGCACAGGCTGAGTTCTCCCTTGTGCGAGCAGTTCCTCTAAGGTTTGTTACAGAGCCTTTCGTCTGAAAAAGCTCTTCAAACTCTGCCACCTCATTCACAGAAACAACACTCCTGCTTTCCCAGTAAGGGAGATGGATCTTTTGCTTCAATTCAGTACCCTTTATGGTAATGGAGGAAGTTTTTAATTGGGACAGTGTTTTTTTTAACTGGGACAGTTTTTAATTGGTGCACCAGTGCTGGGAGTGTGCCTGTTTGAGAAGCATCTGACCTGCAGAGGTGCTGATCCACAGGGATGGTCACAGGTCCATGGTCCAGCCTGTCACTTACGGAGGATGCTTTTGGGTCACTTGGCAAGGGTGACCAGGCTCTGCTGCTGCCTCATGGCCCTGCCTCCAGCTGGAGCTGCCTCTGCTCACTGTAACCTACCTGCTGGCCTCCACCTGTTCCCCACTGCTCAGGGACTTAGCAAAGTCCAATTATTTATACCCACAATGATCTACCCCTTGTCCACACCTCAAAATCTCAACTCAGCTGTGCCCTTTGTCCTGGTGAAATAACGGTGTTTGGGGAAGCCTTCTCCTTCTTTTCTTCTGTCAGTCTGATTGGATGTGTCCCATGTGTGTGCAGGATACCTTTTGTTCTGCATGAAGGTTGGGGCTCTTAAAGTTCTGTTTGTTTCCTCACTATTGTTTTAATAACAAACCAACTTCTGTCGCTGTCTAACTTACTTCCTTATCCCCTAAGAGACATTTCCCACCTTCTTCCCAGCTCTGTTGTCCAAGGACCACAACTTGTTTATGCTGAATGACACAGCCAGGGGGTTTTGGCTAAGCAAAGATCTGTATTCTTTTAGCTGTGTTTAAGGAAACAGAAGCTCACTTATTTAATATTGTTTTCTAGAACATAAATTTTTTTCTGATCAATGCCAAGGCTGAGTCCCTGGCAGATTATGGGTGATGGGTTTTTTCAAGTGAATCCCTGCCAGTCTGTCTCAGGCTTTCATTTGAGAAGTTTAATTATCAGTGGAGATCCCCTTTGGTGTTATGACAAATTGAGGGAGTTAAATCAAGCAATTTGCTTGTAAGGTGTAATTTGAAGTCATGCTGAGGAACTATTTGAGGAGACTGTAGTGGAGCTGGTGGGAGACTTTTCAGTTAGATGCTTTTTCATCAGAAAATAGTGATTTGTGTAATTAGAGAGATGTGATGCCCTTTATTGGCTAGGCAGGAAGACATTTCCGTAACTTTTTTACCTCTGAGGAGCTGTGGATGGCAAATGCACTGCTGTCCTCAAAAAATCTGGGTGCTGTTTTGAGCTGACAGCATCCTCACCAGCTGAATTTTGAGGTGTGGGCTAAAAGGGCTGAGGGCACTGATGGCACCTTTCACTGGATGGTGCTTCTTAGATGGGATTCCATCCTGGAAGGCATCACATCCCTTTCCTCTGCCTGGCTGCTGTCTGCAGTGGCTTGCCATCTGGTCAGCTGTAGTCACAGTATTGAAGTTTGTTTCAGTGGTGCTGTTTTCAGCATGGTTCCCCAGGTGGTTATTCTCGTACAGCTGTGGGATGATATGCAGTAGTGTGGGGAGAGGAAGATCTGGTTCCATGATTTAACCCTCCCAAAACCAACATGCTGTCTGGCTGCGCCTGAGTCTCCCCTGCTTTGAGGCAGGGCGCACTATATCGAGTTGGAATCTAAAAGGTGTTTCTCTAACCTGTTTTTGCAACACTTGTGTGGTGGAAATTTCACATTGTATCCTGTCCCAACCTTTCATTGCGCCCGTAGTTAGAAAGTGCTTGTAACATCAAATTCCCCGCTGCAAATTAAGCATGGTATGGTTTGTGTTTCTGCAGTAAGTAGGGGAATTAATGTCTATCCAAGCTTTTCCCTGTTGAATGGCTTGCTTCATTTGATGATAATCACAGATAGAGCTTTGTGCAGAAGAAAGGGCATTGCAACTTCCATTTTGGAGATTTTGAAGATTGAATTTTGAGTGTTTGAAGTACTCGTCTCATGACTTTCACAACAGTAACCTCTCTCCTTCTTTTTGGTCAAAAATGACTGCTCATTTCAAAATGGATTTTGTGTATCATCACAAATAACCCAGATTGACTTTTCTGCAGGTATTGAGACAAAACACTGGAGTTTGCCTGCTTTGAAATTTTGGGGAAGTTAAGAATTCCTGTCTGAATGTGTGAAAAGGGATGGTGTTTGCCATCTTGGAAGTTGTCCTGGGATGAGAGGATTTTCTGACTTTGGTACAGCCAGTAGCTGTGACAGTTGGGAAAGCAGGTTGGTGAGCTGCAGCACCCTGATGCTCTCCCACGGCAGTATTTGAGCCCCAGCACCTTCTTCATGTCCAGTGGGATTTGGTGGTTACCTTTCAGTAACTGATTGGTGGTAAGTGGGTGGTATAGGGTCTATGGAGAGTATTTTGCTGCTCTTTTTCTGGTGGAATAAATCCTCCAGGTCTGTGAGGCACCTGGAGAGGAGCAGGTGATGTTGCTTTGAAAATGTTCCTAACACTCTGGAGATTGACCAACAGCAACCTGCAGCATGCCCAGCTATCTGTGCCAGTGGGCTGTTCCCACAGCACCACCTCTTGCAGGGTGTTAAAGGATCTGCTCAACAAAGGAGAGTAATATGATCCCCTTCATACAGGCAGTGTGCCTTTAAGCAGGTGAAGAAGATTGGGTTTTGTGTACACTGCACACCAACACCTGTGTGTGCCCTTATCTTCATTTAATGTGTCATTTATATTTAACTGCATGGCTCCCTTCCTCTGAGTAGCAAATGCCTTGGTAGTAACTGGTCTTGGTTTTTAATGACAGAATTGGCAAAGAATATAACATTAATGTCCATATATATATATATATACACTCTGATGTAATCTAGATTAATAAATGTTGAGGTATATGCATACATTTGCGTATATGTGAAAAAGAAAAAAAAGTTATGATAATCAAGAAGGGAACAATTTAACAGCACACAGACAATACATTCCTTGTCTGGTTAAAATACTTTAGAAATCTCTTCACACACAATGAAACAAATGCAAAGAATTGCAGCTATTTAGGTGGCATTTGGCTTGGACTCCTTGCCATTGCTGCTGCTCTAGTGAGATAATTTCCAGCTTTGCATAATGCTTGGTCCTGCCTTTGCTTTCACTGGCCTCTTTGCTGGTGGCTGCATCTGCAAATGGCTGCCATCACAGTCTCCTGAGTCGGTCCTCAGCACTAGTCCCAAGCAAGTCTTCTCTAAGCTTCCTGCCTTCTCCAGCACAGCTGATGGGGACACTTGCAGCAGCTTCAGGGACAAAGCCAGGTGCAACTTAGGGTGTGATGCCACATCCTGTGCTTCTGTTTATAAAAATCTAGAGATAAGTGCTCAAGTATCAGCGTCTCCTGTGGCCGTCTTGTCTTTGCCCTGTTGCTTGTTGCAAAGCAACAAAACATTGGAGATTTTAAAGGCAAGCCATTTTGGAAAGACATGTCTGATGCAATACCTGCTTTATTCTGTAGTAGATCACATGCAGGACTGATGCACCTTGGTGACTTGATTTTCTGAATGATGCTTCAGAAAACATCCAGGAGTTCTAGTTTGGTCCCTTACATTATGATCTTTTGCATTTAGGAGCCTGCAGTCAAATCTGACACCCCAAAAATACCAGTAATGCTAACAGCAGTAGTAGGAATTGAGGTTTTCCACCTCTTTTCCTGTGTAGAACTTCTGTGTAAGTGATATTGCCTTGGGGATGGAAGCAGCATACCCAGCCTTTTGAAGAGGGCTCCCAAAGGGGTTTGTCACCTATGTGTTGATTAGCTGGTTGGCATCATCATTACATGCTTGTTCAGGGACCATGTTTGAGCTAAAAATACAGGGTGAAAACCATTCCGCATTGTCAAATATGTCAGCATGGTGCAAGCACAAGCTGTTTGTTCCACAAGCTCTTTTTTCTGCAGACTTGTAACAGTGATTATACAGCTGTATGGGGGATACTTCAGCATCCTTTTGGTCTTCAGCAAATGTGAGATTGTCCACAGGACATGACTTTGCTGTGAGAGAAGGGTACTGATGGCAGTAGATGTTTCAATGTGTTTCAAATGGATATAAGCATATGTGAGACAATGCTGAATGAAGATTTCTGCTCACTTGTCCTCCAAGGAGATATCTGGGGTCTTTGTTGGCCAAGCAGCAAGGTTAGGCTTAGGTTTTCTTCTTTCTGTAGTACCAAACTCCTTGTTCTGCTTAATCTGCTTTAGTGTTATGCTCTTCTGCAAATTGGAGGTGAAAATTCTCAGGAACAGCAATGCCTTGAAATAGGTAAGGAGTGGCATTTCAGAAGCTGAAACAACTGGTGATTGTTGGGGAAGTGATAGTATTGCTTATGTAAAATGGTGTCCTGTCAGCTTATTTTTACACATGGTGTTTTATGTTTGGCTGAACAGATGTTTATTATGGTTTACTCTTTGCTCAACCACATGGCAGATTGCTTATTTTCTTACGGGTTTGTTTTGAAGAATGGGGAAGGAAATCTTATCAACCTGATATAATAGGTATGTTAACCATTAGATAAAAGGAGGAAGAATCTCTTATTTTAATTGAAAATACAATAGAATCAAGACACAAAAAGTTGGACAGGGAACAAAAGTAATAAACATGAAATGCACTGTAAATACAAGACAAGTACCAGTGGCAGTTGGTCTATTGAAGTTGGTGGGAGCTTTGCCATCAACTTCTGTGGGACAGGATTCACCCAAGGATGTGGCCCCTGACCCAGGGTCCACCCTGCTAGGCTACCTAGGTGTGTCCTTGCTTCCCACCACTCTCAAAGACTTTGGCTCCAGCCAAAACATGGAGATACCCAAAGCCTTGGAGTGAAGCCATTCCCTACCCAGAGTCTGAGTGGCTGGGGCTTACAGCTCGATGTTTCTCATTGCAGAAACCAGAGCTAAAGCAGGAGTGAGAACACTAGGCATGTGCAGAACAAAGCTGAGCTGTATTCATTCAGATTCAAGTTTCCTCAGCTTGAAGGTGGTTAGGTATCATCAGGTGACATTTCTGGCATAATTTATATTGTTTTCTGTTGTTAGACTGCATTATGGCACATGAATACTGACTGCGCATTCAAGAAAACGGCTTATCTTTTCAAGTGAGGTTGGGAGTGGAACCAGCCCAGAACAAAGGGTCACTTCAAAGTCAAGGATGACTGTTTCAGAAAGCAAAATCGCAGCTGGATCCAACTTCTAAGGAGGGAAAAAATCATAATCTCTGCCAAAATTACCCTTTGATACCCTTGCAAAGATAACAAATGATACAGAGAAGGTTTTGGGCAGAGGTGTAATGACTCTGTACTACATCCTGCTAAACCAAAAGATTATTCTCCTGAAAAAAATCCGTCTTCATTGAAGGTCTCTTTGTCAAGCTACAGTGAATATAATTGAAAAGAAAAGGTTGATTTTGTACTTGCTGTTTCAAAAGCAAAGAAAACATGTAAGAGATTCTTAGGATGGTGATCAGTCACCAGTTGTTCAGTGAGATGAACAACTGTGCTGTGTGTGAGGGCCACAGAATGTGGCTGCAGCGCAGGTGCTGTGCCCTGCATGCAGCTCCCTGTTTGCTACCTGCAGGCTGTGGCAAGTATTTTATTCACAGCAGAGATGCTCAGACTTTGAGATGCTTTTTGAGAACGAGGGAGTTGATACCTTAATCTGTATATCAGCTAGAAGAGCACTGTCTGCTGGCATTAAGCCAATTGTGGGATGTTGGTCTTTATTTCTAGGTCTGTAATAATTAAATAGCCTTTCTTCTAAGCAAATTATCTGTAAAAAGCAGTTCTGCTTTATTCTTGATGGCTCTAGTACAGCTGTGAACACCTGTAGATGAGCCCAAGGGAGCTTCCAAATGAAATTGCTTTGAAATAAGTTTATTCTTGGATACTCTTGAGTGATACATAAACTTGAAATAATTCACTAGATTTTTTAAAAAAAATAATAAATTGTATGTCCCCCTGCCTCCCTCACCTTGATTTTCTGCATAAGAAATGTTCAGCAGCTTGTAAGAAGAAGCCCAGTATACTCAGCAAGGTTGACATCAACTTGGAGATGCAAATCCTGAGGAGCACATTGCATAAGTCACTGTGGTTTGGGGAGTTCTGAATCTGTAGCCTCCCCAAGGGTGAAATCTCTGAGTTTCTCTGGTGCTCCCTTATGATGGATCCAGCTCAGCCTCAGAAGTCCATCAAGGCCTGACCAGGGCTCCGTGCAAAGGACACAAGAGGCACATCCAGCTGCACTGCATCTCTGCAGACCTCCCTGGCTCAACATTCAGCTGCATCCTGAGCTGGGCCATCTCTGCTTTCTTTCTTTTTTCTGTCTTTATTAATAGCCTCAGCCAAGCCTTCCCTGTAGTCTTCTGTATTGCTTCTGGGCCATTAAATGTCTAAACTTTGCCATAAATATTGACTTACCACTAAGTAAACTGTTTTTCAGTAGTCCTTTGGCAGGTCTTGATGTTTCTGTACTGCAGAGTAGACCCATGTTTGTCCTGAAATCCAGAGTTTGGTTCTGAGTCAAACTGGTCTTGCCTTTCACATTAACTTTGGAAGGTAAATTCATTAACGCATGTCTGTTGCTCATGGTTGGTTGTAGTTAATGGCAGCAATTTCTTTGTTTTGTTATGGAGGGCTTTTTTTTGTACCTTCTGCAGCATTTTTTTCTTCTGCGTGGCACTAGGATTCTCTCCATTTCCTGGAGCTTCAGGCTGAATATAAACCAGTACCACTGTTGGGCAGAGTGGGTGAGTTAGCCACATTGCAGGGATATTCATGAAGGCATCAGCGTTATCTCTCTGCATCGCTCTGGTGGGAGTTAAGCAAAACCTAAGACTTGGGTCATCCTAGAAAGCAATAAAATTCATAGAGGATACTCCAGTGTCACAATCTTCATGTCTGTTTAACCCAATTCAAAGCTGGGGACTGTCCCACCTGTCCCAGCTTTAGGGAGGTGGGCAGTTGTCCAGCCAAAAGCAATCCTGGCTGACACGGATTTGGGTAAGGTTCAAGTAGGAAGGAGATTGTTCACTCAATCTGTCAAACAAATGCACTTAGGTGAAAACTTGGGTCTGTCTTCCTGCTGAAGGGAGAAGATAGTTTTTCTTCTCTGTATGTGTTGGGAACTCCCATGGCTAATGAAAAGAGATTTTTGTAAGATTGGCCTAAAACCTGCCTTTCTTTGTCTAAATCCTTGTCTGTTGGGAGTATGTTTGAGAACTGTTGGTGGGATACAATTCCTGACACAGTGGGCTTTGTAAATCCTCAGCCCTGTTCCTGCAGTTGTAATTACTTCCTCGTAGTAGGGGAGTTTGTGTAAAGCCAAGAGAAAGGGATTTAAGTCAGGATTTATGACTGGTGTCTTGGAAAAGTGAAGAGGATTTTTGGTTTTGTAAGTTGATGCTGTGGTGACAAAACTGAAGTATGGATTTAACAGTTGACTCAGTTAATTAAGTTTCTTAGCATGTATTTTCCCACCTTTTATACTGGGTTTTAGCTGGAGCTGATAAAGTACCAATCTCACTGAACTGTACTGTAAATTGCATTTAGGAGTATTTTTGCCCGCATGTTATTTTCACCATAGTATTGATGTTGGTGTGCAATGTGTACTGCTGGAAAATGTATGCCTCAGTCCAGCACTGCATCTAAATAAAAGACCCTTTTTCCTTTTCCATAATTAATGAAGAAACATTTTTAAAGCCCTTTTGCTGAAGCCAGGCTTGTTGGTGCAGTGTGGATACCAGGGTGGGGCTCTTGGAGCTAGAGGATGCAGTGTGAGATGGAAGATGAGTTTCATCCTTGTAGGATGTAGCCACACAACCTGTGTATTTGTAGAGGAAAGCAGAGAAAATCTGATATCTGCACAACACATCTTACAGAGGAGGTTGTCCTGGAGTAGCTGTTTCCTCAGGCTGAGCACCTATCAGATTGGGATGCATTACATGCACCCCTGCAACATCTCAGGTTTAAATTCATCCCAATAGTACAAGGTTTGTGCATTCTACAAGCTCTCTGCAGTGTGAACCAAAGTGTGATAAATGGGGCAATTGGGACATTCACTTTTAAGGTACTCTCTGGGACAGAACAGGAAAACCCCTCTGAAATCTAAAAGACAGAATTTGCATTTTTAGTTTGCCCACTTGTACATGGACAGGGTGACTCTGGTGCGGGATGGGAACTGGATTGGAATATTGCCTCTCTCCTGGGATTGCACAAGGTTTGCAGCATGACTGAGAGCTGGAAGTAGAAAATGCTTTAGTTTTGTTTATTTTAATTGCCCATGGTTAAGTCTAGATAAACTGCCTAAGGAGCCATTTTGCTCTGTAAGAAGGTGGAAAGTGGGAAATTTCATTTGTGAAATATAACAGGGCTGTAGCATTGTACCAGTGCATCAATACTGATGTAGGAGGGTATTCTGGTCTGGATAATGATGGCAGCATCTTTCTTGCAGGCCCAAACAGGAAGATGGACTGTCAGAAAATTACCAATTTTGGAAACCAGCTTCTTCGTCGGAAAAATGTGGACTGTGCTCGAGAAGACAGTCGGCTCTCACGATGCCTCAACACGTTTGACTTGGTGGCTCTGGGTGTAGGCAGCACTTTGGGTGCAGGTGTCTATGTACTGGCTGGAGCTGTGGCACGGGAAAATGCAGGACCTGCCATCGTTATCTCCTTCTTGATTGCTGCCTTGGCTTCAGTGCTGGCCGGACTCTGCTACGGAGAATTCGGTGCTCGAGTTCCTAAGACAGGATCAGCTTATCTCTACAGCTACGTGACTGTGGGTGAGCTGTGGGCCTTCATCACAGGGTGGAATCTAATCCTCTCCTATGTCATTGGTAAGTACGGTGGATGCACTGCGAGACCCTAGCTGTAGCTCTGTAAGGTCACCCTTGTTTGGGTGCCTGTGTTACTGTTACAAAATACATGCTTCAGTCTTGCACTCACTGAGGATTTCAGGACTCATCAGCGGGATGCATTCTTGGTGGCTCCTGCCAGTTGGTGAGGTGAGTCATGTGCTGCTGGCTGAGGGTTTATCCTAATGTGGGCTTCTTGCTGCTGGGAATTCCTCTGAATCTCCACCTCATCCCTCTGGCATCCCCTGGCTGCTGCACACTTGTTAGGGCACAAAAGAGTGTCCCCTCTTCTGAGGAAAGAGCTGCTCACAGAAAGATGCTTTTATACAGACCATCTGTACTCGCAGCTGATCAAGGATTAATTCTGGTCCCTTTGGGATCTATTTAAAGTATCTGGAGATCAGAGTTTTGTCTTGTGAATTGCTGCAGAATTAATCTTGAGATGATCTGCAGGTTCACAGTCTCAGGAAAATACAAACCTAATCCCTTCTAAGCCCTTGACTCCCACTAGGAGAGGCCCTGGATCAGGCTCAGAGCATGCGCTGTGCAACTCAGCTGATGCACTGAAACTAAGCCACACTTTGCTAATTAAGGATTCATGTCTTTTCAAGCAGACTCTGGGCACGCTGCTTGTTATCACGCCTCTAGTTAAGGCTGCAACAGACTTGCTAGTTGGGAGTGAAAGCTTGCTAGTTAAACTGAAAACCAACTGTATGCTAAATTATTAAAGGGAGTTGGTTTTTTTTAAAATGCATTTTAGGGGATCTGTAAGCATTACCTTGGAATTTAGTTTCCATGGTGCTTGAAAGCTAAGATCATATCAAGAACAACAGAGTGGCATAGCAGCTGCCTGCCTGAGATCATGCTGGCTTTCCTCTGTGTGTAACGTGAAATGCTTTTTCCTCTTCTCCTCCTCCTTTTTAAAACAAAAAAAAATTAAAAAATGAGAAGATGAAAATCCAGAGTCAATTAAACTCATCCTCTTAAGAAATCGGAGTCCTGTAGTTATTTTGTGAATAACATTCACTGGAAGGAGTAAATAAAAATAATTTTTTAAAGAAGTAAGTGTGTAATTTCCTCCAGACTTCTAAAAGGGACTCTGATTAGGCTATATGTAGAAAAATTGAACAGACTTCTTGGTAATTTTTCTTCTGTTCCAGAAACATAATGATAAATCATCTCCTTCATGCCCTTCATCTAGTTGGTTTTGGGGCCCTTCCTACCATGATACTGGACGACCAAAATGAGTGACACAGCTATGGTTGCTGTCCCAAAACCTGATTCTGCAAATGCACAATGAAAAATTTTGACTCCTGAATGTTCTACTCCGAGGATCTGGTCTCAGAGTGGTATTTCTGAGATTTTTTTTCCCCTCTCATAATGGATTTTGAACAACTGCCTCAGTTTTTATTTCAGAGTTGACTGCTCACTGTACTTTCACAAGGCAGAAAATTAATTAAAAAATTAGTAGATACTATCTATGAATGTGTTCAAATACAACTTGGTTACTTTTTTTTCAGTCCTGTGTCAAGAATGTGTATTTGCAAACTGTCTTTCATAATTTGTGAGGAAGTGTGGCTAAGGTGGAAAAATACTGGGACAATATGAGGTATAGGAGGTCTCTTTGTCTTACCCAGCCTTTGTCTCAGTGCTAATTGCCCCTCTTGTGAGCAAGGACAACTCCCAGCAGCTTCTGGGGTGTGGAAGGGAAAGATATGTTGGCTGCCACTCTGAGGCCCCACTCAACTGGCTAGATGAGACTTTTGAAAGTGTTTGTAATGGTTCCTGTACTCTGGGTTAGACACACGGGAGAAATACCAACCAGATATTCTCAAGAGGTCAAAACAACACAAAACTTTACTGGCAAACTTGAGAAAAATCAGGGAACTTTGGCGAAAGACTTAGTACAACATCCAATCAACATAAAACACTTCTCACAGTGTTAATTTAGCCCATCCAGCTTAGCAAACTTTAAACCCATTCCATGTTAAGTTACTCAAAATGTTCCAAGAAGAGGGAATTAGAAGAAGGAGCAAAAGATAGAAAAGATACAGAAAAGCACACATAGCTACCAACTCATGGGTTCCAGCAGTGTTCAGATAGAAACTCCAAGGGGAAAGTAGGGTCAAGACATGTACTGGACTTGTGCTGAGTCTTAAAAACCCCTGGGCCCTCCCCCAAGGTGGGACTTCTGGTCATTTGGTTACTTAGGAGCTGGGTTAGGGTAAGTGGAGCCCTGTCCCTGGTGTGCTAATGATTGACACCACTGTGGGGCTGGAGTGTGTGTGGGGACAGGGCGCTGTCTCACCAGGGGAAGGCTTGACCTGCTCACTTACACACAGGTATCCCAAAATGTCTTGAGATGTCAGTCCGTCTAGTCTCTAACAGGCATGCACTGCACTTCAGAGCCAGGGATTTAGAGGGACAGAAAGCCAATTTTTTTCTTAATCTTGCTGAGAAAATTCCAAGCAGTGCATTGAAAATGAGCTTGCATCTCTAAGGGGCCTGGCCAACTTGGTGTTTTCATGCTGAGGTTCTCAGACATCTGCTCAGAAAGTATTATTAGGGTGGAAAAAGAAATCCTGGCGTCCCAGGATGGGTGGCCAGTAGCCTTTAATTCACTGATGTGACTTGGCTTGGGGGAGGGCTCATGTGGAGTCTTGGAGGTGGGTGAGAAAAAAATGGGCATGCAACTGATCAGTTATGGTCTAGAGAGGAGGAAGGTGTCCAGGACCAGGATCTGATGTGGACTTTCTTCTGGGATGACGTGGGTTTGGGGGAACTGTGCCAGATTGTGGGATGCATTTCAGGAACTGGAAAGTGGTGGGAGCTGGTAGTGGGATGAGTAGCAGCATCTCCAGTGAGTGGCCACTGCTGGGGTTTCCTGGCACTTGGTCACCTCCTTGTCTGTGCCTGTTCTTGCAGCGAGCCCAGCAGCTGAGCTCTGCAGTTCTCCTGGGAGCTGTGTACTGCAGGCAGGAGCCAAAGCCAATCTGGTGAGGCTGTGCTGACCCAGAACTAGTAAATCCTCCTGGGTACAAGCTGAATGTCTTTGCACTGTGCTCTCTAATAACAGCGAGATATTATCCAGGTGTTTGTGTTGTTGAAAGAATGTCAGATTGCCTCTGCTCCCTCAAGCCTGCTGGTTACAGAGAGTTTCAGACAAATTGCTGACAGTTACATGGAGCTGGCATCCAAGCAGCTGGCATCTAATATAACACATGCAGGAGCTGGGTGTTCCTGTCCTAGAACATGAAATATTAGAGCTAGGACCAAAAAATAGCACTAAAATAGTCTTTTTCCTCAAATCGTGCCAAAGCTAAGCTGAAAAATTGTAATGTGGTATCCAAAAACTTCTGCAGTTTCTCAAGATTAGATTGATGGCAGTGATGTCCAAACTCTTTAAAAGTGTTCACACTGCAGTTTTCTGTCTCAGTGAACAGAAGAGTCTCCAAACAGGTCTGTTCTGCTGCTTACTTTTTATGCTGTTGCAAAGCTGGATTGGTCAGGTGAGTTTTCCCAGCTGTGCTGCAGGTGCTGCCCACTGCTGCTGCAGAGGATGTGGCTGTAGGTGAACACAGACACTGTTTAACAGGATTGCAGGTGCTGGAGTTGGGACCTGAACACCCACTCACAGGTGAGTGTGACAGGACAAACTGTTCTGGGTGGAAAGGGGCCCCGATGGTATGTATACCCTGAGGAACTGCTCTGCAAGCCAAAACCAAGCCAACCTCTTTTTTAAACTAGGTAATTATGTACATGCAATTATAGTAGTAATTATAACATGCAATCAGATGCTGTTATGTGTAGTGTACTGTATAAGACACTGGGAGTGTAACTGTAACACTTTAACACAGGAGAGGGAGAAGTTGGCTTTTACCAAACCTACTTATTTTACAAAATCCTGTCTCTGTCTGGTGGTAGCTCTTTGTTGTTACTATTTCAGTTCTCTGAAATGACTTTTATGGCCCAGACAATGTCCCCAGCTTGTTTGTCCTGAGAGCCCAGGTGCAGTCCCCATCCCAGCAGGCTGCATGTGGTTGGGGGCTCTCGAACCGCAGCAAACAGCAGCCCCACAGGGCAAAGCCTAAGCACTTGCTGCAGGCAGGAACCATGCCACTTGCTACGGTCATCACCAGCATCCTGAAATAGGCTGACTTATGCTCAGATAACATGTAAATTGTATCTGAGTCCTTTTCCTGCTTGGGTGCTCTAGCACTGGAGGTCGGAGCAGACCTGAGTGTTGCCAGAGTGCAGAGCTGGGCAAGTGGTGTAGTCCAGGCTCTGGTGCTCCAGCATTGCACTGCTGGACAACAGCTGGCCTCTGTAAGGTCTCTCTGCCTGGGCTGCAGCCACCTAACTGAGGCTGCCACAGACTTCTTGCCAGCGTTACATTTGGACCTCTCTGGTCACAGAAATTACCAGGTTTGGGGGAAGGTCGGGCTGTTGGGGGTGTAAGGAAAAGGTCAGCCTGGGCAGTATCTAAGGCAAATTTGAGGTTTGCAAAGCCAGACTAAAAGGATTTTGCTCATCTTGTCAGCTCAACATAAGTCTGAAGCCCACCACCTGTGTGTGTTACCATCAGAGCAGATGCCAGGCATGAACACAGGCTGTAGGCTGGGTATGGAGAGGAAAGGCTTCTCCCAACACGTGGGAGCACATGCAAGGTTGCTTTGAGGCCCTCCATATTGAAAAACCTTACAAAGTTCCCCCTGGTTTGGAACATGTGCCAGCCACAAAGGGTGATCTTTGTCCTTTCTATCCTCTGGCAGGAACTTCAAGTGTGGCCAGAGCCTGGAGCGCGACGTTTGATGAAATCATAGGGCAGCACATTGAAAAATTTTGTAAAAAATACATGACAATGGATGCTCCCGGAGTGCTAGCACAATACCCAGACATCTTCGCCGTGGTGATAATCCTCATCCTAACAGGTGAAGCACTGGAGGGATTTGTGGGTCTTGCACTTCCTTCTTTTGTAATCTCATTGTTTGCGTTTGGAATGAGCATGGAGTCCTGATTTATTTTGGACAACATATTAAAGACTCTTTCTTTGCTACAAGTGTTGGATTGACCTATATAGCTGCTGTGGAGAGCGCAGGGCATAGCCTGTTTCCATGGTTTTTAATTAGAGGGGAGCATTCTCGATATTTTTTGAGCCACTTTTTAAACCTTCAATCAAATTTTATATAAGGAGGAAAAGAAAAGATGACTTGTTATCCTCAATCAGGTATGGAAGTTTAATCCTCCCTCCACAAATCCTATTACACAAAAATTTCATGCAGTTGATGTATCAACCTTATTCCCCCTTTGATAATCTGCCAATTTTTCATGCCTTGAGCCAGGAAAGTGAGGAAAATACAGAAAGAGGACTTATTTACAGTCTCATGTACTACTGTTTTGTTTGTTTGGTTTTTTTTTTTTATGTATGTGGGCTTCAGTTTGCAGAAGTGAATACAAGACTCCAGATAGATAAATGTATCACAGTCAGAGCCTCTTTTTTTTTTTTCTATTTCCTGAAAATGTGCCAAGGCTTTGATCAAAAATTGGAAAAGTTTTGACAGCTTGCAAGATCAAAATTCTTCTGAATGCTTACTGCTACTCCAGCTGAATCTTGCAAAGCATTACCAAGTTTAGGCAAATTAAAAATGACACTTTTTTACTCCTCTGTGACTTCCAGCATGCAGAAGCTGCAGTGTCTCACTAGCAAGGTTATCCTGACATTTCCCACTCTGATCAGAATGGCTTTCTCACCATATGAGCTGTGCTCACAGGGACAGGCCTCACAAGCAAGGGACAGTTTGGCATCTGGGTTTGCATTTGGATCTAGGACTACATTGAGGGCTGCTGAAGTCAATAGCAGCCCTCTGTTTTCAGGCTTACATCTGAATGGGAGAGCAGATTTTCCTCTTTCTTCATTTTTATATAATAAGAATTGCTTTCATTTCAAATCAGAGTCTGGTCTTTCACCTCAGATACAATTTAAAAAATTTAGAACTCCTTACATTAGCACTGCTGAGGTATAAAATTATAAAGGTTACTTTATAATAAGGTAGCTTTATGCTCCTGCATGAAGCAAATTCCATGGATTTTAGTGAAAACGGCAAACCATAATTTTCTAAAAAAAAGCTGCTGAATGCGCAGCTTTAGTTGCAGATATAATCACCACAAGTTTATGCCTGCTTGCACTGTCTGGAGCTTCAGATTTTTAAAAGGTATCTTACAAGTTTTCATGGGCTGGTATGCAGTCTTGTCAAATGCTTCCCTGATTTGTCTGTCTCAGCTTATTTCCTATTTTAAAAGAGGGAAAGGTGAGAACACAGGATGTTCCTCTCTCCTTGAAGTCCCTTAGAACAGGGGTAAATGAACACTGGGTTGTGTTTCTCTTCTCCCTCAGGCCCGTGTGAAGTTTTCTTACTTCTCCCTCAGCCTTAGATTTGGGTTAAAGGTTTCAGTTCTTAAAAATCAGGCACCTGAAGAGGAAGTTAAAAGAACTTGTCTATCTGAGAAGCCAAGCTATGCC
Organism: Lichenostomus cassidix; assembly: GCF_008360975.1. Classification (NCBI taxonomy): domain Eukaryota; kingdom Metazoa; phylum Chordata; class Aves; order Passeriformes; family Meliphagidae; genus Lichenostomus; species Lichenostomus cassidix. Next base: position 68,015,624 of record NC_139479.1, read on the forward strand.
TCAGTGTTTGCCAAGGCCTGTAGCCATGCTCTTCTTCAGAAGGGTGATCTTAAGACCAAGCTAAAATCTCACTGAACTTACTGGCAAAGCTCTTCCTGATTTACGTGGGAGCAGGATTCCCAAGATGCCACCTTCTTCTTTGTATTTAGCACTAAAAGTAGCTATTAGAAGTAGAATCCTCCTGGATTTGATCCCTGCTCATATTTCCCCCTATTTCTAAGCTGTATGTTGTTCATAACTTCTTCATTTGGCCAAGACCTCTAAGACAATGTTCCTTCATGAAAAACTGCCTGGTGTGTTTTCTCCAGGTCTCTGTGTGGAGTTTGAGGCTCTGGGAGTAGTTTAGGTGTGTTAGCAAAGCACTCTACCAGGGACATAGTCCACATGGGCATGCTGGGTGGGAAGGTGTGTCACACTCTGCAGCAGTAGTGTCTGGGCTGGAGTCCTCATCCTGCTTCTGGGTGAGTTAATCCTGAGCTACTTGGCTTTGTGAAGAACCAAGGTGTGATAATTTGGGCAGAGCACAGCATGAACAGTGATGAGCTCTGTCTGCAAGTCCCCAGCACCAGCTGCTGGTGGTGAAATACTGACCTATGCCATTTTTTCCCCAGGACTTTTAGCTTTTGGTGTGAAGGAATCTGCACTGGTGAACAAAGTGTTCACCTGCATCAACGTCCTAGTCCTTGCCTTTGTTGTGATCTCTGGCTTCGTGAAAGGATCTGTTAAAAACTGGAATCTGACTGAACAGGACATTTACAACACCAGCCACAGCATTTCCAAAGACAAGTAGGTTGGATGTTTTCATCTCAGAAACTGGTGCATTTTCAACAGCAAGTTTAAATGGGGGGTTGTGGACTGAGTTAGAAAACCAGTGTATGGCATGAGTGCCTCCTTTGCCTGATACCTTGGAGGCAAAGTTGTCTTTGGTACGTGTTTGCTGAAAGCAGGCTGTGCTGATGGGATGAAAATGCTAGGAGTAGGCTGTGTCAGCGTGGGCCCTGCTGCAGGACCAACTATTTCTAGCCTCATAACCAGAATGGCATCCAAAGTTGAGAGAAAAGAGCTCTTTAGACAATGTCGTACTCAAGGCTACACCAGGCTGGCTCTGGTACCTTTATGAAGCCATGTCCAAATATAGCTGTGTATGTTCTTGGAATACTTGGGCAATATCTTTGGGGCATTGTGATACCTTTTAGAGACCTTGTCCCAAATGCCTCAATAAAATGAAGGCAAGTTGCAGATTATTGTAATGCACTGCAGCAATCATATCATAAATCTGTTTTTAATGATATTTTGCTGCTTCGCCAAAATTCTGTCATCCTATACAAGATCAAAATTAAGGAGCTTACAAGGCTTACCAGTAAGACAAAGCTATTAATTTTTGTTTGAGACTGTGCAGCACAGAATGAGGGCCTTTAGATATCTCCACATATATCAGCTCAGTCCTGGCTTGATACCTAAACCGTTTATGCTGGCCTGCAAGGAAGCACAGTTGGGCAAAGTCTGGAGAGATTCATAAATGTTGCGTGGGTCAAACTTATCTTGTGTAAAAGCCACTTCTTGAGCCTCTTTTCAGAATTCAACCTGCTGCGAACAAATTGCTTCTGTAGGAAAGCTGTCCCCTCTCCTTCCCTGATGCTATTCCCATGCAAGGAACAATTAATGCAATAGTTTCAAAGTGTAGCTGCAGCTCTTTGACCTGTAGGACTTACTATTTTTGTAAAATCTGTCTGGGGTTTATTTTTTCATTATTTCCAGAGTAATCTACATTTGGGTTGTGCTATTTCTGTAGGCCAGTTTTCATCTAGAGTCTCAGCAGAGACTGTGAGAGAGTTCGGATGCTTATACATGAGAAGACTTGCAGATTTGGGATTTATTTTAGTTTAGCTGCCTTGATTCATCTTTACAAAGGCTTTTCACTGGAAAGGTGACCTAAGTCACTTGAACTGAAGGGTATTATGCTTGCTGTATGTCACTCAACACAAGGCACATGGATCTGGGGTCCCAATCCAGAGTGCACTGGGATCAGCCTATGTCTGTTGACTTAAATGAACTTTGGATAAGGCTCAGCAAAGAATTTGGTGTGTCAGGGATGCAGGCTCCACTTCGGTGTCACAGTTGCAAAAATGGTTTGGGTATGAGCTTGGCACAAGGAATTTGGCAGTTGAGAATGGAAGATGGGGTTGGTTTTAAACAGTCATGGCACCCTGCATTCCTCGCTTGTGTCTACTCATCTACACTTTATCTGAGTCCATCTGAAGTAAAAAGTGGATAGATGTTTCTCAGTCTTCAGCTTTTCCAAAAGCTTTTCTAAAAGCTTCTGTTTAAATGAATATGTGTATCTACTCACATGCAGTAATGTTAGGATTTTTAATATTCATGCTATTTTCTCCTTGTCTTAGTCAAGACACTTTTATCCACCCCGCAAAACAGGTGGTGGGAACAAACCATGAACCATTTTTATTCCATGCATCTCCCAGGCTGTTGCAGGCCAGTCCAAAGCTAGTAGGGCAGGGCTTAGCATTTTGCCTGGTATTCATATGCTAGCATATGAAAGGGAGAGCTTGCTTCTTCAAACTTTGGCTTTGGGTTTTGTTATGAGCTATGTGAATAGCTTTGTGACTTCCATGTAGGCAGGATCACTTCTAATCCAGTGCCATGCCTTTCAGTCAAACACAGGAAGAAAAACCCTATGGTGTTGGAGGGTTTATGCCCTATGGATGGAAAGGAGTCCTCTCAGGGGCAGCCACATGTTTTTATGCTTTTGTGGGATTTGACTGTATTGCTACCACAGGTAAGAGAGAAGATATCTTCATTCTGGTTATGAACCTGGCTGCTGGTAGATAGACTTTCAGTAATGTTGCAGAGCACAGATAACAGGGAATTCAGGGCACTGCATTTGTTGTCCCTCTGAACCTCAGCTCAAAATAGGCTTTTGGCTCAGCTACTCCTAATAATGAAAGTGCTGAATTTGTTCAAGTCCCTGAGTGCCCGAGTGCTGAATTCTAGCTGCTGTGACACACAGATACACTGTACAACTCACGAGCTTCCTTCCTTCTTTGCCTGCAGGGCCCAAGCTTGTGGATGGTCAGTGATGACACTAACCATGTCATACTCCACAGGAAACATGTCCAGATTTACCAGCTAGGCAAACATGGAAGGCCTGGTATGAATTTAAGCCTCTAAGTCCAGATGATACTTTAATCAACAGGTTATTCTGGAACAGAGTTCTTCAGTGCCTTCAGCTGAAGAAGCTCTGATGGCTTGGAGTATTTTAAAGAACCAGGGAAAGAGGAAGCCTCTGGGGAGTAATCTGCACCCTAAAGCTGTGCCTCAGAATCAGGAGGAGTTTTTACCTCTAAAGGTTAAATGGTCTCATTTTGAGAGAGAAGCCGTCAGCATAGTCATATTTCTTGTGGCTTAGAAGAATCTTAATTCCCTGAAGAAGGGATTATCCTTAATTTCACATTTGGCAAGAACTGTTGGAGCAGAGGGAGAAGGAAATCATCACAGACAGATGAAAGCATTACTGCTTGTCTTGTTCCAAGCAAGGAGTTTGAGAAATGTTGGCTCCATTACTCCAGCCAGCCCTGGAGCCTCTCCTTATAGGAGAAACACGTTTATCTGCTTTTGACTTGTAGGTGTATGGATCTGTGTTTATCAGTTCATCCTGCTGAAATGCTGTACCTTAGGAGCTCTTGCTTTCAGAGCAGTTTTGTAGGACTAGGAAGGTGCAAATCTGGTTTGTAAATGATCTGTGCCTGAATTTTGAAGAATTTTCAGTTTTTACACACATTTTTTTCCTACTTGGTTGTTGAAAAATTTCCATAAAAACTAGCGTGGGTCCTTTTTTAAAGATACATTTTCAAAGATCCATATGACTTTTAGGCCCTCTGCCTTTCTCTGTAATGGGCACCTATTGTGCCATGATCAGGGTGTATTAGTTCCAGTGGAGATACTACTAATATGGACATCCAAGGATTTTCCCTACAACTGCACAGTAATTTCATGTTCTTTTATCTCTGATCATTGAACTTGTCCTGGATCTGCACCATTAGGATAGAAGGAGTATAGAAGGACGATCTGTTTTGGGGAAAGAACTATTTTAAATCCAGATTGTTTCTGTGCCTGAGTTTGCACATGTGTGTCAGAAGGAGTGACAGGAGCAACAGAAATGGGAGCAAACAGGCTGTGGTGTGACAAGTGGATGGAGCAGGCCATTGTCAGCATTATGGTCAAAGAGCACCTCTGTGCCCATGAAACGTTTGAAAGCCCCAGCCAGCATGCCTGCCCTAGGCTGGGATAAAGTTTTTGCTCGTCATTTAGCTGATACTTAGATTTCTTTCTTCTAGGTGAGGAGGTAAAAAACCCTCAGAAGGCCATTCCTATTGGCATTGTGGCATCTCTGCTCGTCTGCTTTGTGGCTTATTTTGGTGTGTCAGCTGCCTTGACACTCATGATGCCTTACTACCAGCTGGATACCAATAGCCCTTTACCCAATGCCTTTAAATATGTGGGTTGGGATGGAGCCAATTATGCAGTGGCTATCGGTTCCTTGTGTGCACTTTCTACAAGGTAAGACACTGCTTATCATTTCTGCATCTTTCAGGGCAAATATGTATCTCAACTTCCTTTAAAAAATGGAGCAGAGAACAGGGATGAAGTTCAAAAGTATCAGGATTTCACACTGTGATAAATACCAGAGAAGCAGGTGACCAGTATCACTTCAGAAACTCCCATCTTAGCATAACACCCAGCAGGTGCATCTCAGGAATACAAATCTGGATTGAGTGACTAAGTCATGGAGGCAGCTATGCAATGCAAGCACGGTTTGGGTGCAAGACACCCTGACCTACTGGGTGGAGAGTAGACTTGTGTCAGGTACTGCAGGGTGCATCTTCAGGAGCTCATGGAGCTTACCATATCCAGGGCCATCTGTCTGCAGGTTACCTGCAGGACAACCATCTGGATGGGAAGCAGGGCAGGCTGGAGGCAGAATATGTCACCTCCTGAACTCAGGAGGCCTAATTCAGATCAATTTAGACATACTCAATTAGGTGAGCAACACTCAGAGGCTCATAGAAGTTACAGCCCTTTTACTGCCTGAAAGTCAGCCTGGTTTTATGCCCCAAGGCTAAATTTAAGTATCCAAAATCGTGGCGCTGTACCTCAGTTACCAGCTATCAGTAACATGGGTGGTCAGAGGGAGCCCTTGAAGGAGAAGCTGAAGTGAATGAAAGCCACCCCTTTCCATAATCACACTGCCATAAACTTGCTTTCATTTGTGTGCCTGTGCTCAGCAAGAGGTGATATAAGCAGATTATGTCTCCTTCCTGTGTCTGTAGTCTCCTTGGCTCCATGTTTCCGATGCCTCGAATAATTTATGCTATGGCAGAAGATGGACTTCTCTTTAAATTTTTGGCTAAAGTCAATGAGAAGAGAAAAACTCCCTTAATTGCAACAGCGACATCAGGAGCTACTGCAGGTAGGATCCAAAGACTTGCACGAATCTGTGGAAAGGAGATGTAAGCTCATCTTTAGGACAGATAAGTCCGCTTGACTCTAGCCCACTTACTAATTGGATATATTGCAGAACACAACATCCCAGAGGGTGTCCTGGATTTCCAGGGCATGCCCTGGGGAGTCTGGCTGAGCATGAGAAGCTCGCTGTGTGCCTGTCTGTCTTTCTCAGAGCTCATTGCTGCCATCCTGTCTCATGCGAGGAACTGCCTATATCTGCTCCCTGGGTGCTTAGCCAGCCTTAAAAGTAATTAACTTCCTGCAGGGTGGCAGCCTGGGGTGTCCCAGCATCCTTGTGGCTGTTGGCTTGGCTGGCTTGGCTGAAGACACCACACTGCCTGCAGGTCGCAGCTCTGCAGAAGATGCCAGAGCAGCTGGAGACAGGCAGATGGGCCCTGTGGCACTGGCATTTATTAATCAGTTAGTCACAGCTGGCAGCCATCCTGTTCTCCCCTTCCTTCTCCTGGTCCCCCAGAAGTATGGGAATTAAACCTCCCAGACAGCAAGGATGAGCAGCTTACCCTGTACTTGCAGCCGCCCCATTCCTCACGATGCCTGGCAAAGAGGAGAGCCTTGTTGCTTCCTCTTTATCTTCTGCTGCAAATGCAGGATGAGACGTGGGTACAAGAAAGTGCCACCTTTGGTGGGGAGTTGCTGCCAGACTGCTGTCCTGGCTCTGAGCTCCTGTGAAAGGGCTCAGCTTCTGCCACTGGGACTCACAGAGCCTCCTCACAGCTTCCTTCTCCCGCACCTTCTTCTTCAGGTATTCTTGGGTCCAGACCGTAGTGGGGTAGGAAAAAGAGCACTTTAAGTAAAGAACCCAAGCTTTGTAGTCTCATCCAAACGGTCCATAGTGCCTGTGACCAAAGCCCATACAAAGCTGCAGGGGTCAGCACTTGCCAGCAGAGTTTGAAGGCTGGGTTGGTTGTTGGGGTCCAGGTTGTATATTAAGGACAGGCTGGGCCGAGCTCAGCTCTGAGGTCCCTACACTCTCATATGACTGTTGGCATCACCCAATGTCTGACTGTGTGTCTTTTATCCACTTATTTGCCTTCTGAAAGCCCTATACAAACTCCTGAACAACTGAGGTTACCTGGTATGGGTGTGTAAGCAGGGTAATCCCTGAGGGATGGCAGCCTTTTTCTGGAAACCCCCATGATGATGCCTGCTACTCCAAGATGCCCTCTTTAATGGTTGGTGCCACTGCATGCACAAGCTTGGTTTCACCCCAGCTGAGCTGAGACACCAGAGCAAGGTGCTGCCCATCCTCTGTTCCCTCTACCTACTTCCAGGAGATAACTGTGGCTTTAGGAGTGCTGCAGCTCCACTGAGGGGACTACCAATAAGGTTGTGGCTTAAACCTGTGATTATTATTGGTAATTGGGTGAACATATCCATGTGAGACAAACAGGCTGGAATTTACTGTAGTAAACATTTCCTATTTCAGCTAGTGAGGCTGGGACAGCCCGTGGGAGCTTGAGGTGTTCATGCATCATGGCCTGCCTTTCCTCGTCTTGGGACATCTTGAGCTCCCCTGCCAAGTCCTGAGCAAGAGTCACATGTGTGCTGCATTGTTATTAACGCTTCTGAGATGTGCATGTTCTGCCACATTGCTGATTTTTCTTCTCTCTCACCTTCCTCCCCTCCTACAGCTGTTATGGCCTTTCTCTTTGACTTGAAAGATCTTGTGGACCTCATGTCCATTGGAACCCTCCTGGCTTACTCCTTGGTAGCAGCTTGTGTGTTGGTACTGAGGTAAGAATGTACAAACTTTGTCTCATCTGTCACATAGACAGAAATCCACACAGCAGTCAAACGCCCTCGTAGTTTCTATAGGCTCTAGCTACATGTGTGTGAAAGGCTTGTTTTTTTAAGCTCATGGGAGATTTTGTTAGCTGGATCTACAGGGAGGTCCTCTGAACTTGGTTAACCCTTGTTCCATGCCAGTCCTGCTGTGGTCAACTCTAAATGGCCTGGGAGATATGCCAAGGGGTAGGGATGATAGGTAGATGTGTGATCCTGGATGCCTGCCTTGTCACCACTCTTGTCCCCAGTGTGGGTTGTCCTCCTTTTGAAAGGTGATTCGAGATAAAGTCTAGCAGCAGGAATAGAACTGAGCAGGTCTTTGCAGGATCAGTGCCTTAAGTGTGTGTCTTTTAGAAATGCTGAGCTCCCACAGCTTCCCAAACCTAAGCTAAAAGTCTAGGGTCTTCAGTGCTTGGCACCTTACAGACAACAGCAGTCGACTCAGGAAAACTATGCTCTGAAGACCATGTTACCGAAAGATACATTTGTATGTTCAATTACTTATTCAGAAGCAGATGGAGACTTTCACAGCAAATGCACTGAACTAAGAACAGTCTTGCAGCAGGTGAAGGGCCAGTGCTGTTGTGTGGTACCATTGCTTTGTTTGTGCTCTCCTCCCTGCCCCTTGAAAATTCTTGCCAGTTTACCTTGTCCTTCTTAATTTTCCGGATTTCCCATCCTACTCTTTTCCTCAGAGCTAGAAATGGCTTTTTAATTTGTTTTTGCAAGTTGCTGTACCTATTGCATGACATTTCCCCCATCATGGGTTGGCAAAACTGACAGCCTCTCTTGTACTGGCCTGGGCAGCTGATTTGTCTGCCCCTTGACTGTTTAATGATGTAGCAGCTGAATTGTTTCCAAAGCTGTAAGATCCTGCTTCTAGTTTCTTGCTATAGCTGGACCAAAGGATTTCACTGCATTTCACAATTCTCAGTGTTTAACAAATGCCTCATTGTGAACACATCCCCACAGGAACAGTTTTAAGGTGACTTTTGAAGTGGTCCAGTCCTTTAGTCAGACTTGTGGCTGAGTCACTGACAAAACCTTCTTAACAGAGAGCTGAGGCTGGAAAAGTGTTTTTTATTTATGGATCCACATGGTTCTGTGTCACAGCCCTGTTGAATGTGCTGCTCACACATGCAACAAGCATTCTTGCTTCAGCTCTTCCCTGTGTGGCATCAGACAAGCTAGCAGAGGAGCCTGGGATGGAGGAGCATAGGGCACCAGGAATGTCACTGCAGGGTGCCATAGCTGCAGAGCTGTTAGCTCAGCCACCTCTGTGCCAAAATGCAAGAGGAGAACTGCACAGATGACACAGTGGCCTGGTTATGACCACCTCTGCTGCTTCCTTCTCCTGTCACCAATCATGTCTTGGTGACATGGATGACAGGGTTCATGAAAGGGAGCATTGTCCGCTTTAAAACACTTACGTTACAACTAAGCTGTAGATGATAAGAGCTGGCCATGTTTGCTTACATCATGATGATGTCATTCCTCAAATTTCCCCTTGAAGCAGAAGGGTATAGATGTGATGTGGGCCTGTTCTGGTGCTGCAGTGGTCTGGCATGCAGCCATGACTGACTGCGTGGCTTTTAAATGAGAGTGCCACAAACTAACAGGCTCTTGGTGTCATTTCCTTTTCCTAGGTACCAGCCAGAGCAGCCTAATTTGGCATACCAGATGGCTAGGTCGACAGAGGAGGCAGATAACAACGAGTCTGTGAGCACCAGTGAGTCACAGGCTGGGATTCTGCCAGAGGAAGAGGAGAAGTTTTCCTTCAAAGCCATACTGTGTTCCTCAGATTCAGATCCTTCCAAATTCTCTGGTTCAGTGGTGAACATCTCAACCTTCATCATTGGTAAGAGCTGGGCAGTGTGTCTCTGGGCAGTGAGTCAGCTGGTAGGTCTTTGTACTCACCATGGTGGGGAAACTCAGCTCCTTGATGTGATTTTGATGAGCTCTTGTAATGGCCTAAATAACTGAAGATCTACAGATTAAATTTCTGACTTCAAAAGAAATTCACAGATGTGGGGTGTGGGGGTGTATTGTGGGAAAGGCATATCTGTTATGGTTAGGGTTTTTGTGAGTTGCTCTTTTGTTTGCTGAGCTTTCATATTCTGCTTTGCCTGCTTATGATTTGTTCTTGGGTTTTCCTTGTATCAAAAAAAAAAAAAATCAGTAACCTTTGGTGTCTGTTCACAGGTTTCCTTATTGTGGGTATCTGTATCCTGACTTCCCTTGAGCCAAACATTCTGATAAACACTGTACAGATTATTGCCGCCATCCTTCTTGTCACTATCATCTTCATTATACGGAAACAGCCTGAAAGCAAAACCAAACTCTCCTTTAAGGTGAATGTCCTGGGACATGTAGCTAGAAAAGAGGTGTTAGGGAGGTGGTTGGAGGTGGAAGTGTGTGTTGGCCTGTATGAGAAGGGGGGACCTGGCCAAATGGACATGCATAGAATATAGGCATGATGTGAACTTTTCTATCCAGGCCAAGCTGGAAGGGCAGAACCTGCTGCAGAGGTATGGCTGGAAGGGCAGGTCAGTACCCTGCTTTTTAAAGCAGATGGGTGTAGGATAGGGAGGAGACACAGACTGGAGGAAAGGGGATGGTTGTGAAGGGCCACATCAGATCACAGATACAGGAGGAGAAAGGACCGAAGAGGTAAACTTGTGTGTGAAGATCCAAGGGGTACTCACTAAAAGGCTCTTATAAAAGGCACTTTCATGTCCTCCTTAGTCCCCATGGAGGCTAATGGATGACCATTCTCTTCAACAGCTTTAAGTAAGAGGAACTCTGTTTTCCTGCCCTCTCTGAGTGCACCATCCTTTCCATATTAAACAAACACTAGGATGGGTTTTTCCCCCCAGACTACTCCTACAAGTCATGCTTTAAAATACTGATTTCAGGTAGTTCCCCAATTTATTAAATTAATTTTGGATTATAATTCCATCCTCCAAGCTGCTTTCATTTTGATTGCTCTTCAATTAAAGTTTTTCTGTAAACTCACAGATTTGAATAACTTAATATAGCAAGAATTTTCCAAGGTAGTGTCCAGGAGCAAAAAACTTAGGAACTCTCATCTAGACTGTATTTTCTGAATGTGCTTCTGAGGAGGTCTGTTCATCTTTCACTCAGGATATTTTACCTCCTTTTTTTTCTGTCAGCTGCTACCCTGTCTGAGAAAAAAAAAAATTACACCTGTCACAGCAAAATCTGTAATCGTAAAGTCATAGAATCATTTAGGTTGGAAAAGATCTTTAAGATCATCAAGTCCAACCATTAACCCAGCACTGCCAGGTCCACCACTGAACAATGTCCCTCAGTGCCACATCTACACAGCTTTTAAATACCTCCAGGGATGATGACTACACCACTTCCCTGGGCAGCCTGTTCCAATGCTTGATAACCTTGTCTTTTATCTCTGTGCTGTTCTTCAGACATTTGCAACCTGACTGTGATTTTTCTCCAAAATCACTCTGGAAATCCAAGGCTGACCTGTGTGTTTCCTGGTTGTTTTTCTGTATTTTTTTAATAGGTAATTTTTCTCCCTTGTCCAGTCTTTAGAGACCTTACCAGTCTACCAAGACGTCTCGGAGTTGCTTATTTAATAGTTCAGAGCTCACTTCTGCAATCTCTGGGTACATAACTAACCCACTCAGGGAAATTTTATTTTTCTCTACTGACTTGACAAAGCCAAATTTAGAAGAATATTCTTCTTTTCTCTTCTAATTTGTGTGCCTATCCCCTCTCTCTAACGATGTGAGCAGCTACTTAGCATAATTTTTTTTTCTGACAAAGCTTAAATCAAGAAAGTCCCACATTTCAGACTGTTTGTTTTTGTAAATCTCATTTTCTCTTAGGAGCAAAGTTCTCTTTTCACTTAGTTCCGCCATATTCAGAAACCTTTCTATTATAATTTGCCTTGTTTGATTTTATCTTTGCATACCAGTGCTATTTTTTATGTTCTTATTTTTGCATTTTGGCTTTACTGTCTCATTCTTTGATTCTCCAACCACTAAGGCATCCTTGGTACAGCTGTAGTCATGTCTTGCAGTATTTGCTGGTTTTCTTTGCTTTGGGATAATTTGCTCTCTATTGCTTCATTACCTTGGTACCTGCTGGATGAAGTTCTTCAGGTCCCTCCCATGACATTCCCCTTATCTTCATCTCTTGGTCTTCAGTAGGTGCATATGATGATACAGTCCTTGGTTTTTACTCTTCTCTCCTTTGCCCCACAAGTGTTTAGTATTGCCACTAAAGCTTGCCTCTTGCCTTCTTCCAGACCACAAAACAAACTTTTAAAACAGTTGAACAGCATTGTTCACGTCTCCCTCCCATGGTGGATTGATGTCCTTTTGGGTTTAACCTTGCCTTTTCTCAGATCTGGCAGCTGAAGAGTTGGTAACAGCTGTTACTTCCCATGTACAAGGGATGTGATGTTCTTTCCTGCCCATTAATCATGCCTGTGGATGTGTAACACACACCTTGTTCTTTTTCAGGTACCTTTTTTGCCCTTTCTTCCTGTTGGGAGTATTTTTGTGAACGTTTACCTCATGATGCAGCTAGACGCAGGCACATGGGTCCGGTTTGCAATCTGGATGCTCCTAGGTGAGTTAGAGTGATAAGTGCTATGTCCAAAATTACTAGATTTTGTTAACCATAAATTTACTGTAGCATTCCTGGGAGGGATTCTGCACTGATCATCCTTGGGTGGTTGCCCTGGTGACTTAACTGAAGCCATTTAGGCAGCATGTCACAAGCTTTGTTTCAAATCCAAGGGTCTTGATGCCTTTGTGGGGTCAAAACAACAACCCATGAACCATCTTACAGGTCTCGTTGCCAGCAAGAAACCACAGTTTCTTGTTGGCTGGCCTTAAGCTGCTGTCCAGGTGCTGGGGCTTGTGCTTCTGGAGATGAAGAAGCTGAGCTGCATCCCAAGATGCTCCCAGCAGCCATGTAGATAAGTCTGAATTGCCTGAAATGCTCAAATCGGGGTCCCATTTGGCACTGAGATAGATTGACTTTTAAAGGCTGGTACCTGTGTTCATGGCTTTTTTTCCCTTAGGAAGGTAGTGGCTGTCTGCTAGAAGCTAACTGTGAGGATGGCTGGACTTACACTGGTGTAACTTGACTTAGTGGGTGGGAATAGGGGTTTCTGTTTCCTTGCAGAGCTAACAGTGCCCTCTCCCTTGGCTTCCACAGGCTTTATCATCTACTTTTCCTATGGAATATGGCATAGTGTGGAAGCCAGCTATGCAGCCTCAGCAGAAGTGGAGAGAAACACAGACACTGGCTCAGACAGCTGTAAATGACTATGGTTGGCTTACGGGCGACTGAAGAATGGCTGTGGTGAAAGAAACTTTTTGGTGGGGATCCTGAACCAGATCACACCTGTAATCAGTAATGCAGAAATACTGAAGCGGAATGCAGGCCTCCCCATCTCTGTTACTGCAGCTTGCAGTTTGTTTAGCAGCACAGTTAAAAGGGACCACAAGATAAAAAGCCACAACTCTGGCGTGCTCCCAGCAGCACTGGCAGCTCATCTGGGGCGCTTCCCTCTCTCCCTCACCTGTTTTGTTTTGGTTTTTTTTCCCCCAGTGTGTAGAAAGAGAACTGCTTCTGTGTGCAAATGCTGCTGTAAAACCAGGCCTCCCAAATGTCTTTCTTTCAGTAGCCCTGGGAATTACCTCCCCACAGATAGTCTACCTGATTATACATGGAGTATATTTTGCAGTGCTACTGTCAGCCATAGACCAGATCCATCATTTACCCTATGTGAGCTGTACCTTCTGTGTACATACAAAAAAAAAAGGCTCTCACCAAACACTAGATTTCACCAGGTTAAGAAAACACCTGCAAGATTTGCATTCTTTAAAGTATCAGGTCTCATATTTTTTGTTTTATTTGACTGGTTTTTTTTAGCTATGTACTCACATGCTTTAAAGCACGTCAGTGCTCTGAAATGGTGGGAAGGTTTGTGGTCTCTGATTGTCAGGTGAGTGATCGCTTGCCAGCACACAGGTAACACCAGCAGGTGTTCCTCCTGACTCCACGGAGGAATTGCCAGGTTTAGTCAGGAAACTGTGTGGTGCAAGTACTGCAAAGGCTTGAAAACAACAGATGTCTCTGAAGAGCTGTCCTACCTCTTTGCCTTGGAAATCAGCAGTGGTGTGGCTGTTGTGGTGGGGTGGCGAGCAGAACTGGGCCAGCTCTGACAGCAAGTGGAGCCCTATTTTCCTCCCCCCACATCAGTTTTGTGTGCTGGCTGCATGGCATTAGCAAAGAATTTGGCTGTGATACTTTGGTTTGACCGTGGTGGGTGGAGCACATTCCTGCCCTGGGAAGGGAAGCACAGGAGGATCCTCAGGCATGAAGTTCATACATGAGCAGGGCCTGGTGTCTGCCTCGTGCCCATGGGAAGCTGTGGGGGTTTGCAGGGGCTTCTCAGTCCCAACAGAGCATGCAGCCCTGAAAACACCACTAAACTCTAGGGTCCGACTTCCTGAGGGGAGCTTTCTCTTTGGAGCTGGAGATTGTCTCCATAGCCTGCCTGGAGCAAAAGGCAGGAAATTTGGAGTTGAGACCAGGGTCTGTGTTTGGTTGGCAATGCCTTGGTTTTGGCTGTAAGATGAATTTTTGTTTTAATTCTCTTTAAGAGCTTTCCCTAGTCAAATTAATTCACTACCCTAAAAAGGCTTATTAAAGCACCATGAAGGTGATCCATGCCCAAATAATGCCACTGATTTAAATTCAAATCAGTGAAAAACAAATCATAGAATTGTGGAATGGTTTGGGTTGGAAGGGGCCTTTGAAGATCATCTGGCCCAGCTTACCTGACATTGGCAAGGACATGTTTCACTCAGTCAGGTTGCTCAAAACTCTGTCCAGCCTGACCTCAAACACTTCTGGGGTTGGAGCATCCCAAAGAGATAATGCAGAAATCCCCTTTCTTGACATGAGTGGATGCTTTCCTAGGTGTCCTCCATACTACTGCCTCTGAACAGTGGACAATCTTTAATTTGTTTGTCAGAATGGCTCTTGCTGATGAAGTGACGGGCTCTTGTACCTGTCATTGCGTTGCAGAATGGAAGAACAGACCCCTGAATGACTTGCCCAGGGTCTCACCAGGCATCTGATGCAGCAGAAAGGGGAATCAGAGCATCTCCTGGATTACATGGCTGGATTGTGGACCATTACTCAAATGTTTGCAAGAAAGACTTTACAGCCTTTCTGCCCAATGAAAAGTTTTAATCTTGGCTTGTTTCTAGTACACTGGGAGGCTTCTCTTGGCAGGGTTGGAATTTGAGGAAGTGAAGGCAATGTATTCATTGCCTCCCAAGTGCACTTCAGGGTGTGTTTTAAGTGCAGCTTTCCCCACAAAATGAAGTCGGGTGTCTGCTCCAGTCGCCAGGTCTTGACCATCTGCCAAGCCTTTGCTCCTCATGCATATACAAAGTCTCACTTGAGCAGGGAGAGATGAATTTAGAAATTAAAAGCCACTAAGTTGAAGTCTATTTTGGTTAAACACGGGCAAGGTCAACACACGCCACAGCCTCCCAAAAGGCATGGGAAATGTGGGAGGGCAACAAGATGAAAACTCAGACAGGATCAAAGTTTCCTATTGTACTAAAAATATAGGAATGTTTTTCCCTACCTGGTTACCGGCTTCTGTGCAATGAAAACATGAAACTTGTGTCCTTGCCACAGCTTCATATGCACTGAGCAAGCCAGGGGCCTGGTGAAAGATTTTCAGGAGAATGTTATCGGGCACATTCCTGAGGTGGGGTATGACCTCGCCCCTTTTTAATCCTTGTGGCAAAGCCTGAGCAGGTCCGTGGCTCTCAGCAGGAGGGCAGGGTGAGGGGATGGGGTGTTCAAACTGAGTGAACTGGAACATTGGGGAGTTCAGGTGTTTGCTGATAGGCTTGAACTACTCGCAGAAATGTTCCTGTTGCCACATGCTGGCGCATGACACCTTAATGGAAACACTGCAGACCACAATCCCTGTTCTGGGAGCCCCAGTCATATTGGAAGTATCCTAGAAAATGAATCCATAGAAACTCATAGCATGTGAGCCACTGTCAGGTAACCCAGCTGGCCAGCCATGCTACCAGAAGCCAATGACTGTCTAGAATCCACCTTTACCTTGATGGGGTAACCCTCTCGTGGGATTTTGCTTTGTTTTCCATTCATCTCAGTTTCTGGGGGCACAAAAAACACGACAGGACATGCTGATCTGTATGCACCAGCCCACAGGTGCACTGGCGCACGGATTTATTATCAGGAATATATTACACTTATCTGTACATCATAACTGAAATAATACAAACTCTTCCTGTAATCATTAGCCACATAATAAATGGGACCACAGAACTCCTGCTGCATGGGAAACTGTACAGAGGCTCCTCAGAGTGTCCATGGGACACAACCACAATCAGTGCAGAGACATAAAATACCTGATTTTGCACTTGATAGTTTTTCCTTTCCTCCCCCTGCCTGCCACCAACACAAGCCTTTGCCATGGTGCATCAACTAAGTCAACTCGTCTGTGCCAGCAGTTGCAGGAGGTGCCATCCCAGCAGGGCCAAATGGTACCTTCCCACAATAAAAAGGAGCTTTCTATGCCCCCTGCTCACTACCAGCTCTTCTGCCATCCCATGGCTCCTACCTGCTCCCAGCGCCCATCTCTGGAGCCCCTTGGGAGCAGCTGTAGGCTGCAGCGGTTTTATTGCCACTGCACCCTTCTGCATTGAGTAAAGATTAACGAAATCAAACAGCTTCCCTAAAGACAGAGCTGATAAAACCCTTTCTGCTTAGCGCTGGCTACATTCCCTCTCCTGCCAAAGGCCATCCTATTTCCAAATGGGAAAGTCCCTTCAGTGGCCATGGTGTTCAGAAGTCTCCAGTCCTGCAAAAGCAAACACTTCCCCTTGCTTGGCTTTGAACAGGGTGGGCCAGGGAGCATGGGCTAGAGATACAGCCCCTACCCTGCTGGGAATGCCAAGCTCACCTTGCATGGTTGCAGTTCCCTGGCAAGAGCAGGGCTTAGCAGTTTGGCCATGCATCTGGGGGTCTTCATTCCCTGGGGATGGCTGCCCCATTCAGGGGCTGCTCCCTTCCTCACACTGCCCAAGTGACCTGGGCTTTTCTTTCGCAGCTACTTAAGCACGCAGAGGCAAAGAAAGACAGGACAGAGGAAAAGTATAAAAAAGGAATAACCTTTTTTGGGGAAAAAAGTCCATGTTTCTGGGCTTGCACCAGAAGGAGCCACCCTTCACACCCCCCACAGGGACAGGTTGCTGGGTCCTTCTGGTTAGGCAAAACTTCCTGCAGCTTTGCTAGCAATTTGGCAGGCCCCAGAGGGTGTGCCAAGGAAGAATCTAGTGAGAGGCAGGATTGGGAGGCAAAAATTAGATGGGAAAGGGATTGGCAATGATACCAAATGATGATGGAGCTGGGTTCAGTCCCAGTTTTCCCACCATAAAAGCCCCACTCCCAATTCACTGCTGGAAGCATCTCCTGAATATGACTTTAAACCAACAAAGTGATAAGGAAAGCACCAGATAGAAAGGGGAAAGGTGAGTAAATTTTAACAGGTTCAGCCAGCCTGTCCTGGGCCAGTAATATGCTTTAGTGCATTTAGAGTAGCATTGTGGTAACAACTCCAGTTGTATCGTCTCAACCATTTTTACAAAGGGTAAAAAGGAGAATCCTAGAAACTACCAACAAGCCACTCTGACTAATCAGATGGCCTTCTGTAATGGTGTGACTGTGTTGATGAATGAGGGATGAGCAACTGATGTCATCGACCTGGACTCCACAAGGTCTTTGACATAGTTCCACACAACATCATTGTCGCTAAATTGGGGAGATAGAGCTTTGATGGATGGAAGCTGGATATGGAATTGGCTGGATGGTTGCATCCAGAGCAGCTCAGTGTCCAAATGGCAGTCAGTAAGAAGTGGGGTCCCTCAGGAATCAGCACTGGGACAGGTACTGTGTAATATCTTCTTAAATGACTCAGACAGTGGGATCAGGTGCATCCACAGCAAGTTTGCGGATGACACCAAGGGGAGTGATTCCGTTGATACATGGAGGGAAGGGATGCCATCCAGAGGGATCTGGACAGGCTCAGAAGGTGGGTCCACGTGAACATCATGTGGTTTAACAAGACCAAGCGCAAGGTCCTGCACCTGGGTGGGAGCAACCCTTGGCACGAATACAGGCTGGGGGATGAAGAGATTCAGAATACCTCTGCTAAGAAGGATTTGGGAATATTGGTGGATGAGAGGCTGGAAATAAACAACAATGGGTACTCAAGGCCCAGAAAGCCAGTTGTATCCTGGGCTGCATCCAAAGCAGCATGGCCAGCAGGGCAAGGGAGGGGAGTCTGCCCCTCTACTCCACTCTTGTGAGACCTAAGCTGCAGTACTGCATCCAGCTCTGGGGCCCCCAACATAAGAAGGACATGGATAACTTGGAGTGGGTCTAGAGGAGAGCCACAAAGATCTTAGAGGGCTGGAGCACCTCTTCTATGAAGACAGGGTTAGACAGTTGGAGTTGTTCAGCCTGGAGAAGAAAAGGCTCAGGGGAGAGCTTTTAGCAGCCTTCCAGAACCTAAAGGTGGCCTGTAAGAAAAATGGAGAAAGACTTTTTACTAGGGCCTGTAGTGACAGGACAAGGAACAGCGGTTTTAAATTGAAAGAGGATAGGTTTAGATTGGAGATAAGGAAGAGAAGTTTTGCAATGAGAGTGGTAGGATACTGGAACAGGTTGCCCAGAGAAGTGGACACCCCATTCCTGGAAGTGTTCAAGGCCAGGTTGGATGGAGCTCTGAGCAACCTGGTCTAATGAAAAGTGTCCCTGCCCATGGCAGTGGGGGTTGGACTAGATGGTCTTAAAGGTCCCTTCTAACCCAAATTACCCTATGATTCTATGATCTCACTATATCAGAATTATATTGGTGGACTGAAAGATGACAATGCTGTAGGTATTGCAAATATCTGTGCAGTTAGCAAGTATCAAAGTGATTAAAGTTGTACTTGGCGAGAAGGGGCTTTGTGTGTATGTGTGTGCTAGGTATCTATCTTACTTTCAGGTTGTACTTGCTGGACACACTAAAATCTAGCAATGCATTTCAACAGTAGTAGCTGGTGTGGCATGATCTATTCTAACAAGATGCTCAATTTACTCAGTATCACAGTACCATGCAAAAGCTGCTACAAAAATAAATTTCTCTAAGAAGGACAAAAAAAAATCACCTTATTTCTAAACACTGTGGAACAGGCCACAGGTGCTTTGATGGTTGTTGAAGCTGTATCTAAGCTGCAGTCTGTGAATCCTGAGTACTTCCCAGGAAAGCTGAAGCACAGCTCCCACTCGAGCAGGATGGCAGGGCTGTGCAATGCCACCGCTGTGGGTGCAGAGCATGCTGGTGCTACTGCACACCCCTGTGGGGAAGCCTCCCTCCTGCAGCACTCTGCACCCCAGGGATTTCCTCCAGGTACTGTCTCCCTGCTCACGTTGACCCCAGTGCACAAAGCAGGCCTGCACGCAGGCTCTTTGTCCTAAGCTGGGTAGAAAAGCATCCCACAAATCTCATTGTTTTTTAAATTATGCTCAGGGGTATTTTTATCTTGCTAGCAATGCCCGTGAGGGCCCTGCAGACAGTCCCAACCCCAGCTACTCCTCGGCCTCACCATCCTCTCAGGTGGGTGGTCACCCCAAGCCTGGGTGAACATATTTGCTTCTAGATGGGAAAGATAAAGGTAGTTTAGCCATTCATTTCCAAAGTGCTCTGTAACTTTGGGTAAGTTTAGCAATGTGAAATAATGCAGATATGTGGAAGGAAAGAAATTCTGACCTCATTTGCGCCCGTGTACTTGGCTATGCTCTATTTGGCATTTGAGGTGGAAGGAAGCTAGAGTCCCAGCAGGTGCCCAGTATCTCATCCTACTGTTGGAAACCTCTCATCCAGCAAAGGTCAAGGATGAACAACTTATTTTCTCCTTCTTGCTTCTGGGACTTGAAATAAAACAAAGTGGACAAGAACCTACAGCCAGAGATTTTGATTGCATCCAAACCACGACAAGGTAATACAAGATATAAGATCTGACTAGGGTTTAAAGACACTGAAATTGAACCATGTTAAACAGTAAACTCTACCAAATTTGCTAAACCCCTCAGTCTTCTCATCTCTAGCCTATCTCCACTTACAATATTAATGCTAAGAGTTAAAAAGCAGTGGATGGTATGCATATATTTTCTGGTGTTCAATGCAAAGGTGATGGTTTTGAAGGCAGTACTGTCTCAGAATTTCAAATTCGCTGGTGTTCATGTTACATAGAGTACCACTTGGTGGTCACTTGGAAGGCGCTTCTACTTCTGTGTAACTTTCTTCTAGGTTGGGTATAAATATTCCTGGGAGGCTAAACAGAAATGCATTTTGTTTACATACAAGTCTTAGGCACGAGTTAGAAAACTGCTGACTGTAATGAAAATATATCAGCACTTAGTAGTATCCAATAATATAAAAAATGCAATTCAGAACATCTGCAACTACATATATATGTGTGTGCGTCTATATATAGGTATAAAGGTACAATACGTACATGTATATAAACACAGACACATATACAGAAATATTCACAACTTGAACTATATTTGTAACTAACCTGAAATACTGCAGCAAAAGTTCATTCTGATGAACCATTAATAGAGCATTTCCCAACTTTTGGCTCTAACCATAGTCAAAATGTTCACACATCAAACTAAACCCTTTGCTATCCTAACTTTCTGCTGTTCTAGCTTTTGGCTATCTTTTTTGCTACCCTAATCAACATGTCAGAACCAAGAGTTTCTATGTGGGGACTATAAGAGTACCCTGCCTAGTGTAAAGCTATGCAGCTACTGAACATGCTTGCAGCCATGAACCCTGGGTGCCTGTTGATGGTAGTACTTCCTTGGATGGTAACATTTTGCAGATTGGAAATGCATAAAAGGCGGGGAATCTTCGGTGCACAGCTGTCGCTTCATCGCCGCAAGGTTCTGACTTTTGCTGGAGAGGAGTTCCCTGATGAGCAGCGATAAAAAGGAGTGGATGGTGCAGGTGGGAGTTTGACAGGGCTCACAGCATCTCCCTCCTGCAGCTTCCAGAGCAGCTCTTCATTAGTCCTGCTGAGCTTCTTCTTCTCCTCTACTTCCTTCTCAACATATTCTTGAAGATTTGCATTCTCCTCTGACAATTGCCTGGAGAGAGAAGCAGGACAACATGTAAGGCACTCCAGGGCAAAGATGGTGGCATTCATACAGCCAGGGCCAGGCGGGACTCAGAGCATGCCATGCCATGCCATGCCATGCCATGCCATGCCATGCCATCCCATCCCTTCCCTTCCCTTCCCCCTAGGGCTGCAGCTGAGCCACTGAAGCTGGGGTACACCTGTCCCCAGCTGTCTTCACTGCTGGGTGAGAAAAGCCTCTCCACAAGTCACAGATTCCCCCCTGATGTCTGACTCTGCCTCCAGATGCACGTGTGTGTTTGCTCTACACCACTTTGAGGCATCTTGGCTGCCAAAGGTTAGATGGGATAAGCCCCAGCCCTTCTCCCGGGCCTTGTGGCACTTGTGGAATGTCAGAGTAAGCACAAAGAGGGGTGACAGCAGTTGCATCGATGATTTTTTCAACTTGCTGCTAAGGCGTGCAAAGGGAAAGGTGTCTGCCCTTTCCATGCTCCTAGTTTTAGCTGATGTCCTGATGCAGGACACAGCTCAGCTTCAAGGCTTTCCCTCTACTCTGTAAAATGTCATGAGGCTATGGGTCCTTCTCCAGCTCCTTCCTCCTTGGTCCCAAAATATCCTCTATTCCAAACTGCAACACTAGGGAGACTTCACCAGCAACAACCAGGGAGGTATTCTCCCCAGAATGCCCAATAACTTAATGGCTTTTTGGGAGCTGGGGCATGGAAATCTCCCATGGGCACCACAGCCTCAGTGAGTCTGCACTCATCTAACCTGGTGACAGGTTTTGAAACAAATGGGGCAGGGCAGGGCAGGTAGACTGTGGGACCTGATCGAGACATGTTTTGGGCTTGTGCTGGCAACACCTCCATCCCGAAGGATGCATGCAGGAGCACCAGGCTTCTGCAGCCCCATTACGCTTGGGCAAGAGCCAGCTCCTGATGTGATCAACCTGTGGCAGCTCTGGGCAGGCACCTAACCTGATTTACAGGCAATTTATGATTTTATAGAAATGAACAGGGAGGAACCTAACCTTCCCCTAGGTGTTTTCAGTTCTCAGCAGCAGCTGGGTGTGGATTTTGGATGCACACAAAAAGTTCTCTACAACTCCTTTTCTGGGTGTGTCCTGAGGGCTGTAGCAGATGTCATGGACTGCTGGTCCACTCACCAAAGCCTATGAGAGGGTGGGGTTGGCATTTCTGATTTTGTTTAAAAGACAATTTTAAGAATTTCTGCTTTTTTAGCCTTGATTCCTACAGTAATGTGGCTCAGGTAATAATATGTCCGTTTCTTCCCCCAGCCCCTTAAAGTTCTGAGCCATGGAGCAGTGGGTAGCAAAGTCACCTTTATCTCTTGGGTGTTGGAAACTATCATTCTTCAGACGTCCCCAGTCCAAAGGACCCAAGAAATGCTGGCTGATTTGGAGGGAGGATCGAAATGCTGGGAAATCAGATGATTTATTGAAGTGCTTGGGGAAGTCCCTGCAGGGGCTCTGTGGAGCTCCCGCATCCAAAACTGGGTCATGATCTACCTGCAAGGCTCTTGTCCTTCCCTTTGTACCTGCCCTTGGCTGTAATTGGAAATCTCTCTGTGGTGCACCCCTCAGCCCCCCAGTGCCTCTGGGACCCCACCCTGCTCCTGGCTGTGCTGCAGAGACTGGCTTTGCTCTGGCTCCCCTCCCTCCTCACTGCTGCTGGGCTGCCACAGCCGCTTGGGCACCCAAACTGCAAGTTGGCACAAATTGCTCTAATCCGGGGCAGCTCCCTGAGCTCCTTCACGCTGCACTTCCCAGGCAGTGCCAGTACAACAGAAATCAGCAGTCAGGGCGGTTACTGCTGCCAGGAAAATGCATGCTTTAATAACTCCAGCTTTAAAGCCCTGGCTGTCCCTATAAATGCCCCACAGCTGTCTCCAGAGAGTTACTGTTGAAAATTATTCTCCTTGAAGCTGACTTTCCAGCCTGACCTCAAATTCAGAATTTCTCCTAAAGGGTGTTTTTGAAAGCAGGTCCTACACAGTTGCAGGCAACAAGCAAAGTGCTGCAGCTGGATGCCAGCAGGGAGAGGAGGGAGGGTG
This sequence comes from Lichenostomus cassidix, assembly GCF_008360975.1. Lineage (NCBI taxonomy): Eukaryota > Metazoa > Chordata > Aves > Passeriformes > Meliphagidae > Lichenostomus > Lichenostomus cassidix. Next base: position 68,038,270 of record NC_139479.1, read on the forward strand.
TTGTTCACCCAGCCAGAGGCAGGGAGCTGCAATGCAGAGATGCCAAGCACTGAACCCTGGCTGCCGTCAGGCATGGAGAGAGACTGCCACTTCCAGGCCACAATTTATCCAGCTCAAAAGCAGGTGTCTCAAACTGAGCTGGTGAACCAGACCTTAAAGATTAACAGTTTTCCTCCCCCAGCACAGAAATGCTGTAGACACATACCTCAGACATGTGTTACAAGGTATTTATAGTCAGGTGAGAGAAAACATAATCCTCGCCCCAATCTGAATGTTAGTACAAGCAATGCTGCCTTTTAAGAATATCTACATGCTGGAGACAATTTCAAAAAGCTGAGTCATGAAGAAACAAGGCATGAGAAAGACAAAAACTAAAATCAGAAATGAGACACTGACAGTTTTAAAAAAACACCTAAAATTTAAATTTAATTTTTGGCCAGTGGCATAATTTCTGGATGCAATGACAGCTAGGTAGCTGCAGTGCTGGGACACGACCAACTCTATGTTCCCCCTCTGGCACCCCTTCTGCCTGGCTCCAACTGCAGTCTCTGGCCCTACAGCATCCTATAAACTCTCTGGGACAGGGACTGTCCTACCCTGCTCTTTATATGTCACCTGACTAACACAAGGAGCCTTGTCACCCTGGTCACGTTCTGACAAAGTTGCAAAAAGGCAGTGCTGATGAAAAAACCTGCCAAAGGATAATCCCGCCTGGGTGACAAGGGCATCATTAGGATGTCTTTCCCAAGATTTTCCCATTTCCCATCCTCATTACCCACTGACGAATGGGTCTCAGGGCACTGGTACTGAGATCAGAACCACTGGCAAGCTTGTTCTCAGCAGCATGTCAAAATCATGGAAATACATAGATAGATACACGGACTCTCATGTTAAAGGAAGCAAACCCCAGTATAAAATATTTTTTAAATAAAACAAGCAGAGCAGGACACCAACACACTTTCAGGAGAAAATAAGTTTTTCTCCTTCTGAAATAAGTGTCAGCCTTGGACAATTAAGACCAGAGGAGCCTCCTTTTAAGCTCAGACAGGTTTCAAATACCAGCACAAACCTTGTTATGACAGTATTTTGCTCAATCCTGGCTCTGAGTTCTTCGTTCTGCTGTTGCAGCATGGTGATTTTTTCTTCCAGTTTTAAATTTTTTTCAACCTGCAGCAAAAGAATGTTTGTTAAGTCTGAAGAACAGTCAGCACCTCATCCAAGATAATTTGTTCTGTATTAGTCCATGGAGCAACTTCTAAAATTTGAGAATAAGTGGACGTGGTTATCTTGACTGATGCTGAGACTTACAGATCTAACTCAAAACACCACATCATACTGGTGAAGTGGGGCTATCAGCAGAGCACTGAGCAGGGGCAGAGCTGAACTAGCCCTTACTTCTAACTGATGATGATGAGGAGGGTCTTAGTTTTGTTCAGCACAAATGAATGTTTTCCTCAGAGGTGCCCCCACAACTTTTTTCCCCCAAGGAGCCAGTTTGCCAGATGTTGTTCTTGGAGAGAGTGCTGGTGACACTTGAGGAGCATGGGGAGATCCAGCATGGAAAGCTGCCCAGCACTGTGGTATGAGTGGTCTGTCTAGTGATGGAAGGAGGAGTGCAAGATGGTGTGATGTACATCTTCCAGACATAACAGTCTGACATCCAACCTCCATTATTATGATTCCTCAGTTATGGAGAGGATAGAATCACCCTCCAGGGCAGATGATGCCCAGCAGCAGCCTTAGAGTGCTGCTGCATTCTCATGAAGTGGGCTGGCCTCTAGAAACTCTTCTCACTACTGCTGACAAAGTTGGCTTAAATGACAGGCTTAATCCAGACATTTAACTTCAAGATGTAATTAATCAAAATTAATCCTATCCCAAGCACAGGTAGCCTTTATTCAGGACAGTTCAAGGGCAGAGTTTGAGGATATCAGTAGCAGTGTATTAGAACATCAGTAAGGTGTTTACAGGCAAATTCCACAGCCCCAGGTGCCCTGTTTTCCCCAAGCTTTGAATCTGACACACTTTATCACCTTAGTTCCTGGTTTTCCAGCAGTTTAAATTTTGCTGAATTCAACACTTTTGAAAGAAAACAAGATAGCACAGGGTAACCTTATCTCTGTGTGAGCTCGGTTATTGAATTTCCCAGCCTTTATAAAGAAGCAAAATATTGTGCACTGGGAATAACAATAACTCACACTTAATGGTGGAGACATCAATTTTAGGTTGTGTTTTCCAGTCTGTGCAGGTAATTGTAAAGGATACTCCCAGTTCTCAGATATTCTGGTCTGTCCCAGCACATTTTGTTAGAGTAGAACATGGATTCTGGTCCTATTTTGAAACACTCTGAGAGAGGAATCACCATCACAGGCTCCCTCTCTGCTTCAACAGTTTTCACAAGTAGGTATGCCACCTTCATTTCCAGCCTCCCTTTCAGCTGCCAAGGAGCTAAGGTGACTCTGTTTTTGAAATGTCCTCTTGCTCCATTGTGAGGTAACCCAACTTCCAGAACATTTGGAGATGTCCTGTAGGTGTTATGGCACTACAAAGGTATATCTTTAAATGGAAAGCAGGTGTGCCTTTGGGACAGAGCAGACCCAGTGTTTTAGGCTGTGATAAAGAGCAGGAACAGGACTGTGTGCTTGTGTGGGGTTAATGAACAAAAGTAGCTAAATGACCAGAAATTATATAGGCTTTTTTTTTTGATTTTTTGTTTTTCCCAGTGTTTCCAAATGCTGGCTTAGCTCCAAGAGCAGCATGTTGGAAGGAGCACAGATAATAAGCTTCAGTTGCAAAGAGGCACTTTTCTCTACATCCACTTACTAAAGCATCTGTTCAGCAAAATAATCATCAGAGTTCTCAAATTTCCCTGTAAATGGAAACAAATCTTGCTGAATGCTGTGCTGAACCAGCTGCCACAGCTCCCAGCTGAGGTATTGCCTCATCCTGTCACCACACTCTATTTTACTGTCACCTCAGGTTATGCTGTACAAAATGAATCTCCTTTCCTGCAACAAATTTAATTGATGGTGAACTGGGGAGTTCTTCATTAGTGAATTCCACAAGCAAAGGATGTGAAAACAGCATAGGCTGCAGAAAACCATTACTAGAGGGCTGGAGAGACCTTTTCTAGTGTAAGCCTTGCTAGGGACTGCTTGCTGAGTATTGCTAATTCATACATAGCACCCTAAATGCCTGCAGGAGCAGCAGCAAGATACACCATGGCTCCATCTTCCTCCAGCTGCCCTCTCCAGCCCTAAAAGGCTACCTGACTCCTTCAGGGGCATATGGTGCATATGGCGAATGGCTGGTTATACCCTGGACTAGCACAAATTTCCCCTTCCTCCATTCTTCTGACACCACACATCTCACTGTCTAACCTAACATGCTGAGCAGGCATTGTTTGAAAAAGCAATCCAGATCAATGGATGTGAACCTCTTTGACTGAGTCTTGCCCCAGCCTCGTGTTTACTCACCCCTCTTATGCTCATCTACTGTAACCAAACTTGTCCTTTATTACCCCTGCAATGTCTTCTTTGTAGGAAAAATGACTACTCACCTGTTTTTCTAGGTCCATAATCATCTTCTCCTGTTGGTGGATTTGGAGGTTTTTCATTTCCAGAACATGTTTTAAGCTCTTCAAATCTTTTTCTAAGTGCAGATAAGGAGCTCGTACAATCTAGGAAATATATCAGGGATTTGGATATGTCAGCCATAAATACATCTTCAGCCATAAGAGAGAGATTCCTTAATGTAATCCTGGGGTTTAGGAGAATCAGTGGCATGAAAACTACCTGGACCAGTTCCTCTGCAGCCCATCTGACCCCTGATATTGTCTCCTTGACACCTCCTTGGCTAAGATTTCTAACTCTTCCTCAGAGCTCAGTGTTTGGGGTCTCAGTTGGGACCTTCACCCCACCCCTGGAGTGAGGATCCTATTGCTCTTCATTGAATCAGGTGATGTGTAAGACTTAGAAACATGAATTGTGGTGCCTGTACAGTTAGAGTTGTCATCTACCTTCAGTTGTTCCTCAGTGTTTTTCTTCAGAGCCTCTTCAAACCGGTCTGCTTTGGCCTTAAGAGATTGATTCTGGAAGGTGAGGGTGTCTATCTGGTCCTGAAGGGAAACACACCAATTAACACATCAACACTATTCCATTCATTCATACCAGTCAGTCTGCACTGCAAAACTACCAGGGAAGCTAAACAAGGCTTAGAAACCCCTGCAGGGTAATATTTTTTATGTAAGGCCACTTGAACATAGAATTGGGTGATTGATAAGCCTCAGGGAATCACAGAACCCCTAGAACGCGTGCAGCTGATGCTAAATTGCCCCATCACCTTGTGCTGGATGAGAATAAACATATTCCTCCTTAGGAAAGCTGGAATTTATATCACATGCATGATTGTGTGGTCCTTAGAGGCAGTAGATACCTGCTTCCTTCACCTCTCTAGGCTTCTAACATGGTAACAAGAGATGATGAGTTAGTGGTGTGGACTTTAAATTATCATAATTTCATCTCAGAGCTATACATGGGAACAACATGATACTTTAAGCAATCATATTTCTGTTACCATCAAGGGCATTTCTGTCTATGCAACACCTGTAACATCCACAGTTGCTGTGAAAATGGTATTTTTATCTTTCACAGTTGTGATTTCTTGTCTGGAACATTACATCAGTCAGCCCTTATTGCAAAATTGCTGACATGCCTCGAGCTATCGCAGCAGTGCAACAATATGTGCTAGTCAGGGCATTTAAAAATTGTAATTTGTCTCTGCCTATGAAATCAAACAGGGCTTGCATTATTTGCTGTGGCAAATACTTTACTTGTTCACACAACATTTCTGCTCTCCACTCCTTGGGATTTCTTCATCTAGGGAGTGAGAACAGCATGGAGTTTTTAGAAGGATTAGACAATCTTGACCTTGGTGTTAAACAGTGGGATGTGGGAGCTGTGATGTGCAGGGCTGACCCTGGCCATCCACAGCCTGGCTGCACAGCAGAGCCAGCCCTGGAGCAACCCAAATCAGGGACTGCACTGCCCTCAGGTGGGACTGGAGATGTGTCTACAGCAGCAGGGAGGAGTTTAAAGCCCAGACACAGGCACAGGGCCAGGAAGGAGAGGTCACAGTTTCTGAGCCCTGGGGTGCCTGCTGGTGGGTACCATGTAGATAAGGTGATGCTCACAGCCACTGCAGGTGCCAGAGCCCTCCCCACCATGCAGGGAAGAGCTCAAATTTGCCAGCAGACAGCAGGGTCAAAAAAGACATTTCTTGCTTTAACCAGATGTCTTTTTGTCCCTTTAGGTCTTCTCTCTCTTGTGAACCAGCTAAGGGGGAGGGAAACTCCTGAGGGTTTGCTGCTAGCTCCCAAATTGGACAGGCAGAGCACTCGAGGTCCCACAGCTGGCAAGAGACAACAGCCTGGTGTGCTGGCAGCTGGCAGTGTGTCTGGGGCTGCCCATCAGCTGCTCCACAGCATCATCACAGGGGTGGGAAATAAAGAAACTGCTAACCTGGAGTGACAGACGCAGTTTTTCAAAAGTCTCTTCCAGTTGTGCCTTTTCCAGTTTGTGAGCAGTATTCAGTTCTGGAGAAGTTACACAGACATGACATTACTGAGTGAAATCCAGCAAACCAGGGTCTGAGAGCACACATTTTGTGAGCCATGCGCAATTTGGGATGTGGTTTTAGGACATGGAAATGGAGTAGGAAACTGGTAGCAAAATGCTCTGTGACCTTAGGTAAATCGTCCTGAAAATCAGAATTTTCTGATCTTTCATGGTTTGCAGATACCTCTATTTCTATGTGACCAGATTCTGATTTTTCCGAACTGCTCAGAATTCCCAGCTCCTAGATACTCTGATCTGAAAAGGGTCAGTCTGACAATGGGCCATTTGGGGGAGGAAAAATTTGGATAGAAGAATTTTAAATTAGATACTTTTAAAAGCTTGGGTTGCAATTTGTTTGGGGAGATAGAGAGGAGGGCCACCACCTCAGATACAAAAATGAATATGGCAGTGCTTCTCTGCAAGCCATGGTAGATGAGTTAAGAGGTTTATTCCAGTAGTGAGACTGACAGAGAAGACAACAAACACGATGAAAGGTTTTTCTACTAGAATAACTCACCCTGGACATAAATAACCAAAAGTTAAACAAAAAAAGTGAAATAAAATCTAATCTCTAAATCAATGGCATCAAACTGTCATTCAGTGCAGGTGCCTTTATAGTATAAAGACACTGTATTTTTTGTGTTTTCCCCCAGGCCCATGGGTTCAGCCCTCTAAGCCCTGCTCAGTAGCCACAGTCAGAGCAGCGATGATTTCCATCGCTCCAGTGCAGCGCACAGCTCACTCGCCCGCAGCGGCTGCAGTGCCTTTTGCAGGCACAGGAGGGCATTTCACACCCACACCAGGAGCAGGCAGCACAAACTTTGGCCGCCAGACCCTTGATGAACCACAACTGAATCTTATGATCACAAAATACTAACAAAAACGGAGAGATAAGAATAAGCACAAGCAAGAAACAGCTTTTTACTTATTTATTTTCAAAACCGCATGTGGTAATTTACGAATGCTATGCTAGATACCTTCTCTGCCCATGAGAGAGGGGAATAGACTGTTCTCAGTTCACGTTATGCTCTGCACTGTATCTCTAATTGACACACTGCAGAGCTAAGCAATATGGCTTGGTTCGGGAAAACCTACTAGACATATTTAAAATGTAGAAAAAAATAGGGAGATTGAACAGATAACTGTTAAATGTCAGCCAAAGCATGCACAGAAGCATGTGTTTAGATACTGAACTGGTAGGGAGGAAACAGCTGTCTGCTGCACCAATCCTGTGGCCAAACTGTAACACCAAATAAAGATAACAGTGCTGAGGTGCAAATTTGAACCAGTGTGTGGCTTTGGTCTGCTCAGCATGGCCAGAGGGCTGCTGAAAATAAAGAGTTTTGTTTTTAGAAGCAGTGTGGGCATTGAAGCACCTAAATTCAGAGATATCCCAAGAGCTCTAGCCTCCTGAGCACTGAGGATTAGGCTCTTGAAAGAGTACATGTGTGAAGTGATGTGGAATTTGGACTCTATTTTCAGCAACACATAGAGAAAGCCTTATCTTTGACCCAGAGACCCCCTTCAGATAAGCTCAGGTCAAAGTTAGATGCTGTACACACTGCAGACATCTCTCCCTCTGCCCCAGCATGAACCTGATGGTCCACACCATGTGAAAGCATTAGACCAACACAAATATTCTGTGTAATCTGCTCTGGAGGAAGAAACACAATGTCACTACAGCATTAATTCCTACCCTGGAATAGCTGTGTAGCTGTTGGGCTGTCTCTGGCTTACCTTGAATCTTGCAGTCATTCTCGTCCTGCAGCACTGTGATGGCTACTATGTGGTTATTTTCCAACTGTGACATTGCAGCTTCATGGACAGCTGTCAGATCTTCCACCTGTTCCAACAACAGTGAGCGCAGACATGGACACATGGTTAGACACTCTGGGGCACACTGACAAGCCACTGCTAGAGAGCTCCAGTGAGCTGGAAATACCAAAGGGATCTGCTGAATGTGACATTTCCAGCACCTGAGCCAATTTTGCCATGTAGATGCCTTGAGTGGTAGTGTGTAGTCACTGCTGACAGTATTTTTGTTCTTTAAAGTTAATGGTGATGAGGAGATATAATAGAAAGCAAAAGGTCAAAAAGCCCTTAGGAGGAAATGCTGTTCATTAAGTGTTCAGAAATCTCGACATTCCATTAATCTAAATTATAATAATGACCACACTGCCCACAGCCATCATGGGAGTGAGCTGGAAGAGGGCTGTGGGCAGTCTGTGTTCCAGTGCACCTGGTGGGTTTGGGAATCCTTCAGCATATTGGTTGTTACTAGACTTGGCTAAAGGCAAAGTGAGATCCTTAATGATGGTGCTTCAATATGCATCATTAAAGGAACTACAATGAGAAGTGGTGATGGAGATTAAGTCAGTGGTCCAGAGCACTCTCTGAATCCTATGCATTGATTTGCTTTTCTGGGTTTTGTAACCACAGTGATCTTATTCCCTACATTCAAAACAATATTATCTGTCATATCTAGCAAGGCAGAGGATCAAACTGTTTTACATCTACAGTGAAACAGTTGTTCATGGCTAAGTGACTTGACTCTAAACAGCTTTACTTGCTCACAGTTATGTAAATAATGGTGGAAAGTCACTACAGCTGAGTTTGCCTTGACTGGAATAAATGTTATTTCACTGCTTTTAACTGTCAAACATGTATTAGGTAACCCATAAGAAGCAACATTTCCAACCATATTGGAGAAAACATGCTCTTAGGATGAAAGTTAGGCATTTAACATGGAATTTAAAATTATCCAAACTAATTTTCATAATAATGTGGGAAATAACTCAGTGGTGAAGAGCTGTTTGCAAACTAATGGGGACTCAGCCTGCTGATATATTGCATGACAGAGCTGAGGAAGGTGGGGGGTAGATGACTCAAAGGGCTACTAATGGTACAAGAACTATCATGTGACTTTTCCCAGAGCACAGTGTCCTCATATATGATGTCTGTAAGCTGAAACCTCATGAGCATTGCCATGTTCTTTACCTCACCCTTGCTTAATTCTTCATTCATACTCTAATTGCTTCTCAACTGAACAGCACCTCATAGGAATGATTCTGCTCAACACCAAAACCCTCAGAAGGTGAAGGGTTTTTCTCTTGCTGCCACCATCCTTGGCAAGTTATTTATCTATAAAGCCAATTAAATATGTCCCAAATGACCTATAGGGATTTTTCTGTCTTCTGTGTGATTCATAGTCACATCCCAAATTACTCTTTTTCTTCCACTGAAGAAAAAGACTATCCAGTGACTATCTTCATGGCAGATAGTCAACTTGGAACAGGGAAGCAGCTCTCTGGGAAGCTAATTCCAGCTTCACCACTAACTTACTCTGCAGGCTTGATCAACTCACTTAACACAAGTCATGTTTATTTCTGGCTATGGAAAGGACCTCAGGTGGGATTTTTAGGGCTTAATAAAGTAAAATCAAGAGGAGGCTCTAGCAGGAGAAATTCAGTATGTTGCTGGACAACATGGCTTGAGCTGAGCAGGGAAAGTGGGATGACTATCTTCCAGATTAGATGTATGGATACAGAAATACATGCAGATCCATGGTCAGTGGGATTTTGCTGTTGTTATTGCCTTTATGGATGCAAATTCAAATCCCCCCATGCAGATGGGCAGCTCAAGGACAAAGCTTTTTTCATGTACAGCCTAAGAGATCCATTTCTTTGGCCAAGAAACATTGTTGGTGAGCAGCTTTTCAGCATGGCCTGTCAGCCTCTCCTAATCCAAGAGCACTCAACACAGGATGGGTATACAGCAGAGTAGGAATTCAAAGGGAAAACCTGCTAAAAATCATCATGCTAACTGAATTATGAATTGAAAATGTGGGCTAAAACTCTGAGATACTAGGGTCACAGCAGCACTCTCAAAGCAATGGAGAGAAATGTTTGTGTTATCTTCAGTAATCAGAGAATAGAGAGCTCTGGAGTAAACAAAGAACTATTTGCCCCACAGAGGCAAAGATGTGTTTACACTGCTCCTCTGTGATGATGAATAGAGTCACAATAGGTGAAAACATGAGAAAAATAAGCATACTTCTAGTCAAGTCCAACAATGACCTGTATCACCCTTTCTTGCACTTATCAGCGTGAGAGAAGAACCAGCATCTGTTCTTGTGGTCCTGAGAGCTTTCAGAAACACTTCAAAGAGTAGCAGAGCTAAGCTATAAGCTATTTCAGCAAAAAAATTAACAAAAATTCCTAGGCAAATGCTGATGTCTGGTGATCCAGGAGAGGCAAGCCTTGCAGCTAGAGCCAACATCTTCTACTAGGCAGACTGACACACTGACACAGTGAAAGGAAAAAATTGTCAAAGCTTTTGGGAACACGACCCCATAATATGAAGGAGGCTTCCGTATCAGAAAGAAAAGCAGAAATTTTGAGGGGCATTGCAAGAAAACCAACTTGAATGAACTGAAAGGAGAACCCAAAGACATGGCTCAGCACAGGTTCTAACCATTTACAGATGACTATTTTAAAATCTGTGACCTGTGGTGTTGGGTAGAGGATAAAAATTGCAGCTGGAAAAATCAGAACTGCACACGCTGCTCACTGAAGGCAAAACAGGAAAAGGCCAAGTAAAGGCATTATTGCCATAATCCAGTGCAGGATGTTCTGCCACCATGAGAGAGGTGCCCAAAGGTGAGTTACAGTGTTTGTTCTGACAAAAGCAGGCAAAAGAGCTGCTTGTGAGAGTACTCCTACCCACATGCAGAAAGCAAAGCAAAGAGAACCACTTGGGATGTACAGTCCAAGAGATTAGACTGAATGGTGGGGCAGCAATCAGGGGTCCCAGAATGTATCATGTGCTTGATGTTTATGCTGCATGTGCTGCATGGTTGCTATCACTTCACTGTCCTGCCCTTTAACTAGCATTGCAAATAACAATGGGCATGGCTCTGCTGGCCTTACCTGTGTGGAACAGATTCTTGTTAACCCTTTGTTTTAGTCATAAATTGACTTAAAAAGGTGGGTTGAGGAGAAAGTGATGTGTGGGCAGCAGAGCTAATCTTAATATTTTTATTGTAAAACATCAGGAAGCATGTGAAGACAACACATGGCAATGTAACGGACTACTATGTAGAAAAACCAGTAAAATTAATAGGTAGAAACTGCAGTAAAGACTGTCAGGAACACATTTTTACAGTCATAAGTCATTACCAGTCTTCATGTTGGAGTGTTCAATATATTTCATTATCTGAACCCAATCAGTACTAGCACAGGCTACTCTTCAAAGGCAGCAGGTGGAGACTGACCTGATCCTGATGCTGCAATCTGGCTTGTTCCAGCTGCAGCCTGTGCTGCTCCTGCAGGCTCTCCTTCTTGGTGTTGTACTCCTCCTGCAGCCGCTGCTCCAAGGCCTGCATCTCCTCCTGCTGCTGCCTGCGGAGCTGCCTCCCCTCCTCCTCGAAGCGCCTCTCCAGCTCCTCCTTCTCGCTCAGCAGCTTCTTCCATCTCGCTGTGTTGAGGTCTGTGGGGACAAGAGCACACAGACCGGCTCTGAACTGCCCGGGACCAAGCAGTGGCATTGGGCCTCTCTGTGCACGTGTTATACAAGGGGTATGACTGACCACTTGACCAGAAGGATATGTACCCCATACATCCCATTTTCAAGCTGTTAGAAGCTGCTCATCCCATAAACCTGTCTCCAGCTCCATTCAAAGCCATTAATGCACACTTGCTTAAAATATTTTTGTATTCAAACCACCACCTTGTGTGCTTCCTGGCATCAGAGAGCACAAATGAAAGGCTGATACTGCAGGCAATCAGAAAATGTGAAATTTTTACTCTAGTGAACTAACCCAGTGACTATGTCTCAGAATTCACAAACATGTCTACTACTGTTTTCTAGCAGTTCTATCAAGTCAATGACAATCATTCCATTTCCCCATTTGGTTCCTCACCTTTATTGCTCCCCAGGTCCCAGAAAAGCAATGTCACAAACAGAAGGTGTCCTCAGCCTTTTGCTTTGCTAATGAACAGTTGCAATAAATCCAGATGTTGAAGACTTGATGCAAGTTGGACAAGATCATCCAGATTATTTTTAAAGAGCAAGTTTGCTCACTCGTAAAGACCTCACAGGTAAGAAGTGATTAAAATGGTCATCATGACCATAACACTCAGAACACTAGAAAATGAAAATGGGCTTCTAATGGCACTGCTAGATCTTCTTTCTGATTTAGACCCATAGCTGATTTAGAAAGATGATCAGTTCTTTGAACAAACTGTCTGCATAGTTATCCTTCCTTTGCCTCTCAAAAAGCATGTCATGCACAAACCCCTATGGCATTGTAAGTCAGAGGATTGAGAGCAGCTGTCTCCCTGCTGAATGCTTCAAACCCACATTTATTCTATCACCACATATTTGTCCAATATCTGTACTTTCCTGCCTCTTTCTACTGTGGTGTCAGACTATGCTCATTTTTTCCAGGATAGTAACAATTTGTCGAAGTTACCACTGCTGTCCCCACAGCTAATATTAGGTGCACCCATGCAAGGTAGTTTGGGCACCCAAGCTAACCATTCCCTTCCCCACAAAGCTATTTTTCACCCTGTTTAGAGCTCTGCTTTGACATTTACTGGATACCAATATCCAGACTTGCTCAGTGTGACCAGAAAAATAAGCACTACTGGGCTCCTGTTCTGATCCTGATATTTTTTGGAGCACTTTGAGGGACTCTGTCCCTGTCAAGCTCTCAGCTCCTTACAGAAAGAGAGTGAACCAGAGAGTTCAGCACCTCAGCAGCACACAGAAAGCTTTCCCACTTGCCTTACATCAAAAATGAAATGGCATATTAGCTGGAATGTCTTGTCCCCTGGCAGTCTGGATTGTAGCTCTAAACCCTCTCTCTTGCTTTATGTTTTTTTATTATGTTTGGCATGTAAAGTGATCCCAGAGCAGGAGGGGTTATGCTTACAGCTCTGCCTTCAGTAGAAATCAAACTTACTCAAGCTTTAAATAGGAGCTGTAATGAACCCCATCGCTCTCCAGCCTCTCTAAGGAGATTACTCTGCACACAGGGAGGGCTGGGCAATGAAACAACATGCTCTAACCAAATGAAAGTCCATCTGAAACACATAATGTGTAACTTGAAATACAAAACTATGCAGAAATCAGACCCTGATGCAGGTGCAAAATGGAGGGAAGAGGGAAGCACAGAAAGTGAGCTTGCATGGCGTGTCCCCCCTATGCCCAACAATGCTATTGGAGGCAGAAAGTGAGGCTGTTGCTCAGGAAATTTGCCCTATACTGAATATGAAACACCTCTAATGAGAAGGAGTGATCCCTACCATAAGTCTCAGACTAAGACAAAGGAGGCTGAGGACTGAAGTGCTGAGGAAACCTGAATTTCCTCTTAGTAGGGAGATGGACATTTGGGCCTGGCTCTCCTGGGACAGGCATAGCAGAAGGCAACACCCATGGAGCCCAAGGGTCTGCAGCTCTCCTGCCCATGGAGAAGGAACCAGCATGGGAGAGCTTGCCTTGCTGGAGCCAGCTGGGGCTTCAGCAGGTGGTTCTGCTGAAACAGCTGTGGCATCCCCAGCAGGGACCCCATAACACCTGCCTCAACAGAAAACCTGCTAATGCTGCTGGAAAACTGAATTTAGCTTTCAGGCATCAAAACAGGGATACTGTTAAAGTGAGCGACTCTTGTAGGAAAAAGAAAAATAACTAAGAAAAGTTACATGAATGCATTACTGACACGTAACAAGAGAAGCAGAGCATAACTACTATTGGCTCTGTTGTGAAGAGTTACACCCTGGTTTTCTTTTTCCTTCTCTGTAGGTATCTCTATTGCTGCTTACAGGATGGAAATGACTCTGACACAACATGGCATTTCCTGGGATTACAGCATGCTGGGTTAAATGAGACCAACTAGAGCAACTTCCCTACTCCCTGAGCATTGACTGCACAAGAGATGAGCAAAACCCACTTCAGGCTAGGCTGGGAAGTTGAGGGAAAGGTAGATGTCACTACTGGACTGAGTTCCCTTCATCACACACAGTCAGAGCCACAGCACAGCCTTCCCAGCCCTGGCATTTTGCATTAAGGAGTGCAGCTCCTGTGGGAACCAGGGGCTGGTGTCTTGTGGTCCCACTGAGGGACTCTTTCCTTCTGACATGAGAAATGGGCTCTTCTTCCTGACCCTTGGCCTCAAACCCACAGACAAATCACAGCCACTACACCCAGGTTAAGTGTCTTCTGACTCAGAGGCATACCCAGGAGGAGATGGCACACAGGCTTTGGCTTCCAAACTCTTGTGAACACGGATAATGCAACTTTTAAACTTGACATCTGATTGCCTTCCCTTCATCTAGGTTTTTTATGCATCTCAATACCTCCTCTCAACTCACTTCACGTCATTGGTCTGACAGCAAAGGAGCAGGTAATTTTGACATTTAATTTCCATTACTTTGAAGGGAAACAGCTGGTATTAGAAACCTCTTTATTTCAAGAGACTCAGTGTTGCAGCTGAAAAGTGCTTATATTTATAATTTATAAAGATTGATGTCTTGAGTGTAGAACGATTGCTTGTCATGTTTTCCCAGCCTTGCTATTTCTAGCAAAATACATGAGCAAATCTTATTACTTAAAATAACAAGTCCCTCAGCACTTATGGAGGCCAAGATTCCTCCCCAAGACTGGGAAGGGAGAATCACTTTCCTAGTTCACCCATGCTGGTTTCAGATGAGGTGTGATACTTTCACAGCAGTGCTGGGGGTAAAAGTGGACAGCGTTGTCTGAACCTCAATATTTTGCCTGGCTCCAGAAGGATGCAAGTCTCCCAAAGCTATTTTACAGGCTGTCCATCACTGCTATTGCTTCAGTGATGGTTTTATTTACCAAAAGAATTTTCCTTAAACATATATTCTTACTTTTCTGAACAGTGGATTCTCTGTTGCAGTTTCATTGCTTTGCATAGCAGAGTCCTGTAGTTTCTGCTGAAGTTAACAAAGACTGCATGCTGTGAAAACCAAGCATGTTCAGCACCCAAACTGTAACTCTGAATTACAGCTATTGCCTAAACAACTAAATGCTGGACACACTGCCTGTATCAATCCTGGCTAGCCCAGTCTTGTTTTACGGATTCATTCAGGCACTTGCACCAGTGAGTCTGACATGCTGAATTTACACATGAGAAATCAGGAATTTCTGACCAACACCCATAGTGTTTAACTGGACTGGTTATTTTTAAATTAATGATGAACTACTTATTAAAGTGACAGAGGCAAGTCAGAACTACAACTTGGTTGTAGTCAAAATAACACGCTCTGACTTTCCCTGAATTTCTTCATAGAGTCACTCAAGATTGCTGTTGTCAAATAAAGGACTGTTTCATTCTTGATTTCCATAAATCTCATACAATATTGTACAACACACTGATTCATCTGATAGTGAGGCCAAAATAATCCTCCTATAGCACAGGTGGGCTGCACATCTCCAGTAGCACCCTCATGTCTCCAGTAACAACCTCAACTTGAGCTGCTTTAGAGACTGCAAAGAACTTCACTGATGAGAAATGCTCTCATGTACATGCCATTTACCATTTTGCCTTGTCCACAATGACTAGTTGTTTCAAAAAATTAAGTTTTATTATTTTATATCAAAGGAAAACAGACTGTCCAGCAAGTTTTGACTTACACTAAAAAACATAGACATCCTTGGCAAAGTTCTTTTCTTCAGCAAAACCACCAGGGATTTGTGTTCACTTCAGCTGTACAAACCTAGTGTAAATGGAAGCAGAGCTCTTCATCTCCAGCACTGAACCTCTCTTTCCTCCCCACGTCACTGCCACTTAAGAAAGCACTCATGAAAATGAGCAAATCTAACCTGCAAGATTGAGGTAGGGCTTTCAAATGAGTAGTGGGTATTGAACTGAGAGTTTCAGATGTCCCCTGACTAAAGAAAGCACTAGTGGCAACAACACCTCTGTAAGAGCTGTAGAGATGCAGAGGATGGAGGAAAGCAGGCATCAGGTAATAACTGGAAACCTGTTTTGCTATTGCTGCAGTATACATTTGCCATAGGGACAATAAAGCTCTCTATGAAATGACAATCAGCCAAAAAATTTCAGAGAGTCAAAGCGGGGAGCACAAGATGCTGGGCATCTGAAAAGGGCTGTGCTCAGCTTTTCTGAAGTGTGTTGTCATGGGCAAGGTAAAGGCAAAGCACAGGGAGGCTCTGCAGTTCTGCCCATCCCACAGGGGTTTGGCCTGAGCCTCCCTTTGCTGGCCTTGTCACCCTCTTGCCACAGGGTACAATCTGTGCTTAATGTGTGGCCCAGCAACTTGGCTCCCACGTGCAGGAAAAACTGAGAGTTCCCCCCTGTTTATAACTCCCGTCATCAGTGGTTCCAACACCTTCTGGTGATCATGGTGTCCCCTGACCCAGTGGTCCTCCCCTCCATTTGCCCTGGAGTAGATGAATCCAACATCACACTCATTCTGGAGAGATCTGAGCCCAGAAAAACTCAGCCTGTTGACCGAAGTCACAGTAAAATCCATCTTCTCCCTCAGGAGTGGCAATATCTTTACATTCTCTCTCCTGTCTAGATCAGAAACCAAAAAGGAAAAGAGGGGCATGCAGATATACAGGGAATACACAGACAATTTCTTTTGCTGTCTTTCAACCAGGAAGAGACCTTAGAGATATTAATAAGCAAATTCTGAACTTGGTGTCCTTCAGTTTGTAGCTGAACTGCAAAACATGCAAATAATCATAAATAAGTGATGCACTCCCAGTCACTGTGCACTGCAATGGTCCCAGGTTCCCACTTCTCATCACACTGTGCTTTCTCCTCAGCAGTGCTGGTGTTTGAGGACAGAAACTATGGATTTACAAACTAAAATTTGTCTAATAAAAAATGATGCACAACTGACTCCAGTGTGTGTGGTGATGAACTCATCTGCACCGCAAAGAAGTGAAATCAAGGTTCCCTGCAAAGTCACAAAACCCTTTGCCACTGGGCTTCAGAAGACACTTCATCACATGTGTTCAGGTTCCCCAGGATTAGGTCACAGGTAATCATAATAACTGCTTTCATGTAAAGTGAGACAATCACTTTGTTGTTACTTTTCTTGGACTACTTACCAACTTCCTCCCTGATCTTTGCAAGCTCGACTCCTAACTCCTTTATTTTCACAAGGGCATTTTCATTCTGTTTAAGGAAAAAGAGAGAGAAATATGTATAGTACCCAGGTTTATCCCAGATAAGCACTTTCACATGTTCATTTAGTAAAGCAGATTAGGTTGATTCCTCATACTACATTTTGGTTTTTTTTAGGGGAGGGGAATGGGATTATAATGAATTCATTCAGTTTTTAAATGAAGCTTAGGAGCCACAATTCCCTGGCTAGAAATACTTGTAGACTTGTATGTCTACAAGTACATGTACAAACACTCGTGCACACTACAGTGCAGAATACTCTATTTACTCCTATGTGTCTAAAAATACATTTGTATTTTTTTATAACTTTGTGGTCAATCTGTGTACCATTTATTGCTGGACCACATATACAAGATGGATTTATTAATTCTGTTAAAATTCTTTCATCTATTTAAGCCTCCATTTAAGCACTCATATTAATATGTTCACACATTAAACCTTGCGGAGCAGATTGCTGTACTCACAGCATCCTAGGCATAGTGAGCATTCCCATGCAGGCACCACTAATAACCTGATGTTCATGCCTATCCCCACATTTATGCCTGTGATTTTATGTATTAGAGCTCCTTTCCTTGACTTGTCTCAAAAGAAATCTGAATATTCAAGGAATAAAACAGATGAATTGGCTAAAGGAAAACTAAAACACATTTACATGAGCAATGCTACAGTGTTACTATCAAAATGAAAGGACTTTGACAGCAGATATCTGATGAGTGCTGTGCAAACTGACAAAGTTCTTATCTCCATCCACTGGAGTTTGATTTAGCATAATAAATCCCAGCATAACGGTTCAATCATATGGGCACTTTAAATTGGGATGTATGGTGAATCATATTAGAAAGAAGACAAAGGAACATATCTTGCTGGGAAGATCACTAATGATTAGTGAAAATAGATCAAGTTACTATAAATATATTCCAGGTTAGAAAAGGTCAAGAATCCTTAAAGGACAGTACAGAAAAATCATATTCAAGAGAAAAGGCAGTACAGTAGTAAATTGAATTAAAAGGAGTCCTAGAAACAAAATCTTTCTGTAATAAGCAAGCAACGCTAATAAAAATCTAGGGCACAGACAGGATTAGTTTGGCTGCAGGACACATAGCAAGTCAGTCTTATATCACAAAAATGAAAGTGGAAAAAAAGTATTTCAGAACTTAATGTTTCTGTATATTTTTCCTGCACCCAACTTTCAACTCTGTTACGAGAAGTAACACAACTTTACTCCTGGTAATACCAGAGTAATGGAGTCTGGAATTTGAATTAATCCTTTACATATTGCCCTTTTGGGATGATTTCCACCAGATCCAAGGGACAGGCTTTCCAGAAAGTTTGCTGTAAATGGAGTGATAAACTGAACTGATTTGAGAGCCTTGAAAGCTTGAGGAGACCCAGATGATGTGGGCATCTTTCTTATTCAGTTATGGGAAGAAGCCAGGAATGCAAGCCTGGCTCCTCCAGTCAGCTCCATACCGTGCTGAGTAATGCACAGGGGGCTGTGTGCCAGGACTGCAGAGTGTCCAGACCTGACCAACTGCATTAGGCTCAGAATAAAATGATGTGGCTACTTATGGACTTCTTTTTTCTAATTAGTCAAAATGTTATGGGAAAAAAAAAAGTTCCAGATAAATGCCGCCTGGTATGTTAAAACACCAGATCCCTTCACACAGATTCCCAAACAAGCAGACTTACAGGGATAAGGTTTCCTTCCCCTTTGGAGAATCCCATTGCATCTGCCCATACTGTCTGTTTAACTCAATGGAGTCACTTTAAGAAGTGCTCTTGACAGACTGCCAGGCCTGGTGCCCTTGAAGGTGTGTGCACAGGGATACACTGGATGCAGGACTTGCAGATGAGAAACACCCACTCAAATTACCAGATCCCATCATTTGAAACAAAAGCCACTCAAACCCAGGGAGCTCTGCACAAACCATTACCAGCACCTGCTTAAAGGCAGAACTCAGTGGAATAGTTACTATTCTATTTACATGAAGAAAATAAAAGCAAATAAAAAAAATTACATTTTAGAGAAAAAAGTGTTTAAAATTTTGATCCCCCGTGAGAACTATTACAGGCTCCATATTTTACATGATGCTTTCCCTTGAGGACACTTGGTGGTGGGATCATCTGCAAAAGTGTGGAGAATTGCCATGGTGCCAGTTTAAAAATGTTACCTCATAACACGTGGTCCAGCATGGACACCAACCCACCAGGAGAGCAGGGGTCATGTCTGCCTCCCACCACACTGGGGCTGTGGTTTCCAGAGCAGAGCAGCCCCTGGGGCTACCTCAAGCAGCCAGATCAGCACAGCTCAGGTGCCTTGGCTGTCATTTGACTCCCCTGCCAATACTTCTTGCATTGTATTTTATTTCGGTTAGAGCTTTCTGTCTGCTCTTTGGGACCTCATATTTATGTTTCCTGGGAGGTCAGATGTGCAAGGGCTGCCTTCAGTGCCAAAGCCTCAAGCAGTCCCTCTTTGTCAGAGGGTTCTTCTGGAGAACAATAGCATATGAGTCCTTATCTTCTCCTTCTGCAAGAGAAGCGAGATGCAGTTTTGGCTAATCATCAAATCAGCCTCATGGATTCCTGGATGTGCAGTGAACTCACAAATCCCTGACATCTTCTGTTACTGCAACCTGCTTTGTCAGTGTGACATGATGGGTTTGGACTGCACACGTTCCTGTGACACTGTAAACACGACAGTAACGCAAAACAAAAAAGCCCCTGCTTGTTATCATGAGCATGGCTCTGCAGATAACCAGCACTTCACTGTCAGTGCAGCCAGGGAACTGGGAATGCCAGTGCCAAGGAAACCAAACATTACAGTAGAGTAAAACTGGATCTGACTTCACAATGTAAAGCTATCAGGTTCCATGTTGAGATTCCTACATATCTGGTGTCAAACATCAAAGCACACAAGGAAATTTATTCAGCAAAATTCACAAGCACACAAGGAAAACTACCCCCAAACAAATGGATAAGAAACCAAGTTAAGAGGATGTCCCATTGGGTCTTCACTGATATTTATCTCACCAAAGTAATTGAAAGAGAAGACAGGGGGAGCAGCTGCCCTCCCAAGAGTTTTGTGTCCAGTAAGGCTCAGCATTACAAAAGAGCTTTGTAGGGATCCTCTACTAGGCCACCACTTGGAGCTGAGCCATTGAGGGTGAGCATCTAAGGGCCAAATCCAGCTTAGGTTTAAAAAGTTTCAGTGACTGTACACACCTGTTCCCAGTGGGTGAAAAGATCTGAGACCCTGTAAGGAGACTGTGCAAACATCCAGCATTTCCAGTGCAGAAGTTAAATGCCAAGGAAGAAAAAAAAATTGCTTTGATGTGTTCTGGAATTAATTTTTTTATTCCTAAAAATAGGAAACCAAAAATGTGGTTTTGTACAAATTAAAATGTCGCATTTATTTTTCATGTGATTTTAATGAATGATGGACTGCATTACTTCTTAGAAAAATGATGACAAAGGTCTTCTATTAGCTGCATTCCAAGAAATTACTCTGATACTGAACTAATTTTTATAAAATAAAATTACACTCATGATGGAGATGAAAAAAAAAACTTCTTCCTCATTCCTGAACTCTGCAATATAACTCAATATAATTGAGCCTTGCATCTGGAATACATCCCATCTCAGATGGAAAGCAAAAGTAGAATAGAAGAAGTAGAATGATATTTTCCCCCTGTGCTTAAACTACTGCTCCACTGAATAGAAGACAGAGTAGCAACTCTTTTTCCTATCATCAGCTCTATAACATACAGACATCCCAACATATCTCCCGTGAAAGGCTTGATGTTGGACTGCATTTCAACAAGTGAAACAGACGCTGAACATGGCACATGTGCATTCTCCATTCAAATCAAAACACCCTCAGGATGGACTGAGGCATGACTTACACTGGTGCAACAGCTTCAAAAAGCAAGGCAGACAGGCAGACAGCTTGGCAGAGGTGTAGGAAGAGAACAGGAATCCATACAGTTAAATAACAGTGGCCAAAACCTAGCAGTGTAGGTCAGAAAAAAATCAGCAGAATTTAGATTTACCCGCATGTGAGGACCTAGAAAAATAATTTGGTAGATGTCATAATATGGACCTGAGGATGGGCAAGATGCTGGTGTTGTCTGAACAGATTAAGAAGGGAAACACAGGAGCCTGGAGTTACCTTTCCAAATTGACATATCTCTCCAGCCTGCCAACTTACATGTTTGCTTATATTCCAAGATCCAAATGTATGTACAGTGTCTCCACTGTACAAACACTTCTCAGTTCTCTACAATATCTCCTAAAAGCACTCTGTACACAGAAGCTCTGTGGCTTGATATTAAAACTTGATATTAAAACTGCTCTTCCAGAAGAGCTTTCCTGTATGCAGAGCTTTCAAAATATTTAAAAAAAAAAAAAAATCCCTGACCTGCAAATGGTGCTTAGTCACTGTTGTGCTGTGTTCAGACTTCCCTGTGGCAAGGTGTTAAATTATAATTGGAAAGAGAATCATAGACATTGGCAATTCTCTTGTACCAATAAATATTTCAGATGATACTTGTAGAAGAAATAACTGAATCCCACTGCAGCTGATATTAAAAATTACCTACAGTCTTCCTTCAAAAAGAGGTGTTTTAACAATGCTGTTCTATCATGCTGGTTGTCAGGTAATCCTTCCTCATAACACCCTTTAGATTAAAGTTTACAAGCACTTAGATATTCCACAGTGACTGCACTTTGACAAGTTTTATATTAACCCACACATTTTTTCTTAACCTGGTCAGTAGCACATCTCAAGCTATATTTGAACTTATTATTAGGTAAATGGGAGGCACTGTCAGTTTTTAATTTAACAAAGTTGTATGAACATTTCCAAAAGCCAAACTATAACACAGCACAAACATGCGTTGCTGCCAAGATATTTTTCTGTTAAGCAAATTAAATGCATCTATTCATCCTCTCATTCTTCTGTACGTAAAATCCAGGCAAATTTCCAGAAGAATAATGGGAAAAGCTATGTGTTCAAGATGTCCCACAACTTCTCTTGCACATGCTATTTTCCTGCTGCCTGTAGCTATGCACTTACTTCTGATCTGACATTTGTTACATGACCCATTTTGGTGCCTAGGAAAGTGTTTGATTTAGATTCACACAAACGTAAGAAAACAGGTAGTTTTGTCTCTATTTCACTTGGTCACATTTCACTTCTCCTAGGATGGAGGATCAATCCTCTGTTGGGGATGCAAAACTTCAGGACAGCTAGAGGCTGAAAAATCTCTCTCCAAACTTTAAAACTCTCTGCAAGTTTCCTTTATAACTTGTACTCCACATGGCTATTAAAAATGCATCAAAAGCAGAGCAAAACATCAAACTGACTGTTGCTACAGAGGATGCCAGCGGTCCCTCCTTATTCCATGAGCATCCAACCCTTACATTTAGACTGCAGGATAAACTTATGTAAGGCACTGCAGTGCATGAGAAAGCGACACTTAGACCTGTCCCTGGTGAAGGGGAGATCAGCACACTGCAAACAATCCGAGCATCGCTCCCCTCTCCGCCACCCGGGAAGCGCATCCGCCACGACCCCAGCAAGAAGCAGCAGCACAGGCTCTATCACGGCTACCTTCCTTCCCTTTCCCTAAAGGATAAAAAAAGAGGCAAAAGTACCGTCTCGTCCTCGCACAGAGAGGGGGGAAAACATGTGGAGCAGCATTTGCCCATCCCGGCAGGACAGCCACCCACCGGACCGACACCCACCGGACTGCCGCCAGCCTGGCCCGGAGCCGGAGGATGAGCCCCGGGCGGTGACACTGTCAGAAAGGGATGTCACGTCCCCACGCCGAGCCCGGCCAAGGGGACTTGTCAACCTGATGCCTCCCGGGCCACCGGGGGATGCCGGGCCGGGGTCGCGGCGCCGGGAGCGGGGAAGGGCGGCTGCGGAGCCCGGCGGCTGCGGAGCGGCAGCAGGTTCGTCCCCCGCGAAGCGCTGCCCGCTCCCCGCCCTGCCGCCGCACCGCTGCTCGCCCGCTGGACCCGGCCTCTCCCGAAAAAGGTTGCTCCGGCTGGCAAAGGCTTGCCCACAGCAGGGCACGTCCAGCAGCGCCATCGCAGGGAAGTGCCAGGGCGGGCGACTGCCGGGACGGAGTTGGAAACTTCGCAGCGACAGCCCCAGACGCGCTGAAATCCGAGAGTGAGACTGCGCTCTCAGCCGGGGCGCCTCCGGGTTCTCATCTCCGTGCCGCATCCACAGCCACAGATCACCGTAGTCCCCGTCCTCCGCAGCGGCTGGGATGCTGCCTTTGAGCTGCGCGTCCCCCGGCTGGCTGCCGGCGCCTCTGCTCTCCCGCAGTGCTCTCGGATCCGCTCCCGCCGGGAGCCAGGCAGCGCGGCTGCGGTGTCTCTGCACTCCAGCTCTGCCGCACTGGGTCCCCCCGGCCGCCGTGCTGCTCTGCGGCTGGCCACGGCTGCCCCGCGGTCCTGCGCGGCTCTGCGCGGCTCTGCGGGAGCGTCCCCGGGCCGAGCGCAGCGCTGCTCGCCAGCGGGTCACTCCAGAATGCGACAGCGGCCGCCAGCTTTCTGTGCGCCGTGTGGGGTGTCCCCAGCCGCCCGAGACGCTCTGATCCCCCTTGAAAGGGCTTTCCCTGAAGTCGTTCATTTAAATTGAGAGGAAGATCAACATCCTCTGGACCTCGGTGACTCCTTGTAATGGCAAAAACAAAGACCTCTGCAACGCACCCAGAGATTTTTGTAATCCTCGAGGGCTGGTGTAATTTTTTGGCCATGTATATGTATTTGCATCACATAATGTAACTCTAACCCTAACATGAATATACACACCATTGTGTTATGAATGTCCAATTTGTATCCATTCACCCACTGGGAACCCATTTTCTCAGCTGGACCCAGGACACATTGTTGCAGCAGCCTCACTTCTCCTGGGCTGTTGCCTTTAGCATGCCATACTTTCCTCTAACAACTTATATCAAAGACAATGCTGGAAAAAGGCAGAACAGTTAAGTAACTCGCACCCAAGATGGTACTTGTGCTGTGTCCACTGTTTCAACCCAAACCCCAATATTTTCCTGAAAGCCAAATCACTACCAAACATACAGAAAAGTGACATTGCCCTTAATGCTGAACAGCTCTGCCTTCTGGTGGGAAAGATACTTTTATTTTAGTATATGTTCAACTGTGACTGGTGATGCACAAAATTATTTTGAAAATAGTAGGAACCAACAAGAATATCCAAAACTGGGTTAAGTTACATTTAAATGTTCAGGTAGCTCCAGTTTGTGTCAACTTCTTATTCTCTGCTCTTTCTCAGCCCCGCCAGGACTTCAACTAAAGTTTCAGAATATCAGTCAAGTAATTAAAAATAAGCAAAGAAGCAAACAAACCAAACAACATAGAAGCCACACCTAGCAAACAAATAAACAAAAAACCAAATCCAAACACTAAACCAAATTTAAAAATTCACTCCAAATACATGTCTTTTAACATGTGTGTTCAAGATCTAATTCTCTCTACAGCACCTAAAAATTAATTTGGTTTTCTACTGAACAGCTATGGAGTAGAGGTAAAAAGAGACTTCCTTGTATGGTGAAATAATTTCATCCTCTAGGAGCTTCTTTTTTTGCCACACAACCTGAAGTCTGTAGTTTGAATCTTTTACAGTCCAAATTCCAGCTGGAAACTTTCTAACAGCCATAGAAAAAACCCCACATAACCACCTGTAGACAAATTACCACAGCCATTTCTCTGAGCTGGCTTTTAGAATTACAGTATTTAGATCAACATGTCTGACTATCAGGCAGAGAAATAAAACCTGGTCATTATTCCTTTTGTTATGCTTTTAAAGTGAAGTACTCATTTTCTTCAATTACTTCACTAAAAATGGGGGATTTGCCATTCACAAGTGATGATAAATTTAAGTTAAAGATTAGCTAGCAAGGTCTGTGAACCACTTCAGTACCACTTAAGCACTAAACGGGAAGACAAAATATTTAAGTGAAACTTAAATAAGCAGAAATCATATTTTGTCCTTCTGGCAAGGTTGAATTGAGGCCCTAAAGGCCAATTTAGGACTGATAGGGAATAAGGATGTGATTGGGAGATTGCTGGGCTCTTTGGTCAGCTTAGATGCTTTTGGAGAAAGTGAGACCAAACTCATTCCATTTAATAAAGCCTTGTTTTTCAGGTCAAGGTGTGCAGCATTATGGTGAAAAAAGATCCAAGCTGAGAAAGCAAATGGAAAATACAAACTATTTTAAAGAGCAGTTTCTCAGTCAAATGCACAATCAAGGAGGATGAAGAAAGAATTTAGGAGGAGTCTCTGTGGTGGCAGCATGCTGACAGGAAGGTTACTCTGTGGAGGACTTTGAAAACACACCTGAAGGCAGCAATGCCTCGGGAATTAAGGATACAGAAAGGGAAATGAACATAACTGAGACAGGAGAAAAACACTCAGCAAAGCAGGTGCATCAGAGGACAGGACTGCTTCTACACCCAAATTCTATGAGAACTGGCACTTTAAACAGCAGGTTCAAAACCGGTTTTTAAATTATTAATTCTTAATTTTAAAATGCTAGAATCATCTGCCTGACTTCAGTAGCATGTGGCATTTGGATCAAATATTGAGAAGAATAATACTTTAAAAAAATCTTGTCAAGCACAACAAACACCAAAGGCAGAGAGATACACACCAGTGCAGACTTCTGCCTCTATACACTAAAAGAATTTATATTTTTAGATGAGGGGACCTATTGGGGACCAAGTGACCACGTGGTGCCAACCACAACATTGATCATCAGGCTGCGTAAGATGGGGAGTTGCTGAAGGAGTGTTGAGCAGGGAGGAGCCCTTTGGGAGAAGAGGGCAAGGAGTTGCAGTAAATGGAACTGTTGGGCTGAGTGGAGATAATTAATGGAGCTGTTCAAAGATCAATCCTTGGGGCAAGTTATGCCGTTCACTGATGACCCTGGTCAAGTATTAGCGAGTGCTAATGAGATGTTGGGATGCATTGTGTGTGAAGGGGAGAGTGAAAACACCATGCTTGTCAAGTGGGATGCTTTTTAGGAATACAGTAGTGGTCACGGTAAGAAATACAGAATACTGAGAAGTCCAAGGTCCCAATCATAAGGATGAATAATAGGAAATTCAAGTAGAAGATGGAAACTCATCAACTGGAAATAATAGCAAAACATTATGTTGTTTATCCAGTCATGGCATGACTAAGACCTATGTCTATGGTACAGCTCTGAATAAAGCAAATACAACCTTAGGCTCTAGGAAAGACTAAGAGGGAAATTTAAATGCTTTAAGAAAAGCCACAGAGCGATCTCACCCAAAACCTCACACAGTTGTGTTCCCCCATGTTTTGGGGATAGCAGTTCTGATGTAGGGAATATATAGCCTGCACCACTGGAGGGGTGCCCTGTAAATACACATCTGCTTCTTCTAAGAAAACAAGAGTAAAGTTGGAAAATTACAGCTTTCTATAAATACAGGCAGAACACCAAGAGAGGGAGAAGTACTTCAAGGTCAAAAAATGTATTTGTGTAAGAATAAAAGGGTGTGAACTCATGCATACCTGTCTCAAGAGGTTCTGAAACAGTCCTCTGGTAGAAACAGAAGAAAATATAATGACTTGCAAGCTGCAATTTCATCATTTTAGGGAAAAAGTGATAGGATATGGCAACAGGGAAGAACTGGATTTGATAACCCAGAATGAACTTTGCTAGCCTTTCCTATCCATGCAATACTGCTTGTCTGTGCATTGTCACCAATAAATTGCTGTGCATTTTGCTGATGGTCCACACCCAGGATGTGAATGTGCCTCTGCCAAACTGCTTTGCATGGAGCTCTGTCCCAACAAATCTGGCTCACATTGCCCTTCAAGGCAGAATGAAGAAGTCTCTGGCTGAGACAGAGATCAGCACGGGTTGGGAAAACCTGCACTATTAGTTGGAAAACACTTTTCAAAAAGGTAGTAGATTTGTTTAATTACTGGAAAGAGAAAATACAGGTAAGTTCCACAAAGAACACAGTCTTATAAAATTAGTTTTTAAAACATAAAAGTAATTGCTCACAACAAGCAACTTAACAGGGTATGTTTTACGATATTTATTGACTTCAGTGGAAACACAACGCAGTTAGCACCTCACAGGATAAAGCTCCAGGGTAATTAAAGGCCAAGGAAGATATCTACATTTTCCTAAATGTCCCGGGGAGTTGCTTAGTCTATAAACAAACTATTCTAATGGTAAAGAGGCACCATGGGCAGCGATTTTTCCCTACAGTGACAGAATCAATGCTTTCCTCCATGATGCATATAATACAACTCCTATTTACTGTAGAAGCAATTTCAATATTTTACATCTATCTGAAATAAATTGGGAAAAGTAGGAATAAAATAGCCATATTTTATAATTTACTGAGGTCCCCAAATGGGGCACATTATTCTGTTTAACTCCATAATGGTCTTTATGTCTCAGTGCATACACTGCTTTGTAGAGAATAAACAGTAAATAATTTCATTAGGGTTCTAGACTTCACTCTAACATATAGAAGAAGATTTGGATTCCTAACCATTAGTATCTGATGTTTCCCTATTTCATGGAGGCTGGGTAACCTTTCTGTGAGAGACACAATGCTTTCCCATGATCTTTACAGTGCTGGTCTGCAAATATATGGCAAGTGTGAAGATGGATATCCATGGACAACGAAAAACAGAAGCGACGTCTTGGGAAAGCTCTGGGAGACAAGGTAGTAACACAGTGCTATGTGTGTCACTGAGCAGGAGAATCCTCAAGTGAACTGCAGATTATTCATCCTTTATGAAACACTGGAAAGGCTTGCTGCGGGGAATAGCATGCGAAGTATGTCAAACAAATATTTAATTTAATTCGAATAGATAACACTCTGAGGGCATGAGCAGCAAAAGACAGTACAGGAAACATGAAGGGATGCAAATTTGTTTGAAAGAGGACTGCCAGCTCTAGGAATAAGTTGATGAGGCAGTATCCAGTGCCTATGGAAATAAACATAGGAAACAAGGAAAAAGCTGAAGGAGAAAGTGGTTAGAGGTGAGGACCAAGGAGACTGAAGACAACCCCACGGGGATACAGAGAGAGATAATGGGGAGAGAAGGCTGAGGTGGGGCATACCAAAAGTTCAAAAACTGCTTCACCTGGTAAAGAAACCAAAGCATGGATTCAAAAAAGGAGATGAAACTGAGGTGAAAGAAAAGATTGCTCTGCAGATGGCATTTCAGAGGACAAAGGGATATGCAGCGGTGAAGGGAGACAAGGAACAGAAGACTGCAGGAATGAGAAGTGAAGGTCAGATTCAGATGGCCTGGTGCATAACTGAGACACTGCAACTTCTGCGGTGTCTCAGCTCTGGAGAGTGATGGATTAGCCAGGCTATCGGCAGCTGCCGCCTCCTGGCATTCTCTGCAGTCAACAGTGGGAGGCGACAGTGACACAGACATTCAGCACCTCCAAAGGATGGCGTGGGGAGAAGCCTGGTTGGCAGCATCAGTGGGGGCAGAGTTTTGTCTAAGGCAGTGCAGAGGCAGGATAGGGCAATGCTATTCCAGTAATGCATTTTGAACAGGAGGCTTAGAGAATGATTGAGTGGCATGCAAAAATGGGAGAACAAGGCAAGGAGAAGGGACATCCAGCACTGCTTATGTGATTATCACAACCTATTTCTCTGCGAGTACTCTTTTCAAACACTCTTACAGTTTGTGTGACAGACCATGATTATGGACTTTGTCAGAATTTTGATATCTACAAGAGAGGATCTGAGTATACTGACAGAGTTGCAGACAAGTGGGGAGACTGAATATATTTTTCGATAAGCCGAACATTGGCCGCAAAGACTGAAATAGATTTATTGTCAGTATTGTTAATTCTTCAATTCTGCAAACAGTATAATTTGAAAACAGTCTCAACTAGTCCTAAATTCCCTTTCCAACTTCACTTATTAAAATTGCCAGTCACACTGTATTTCTGTGAGTGCTTGAAACCAATGAAGATGAGTGCTGCTGTCAAAGGAAGTGTTTTAATTTTCCCTTCTTCTGGTCACTTGTTTTGTCTCAGCTTCCTTCCCTATAGTCACACAAGTATTTGGGCAGTGAATCAGATGGGGGTTAAAACTAAAGCAGGGAGAAACTGGTGAATTTTGAAAATGGAAATGGAAATAAGCAAATACATTCACTGTTACATTTCACCTTCCTTGTTGGAGGTGCATTAAGTTTTCTCTGAAGCAGCTCTCTTGTTAGTAACACAGTTCTCCACTCCAGACATACACACGTGGTTCATTATTTTCCAGGTCGGGGCTGCTATTTTTGTTCTTGCCTAACTTAAAAAAAAAAAAATTCAGAGAACGTAATACAGTGATTTGGGGATTTCTGAAGACATGAACAGTCAGTAATGAGTTTCAGTGAGATGATTCAGCTAGAGCTGAAAGTCATGCCAGATGGCCTCAGAATGGCAATTTCCCTTGGATTTACAGTGAGGTTTCACATTTTGTGCATTACTCAGTACCATGAGGTTTTAATGATCCTCAGGCAACTTATATGGAAGCAAATATTTTTTTAATGTAGTTTTTCAAGTATACAATTATGCTGTTGCATATTTGGATGAATAGAATGCTTACCCTAGAATTTAACAAATTAACATGGACTACATGCCCTCTGTTTCTGAAGTGAGACAGCCCAGCCAGATGACTCCTTTTTAAATTCAGTTCTCATATAGAAAGAATGTGAGGATCTAAACAGAATTCCTTCAGAGTTTTGTTATTTCTGCTAGTGCAGCCTTACATTTATTTTAGTGTCAGTAGTTTGTAAGGCCATGGATTAAAATTCATGAGAGAACAATACTTTATTACTATGTTTTCTAGTTCTTGATGTCTGGAACAGTACAAAGTAAGCATTTCAAATGAACTACCTCTTGCTGTCAGGGAATTCATATTTCCTCCTATGAAATGTCATTTATACACTGAGATCACAAGGAAAAATGCATGTTTTCACTGAACTCCTCACCTGCTGCCTACCCAGGAATACATCGCCTGCAAGGCTATTTCTAAATTCCAAACCTCTGAGTAGCTGGAAGCAGACGGCCATTTTCTTAAATCACCTTTGGAGAGAAATATTCCCTTCTCCCAACAAACAGGTGATTTCCTCTCTTCCACTGCTGAGTTACTCTGGGCCAAAGCCAGTGACAACTTCAAGCTGTTGTATTTTGAGGCCAAGCAGAGCAAGGGACAAGTGCTGACATCCTGTGACAGCAATGCCAATGGCAAAACATTCCAGAGGCTTTATATGGATCAAGCTTCTCCTATTGGAAAGATTCTCAGTGCTCTGCTGAGAGGAATAGTACTTACTACCATTAATGAGAATTCAAACAATCAGTTGAGGACTTGGGATGTTTTTATATAAAGAAAACCTAGCTCAGATGATTTTTAGAACTCGTGTTAGAAATGCATCACTTATACTAATTTCTCTGTAGTTAGAGCTGGTTTTAAGAAGGAACCAAAATAACTAGTTCTCAAATGATTATAATAACCACACCACCACATTCTGAAATGATATTGTGTGAGAAGTGATTGTAGGAACCAGCATGTGAAGCAGATCTCAGGGGTGAGAGCAAGGCCAAGGAATTTTGGGAGGACTGCAGATGAAACCTTTTAGAGTTACTTTCTGGAACCAGATAGTTCAAACCTGAAAGGGTGGTTAAGTGAGAGACAGGTTACTCTTTGAGTATGTGACTGAAAAGTGCAGCTACATACTCTTGGATGGCTGTGAGGGCACAGAAAGAGTATTGAGGAGATATACTTTCCACTTGAAAGGAGAGCAAAAATGTCCTTGGAACACAAAAATTATAATTTATATATATCTTTGAGTCGTGGTCCATCTAATCTAGGTCCTGCTTTGAGATGTGATTATTGCCAGAAAATTCAGAAGAAGGTGCAAGTAGAGTGCAAGGAAGTGTGATGAAAAGCTGTTCTGCATGGAAAACTCATCCTAACATCTATCTGAAAAAGGCTTCCAGTCTTAAAATAGGCATCACCCCTCTAACACATATTGCATCACCAGAAATTTTATGTCCAGATATTCTTGCTATCTACAGATCTTTGTAGACTTTAAGGACAAAGGGATGGTTCAATCAAATAGTATGAAAATACTATTAATAGTATATTAGTAATAATATTAATATTTAATAAATAGTATAATAGTAATAATATTAATATTTCAAATAGTATGAAAATACTATATCAATCACAGGACATGATATTTTACACAATTGCTGTTCTATAACTACTTTGATGAAAAAATCCCCTCTACAAAGACATCCACTGGCAAACTCCTGACATGAAGGTGTGGCTCTGCTTTCTCGTCTCACAGTGGTTTCTTCTAATAACTGATCATCTCTAGTCCTAAAAGTCTGTGCTTCCTTCACACATTGAAGCTGCAAAGCTTCTGCTTCCCGAGAGTGGTTTCTGCTAAACTTTCCCCTGTTTGAGGAAAGTGCTTTCTGATATGCATCCTTCTTATGAGGATTCTTCTGCTCTGGACTCAAGCCCTTTCTCGCAAAGAAAATCAATTGTTCTCTGCTGTCTCTCACAATAAGGGATCTCAGAGTTGCTTATTGCTCTTCTCTGTTTCTTCCCCATTTTTCCATTGTTTTCTGAAGTTGTGTGAGCACCAGTGCTAAATGTCATATATACAGTATCAGTCTCCCAGTGCTGAATGTGCAGGTGTTATCACCCCCTCACTTCTACTTGCTGCATCTCTGCTTACTCATCCAAAGATCTTTACAGCTTTTCATAACTGTAAGAGCTCACATTGATTTGTGCTGACACCAGAAACTCTAATTACTCCTGGGGTTACTCCCTTCCTGCTGATGGCCAGACTACAGTTCCAGGCAGGGCTGATTTCAGCCTGGCTTTGCTGCATCCATCACTCATCAAAACCGATGCAGTGGGAATGTGAGTGTGTTGGATTTATATGCTCAAAAGTGCAGGGAGCTTGCAGTCCACTGATCAAATATGTGGCTCTCCAGCTGCTAAAACCTGTAACCACAATCCACATGGACTGCAATGGGGATATGAAATTGCACCTGAAAAACTGAAGATGAAATCAGAACTTCACTTATAAAGGAACTGCTTTTCTTGTCAACATGTCCATAATGAGAGGTTTTTGCAGATGTGGCACACAGTCTTGAAACACATAAGGTGAAATAGTAGCTGGTCTATCTATCTTTTCAAGCCGTGCATTGCACTGGAACAACCTCACATCTGCCAGGAATTTTGATCAGGGAAAGTTCCACTACATTGCTGCAAAATCCCTCTTGTACATCAGCTCAGAATGCATCTGCTGATGGATCTACATAAGAGGACTTATGATATTTACACTTCATCCCCTGGGATTATGACAGTAATTTTGGAGAGACAGGGAATTATATCAGCAGAGCATTGTATTTTAGGAATATGCAGTGGTGAGGGAACAGAGTAAATAATCTCAAGTCTTTCTATAAATGACACTTAAAAATGCCTTTGGGGCGGGGGAAAGAAGACAGAACATTTTTTTAAGTGCATCTAACATTTAGTAACTTCTAGTGCTTATTTTTAATGAAAGATTGGTGAAATTAAGTTTTACATGAAACTTAAGAAATTCTAAGACTATGGGAAAGAAGTTCAAGCATTATAATCATATATTTGGCACCTACACAAATATATGGCATATATCCAACTGTTCCACATTTATTTCTAAATTAATCCTTTTCATGTATTTTGCCATTGCTTTCAGTGTGTTATGTTCCTTTGTAACATATTTGTTTTTAAGAATACCAGCTAGCAGAGGTGAAAGCAAAACAATGAGGCTAAATATCTGGAAACTTCCACCAAATCAGGAGGTGATCTCTGTTTTTTACAGTCAGAGAAGAAAGAAATCCCAAAACCTTTTTCTTTTGCAACATGGATCCCACTGGAAATGCAGAGATATTTCCATCACATCCAGTCCCATCTAAACATTTTCCTTCTACTTTCCAGAGCAGAACAATTCTGCAGGCATTTACACCTGTCAAGCGGATCTTTCCCTAACCTGCAAGTTAACTGTGGGTTGTCATTGCCTCTCCAGAGCTTGGGAAGCTTTGCCTATCAGAAGACCTGCCTTGGTGCTTACCTCCTGCCTGGCTGCTAAGTGTGAGGCTGCTTGAAGCAAGCAGCTCATCATTTCACAAGTTTTTCCAAGAAGTTTCAGATACCATTTCCAGAAATACAGCCAACTTCAGCTGCCAGGGGGATAGCTACTCAGTTAACCACCTTGTGGTCAGACCAATCCCCCAAGCCAAGGTTCAGCCTGAGCAAGGTGACTGTGCCAGGCTCAGGAAGAATGTCCCATGTGCCAGGTGATGCAATACTCCAGATGTAGGGGAATGATAGCTTTCTCTAATCTTGGGGAAGCCGAGAGTAGAGAACTGAAGAGTCATGGGACCAAAAGGGTCCTCCTGCAGCATGCAGCCAATGCGCTGGGGCACCAAAGCTCAGATGTATAAAGGTGTCTCCACCTCCAGAAAAGGTCCAAGTTCAGGCACCTCTCCAGTGGGTGGTGGTAAACACCAGCACTCCCCAGCCAGCACACCACAGGAGCCAGGGCTTCTTGTACAATCCGTGGGCAGACACTCCCTCTGGGTCTATCCGTTTACTGTACGGTACTAAGCAATAAAAAAAGAACTAACAAAACAAAGCAAGGAAAAAATACAGCAAATTTTCCCCCACAGATGAAACCAGAGTGTGATAATAAGAATAGTTGTGGAGGCTGTCTGCCTCAGAGGCAGCCATCAGCCCAGAGGTGCTGCTGAGGACACGTCCTGCTGCTCATTTCTGCAGCCTGGATATGTGTGCTGCACCATGGGAAACGCCAACAAGGGCAGATGGGATGAACCTGTGTGGGATGTAAAATATTCATCACACCCGTTTGGTGTAAATAAACACGAACAGTGGGAGTATCCCTGTCTGCAGAAGGGAAACTACTTGCTGGGCTCTCTATTCTTCAGCTCAGAGCTGCATACACACAAGCGCTGCTATCTCTGCACCTCCTGGTGTGTGTGGGTTTGCTTTGACTTCTTGGCTGCCCTCATTATTGCACTTGGGTGACACACTGGTAGGACATCTCATTGTCCAGTCCTTCTTCAGCCCTATCCCCTACACAGTCACTGGAAGTACAGATCCTCTGCACAGAAGATATCTGAAAGCAGAACACACTGCACGTGTGTGTGTGCTTGTGTGCATGCAGGTGTGTGTATCCATGCACACAAACACGTGACTATCTTCCCATATAAATCCCCTAAGAAACTAAATATCTGGTAATCTCCAGACTCAGTCAATTCGACACTCCAGTTTTAATCAGGCTTATGCCTATTTAGATACTAAACATTCCAGGACTGGGACGTCATCTTTATGTCATCCTCAAAATGTCTAGCACTTGTTGGGATAATTGTGGAATAACAAAAATTTTAATGTCTTTCTTTCTATTGAAAATGCTATATGGAGCTCAAATATTAACAAAGAGGAATACATTAAGGCAGCCAAGTGCTTTCTGTTTTCAACAAACCCAGTTCAATCCCATCATCTTTTTGTTCCTTATTCTGTGTAATTTGATTAAACACAAGCTAATGTTAACTTAAATAAATTGTATTCCACTTGCAAATAAGAAGAAAAAATTGATTTTTCAAGTGAGGCTAGCCTTTATGTTTTGTGATGGCTAAACCCTTAGTATTTCTGCAATTAAATTGCTGGCACATAGTTTGCTTGATGGACATTTAACATTGCCAGACTTTTGTTATGGATAATAAATTGTTCCTCCTATTAGACTGTAGAAGCACTAAAATCACTTGAAAACACTTAAGTTCTATTGCACTGATCATTGTTGCCAATATTATTATAATGCCTATACAGGTTATTATTGGACATGTCTACATTAATGGAGCCATGCCATTTTGCCCTGAGGGAAATGTAAAACCACCAAACAAAAGTAGTGCTGCCAGAGGTCTGAAAATCCAAGCAGGCAGAAGGTAGGGAAGGCCATGGGTATGTATCTGAGAGCAGGAGAGCTCCTGGGATGCTACGATGGGAATCTGCAGGTGAAGCTTCAGCCACAGAATGAATGCTCAGGTGATGCCTGAGGTTGGCCACATGGGAGAGAGGGACATGGATCTGCCAGAGGGACAGGTTACTGAAAATTAACCACCAGCATGTAAATATGTGTCAAGTTATTCAGCGGTCACTGCTTCTTCTGGGAGGGTAACTTGGTATTTCACCCCTCTCTAGGCTGATTGCAACCTTCCTTAGACTTTTGTTCAAAAATTTCATTTTGAAATGACTTCTGAAGATTATCTGTGAATTGAGGCATGGCCTCCCCCATTACAGCAACTCTAAAGAGTGACATTTGGTCTCATCTTAAATATTTTATGCACACAAATATGTGTGTAAAACAAGAGATGTGCTGAAAAGTTTGCCTCTGAAGGGAGGCTTCACTTTTTGACTCCCAAAGAGAAGATGGGATCCCTCAGATCTAGACAGGCCAAGTCTTGTGCACCACACTGCTAATCAGAGTTATGGTTTCCTTATTTACCTCCAGAAAGGCATATTAAAATTTTCATTTGTTAAATATTTCTGTTCTCTCATGGAAACAGAAAAATTCTTCAGTTTCTGGTGTGATTAATACTTTCATATATGAACCTTGCACCTATTGACCTACACTGAATTGTCAAGCCTTTGTTCTGCTACATTCCTACTAGAAACCTTGGTAGAGTGTCTCTGGGGAGTAATCAATGAATCAATCAAAGAAAAAACCCTCCAAGAAAAAAAACTACTAAAACCAAATGATGATCAATCTGAGGATATTGCCTCTTCGCTGTAAGAGAGGAATTTAAAATGCATGGAATTTAGAAGAGGTACACATTTCTACTTACTCTTTTGCTGAACTTAAAGTACAGCAGGAAAACACTGTGATTTGGGTTTTCTCTGTCCTCTGTATGATAAGAGGCCACAATAACACTGGACCCTATTACTTATCACTGCTTTTCACACCCCTTCCAATGTGTTGCCAAACCGCTCAAGCCCAGACAAATATCCCACTTGGAGGCTGCCAACATCACAAGAACCACTTCCAACTCTCATTCTGTTTTTCCCTCTGAATGCACTATAAAATCAAGGCTGTCAAAGTCAGTTGCTTACACAGAGATCGATAATACAAACAAAAGGAGAAAATAAATTCACTTTTACCTGATGCTTGGCATACATCCTAAATATATTTCTCTTCAAGGACAACATGTAAATAAAGAGATCTTTAATTTTTAATGGCCATTTAAAACCTTTTCAAGAGGAACATTAGAATGCTTGAGGCTATTTCTTTTTTGTAACAAAATTTGAAATATTTATGTGTAACTAACAAAATTCTTCTAGCCAAAGGATACAAACATAGTCTAATTTGCTGTTTTTTTTCCAAAACAAGACCATGTAACTACACCACTGTTTCCCAGGGAAGCATATTCTTCTACCTCCTGTAACTAAAATGTGCAGGTTTTGTCACAGCAGTGTCTCTAAGAAGGTCACTGAGGACACAGGGAGAAGCCAACAGGTTCCCTACACCTTTTTCCTTCTGTTTTGCAGGGCCTGAAGCAGAGCTGGCTGTGCTGTCTGGAAGCAGTGTAGCATCCAGGTACCCAAAGGATGAGGAGGGGAAAGATACTCAGCTGCTTTGAGGTTTCTGTTCCTACACTGCCTGACTTCTAGCATATACAGCAAATAAGCAGGGAGCCTGGAGAAGGTGATTTCCTTCATTTCACAAACCCCAATCCACTCCTTGGGTAGACTGACCATGTGTGAGTGGCCTGCAGGTCCCATAGCATCTGCATTATAGAGTCTTCATTGCAATGGTTGTGAGTAAAGGAGTTCACCTCTGGATTCTTACTGCCCTGTTTTACTGTAACTAATAGCCCCACATACCAAATCTTGTGCATGTCTCCTTAAGAAGCAGTTTAGAAAGATCTAAATGATGACAGAGCTTCTTTTGATTTTTTTCCTCCCAAGCAAACAAAGTTTTGTTTTCCTTGCAGTAAAATGTTTTTGATTCATTATACTAAACTGTCAGGGCTTGATGAGTCCAAAGAGTATTTTTTTCAGGACACAGAAGGAAAATATTGAGCTGCTCTGACTGCTCTGGTCTCCATCAGAAGCACTGAAAAGAATGAACTTGCTCAATACAAGACATCTAGACTAACTGTAATCATGAGGAGGGAGGAATGGCACTACTCTAAGGACTATTCTTGGGCCAAATTCAAACATATTTTGCAAATGCTGGGAAAGCACTACCCCTGAAAGCCAGAAGGTCAATCTTTCTGATGGGTGCTGGCTTCTTACCACTCTGCCACCACCAGGCATGAACAATAGATATATTTCTCCTGAATTTATTCTCTGAGACAGCTGTGAAAATAAACCATTTTCAGCTTAGTTTGAGATAATCTCTTGAAATGTTAGGCCAAATTAATGTTTTAGAAGCAATGCTGGGAAGTGCCAAACAATTTATAAACAGCATGACTGATTTTGCCTCTAGCACAAGCGGT
Organism: Lichenostomus cassidix; assembly: GCF_008360975.1. NCBI lineage: Eukaryota > Metazoa > Chordata > Aves > Passeriformes > Meliphagidae > Lichenostomus > Lichenostomus cassidix. The sequence continues at coordinate 68,075,691 of NC_139479.1, forward strand.
CATTAGCATCTGGCCAAGGATGTTACATGACACTGGGAGGCATATTTTCCATTCACAGGACAGGAACATTACTCTCAAAAAGACACACAAGCACCCACCTATTTGTTATTTGAACAAGGGGAAATGTTTTCCTTGCCTGTCCTAGATTTTTCAGGATATTGCTGTGTGTGTTTACTTTTCTGGAAGACGTGTTGCATATCCAGAATTAGATGTGCAGGCAAACATGCTCTGGTTACTGGTGACATGCCTTTCCCAGTCTTCATAGACACAAAGCCCTGGAATGCCATTAAGTACTGCAGTGTTGTCCCAGCTCTTGTTCAGGACATTTGTGTGCTCCTCCATTCCCAGCTGATCCTGCTGCACTCATCTGCTGGGATCTGTCCTGAGCTGTTCCTCCCCCATGATGAAAACCACATCCAGAAGTCATGCTGAAGTCTGGAAACCTCTCCAGGCTCAAGCAGAGTATGGGACAGACACTTTCCCTTACCTGTCCCACCCTTGAGATCTGCAGCCCAGAAAGGATCCCTTTCCCTCACATGCACTGTAGCCCTGGAGTCCTCCTCGGAAATTTCAGAGGCAGAACTTGCTAATGGGACTCCACTTTGCTCCTCCTGGGGCAGTCTGGATTGCAGAGCCACTAGCCCAGTCTCCAGGACACAGTGCAGTTTGGCCACAACAGCCCTCAACACAAACACTTTTGTGCACTAGAAGTGTACTAGAGATATGTGTACAAGAGATATGAAAGTGGATTTTTTTCTCCCTGTTTAAATCCAGGAAGATTTTCCCTTCAGCACTGTCACTTTTGGTTACTCTCCTTTAGATGGCACTGTTACCACTCCAAGAGAGATCACTGCTGGTGGCTTTGCTGAACAGGGCTGAAACTGGGCCAGGACTATCACTATCACTGGGCTAACAAGCCAGAGCAGGTCAGGAGTGATCCAGATCAGGAGTCTGGAGATATTTGCTCTAAAAAGTCTTCCCGGTGTCACTCCAGCTCCTGTCAGTCAGTTGCTCCCTTTGGCATACCAGTGCAGCACCAGGGTTGCATCAGCAAGAGGAACATCTGACAACATTAAGGACAAACTTAATCTGCTCCTCTTCAGAATTAATTTGAAGCAGTTCCAAAAGTCAACAAGAGTCATGTGCATATATGAGGGGTTTAAGCTAATACATTTGCTAATTAAATAATAATTATAAGCCAAGCTCTGCACAGGCACTGCAATCATTACTTTTCCTGCTTATGTCAAAACCACTGCTTTAATTTTTTTTTTGTGTGTGTGTCTACTGCCTCAGTTATCACCTGTTTTGATTGCCTAGGCTTTTCCCAAGGATAGAAAATTGATTTAGCTGGTATTTAATGGGTCTGTATTAAATACTGCTACATGTTGTGCACTTCTAGATGCCAATTAAAAGAATCTTGCCAATTAAGAGCATTTTCAACTGAGAAAGAGAGATGATTCCAGGATACAATTCAGCAGTGATCTGAAACAGTCAGAAAACAAATCCAAAAAAATTATAAGAAAATGGCTGTATAAACGGAAAGCACTCAAATAAACTGCTGGTGTGGTCCAACGCTCTTTATTACATATGAACACTCTCTTTCTACAGTTAAATATGTCTGTTGGACCACTTGCATTGGTGCTTTTCCCAGCTGTGGAGAGAGAATAGAATCTATGAGCAAGACAAGAGAGCCACAAGCATTGGCAGACTGCTACCTGCATGCAAATCACCAGTCCTTGGGCTGTCTTTGAGACTCAGTCCTGTCCTCACTGCTTAGGAACATATTTCCCAATAGAATTTAGGTCCAAATATGAGGAAAAATTTATTTTTTGAACATTATTTTGTTGTGATATGAGGAGAGAGAGACATTGGACACCAGTGACTACCAGTCCAAAAGAAGGTCCCTAGTACCAAAATGGGATTGGGCCCTCAGTTAAATAGAGTGGAACTGCCAGCTGGACAAATCAACACCAAACTTCTCTAGAATAAAGCCACACTTTTTTCTTGAATGAATGTTTTTCCTTTGCCAAACTTCAGTTCCACTCAGACCTCAACCATTTTGCCTGCAGGGTTCTCAGAAACAAACACACACAATTGTTATTATTTTTATAATGTGAAAAGTTTTTTTCCATGCTGACAAACTCAAAGCCAGGCAACTCAATTTTGCTCAAGCTTTCAGACAATAATGCCATCTCAGAAAATGTCTACAGATTGTATTTTCAAATGACACTCAATACTTGTAAGTCTTTGTCTGTGTTGCAAGAGAACTGATTGCCCAGTTACACAACTGCTTGAGCAGTCCCAGATCCTCCCACTGTATGTAGGCTCTTAACTTAAGCATTGAACTTAAGAGTGCAGCAGCCTTCATGCTCCCTGGAAGTCTCAGATGAGACAGACAAGTACCTCAATCAGAAGTTCAGCTCTTTGGTGCTTTAAATAGTTTTCATGAAGTACTCACCTGCCTGCATGCCCTAAAAAGGGAGCCTAAAGCAGCCATATGCCTAAAGGAGGTACCACATCTGGGTGGATCTGAAAACAAATCTACATCTAATCCTACCCAAACATGAAAGTGCCTGAATTCTACAGGTGTAATATTTTTTTCACCTTCAGGCACTCATAGGGGCATTACTGCAATCCCCAGCTGGCCTGAAAATACAGAGGAGCTGGGAACATGAGGAGCAGCTATGCTTGGCCATGACATGGAGAAGATACTGTTAAATAAAGACACCTGAGTTGTTCCATTTAGGAGGCATTTTCAGGACAGATCCAACATGCACCAACAGAATGACAGTCATCTCAAAGCTCAGTTGCAGCAGCTGTTCTCATTTAAAACATATCCAGAGGAGATGAAGGAGACATGCCCAAGCTTCCAGAGTTCCTTCAGCAAATTGTGAATGAGGTATGTGATGAAAAATCTCTCCCCAGTGGAAAATGCACAGACAAAGCTGAGCTGACAGTGCTCTGCCCTTTTTTATTTCCCTCTGATTTAAACAAGGATACTCCACAGTCAGCTCAAAAAAACCCAAACAAAAACCAACCAACTCCCTAAAAAACACCCCAACCAGAAAAGCCTCCCAAAACCCACCCAAAAAGGTTAAAAAATGCCAAACAAGTCCTGAAATACAGAAATGTCAAGTCTAAAGAAAAATAGAGGGGGAACATCTCCTGGGAAGGTATGTAAAATATTTAGGACATTTAAAAAACTCCTTGTTTTTTCAGTTCAGTGAATCTCCCCTGGCAAGATCAGCTCCTACTTAGGGAACAGTGTGCACTGCGGTTTTTTATTCAAAGGTAACCTTTCCCACTAATATAAAAACCCCCAAAACTAAATAAAGTTTTTCCGATTTTTTAAGACTGGCTGAATTTAGGTTTTGTTTTCTCGGTTTTCTTTCTCCCCTCTAACACTGAAAATTTATTCTTGTCTCTTCTGAAAGTACACAAAGAGGCAATCAAGGGTATTATGTGAATCTTAAGTCCTACTGCTGGTGATTGTCTGCCTGTTTTACAAAGTAGCTGGGACACCAACTTAATCTGGGATTTATAAAATACATGGGCATCTTGTGAACCAAGCCTGGACCTCAGTGCCCAGCTATATTCTCTACATCACTAAACTGCTTTTGAAACAAACAATACCTACAAGTCCTTCATGGTTACTTTAGTTGTCTTAAAATTTATTCATTTTGACCTGAGTGAATAAATAAGGTTCTCTAATTACCAGCAACATTTTCTTTGTGCTCCCTATACCTGCTGCCTGTAGTCTTCTACATACTGAGATAATGTTATCCTAACATCTTCAGGAACTGGCAACCCTGTAACACGGACACTCTGCCTGATCCACGGTGAACAGGAAGAGTAGATAATTATAGAATGAAATCAAATAGTTTCCTTCATCTAACAGCTCTGATAGCTCTCAAGTATCAATATCCCAGTTACATTTTCAATTCCAGCTCTAGCAGTCAGAGACTGGGGCTTCTAAGTTTCCACATCTCCTTTATTCCTAAAAACATCCTGAAGCCAATGCTCGTGACAAATACTTCACTCAAAATTTTTCCTTTTCCAAGTTCTTGAGCTTTTATTTTCAAAAATATGGCATCAAATTATTAAACTTATCAGATTGGATGACATCTACACTTTGCACACAATTTCTTTGGTCACCCAAACCCCAAGCTTGGTTACTTCACAGAGGTGCCAAATTTCCTTTGTCAGTGCAGATTTTCTTCCTATGATTCTATGAAATTAAAATTCCCCCTCTCATAATAATCTTTGTAAATAAATTACATGCTTTGTCTCAAGAACAAATTTTCAATGACTGCGGAATTAATTTGGGCAAGTGACAAGTGTAAAGGCAAAGTGTTTTTCAATCGTAGGAAGCACCCATTGCTCTTACCTGCCTGAAAAAGTACTGTGTTGTTATGGCAAAGACATCAAAACCACAGCTGGCCCTTTTAAGCTCATCTCGGATACTGATTAGTTGCTGGGACTGTTCATCACACTTTTCCTTCAGTCTCTGAATTAACTGCTTTTCAGTGTCTCGACCCTCTCCTGGTTTGGGGGAGAATCCATTCTTCGGGGTGGTTGGCCTTTGCTTGGGATGTCCTGCAAAGGAGAGAAGAAAAGACCATTCAGGCCACTTGCTTTATGTGTATAGACATGACCTTTATGTGTTTCTATGGCCTTTGGGATTCATCCCTACAAAAGGAAAAAAGGTCCATAGCACTCACACAGAACTTTCAGTTTTTCAAAAAAAAGGCAAGAGCACAGTGAAATATGTTTCTTTAGGGGCCAAAGCTCCAAGTTTTTTAACAGTCATCTCACCTCAGGCTCTGAGCCTGAAGGTCTTCTGTGAGTTGAAGAGGGCTGTCCTAAGAGTGTATCACTGAGAACTGAGGTTGTTGGAGGAAGGAATCACTTGACCTCTGCTAGACATCTGCAAGAACAGAGGTCTGCATCTTGATGTGCGATGCTTGACTCTCTCGAATGGCAGTGAGAGAGATGGGTGCTTCCAGGTCAGAATTCACCTTTATCTTATTATGGGTGTAGAAAACAGCTAGATGACATTTCTACTCTACACATGGTTTCTTTGTCCACCTGAACCCCAGGCTTGGTGACTTGACAAAGGTGCCAGTTTTCCTTTGCAGACTTCATTTTGCCTCTAAACAGGACAATGTGGGGCTGGAGTTGTACCTCCCTGAATGCAAACACAGCATGGATTGCTTACTACTGAGATATCACTATTACTTTTTATCTACAATACTGCAGTCTACCTTGAGAGTGCCCCTTGCTCTCACCTTTATAATATGTCTAAAATTGCAGCACTTAATAAATACGTATGGAAGTGCCACCAGGTGCCACAGAATGCACAGGAGTTACATCACTGGCTCTGCATGGCTGCTCTCTCAGCATCATAAATCACACCAGATTCACTACACGGCTTGCCTGCAGAAATACGCCCAGACAAACTCTGGCTGCTCTGATGTGCTCCAAGTTGGCTTGAAGCAAGCCTGATGCTCTACAAAGATGTGAAAGCACTGGTGTAGCTTGTGTTTAGGGTGTCAGCTCAAATACAGTGTCATATTCATATCAATGGCACAAGAACCAAAGCTTACTCATGATAAGCCACTTCAGGGCAGTGAGACTTTTTTCCTAGGTTCACATTCTGCTTGAGTCAACTATCCATTTCTGTGGATATACAGTTATGAGGATGAACCAAGAAGGGGCAGTGCTCTGTTAGCATCAGCACTGCTCGGAAAATCTGTTTTGTGTTTGCCTTATTTACTTTCTGAAAACTCTTCTCTGCAAATATTTATGGCCAGCTGGGCATCACCTTTGCACAGCTCACTGATTTTTTTTGCTGCCCTCACTCTCTCCTCATCTGATGCCCTTTAGCTTGCTCCTGAATGCTGGCCAGGAACCTCTGGTCTTCCACAGATCCTCTCATTAGTCTCCATCTTTTAGCCTAGAAGCTAAAGTCAGTAAGAAAGAGGGAGAAAATGTGAGTCAGACACCTTTGTCCCACGTGTGAATAGATATGATGGGCATGGGTCTGGAACACTTCTGTATTAGTGGAAAAGGTTGTGTATGCAAGAATACAAAAATAAAGAGGACAGTTTGTGGTTTTATAGTGTTGTAGTATACAGTTCCTGAAAAACAATACAGAAACCATGCCTACAACCAGTCTCCAGCAATCACTGCAATAGGTGACATTCTTCTGTTGTGAATATTACCTATCCTTTTCCTAAAATAATCCTTCCACAGAGATGCCTCTGATGGTATGAGTCTGAGCCAATTTGTAAAGTAGAGCATTAAAAATTACAGAGGTAATTTTGTCAGATGTGCTTCAGATCTTTTAGATCTATAAGACTGTGGTCTGGGTGTGCAAATAGATTTTTTAGGGAAATTTTACTAGATCAGGCAGGGGAACAGTATGGCTTCCTCAGAGCAATACCCCAGGAGCATATTCCTACTTTTCCACATCCCCAGTGTGTGTGGAGCCATTGGGAGCATATTTTCTATCTTGCTCCACTGTGTCCTGGCTCCAGGCTAAGCTTACAGGGAGCCAGCTCCAGCAGAGATGCTCCCTCATGTCTCCAAGTATCTCACGGTGCAAAGAGCCACAAGTGCAAAAAAAAAAAAAAACCCCTTTGAAACTCTTTGTGTCCGTGACTTGCATTTGTGAAAAAGAATACCATGTTTTGCAGTGTCAAGACTAATGCCATGTGGTTGGAAGACCTAAATAATACAAAACAAGGGGTTTCTGTTATTAAGAGATTTCAACCAGCGTAGCTATTGCCCTCTATCCATTTTTCTGTCACTTAATGCCTGTCAACCTTTTTGTGCAGTAATGGTATTTTCTTAGAGACTCTTCCATTCATGTTAAGGGGCTCGTAAGTGCACAGTAGGTAATACCACAAAATAAGAAATTCATGGAAGCAACAGCCATAAATATCTGTCCTTTTAGTATAAAAAAATCTTTTAAGAAGCACAGTGATGTTACAACAGAAGGCTTAGAGAGAAGTGTAGGGGAAAGCCCTTGAAATCAGTTAACATTTAATTAAAACAGAAACCCATCTGGTTGCTTAGTCTTATATCTTTCTAGCCTTCCTGTTCACTGGAAGATTTGAAGTGCATATCTCTGTGTTGTCCTTGTCAGTATTATAAGCTGCCCTTGTAAATTAAATGGTGCTATTCTCCTCAGGGATAAATCTGAATTTCTCGGTTCATTTGGGTCTGAAAGGCAGCTTACTAAGCTTATTCTGCCATTGATGTCTCTCTTCTGTTGCTCTGCACAAAACAGGGTATATATTAATGATGCTGGCCCTGATCCTCAATGTCCTTTTTGCTGATGGTGGGACCAGAGGGGCAGACCCAGTGTATGCTGAAATCACTGAACCCCTTTGATCCACTTCAAAATTCCCAAGTCTTTTTTATCTATGTGAGTGTTTGAACTAAGGAGACATAACAAGTATATACTCATAATTAACACTGTCCACGAGGATTTAGATGGGGAATACAATTTATTTGCCTTTAAACTGTTCCATTTCCAACATTTCAGTAAGGAAAGTGAGCAAATTACTTTGAGACAATTGATATCAAGAATTCTGTAGAGTGACAGATGTCTGAAACAGTTGGCACCATTCTAAAATGGAGTGGAAGGAGAGCACTTTCATCTATGCACACCTGCTCCTACACACAGATCTCAGAAATGGTATTGCATCAAAGGAGAAAACTGAGATCCCTGCAAGACTCTGCATCTCAAAACTCCCTTGCAAGTCTTCAGGAAGACTGATCCAAATTCTAAAGATCAGGTTCAAGGCTAAAAAAATTTATGTATGACAGTCAAAAACCAGCACTGATT